>NC_133167.1:47985000-48607500 GCF_040802235.1 Manis javanica | reverse complement strand
AGGAGGAAGAGGAGGAGGAGGAGGACGAGGAGGAGGAGGAGGAGGAGGAGGACGAGGAGGAGGACGAGGAGGAGGACGAGGAGGAGGACGAGGAGGAGGAGGAGGAGGAGGAGGAAGAGGAGGAGGAGGAGGAGGAAGAGGAGGAGGAGGAGGAGGAGGAGGAGGAAGAGGAGGAGGAGGAGGAGGAAGAGGAGGAGGAGGAGGAGGAGGAGGAGGAGGAGGAGGAGGAGGAGGAGAAATCAGCTGAGTCATTAGGACAAGTTTCAGGAACTGAAAACAGTAAGAACAAGGAACGAAAAAGAATGCTCTTCTTTGCATTTGAAAATACCGCTTCTTTTAATGATTTTGCATATGATCACACCTTCAAACCAAGGTAGATGGGTAGGAATTGTGAAAATGAACATTTCTTTTCATATACTCTTAAATTTTGCAAAGATTTTCAAGTGCACTTGCAAAAATAACTACCTAAGGTCCGTCACAATTACTAAAAAGACAGTGAAATTTGTGCCAAGCACCTCTGATGTAATAAAGGACAGCAGAAGATGGTACAAAATTTCTTCAGAAAAAACAAATACTTTGAAATATAAACTATTGGTGATATATGACCTAGGTTAACCAACGATTCTCCTACAATTTTAATAGCTATGAATTATATATGTTTTGAATTAGCACAGCTAATAACCGGAAACAGGAACAGATGAGAATACCTCTTCTTTTCAAAGGGGCTGAGGTAGGTAGAAGGTGAGTGGCTGAAAAGTAAGGCAAGATGTGACAACCCTTTTGAAAGTAAAGATCAGTTTGCTTTAACTCCAGCATGTTTCCTGTTATTGGAACAAATCCCCCAGAAGCAATCTGCAAAGCTCTAGAAAGTACAGGAGGCAGGGTAATCACCAACATGAGTTGGTGGACAACAAATCATGTCAGCCCAGTCAAATTCCCTTTTACCCAGTGACAGCCTTATAAACAGAGGGAAAAAACGATGCCATATATCTTGGCTTCACAAGGCTTTTGACGGTGATTCCCATAACGTACTCATAAACAAGATAGTGAAATGTGGTTTAGACCAGAATCTTGGAGGAGTAATTAGTTATTGCTCATTGTTCAAAGATTCCTTTGTTTGACAATCTACATCAATGAGATTACCTAAGATTTCCTACCAAATATTTTTAATGACTCATATTAAATTACATGTAATTTCATAAAATTCACATTAAAAAGCAGCATATATAAAGAAAAACTTAAATTAAAATACTACACTCAGAATAGTAAGAAGTCATTTCCATTTGGTGGCCCTGGGAGCCTGTTTCGGAATCATTTACACAAAGTATACTAATATCCATTGAATATGAAGGTTTTCCCATTTTCCATTCCATCTCCCTTGGAATTATATTGTCCAGTGAAATGCAAAATAGGGCACTGCTTTTGGATCAGTGGGAGGCTGTGGAATTGTTTGCTGAAACATCATTTGCCCATTGTTGTCACACTTCCCTTTCAAGTGCCATGCTTTTATTACAAACTGATTGACCATAGCTATGTAGTCAAAGGCACCACTCAAAATCAAGGTAGATTACATCTCAGAAATGTATAAGAATTGCCAGGCAACTGCATCTGGGGAGGTCTCTCCCTGTGCATCAGGTGAAGCCTCAACCTGGACGGGGGAGGGTTCTTGACTCTGAACAAGAAAGAATTCTCAAACTGATCAGACGAGTGTGAGTAAGGAAGGAATTCATTAAAGAAAGAGCAACAGGGAATGGCAGCTACTTTGCAGGCAGCAGAGAACGGAAAATGCAGAGAGAAAGAGGGAAAGTTCTCAGCCCAGGGCAGGTTCCCTTGCCAATTCTTAAAGCCAGGGTCACTTGGCATCCTGTGTCCACTTGGACCTGCATGGCATGGGACCTAGCCCCCACCACCCAGGATTTGGGGGAGTCATGGAGCAGAGGATGGAGTGAGACTATGTTCTGAGAACTTCCCAAAAAAAGAGATTTTCAGGTAGGCTACTAAGAGCAGATCGCCCAACTGCAGTTTCTCCAGGCCACCCAGGCAATGGGTACTTGCAAGCCCAAATTTGAGCTCTTAGCAACCCCTTCCTACTAATTAGGAGTAAAGCGGAAACAGTGAAGACTTGGAAATAAAATGAAATAGCAAAGAGACAAATCGCAATAATTTGAGCAGTGAGAAAGCTTTACTTGAAAGTACACGTTTAAGGAAAGGAAAGTGCAGGCATCCTCTGAGAGGAGGCGCACTGAAAGGTTGGGATTCTGTCTTTTAAGGCTTCCCAGAAAGGAACAAAGGGCAGAGGCATTTGTTGGGCGTAGGCTTGACTGTGGTTTCAAGGTGCTTGTCTCTGGTGAGACACCATATCTCCTCTGTTATCAGTCCTCCCGCTAATTCTGCTAAATAAACCCAACACAAGGGATTTATTTACCCTGTTTTTCTCCAGGATAGTGCTTACCCTCAAGAGGTGGGAGCATATCACTTAAGACTGCTTACCCTGCCTTAAGGGAGGCTGTTGGCTGATTACTAAAGAGTGTGTTAGGAATCTTACTTCTCAACTCTGTCTTTTAAAATGGAATCTTAACTTTCAGATGGGGTCCTTTCTGTTCTTATTATACTGCTCATATCTCAGCATTTTTCATGATAAGCAGGTAAAGTTAATCATGATGCTTGTTCCATGTCCCTGTCCTACCTCATAAGCAGATAATCTTAGAACTGGAAATCTATTTTAATACAACATAATAAAATAAAATAAGACACTGACATAATCTTGATGGAGGAGAAAAAGTTTACCATTTGGTACTGGCAATTCATTTAAATGTAAAGTTGAACATAATTTGAAAACATTTCATTTAGAATATATTCATGAAATAGTCTACAGTCTGTCAGCTTTTGACAGTAGGATTATGGTAACATTATAACATAAATGACTTTGTGAATTAATTCTCTGTTTTCTATAATTGACTAATAAAATCATCTGATACCATAGATTTTTTAGAAGTAATATTTCAGTAATTTCAAATTTCTCACAATTATTAGTCTAAGTTTTCCCTTTCCTTTTGAATTGATTTTGGAAGTATAAATAATCCAAGAACGTTTCTCCATTCACCAAGAATTTTAAAGTATTTTCATTAAATTACACATAATAAAACATGGGTTCTTTTGTCATGACTTACTAAATTTATTTTTGCCTCATAATCCTCACATTAAAATAATGCTTACTTTATAGTATTTTTAATAAAGGATAAAAGAGTTAAAACATGCAAAACTCAGCACAGGATATTGTCAAATAGTCTTTATTATCATTGTTACTGCTATTATTGTCCTTTCCTAAAATACAAATACTTCTGCATTTATCATATCATCTTTCTTATTACTTTTCTCCACTTTTTTATTGATTCACTGACTTAGATTTCCAAGGGTTTATTTCTTTCCTTTTCCCTTTAAGTAACCTACCACTGTGCCTATCCTTTTATTTCATCATTTTGAGTCATTTCTTAGCTGTCTATCACTTAGAATGCTTTCTCTTGCAAGTGTCAGAAAATCTAACCTACACTAGCTTGAACACAAGTGCATTTAGGGCTCAGTTCCTGAAGTGGGGCCAGTTCTAAATGCAGGTATCAATGATAGAAAAATGAACCAAAAACTGTGATATTCTTTATATTTCTTTACTCTTTTCCTTACCTTTACCCCTTTGGTCTCCATATGTATGGATATATATATAATATAAAATCACATATAATATGTATGAGTATTGAATATATGTATATACATTTATAAATATAAAGAAAATATATTTTACCAGTAGTATACATCAGACTTTCTTTTTCATTAAGAACAAATTAAAAAATTGTCTATGGGTCCCTTATAATGAGTGTTGCTCTGGGAGAAGGGAGGTTCCCCACTCTGGACAAGTTCACTAGGAATTTGATGAGAACTAATAATGACAAGGGAAGGTTAACGGTAAAAAGGCACTCGTACCAAGCATTATTCTCAGGCAGCAGGTTGAGCACTAGACCCCTGTCCACCTAATAATGAATTTTGTGTGCTGGTGGCCATTCTACCTCACCTAATATATCGTTCTCATGACTCTCTCCTTTCTTATTGGGAAGAAAGGCCGAATCCCCACCGGAGCAAGAGGGAGGCTGTTACTGCCCTGACCATTGGGATCCTCGTCTCCCTAGGGATAGCAGGGGCAGGCACTGGGGTCACAGCCCTCGTGACACAGGAAAAAGGGCTCACAACCCTGAGGCTGGCAGTCAACAGGGACCTAGAACAGCTCCAACAGTCAGTATCAAACCTGGAGCAATCCCTCACCTCCTTGGCAGAGGTGGTCCTACAGAACCGAAGAGGCCTGGACCTCTTGTTCTTAAAAGAAGGTGGGCTATGCGCAGCCCTAAAAGAAGAATGCTATTTCTATGTATATAAGACAGGTGCAGTTAGAGATTCCTTAGCCAAACTAAAAAAAGATCTTGACAGGCGGCGTAAATAATATGAAAGCAGCAGCAAAGAAGGCTGGTTTGAATCTTGGTTCAAGCACAAGCCATGGTTTGCTACCCTCCTCTCGGCCATTGCAGGGCCACTGGTCATCCTGATGCTTTTGCTTACCATCGGCCCGTGTATAATAAATAGGCTGCTTAAGTTTGTGCAAGAGAAGTTTGACACCGTCCAACTCCTGGTCCTTCGCCAAAAATATCAGGCCCTAGATACCGCTGCGGAAGATTCCTTAGTCTGATCAAGAAAAGGGGGGAAATGTAAAGGAGGGCAGAGGGCATCAAGAGTCAGGAAAAAGGACTAATAACATTTAACCTAACTGCCTAAAGCATGGGCCACCCAGTTTTGAATAAACAACCCAAGGCTAAGCTTAGAAATGTGCCTGCTTTAAGTTAGATAACTAGAAGTGGGCAACAGCCTGGGGGCGTGATCTGTGATAAGTCACATAGACATGCTTGGGTAAGCAAGAGATAACAATTGAAGCGGTCAGGCAACTGGAGTGTTCCCTAAAAGGTTACAATATAGAATGTGTTTTAAAATTATTGGTTGTAGAAATGCGTGGGCTTCGGTGTAACGGCTGTGAAAATCCTATATAAGCAATACCTAAAGTTGCCTGGGGGTCGGCAGCTCAGACTCGGCCTGCGTGTCAGGGGAGGTGCTGTCGACCCCAGCTTGCTGGCTGAATAAAGACTTTTCCTGTACTTACATCTCCATGCCTGTGTGCTTTGTTCTCTCGGGAAAACCCTAAGTTCCTGGACCCTAACAGTACAAACAAGTAACATCCTCTTCAGATACGTTTATTTTGAAATAATATATGCCCATAATGCCAAGGCTTTTTTAAGACTCTGAGTTAAAGTATGCTCACTCTCTCTCTCTGTCTCATCAATCAAAGGAACCTGGTTTCATAATTAAAAAGTACTAATTTCTCTTGGTTTTAAAAGAAGTGTCCCTATGTTCACTACAAATCACCAAGATGCTCCATTTTAACACATTGTACATGTTAAATGTACGTATTAAAAGTAAGAAGTATAACATCCCTGACAGACTTCATTGCAATTTTTGGAAGGTTGTACATAAAATGGGAATCTAAATTCTAATTTAAACCACTAAAACCCTAAACAGTACAAGAAATTAATGGAACTATGTTTTCTAACCACATGTGCATTAAGAAACCACCAAACTAAGAACAGTTCCTTACCTCCAAATATGTAGATTGCTGAGAAATCTCTTCTCGTGAAAACTTATGAAGGAGCAGAATACAACTGGATTCTCACTTTGTGTCAGACGATGATCTTGTTTTGATGACAGATGATGATGATAAATAGCTAGATACATTGATAGATACATACATACATACATACACACATACATACATACATACATAGACAGATGGTAGATAGATGAAAAGCTCCCTCAGCTTAAAAAGTGGCCATCTTTCACAATGCAAATTGATGCAATAGAAAAACACATGTACAAGCTATTCACTGCAACACTGTTTAACAATATGAAATACTGGAAACAACCTATATTCTCATTCATAGGTAAATGAATAAACAGGTTGTTATTTTTGAATCCTAAACACTCCCTTGACTTCACTTTGCTTTTCATTCCATCTACCACCATATGTCTTCTGGAAATATTTGTCTATATTTGCTGTCTCAAATTATTATCCTTCCACCTTCTTTTAAAACTACTCCAATCAGACATTCTACCCAACTGGCCATGGAAATTCAATTCAAAGTCACCAGTGGTCCCCAGATAGCTAATTATCAGTTCGCAGGTCCCTTCTAACTTGACCCAGGGGCATCATTTGATAGAGCCAATTACTCCTCTTGCAAACACTTTATTCATTTTGTTACAGTTTATCATACTCCCCTGATGTCCCTCCTACCTCATGAGATGTTCCTCCCCTTGTGATTTCATCCAGTTTTATGGCTTCAAATACTATTTATACTCTAACAACTCCTCTGCTAGATATCTTCTGCTTGCCCCTCCAAATTCACTCTATATTCTTCATGCCTTCTTTTTGCCATAGAAGGAGCATATTTCCTGCTAACCCTCCTCAGGCAATCATCCTCATAAAACTCAGTCCCCAGCTTTTATTAACACTCCTTTCCCTGGTACCTTTAGCCCAGGGTTAGCAAAGCCTCTCTTCTGCTACTACTAGCTTCAGGGTGCTGCACCACACATTGTGTTTTCTCTAAATTATGGAAATATTTTCTTTATTACATTTTTCTCCATTACTCAACCTAAATATGGTATCTATCTAAAGCATAATAATAAAATTCAAATTTTGAAATGAAAGATGTAGGAAGTGGGAAATAAATCTTGCACCATCATCACTAGTGGCCACATGTGTACTTAAGACAGCGGTTGGAGGCATCTGATGCAGGGGGCATACATAGATGATCCAGGACTCCCAGAATTAAATATTCAAAATTCACATCTATTCAGGGACATGTGACATAAGCAGGAACAAATGCTTTGGTAGGACTTGGAAAATATATTTAAATCTCCAAATATATCGGACTAGTTAAATATCAGGAGAAAGATACTGAGATACTAGAGTTGAAATCCATATCTGTAGAAATGAATAAATAATATAATAGAAGTAGTGATCTAATCCTCATGATGCCAAAGGATGAGAACCCCAAACATTCTACTTGAGTAAGGTAGGCTGACCCAAAATGTGCTACTTTGGCATGTGGATTATTTTGAATTAAGAGTTACTTAAGAAATAGCCAGTGCAAGAATACACTGATCCCTTTTTGTCCTCCTAAAAACAGGAAGTAAATCTTGGGAAAGGTACCTTCCCTGTACCAGGAGGTAAAGAAACACAGTTTTCTTTGTCCTGTCTATTCCTTACAGATTTATTATGTCCTTGTCTAAAAAGTATAAAACTGCCTGTCTTAGTCATTTTCCTTAGGTCTCAAGGAATGAATCCTGGGTGCACATAATTAAACTTTGGGGGTTTTTTTTTTCCTGTTAATCTGTCTCATGTCAATTTAATTCTTAGACCAGCTAGAAGAACCTTAAAGAGTAGAAGAAAATATTTCCTCCCCAATAGTAACTCTGTCATGATACTTGCTATATCTCTGTATGGTTGTCAGAGAATTCCATCTTTATTCTTTTCAAATACAATTAATTTGAAGACTCCTTAAATCACAGGGCTCCCTCCTCAATCTGCAACTATATGGAAAAAAATGCAAAAGGCATAATATCTGATGTTTTGTCATCACTTAATCAACAACAAACTTTCCACTTAAAATCCACCCATCCCCCCAGCACCCTGGGAAATATACATTTAATAGCACAACATAACATCAATTATGGAAAAATAACAGCCTAGTAAGGAATTAACATTTTTTGATTGGCAAAATGCAAGTCAAGCTGGCTTAAACAAAAATGGACAAATTTAATTCACATAAATAAAATTCCAGTAGCAGAACTGGATTCAGGCTAGTCATGATCCAGTCGCTTGATATTACCATAAAAGCAGTTTCTCTTTCACTCTCCACTGTGCTCTCGCTGGTGTTCTTAATCCTTAAACCACACACTGCCTCTTCTCCTCCACTAACACAAACTTCAGTTATCCCCTTGTGATGGAGAATGGCTGCCATCGTTTCAGCCCTCACATACTAACACTTCACCATCCAGGGAAACACAGTCTCTTTCTCCTCTGATACAAGGTCCTGGAAATCACTGCCTCTCGATATAAATGTGTCATGTATTCCACCCTAGCCCAACCACTGTGCCCAAGGAAATGGGGCCTAAAAATAGGGTAAAGCCAACAGAGATCCACCCCTGAATCAACCCACAAAAGTGAAAATGACAGGTAATATGAGCTCTTCAAAGGATGATTAGGGAACATCTGGTGAGAAAGAAAGGAATGAGTGCAGGAAGAGAATAAATTTCTCCTACAAAGAAAGGAAAGAAAAATACTTTCCTTCTACCCTTCTAAATTCTCAGATGCAGCCCCTGTGATAAAAGACAGATTAACAAGAGGAAAACAAACAGATGTTTATCATCATGTATACCTCATATGTGCATGGGAGAAACCAGGGAATAAATAGTTCAAAGAGGTGGCTTAGTATTTCAACAAAGAAAAATACATTTGTAGAGAAATGATAGGAAAAAGGAATGTGGCTTTAGGCTTCCAGGGGTGGCAAACTGTGGGAAGGTAAATAAATAAGGAAAATAATGGAGTAAAGGTTTGTTTGCAGATTCACTGGTGCCAGCTCTGGGCTGATAAGACTTGACTGTTGTCCTGCTTTTAGGCAAAAATGGGGATGGTATAGATAGTTCTTCCTGCATTTACTGCTGCTTAACTGTCCTCATCTCAATATAATTTTTATGGCAAAAAGGCATATTTTGGGATAACGTATTCTGGTTCCTTCCAAGGTGTAAGTGGAGGAATTAGTTATTACCAGAGTAATCATTTAGCTTATTGCCCAAACCCGAGTACTTTTGAGAGTAAAAGTAAATGTTATTAATAATTGGTTAGCACAGCAGTTGTAAATCAGGACAGTTCCAGACAAACTGGGAAATATGCTACCTTTGGAACTCCAGACCCTTATCTCTAATTGCTGAAATCTCTTCTTTGATGTTTCATAAGCACTTAAAATTGGAGAATTCCAGGAAGATGGCAGCATAGAGAGAGCTTAAACCTGCCTCCTACCTTCACACCAAATCTACACCTACACATAGAGCAATTCATCTTGAGAAAAAACTGAGGACTGAGTGAGCATCTTCTGCATAAAAAGAGATAGAAAGATCACATTAAGAAACATCAGGAGAGATGGAGACACAATAATGAAGGGACTACCACGCGCAACTCAGTGACCCACAGAAGGGAGGGTTACTACTGGGCAACGTGGACACAGATTCCCTGCTCTGGGGCATAGAAAAAAAGCTGCACTTCAAAGTGCATCTAGACTATAAGTGAAAAAAAAAAACTATTTATAGAACTAAAGCACTGCTGTTTGATGGGGAATGGCTAGAACTCCCTCTGGATCAGAAGTCTGGCCATTTTTTGCACTCCTTTCCCACACTGAGGGTGATGTAGGGAGCAGGGTTGGGGTGCACATCAGTTTAAGACTTGGTCTAGGTGACTTCCCAGCCTCTGTGCACACCCAGACATGTTAGCTGGAAACAAATTCAGGCCCCAGCTGCCCCAAGGGCACAACGCCAGTCATTGCTGACCCCCTGTAGAGCATGCCTTGTCTGCCACTGCACCTCAGGCACCTCCCAGCTGCAGAGGTGGGGCTTCCCCAGAGCCAGTCGTAACTGAGCACCTGAGCTGATGCTGCAGCACAGGCATGGAGCCAGTAGCTGCAGAGACAGGGCTTTCCTGGAGATTGTGCTTGGATGTGCTGCCTCCCAACCAGCATGGACCCCATAAGTATCTGATTAGGCCCCTCCAACTGTGCCCCCCTCAAACCACTTCCATGACAACCCTAACACCTGTATATCCCCAGTTTACATTCACAAGACCTCTAGCCAACAAACCAAAACCAGGTTCAGTCTACCCAGGGGACCTTCCCTATACAAGGACAACCCTTCACAGCTGGAAGAAGGAGCCTTTTCTACTAATTCATAAAAGCAAGCACAGAAAGTCAAAATGAGGAGTCAGAAATATACTCAGACCAAAAAAATATATATAAAACTTCAGAAAAAGAACAATGCAAATAAAAACAATGGAAAATGGAACAGAGTTAGGCAATCTAGTGGATGAAGAGTTCAAATTAGTTATTGTAAAGATGCTCACTAGGCTTGAGAGAAGAGTGGAGGAAATCAGTGAGAACCTCTACAAAGAAACAGAAAGCATGAAACAAAACCAATCAGAGATGAAAAATACAATAAATGAAATAAAGAATACACTACATGGAATCAACAGCGGATTAGAGAGTGTAGAATGGATCAGTGACATGGAAGAGTAAAGGAAGGCACTCAATCTAAGAGGAAAAAAAAGAATAAAAGAGAGGAAGATAGGTTAAGGGAGCTCTGGACAATATCAAACAGCCAAGCATTCACATTACAGGAGTCCTAGAAGAACAAAAGAGAGAAAAAGGAGTAAAAAAACATATTTGAAGAAATAATAGCTGAAAACACCACCAACCTAGGAAAGGAAACAGATATCCAGCTCCAGGAGGTGAAAAGAGCCCTAGTCAAGATAAATCCAAGGAGATCCACACCAAGACACACCATAATTAAAATATTGAAGGTCATAAACAAAGAGGGACTCATAGAAGCAGAAAGAGAAAAGCACCAATCAGCAAGAGAAAAATAAGGAAAACCCCATAAGGCTAGCAGTGGATTTTTCAGCAGAAACTCTACAGGCCAGAAGGGAGTGGCATAATACAGTTAAAGTGCTGAAAGAGAAAAACCTCCAAACAAGAATACTCTACCTAGCAATGTTGTCATTCAGAATGGAATGGAAGCTTCACAGATAAATAAAAGTTAAAAGGGTTCACTACCACTAAACTGGCCTCACGAGAAATGTTAAAGGGTATTCCTTAAAAGAAAAAAGAAAGACTCTACCTAGAAGAATAAAATATGAAAGCTAAAATGTTGCTGGTAGAAGAAAACATATACCAGTGGTAGTAGATCAGTCACTTAAAAGCTAGGATGAAGTTCAAGAAGACAAAAGTTATATAATCAATTACATCTAAAAATTAGTTAAGGAAATCACTAAATAAACAGATATAAAAGAAGGTATCATATACATAAAATGTAGAAGAGAGGGAGTAAAAAATGTAGTGTTGTTAGAATGTGTTAGAACATAAGTGAACATCAACTGTTCATAGATTTCTATATATGTAGGATGTCATATAAGAACCCCATGGTAACCACAAGCCAAAAACCTATAATAGATATAAAAAACAAAAAAAAACAAGAGAAGAGAATCCAGACATAACACTAAAGGAAGTCATAAAGCAAGACGGGAGAGAAAAAGAGGAAGAAAGGATCCGAGGAAAACAAAAACAACCAGGAAACATTTAACAAAATGGCAGTAACTACATACCTATCAATAATTACTTTAAATGTAAATGGACCAAATGATTCAAACAAAAGACAGAAGGTGAATGAATGAATAAAAAACAAGATATATCTATTTGTTGCTTACAAGAGACTAACTTCAGACTTAAAGACACACACACATTGAAACTGAAAGGATGGAAAAAGATATTTTATGCAAATAGGAAGAAAAAAAGGTGAAGTAGCAATATTTGTATCAGACAAAATAGACTTAAAAAATACACTAACAAAAGACAAAGAAAGACACTATATAACAATGAAGGGCACCATTTATCAAGAAGATGTAACAACTAAAAATATGTATGTACCCAATAGAGGAGCAACTAAATATATATTTAAAAAGTACATCTACCAGTAGATATAAAGGGGGAGATCAATAGTAATACAGTAATAGTGGGGGACTTAAATGCCTCATTTACATCAATGGATAGATCATCCAAACAGAAAATCAATAAGGAAACAATAGAGTTGATGACACATTAGATGAAATATAATGAAAATAAATATATTCATAAAATTACAACCAAAAATAGTAGAATGCATAATCTTTTCAAGTGCACATCAAACATTCTCCAGAATAGATTACAAGTTAGGCCACAAAGCAAGTTTCAATAAATTTAACAAGATTGAAATTATCAAGCATTTTTTCTACCCACAATCGTATGAAACTGAAAATCAATTACAAGAAAAAAATGGAAAAAGCACAAACACATGGAGGCTAAACAGCATGCTACTAAACAACCAAAGAAATCAAAGAAGAAATCAAAAATTGAATAGTAAAAATAACAATGCAACAGCTCAAAATCATTGGGATTCAGGAAAGGCAGTCTTAAGAGTGGTTTACAGCAATACAGGCTTACTTCAGGAGGCAGAAAGCATGTCAAATAAACAATCTAACCTGACACCTAAAGGAACTAGAAAAAGAACAGACAAAGACCAAAAGTAGTAGAAGAAAGGAAATAGCAAAGAACAGAGCAGAAATAAATGAAATATCAACTAAATATCAATACAAAAAATAATAAAACTAAAAGCTGGTTCTTTGAAAAGATAAGCAAAATTGATAAACTTTTAGCTAGACTCATGAAGAAAAAAAGAGAGAGAATTAAAATAAATAAAATCAGAAATGAAAGAAAAGTTACAACTGACACCACAGAAATATAAATGATTATAAGAGATTATTAGGAAAAATTATATGCCAACAAATTGGACAACTTAGAAGAAATGGGTAAATTCCTAGAAATGTACAATCTTCCAAGACTGAAACAGGAAGAAACAGAAAATTTGAACAGACCAATTACTAATGAAATTGAATTAGTAATCAAAAACTACCAACAGAAAAAAAATCCAGGACCAGATGGCTTCACAGATAAATTCTACCAAACATTTAAAGAAGAGTTAATACCTGTTCTACTCAACTATTCCAAAAATGGAAGAGGAAAGAAAGCTTGTAAATTCTTTCTATGGGCCAGCACCATCTAGTACCAAAATATGACCAATACACTACAAAAAAATAAAACACAGAACAATATCCCTGATGAACATAGATGCAAAACTGAACAAAACACTAGCAAAACAAATTTAAAAATACATTAAAAAGATCATGCACTACAAGTAGGATTTATCCCAGAGATGCAAAGGTGGTTAAATATCTGCAAATCAATCAGTGTGACCCACCACATTAACAAAAGGAGGATAAACACCACAGTCATCTTGTAGATGCTGAAAAAGGCATTTGACAAAATTTTATATCCTTTCATGATAAAACCTCTCACAAAGTGATTGCATATATCTCAAAGGTTACATATGACAAAACAACAGATATAATAATCAATGTGAAAAGATGAAAACTGTTCCTCTATTCACAACAAGACAACCATGACACTCTCACCACTTTTATTCAACACAGTCCTAGAAATCATAGCCACAGCAATCAAACAAGAAAAGGAAATAAACAGCATCCAAATTGGTAAGGAAGTAAAACTGTCACTATTTGCAGATGACATGATACTATATATAGTATATATAAAAGACCATAAAGCCTCTGCCAAAAATTATTAGAGTTAATAAATTAATTCATTAAAGTGGCAGAACAAAAAATCAATGTACAGAAATCAGTTACATTTTCACATATAAATAATAAACAGGCAGAGAAATTAAGAAAACAATCCCATTTACAATTACATCAAAAAGTACAAAATGCCTAGGAATAAATCTAACCAAAGAAGTGAAAGAACTGTGCTCTGAAAACTATAAAACACTGATGAAAGAAAGTGTAGAATACACAGATAATAGAAATCTATCCCATGCTAATTGATAGGAAGAATTAATATTGTGAAAATGGCCATCCTTCCCAAAGCAATTTACAGATTCAATGCAGTCCTTATCAAGATACCAATGGCATTTTTCAATGAACTAGAGCAAAGAATCCTAAAATCTGTAATGTACTACAAAAGATCCCAGATAGGCAAAGCAATCTAAAGGAAGAAGTATAAAGCTGGACGTATCATGCTCCCTGATGTCAAACTGTACCACAAAGCCACAGTGATCAAAACAGTATGGTACTGGCACAAAAACGGATACATAGACCAATGGAACAGAATGGAGAGCCCCAAAAAATAAACTCACACCTATATGGTCAATTAATATACAACAAAGGAAGCAAGAATATACAATAGAGAAAAGACAGTCTCTTCAGTAAATGGTGTTGGGAAATGGGACAGCTATGAGAAAAAGAATGAAACTGGTTGACTGTCTTACATCATACACAAAAATAAATTCAAAGACCTAAATATAAGACCTGAAACCATAAAACTCCTAGAATAAAACATAGGCAATAAACTCCTGAAAATCAACATAAGTAATTTTTTCCTGGATATGTGTCCTCAGCAAAGAAAACTATCAACATAATTAAAAGGCAGCCTACTGTATGGGACAGTATATTTGCAAATGATATATCCAGTAAGGAGTAATATCCAAAATATATGAATAACTCATACATCTCAACACCAAAAACACAATTAACCAAATTAAACTCCAGTTAGAAAGGCCATTATCCGAAAGACAAGAAATAACAATTGTTGATGAGGACGTGGAGGAGGAACTCTCATACACTCCTCGTGGGGTTGCAAATTGGTGTAGCCACTGTGGAAAGGTGTATGGAGATTTCTCAAAAAATTAAAAATAAAAATACCACATAACCCAGTAATTTCACTTCTCGGAATCTACAAGAAGAAAAAGAAATTACTAATTTTAAAAGATACATGCACTCCCATGTTATTGTAGCACTATTTGCAATAGCAAGATATGGAAGCAACTGAAGTGCCTATCAATAGATGAATGGATAAAGAAGATCGGTACATATATATACAACGAAATATTACTCAGCCATAAAAAAGAATGAAATCTTGCCATTTGTGACAGTATGGATGGACTTAGAGGGCTTTATGCTAAGTGAAATAAGTCAGTCACAGAAAGAGGAATACCATATGATTTCACTTATATGTAGAACCTGAAAAACAAATGAACAAATGAACAAAACAGAAATAGACTCATAAACACAGGGAATAGATGGTTGATTACCAAAGCAGGAGTTTGCAGGGGGATAGCTGAAATAGGTGAAAGGGATAAGAAGTATAAACTTCAAATTATAAAAGAAATTTATCGCAGGGATGGAAATACAGCATAGGGAACATAGTTCATAATATTGTAATATCTTTGTATGATGACATGCTCACAGTGAGCATTTAATAATATGTTGAATTGACCAATCAATTGTAAGTTGTTTATCTGAAACTAATGTAACATTGTATATAAATTAATTTCAATAAAAATGATTATTTGAAAAAAAACCCATAGAATTAAATATGATTAAGTCATTACATGCTCTCCCAAACTTAGTCTCCTTCTGGTATTCGCTTCGTCAGTGTATGACACCATTGTCCATCCAGAAACAGAATGCAAAACTGGAAGAGTTACCTTTGATACTTGCCCATTTCCTGTTTTACAAATCTTCATCAAGTCTATCAGCTTATTTTATAAATGTTTCAAACCATCCAAATTCCCCATCTATGCTACAACCTCCCTAGGTCGCTGTCTTAGTCAGCTCAGGCTGCTACAATAAAATACCTGTGACTGGGTGGCTTCAACAAGAGACATTTCTTTCCCACAGTTCTGGAGATTGGGAAATCCAAGATCAAGGCACCAGCAGATCTGGGGTCTGGCGAAGCCACCTCCCTGGCCAGTAGATGGCTGCCTTCTCCTTAGATGCTTACATGGCCCTTCCTTGGTGCATGCACACTCATGGCAAGGGCTCTGGTGTCTTCCTCTTCTTGTCAGCACACTAATCCCATCATGGGCTCTCTACGCTCAGAACTCCATCTAAACCTGAGTTCTAAGCCTCATTACCTCCCTAAGGCCCCACCTCCTAATACCATCACACCATATACTGACTAGGGCTTCAATATATGAATTTAAGGGAACACAAACATTCAGTCCATTACAGTCCTTCTTTACTAGCTCTTACTGGGAGACTAACCTAAGTTCTTCTCTCAACACTTATTTTTGCCTCCATTCCAATCTAGACTAATCTCAAAACAAAAATGCAATTGTTTAAAGTCACTCAGTAATTTCTTACTGATCTTAGAGAGAAAAATCCTTAACATGATATACAATATCCACATTGAGACATGATTTGATCATGCCTGCCTTCCTCTACTGCTCCTGTCGCTTAGTATCCATCTCCAACCACATTTGTTTCTGCTCATTTTTTTTCAAACATGCTGTATGGGATTCCTAGGGCTGCCATAACAAAATGTGAACTCAGTGGCTTTAAACTAGCAGAACTCTACTATTGTACAGTTCTAGAAGCTAGAAGTCTGGCATCAAGGTGTCAACAGAGACATCCTCCCTCTGAAACTTGCAGGGGAGAATCCTCCCCGGCTTCTTCTAACATCCGGTGGTTGCCAGGTGCCTTTTTTCCTTAGTTTGCAGCTTCAGTATTTCAGTCTCCTTCTCCATCATTACACTGTATTCTCTTCTCATGTGTCTGTGTCTCTATGTTCCTTCTCCTCTTCTTTTTTAGGTCACCAGTCATACCAGATTAAGGGCCCATGTTATTCCCGTATGATCTCCTCTTAACCAATTATATCTGCAATGACCCTATTTAAATAACATACTGAGCTACTGGGAATAAGGGACTATTCTGAGTTACTGGGAATTAGGACTTCAAGATAACTTTTTGGGAAACACAACTCAAGCTACAACACATGCTGTATGTCCTGTAGCCCAGGGTCTTTATACACACTGTTCCTTCCACAGGACACATTCTTCCCTCCCTTGCTTGCTTAGTCCGTTTTATTTACCCTTCACTCTCAACTCCAGTGTCACTTCCCCTGGGAAGATTTCTCTGGCACAGATTATAAATCACTTTCTTCTATTATACACTCTATACCACAAATCTTTTCTTCATAAAAGTTATCATACTTTATGTATTATTTACTATTTATTACTTCTGACTTTATGTATTACTTATCCCAATGCCTAGCAGAGTGCCTGGAACAAAGTAGGACCTCAATATAAATCCACTGATTAAGTAATGAAGAAATTAAAATGAGGACTTTCAGTTTCTCTGACAACATAACTTCACCTAGAAAAATTTACATTTTGGCACCTTGTAGCTTCTCACTCCTGAACTCAAGAATCAATATACTCTAAAGATATTTTAAGTTCCAAATTTCAGTCATGTTTTTTTTTTTCTTGGAGCTTTTATTCTATTCCTCTTAACTTATTTCTTATTACCACTGGCAGGCTTAATACTCTAGAGTCGCAACGCTGTAGTTATCATTTACAACACAAATTTTTTGTTTGTTTTAAGCTATTTAGGACAAGAGAGAAAAACCAAAGATAATGGACATTTGTAACTCTGTTTTAAAATTTATTATATCTCTATTGAGTGTCAACATCAACTAAAAATCTGACATCAGAAGAAAGAGGTGCCAAAGCAATTTGTTTTCAATTTATCCTTTGCCTTTGGTACATTGCCATTTTCCTACTTGTAATAAGACCTTCTTTTGTCAAGATTGAATTGTCAACACGATTGAGTAATGCAGATTACATCAGATTTTCTACTGAAAGTACCCAGTACACTTTCATCTTCACACTCTTGAATTACCTCAACATGTAACAGGGCAATTCTATTTAAACTAGAATACACAGGCTTTCAGCTTTAGGTTGTCCTATACAGCGTTCAGGTATGTTTGCATGGATCTTATGCTGATTTCTAAAAATTATCAGCTGAAATTCCTTTTTTTTAATTGAGGTACATACAATAAAAAGCACAAATCTTAGCGTATAGCTCAATGAATTTTGTCACGTATATATATATATACATGTAACAATCACTCAGATCAAGATACCAAACAGTCTCACTAATTTTTTCCC
Source organism: Manis javanica (assembly GCF_040802235.1). Classification (NCBI taxonomy): domain Eukaryota; kingdom Metazoa; phylum Chordata; class Mammalia; order Pholidota; family Manidae; genus Manis; species Manis javanica. The sequence continues at coordinate 48,589,536 of NC_133167.1, read as the reverse complement.
TTTTGCTTATTTATCCCATCTCCCCACCCCCTTCCCCTATGGCAACCACCAATCTGTTCTCTTTATGTATGAATCTATTTCTGTTTTGTCTGTTCATTCATTTGTTTTGTTTTTTAGTTTTCACCCATAAGTGAACTCATTTGGTATTTGTCTTCTTTGTCTGACTTATTTCATTTATAATACCCTCAAGGTCCATCCATGTTGTAACAATGACAGGCATTCATTCTTTTGTATGGCTGAGGAATATTCCATTGCATATATATCACATTCTCTTTCTCCACTCATCTATCAATGGAGATTTAGGTTGCTTCCATTTAGACTATTATAATAAGGCTGCAATAAACACAGAAGCACAAATACTTTCACAAATAACTGATTTTGTTTTCTTGTGGTGAATTCCTAGAAGTGGAATTACGTGGTGTATCATATTTCTCTTTAGTTTTGGAAAAATATCAGCTTAAATTCTTGCCAAATTCTTTTTGTTTCTGTACTAGTACCACCTGACATGAACAATCCAGCTTACTATAGCAAAATACTTGATATAGGAGAGAAGACTGGAGAGAGACAGTTGAGAGATAGGTAATATATTCTGAAAACCTAAACCAGAATGAAACTTTTGGACTTACCTTATACTAAATACTCTACTTCTTTCTAACTTGTATGCTGTATAATCTCCTACTCCTTTCAACTAAATTATTTTCTAACAAAACATTCTGCTCACAATACTTAACTCTCCTACAATGAGAAAAAGAGTTAAGTTCATAAATATCACTTGCATAATAAGTGGACAAATATATGTGTACTTATATATGATACATATATATAATGTACTTCATCTAATAAGGGAAAAAATAATTCCTGCTTGTATACTTTTATTGAAAGCAGCCTTAGATATCAAAGAAAACATGCTATTATTTCTTTCAAGGCTCTATTTCAGCTCCATATGAAATGATAAAGAGTATTTCTGTCACGTCAAGGTAACAAAGACTTACAAATCTGCTGGCCTATTCCCCAGATCTTAATATGGCTGACATTTCTTCACAGTGTAAATTTCAGCATGCTGAAGAGATATCATATCTACCATCATTGTCTAGAACATACTTCAATATTTGACTCTGAAAACAACAGATCAACCCATATTGTGGGGGCCCGGCCTACGGCCGAGGCTGAGCCCCACTCTAGCTGGACAACGCCCTAAAGATGGCACCTGCTTCCTGCTCACCACCCTTTCCCCTCTTCCCTGTTGGGGATTGGCCCAGCAGACTTCCGTACCCGTGCACAGGTCATGCTGCCCGCTTAGAGTGGCGCGTGACACCTATCCGCTTAAAGGTCACGCATGATACTGTCCCGGATTGGTTGGGTGACTGAATATAAGGGAGCCGGGGAGGGAGAGGAGCTTCCCGACAACTGCTGTAACCACCACGAGAGATTAGACAATAAAGCCTAGAGAAGAATCAAGACCTTGGGCGTGTTGCTTCGGTCCTTGAAGGGTCGCGACACATATCTGTTTACCTTGTTTATGTCTTTCTATCACACCCTGAAAATTCAACGTGCAACAATCTCTGGTCATTTTCCTTTTTCCTTCCTTATTTTAGAATTCTCTCATCTAACTTTATACCATACACATGTTTTTTTAAATTCTCATACACACCCAATCTTGAATAAAAATACTTTATCATTCTTAATGAGTAACCCATCTACTCATTAACCTTAAGTACAAGCATACAGAATGTACCAAGAAAATGATTCAACATTAAACTTCTCCAGGTGTATTTTAACCTTGAGTTTATATCTCACATATACTTCATAACAGTAGTTAAGTTCTGAATTTTTTGCTTTTACGCCAATGGTTTTCTCTTCTTGTGGGAAATAAGTTTCAGTAATTTCTGATAGCCAGCCAAGTTAAAGACAAATACCTCTGGCTGTTTTTCAAAGCTCTATATACCCTAGGCCTATTCCAAGCCCACATGGAAGATGAGCAGAGAAGAAATTAAAATGTTGAGTACCTGTGTGCCAGGAGCCACAGTGTGTGTGTGTCTTGGTCATTTCACTAAATACTATTTTGCATCATGGTGATTTTATGTGTCCTTTATCTCTTTTTCCTCTCCCCACCCCCAAATGCCTGAAAGGCCAGAATCAAGTATAGTCTTTAAAGAGCCTGCAAAGCACTGGCAGCAAAGAAGAATTTGTTGTTTAAATAAATACCATTTGTGACTTTAAGCTGGAGAGTTATTGGAAAATAATGGTAGAGAAATGACAAAGAGAACAATAAAACTGCAGTAGTGGTTGGCACCGGTAATGTCTCTTCCCTTTAGCAATCACATCCCAGTGCTGGGCTCTCAGTGGGACTGCAAAGCCCTACATCCAAACCGGGGAGTGCTGGGCTGGGCCTGAGGGGGGGAACGGCAACATGTGGCTCAGCCTGCAGGAAACAGATGGGTGATCAGATTCCACACAATATCAAGGTCTGTTCTCTCAACATAAAGGTTTCAATATAATATAAAACATATTTTAAAGATGTATCTATATATCTGTGTCTTACGAGAAAAATACATGTGAATGTTTTAAAGAGAATGGCTTCTCTTAAAAACACAAGAGTGCTTTTATGGTATATGTATATATATATGAAATATATGCGACATATATATTTGTATGTATTATATATTTTTTTCCTCCAAAATATCATTTGTTTAGGGATTTCATTGTTAATAACAGAAGGATTATGGTCTTAGCTCTAACTACTTTTTGTCCTATTTTAAAGAATAAAATTATATTTATATTGAGGTCTCTCAATATAAAGGTCTATAGTACTTTGAACAAAAGGTTAGAAAAGCATCTGTTTGGGGCCCATTGGTAAAGGAGGGTGTTATCATTTACGATGTTCTAAGTGTCCCATTGTGGTCTAGGGCAAAAATGAAGCAAGTTATGTGGCTATTAGAATCCATCACCTAAAAGGGCTTATTAACTTTATCAGCACCTGGAAATGATTTTTTTTAAAGCCAATAGGGTATCTGCAGATGCTCTACTGTAAACCACAGAGCTCTTGGTAACATAAGATATATATACTTAAATGCAGAAGTTAATAAATACATTAAACCTAAGGAAGCTACAACTCTTGTACCCCCAGCACTAGCATAAGGGGTGGCACATATTATTAGGTGCTCAATCAACAAGGAGAGAATGAATCAATGAATGAATGGATGCTAGGGCTCTGCCTTATGTGTTTGACTCATATCTTCTCATTGTTTTTATATCATAAAGGTTTAAGACAAAACAGCTATCCCATCGTGTTCCTCCTATGCACTCCTCATGGGGAAAGATAATTTTGTTCATTTCTCTCATCTTCCTCATGTCAGTATTTTGTTCTTTAAAACCAGGACAAAAAGTAGTTAGAGCTAAGACCATAATCCTGCTGTAATTAACAATGAAATCCCTAAACAAATGATATTTTAGAGGAAAATATGTACACATATTATAAAAGCACTCTCGTGTTTTCAAGAGAAGGCATTCTCTTTAAGACATTCACATGTATTTTTCACATAAGATACAGATACATAGAAATATCTTTAAAAAGATGAGAACGCCCTTAAGATAAATGTAATGACCAAATAAAATTGCTCTCTTTCTGTCAGTAATGACCATGGTATCCCTGATGTGTAACTTACATTTAACTGGCAACATTCTGGGTTACTCATATTAACTGCAACAGTCTGAACAGCTTGAACTTCAACAAAATGTGCATTAAGTGACTGAGTTAATTTAACCTCATTAATCCTCAACCCAGTAGAACCATCGAAAGCCTTCCAAGCAGCCTGTGCTTCATCTACAACATAAACATGCCCCTGTAGGAAATCAACACCCACCATGTGGTGAAGCTCTAGTTCCCAAGTTGTCACTGAGGGGTAAATGGCTGCATAATTGCCAGGCTCCAATTGCATAATATGATTCACTCATTTTATGATTCTTGTTAACAGTAAGATAAGTTCTCGAAAAATAAATTTCTCTCTGAACTTTTTCTTGGAACTGCTTCTGTTGACTAAATGCTCTACTTCATCAAAGGGCAGGATTCTCATTCAAGATACTTTCTTGCCTCATAATTTAGGAAACATTTATGTCAAATAAAGGACTGTGCTCAGTTAAAAGGAAGCTTTAACCCATCTGCCTCCTACATCTTCCCCCATTTAAGATGAATTACAGAAGCAGTAATAGCAGTTAATTCTCAGAATTTTACTCACAAAAGGCTGGAGTTTCAGAGCACTGAATGCTATCAACAGTTTTAGTATTTAGTCAAATGTTTGCTGAATGCATGAGACATTTTAGTTTTATGTAATAGTATAGGTCTTTCCTGAATCTTGATCTGGATCAACTTAACCATAAGTCTAAATATGACATGTACTGCATTGCCCCTTCCTATTTTTAATGACATTGAAAATATCTTTTATTTTGGGTGCCCTTGGTTCACTTTTTGTTCACATTACTCTCAAGTCAAGAAAATAAGTAGTACTATACCTAAAGTGCCTTCATTCCTTGTTATGCAACTGTGACCTCCAGAAAAAGAACACTGCATCTGAACCCAAGACACTGGATTTGGTCTAGTTTTATGAGCACAAATTTGTGGCCAGACTATGTATTGTTCATTATTCAGCTAATGGGAATATACAACCCACCATCTCAATAAGTTTTTGTAATGATTAAATTATATGCTTTATTCAAAGAACTTTATGCACTATAATGTCCCCACAAATACAGCTAGTCTTGTTTTTTTATAACCACAGGTTGGTGGTGATAGGAACTGTATCAAAAGGTAGGTAAGACAGACCTCAAAGTAGATTGTATCAATCACTAGTATTCCACAGTATTTCTTAAAAGCTCCTGAGTTTTAAAATCATTTCATAACTTCATTACCAAGAAATAGAACAATATACAGCAGGAACTACATACAGAAAAACACCTCTATTTTGAAATTGAGCCATCCATCCATCCGTGATTGACCAACCAATTAAAAATATTGTAAACTAAAGAGTTGTTGGTCTGACATAAGCTTCAAAAAAAATGTAGTCACATTGGATTCAATCACAAATGTTTTTACTTTAGTCAAATAACTTCATTAAATGTCCTCAATACATCAATTTATAGAAATGGATCAATTCCTTACTCTCTGAATTTGTTACATACAAGTTTTTTAAAAAGGCAAAAATACCATATCATTATTCTACCACCTTTGTTAAGGTGGCAGTCTCCAGAGTATTATAGTTGGGTTTCTTCCTATGTTTCAATCAATTAATATCTCACTTCAGTAAGGTGGTGAATTTTCCTTCTCAATTTCCATCATTTTCAGAGAATTAAATGGACCAAAAGCTCCACAGGATTATGGCTCCATGAGGTTAGCAAGTGACTCAAACTTTGGAGAAGGCAAAATAGAAAAGAAATATTCCTAAGACAGCAAAACACATTTTTGTAGTTGTAATGAAATAAAAGTTAAGACACCTTCCTGCTTGGCTAGTTCCAATATTTTTCTTACCAGGTAAACTCTCTACTGGCAAGCAGTTTAAGCAGTTATTTAATTTAGAACTGCCAGTTTCAGAACCATGATAGTCTTCAAGTAAAACACACTTTTAAAAATATGTCATGCCAGCACAATTCTGTTATAGTCTTGGAAGACAGATTTTAAATTACTATTTAACTGAGTACAATTTTACCCCAAGAAACAATTTATGAAAATAACATAAATCAGATGTGATAAAATCTGTAATAAATATTGTGAATGAAGGATTTTAGAAAAGATAAGGTATCTTTAGAGAAGACAGAACAATTTATATTTCCAAACTACAGTGTATAACATCCTTTAAATCACATCCAAGATGTTCAAACTATAAATATATGCACATCCCTGGTATTGCAGCCAGAATAGATCTCTTGATAGCTGCTTACTTCACATATATGTACTCATGATTTTTTAAATATCTCTTTGCAATATATTTATATAGTAATACAAAACTGAAGCATATTCTTGGAACTATCCTAAATGTAACATACCTGCTATTTTCAATTTCTGACTTAGCTATTTACAGAAAATAAATTACTCTTTCTGGATAATAATTTTAAAATGGTACATTATTAAGCCATGGTAATTTCCTGATGAAATAGAAAAGTGAATATGGCCAGCCAGGACATTTCAAGGCACCCTATCAGTACCTTTAATATGTTCCCCACATCAGTTTTACTGCTCTAATATCCTTTCATCCACACTCAGTGCCATTCTTAAATGAACATATATTCTTCATCATGTTGTGGCATTCCTAACATCTGCCCCAGGCTTACTGCAAAAATTGGTGCCCAGTTCTTTCAAAATTTGTTACTGAAAAACTACGTCTCTGGAGATACTTTATAATGAAACAAAAATAATCTTTCTAATCTCTCAGGCATGATTGCCACCATAAATTTATCAAGCAATAATGTAAAAGTAAAGTATTAACAGTCATAGATCCTGGTAAAACTTTATTTCATGTCCATATCATTGCCTATTTCTTACCAAGTACTTTAAATAAGTACCAAAACAAAGTGTGTTTACAAGGAAAAAATAAATTATGTCACATTTATTATCATATAGATTGGTTAGGCAGGGAAAAGAGATTCCCTTAATTTATTTCAACTAAAGGGAGTTTGTCGTAATGATGCAGGAACTGGACCAGAACCAGCTCTGATGGCTGGCTGACCTCTCTCTCCATCAAGAGCTGAATTGGCTTTCTTAGTGTTACTATTCTCTCTCCTTCCTTTTCATCTTTTCTATGTGGTTTCTTCTACTTAACTGGTTTTTGCTTCTTCATAACTTCGGTTTGTGTATGACGTCAATGCACCAAGTCCCTAACAGCATCCTTTCAGTTGCTATGCTATTGCTAACAGACTCTGTGTTTTCCTGTTCAAAGCCCCAACACTGAGACTTGACCTGTTCACCTGTTTAGAGCAGAAGTCATAGTTGCTATTAAGCCAATCTATTGGTTGTATTTTTCTTACCATCAGTTCTCACAGTCCACTTAACTATAGCAGGACATTGGCTCTGAAGGTACAAAAATGACCACAAGGTAAAAAGAACAGTGTGAAATGTATTTGAGCTATGATAATTGAGTGTGTGTGAGAAAGTATTAATTGACACCCTTATTGTGCCACATATAAATGCATTTACCTTGAATGACTATTTTAATAAGGTATGCCACAACAAACCTGGTCTAGTTATGAAGTCAAGAGAGTTTTTGCAATACTAATACAAATCATGCAAAACTGACTAGGAAATCAAATTTGAATTTGGATATGTAAGAATCAGGCTAATTTACTGTAACTTTCCCAAACTTATTGTTTAAAGAAAAGAGACCATTTCCAAAGTCACTTGCATGATATTTCTACCTGGAGTTACATTTGTAGTGCTATCCAAGTATTGGTGGAGCACTTTCGAGACAAGAACTCAGAAGATTGCCTCTTTAAGCATTTACAGCTGTTTAAGCAGATGTCCAGAATTTACTGGTTTTAGTGAGCACTTTTAGTATGTCTTTATGTAGTTTTTAAGTCACTTAAGATGATCAGACTATCACAGATTGGTAAAGCATCTCAGATTGAATCTATCTGACCAATAAGGACAGGTGCACTCAGTATTCTGACAAATATAATTCTGCAATTTTCAACATACTGTACATGGTTTCTACTTTTAGGCTGAGTACTGAAATAGAATCCTCATCAGTAATAACAGACCCAGCATTTATGTAATGTTAAGTTGAAACATGTTTTCACATAGATTACCTCATATATCACATACAACCGCACTTACTTTGGAAAGGAGGAAACCAGGACTTGAAAGGTTTAAATAACGTAGCTTATAAAGGACAGAGCCAGGATGCAAACCTATACTGCTCCACTGGAGAGACATGATTGATCAATGGAGTAAACCAAAAGAAGAGGCCAAAGCTCATGAAAGTCTAAAAATCCAAAGCATCTGGGTTTGAGATCACAAGGATAACATCAAGATCCAAGAAACAGAGAACAACTGAAAGCTCATATTGAAGTAACTGACCTCAAAAGAAAAGATCTTACTTTAAACTTAAAGTCACATTTAAGTTCAGTGAGAAAGGCTACCATAGAGGATTAGGATTATCTGCTGTGGGTTCAGGAGTTGAAAACGGAACCATGGGTGCTGCATTATTGCCAATCCTGACTTGTATTTCCATTGTCCGGTTGGTATATATGCTTAGCATTCCTGCCATAAAGTCCTGCCTAGGGTGTAGGACTAGAAGCTATAAGAATCCAGAGACCAATTCACAAATCACTTGCAAGTGTTCAGAGACATCTGCAGGTGGTGCAGTAGCACCTCTATTCTACCCACTTGGTCAGAGAATCTTCATGAAAAAAGATATTGAAAGTAAAATGAAGTCGAATCTTCAACTCTGTAGCTACGGTGTTTCTAGTATGGAACACTGCCATGAGGACTTGCCATCATTCTTTGGGTTGATAACCAGTAGACTACCCTTTCTCTGTCTTTGTGGAGGATGGAGTTTGGGAAAGGAAGATCTGGATGGAAGATCAGAGAAACTAGCAGCTAAGAATACTTTCCAGTTGTTTCCAAGAAGTTCAAATTTCAACATATATTTGCTTCTTCTCAACACACTCTCCTATGTCTTCAAAAGGCACATCTCTAGAAAAGCAAAGGCAGAAAAGATTGGGCTTTGGTCACTAACCCATTCCTCAACTATGGACTCCCAACCAGCAGATGGGGATCTCCTGGGTGATTTCAGTTTTCTCTGTGGATTCCTGGATTTCCCAACCAATGTGGGATTATGCGCAGACAGCATAACCATCTCTGGCTGTTCACTGTGAGCTCCCAATTCTTCATCCCCCTTGGGAGTACAAGTCTTCAGTGAAATAAAAATAGTTCCTCTGCACAAAAATGTAGAAACATCCTTGTTCAAACTGTAGGATTCTGTCAGTGCTCACATATCTAATGACTTTATACTAGTCTGTAGTATAATAATTTCACCAAAGTTTCCTTCATACATTTTATCAAAAATAGTATAATAAGATATCACAATATCAAGGCAAAAATTTTTAAGAAATATTACTCACATTCACTAGTTTGCTATTAAACAAATTCATAAATGATTAAAATTAAAATATACTTATCAAAGTAAGATAAATTAGAGGCTCAGTGACATATTTTATCAGGTATCTCTTTTACTCATTAAGGTGTAATAGTTCTACAACCATAGTTCTATGGATATGGCTATGAAATCAGATTCTACAATGTAAAATATTTTATTGCCCTCCATAGAACTAATTATCACCTATAATTCAAATAAATATGAAATCAAATTAAGAATATTATGTATGGTTTTATCTTTTAATATTAAAGTAAATAAATTTACACATAGATATTTTATATACACAAAACTTCTGGAAGGATAGGCTCCACACTGCAGATAATCATCCATATTGTTGGACTTTTCTTAAAAATGCATTAATTTTATTATCACAAAAGTAATAATGACAATCTGAGGAAATAAAAAGAAATTTTGGTCACCTGTATACTTTGAAATATATCATAAGTAATCATACTTTGTCATAGCTGTATTTCATGAAAATAAAATATTTTAAACTAGTAATATTTTGTTATGAAATTTCAGCATATAAAGTATAATTTTAAGACATTTTCTGACCTAATATACATAATAATTATATATTCCTCAGGAAGAGTTTACATATGAATGCAACTTGGTTTTTGTAATTCCAAGTACAAAGGCTAAACATCCATTATTCTTTAACATGGCTAAATAATAAAATATGATGTTTAGAAGCACATGTTAAAATAGCATATATTTCTAAATGAATCTCACCTAATACTATACTTTAGAGAAATTGAGTAACTCATTCAGTGTCTTACTGCTTATAGCAATCTTTATGACTTCCGATCCAATGCAATTTTAGAAAAAGCAGATTATGTGTTATGATTCAAAACATTCAGATAATAATACTGAACTGACATAATAATAATACACCTATTTTGAGAAAATCATAACTCCTCAAATACCATGTAGAGTCCATTATTTTATATTAAGAATGTGCTTTCCATTACATATTAAACTGGTAATTTACATTACTGCTCAGCATGTACTACGTATGAGCAGGAACAGAAAACAATCAGACAGAGAAAATATCCAGAACATGGAACACTGAGTCGTAAGGTAGAAAAGAAGCTTTTCAGATAATGGTGGGACTTCAGGGATAACACAAGTAATTTAGGAATTAGGGTAATGAAAACAAATTTCAACAAATTCCCAATTTTGCCTCAGGTTGGCAATGACTTACTCCATGACAGAATGATGTGTTAATTTCTCTAATTCATTTTATCATTAATATAAATATTCCAAGGAATAAATTCAGATAATGAACATGGGAGGAATGAAGCTCTTCTTAAGGATCATTTCAATAGCAAGTTCAAAACCGAAAAAAATTTAGTCCAAAAATTAGTAATCATGATTATACCTTCCTCAGCAAACATTCTGAAGTATTCTAGAAGGAATCAGTTATTCATATATGTACATTTATATTATTTTACTATTTCAGGTTTGATATCATAAAAAATTTTGATTTATTATGATATCTGATTGCCACAAGAGAGTACAAAAAGTATTTTTGATTATTCACTTTCTAATTCAATTTAAATTTCAAACATGTTCTTTTTATCCTCTAAAACTTACTTGAAGTGCTTCTTTTTAAATCCAAATTAGAAACTATATTTTCACTAAAACCAAGAAAGAGACCCCAAATATATATGTAAAATTAGAAAGTAGATGAAAAAACTGGACATGATTTGAAAGAGGAATTTAAAATCTAGCTGCTTTCAGAGAAGGACACTTACAAAAACCTATTCAATTTACCCACAAAGACTGAAAAGACTCAGGGATCTGAGCCTTGGAAGGCAGGAGTGAGAAATAAGGCTGGAAATATTGGGATTGTTTGGAAGACTCTAGTGAGAAAAACAATCTTCTCTCTTTTTCTCACAGGAGATGTGGTAATTATTTCCTTGCTATTGCAGTATTCTCCAAGCATCAAATCACTCAGAAACTTAGTAGAACTCTTGACTCCAGGCGCAACTTTAAAGCTAACAAACCTGCACTTGCAATTTAATAAGATTGCCAGGTATTTCATAACATTAGTTTGAGAAGCATTGTTATCAAGAAACGGAACTACTAGAGCACAAGATTTGGGGATACCAAGCAGAAGAGATAAAAATGAGGTACTAGACCACACCAAGTAAGGATTTCCATACCATGGTACAACCCTCAGCTACTTTCCCATACCCAACTCTAGGACACCAGCACTCATTTCCTGCCTTACCCTCATCTCCTGGTAAAAATTTAGAGAAATCATCACTAGGAAAACAGAAGCCCTACAAGTTATGTTGACAGGCAAAGGTCAGCAAACTACAACCCTCAAGCCAAATTTTGCTCACCACTTTTCTTTATATAAGTAAAATTTTATTGGAACACAGCCACAGCCATTCAATTACATATTGTCTATGCCTCCTTTCACTAGAAGGGCAGAGTTGAGTGCCATGGCCATGATTGTATAGCCCCCATAAAGCCTAGAATATTTACTATCTGATCCTTTACTAAAAAGTAAGTTAATCCCTGGTTTTATATGCTGACATTCGAAGGTTCAAAGTCTAAAGAAAGAAAGAAAAGGCACATTGATGGTAACTGGATGATCCTAGAGAAAATCCCTTGATTCAACAATCCCACCAGTGCAGACAACCTCCAGCAACGTTTTAGTGACTCAGTGTTAAAATGAATGGAAAGAAGAAATTCCATACATACGAGCAACATTTCCACATGGAATTACACACCAAAACCAACAGGAAGAAAACAAAGGACCCCAGATGACACCAAGACAATGGAGGGAACAGAAGGAACTAAATAAACTATAAATAATATTCTCAGGGAGATAAAGATGATAGTGTATCTATTAAAGAAAAAAAGACTACAGGGTCAGCCTCAGTATTTATACAGCAAGAAAATGTTCCGATGAATTAAAAATAGAACAGATGGTCCTTGGGCGGAGCCAGGATGGCAGCGTGAGTAGAGCAGCGGAACTCTCCTCCCAAAACCACATAGAATTATGAAAATATAACAAAGACAACTCTTCCTAAAATAGAGACCAGAGGACACAGGACAACATCCAGACCACATCCACACCTGCGAGAACCCAGCGCCTCGCAAAGGGGGTAAGATACAAGCCGCCACCAGGCAGGACCCGAGCGCCCCTCCCCCCGGCTCCCGGCAGGTGGAAAGAAACCAGAGCGGGTTTTTTTTTCTTTTTTGGTGAGTGCTTTTTGGAAGCCTTAAAGGGACAGGGACCCCAATACTAGGGAAACAGGGCAGCAAGAGTGGTAAGTGGGTGCCTGAGACTGGCGCCTGAGGACAAACAATATTGCATGTTTCTCCCTTTTTTTTTTTCGTGAGTGCTTTTTGGAAGCCTTAAAGGGACAGGGACCCCAATACTAGGGAAACAGGGCAGCAAGACCGGTGAGCGGGTACCTGAGACCGGCGACTGAGGACAAAGAAAATCGCACGTTTTTCCCTTTTTTTTTGACAAGTGCTTTTTGAAAGCCTTAAAGGGACAGGAACCCCAATACTAGGGAAACAGAGCAGCAAGACGGGTGAGCGGGTGCCTGAGACAGGCGCCTGAAGACAAAGAAAATTGCGCATTTTTCCCTTTTTTCTTTTTGGATAGTGCTTATTGGAAGCCTTAAGGGACAGGGACCCCAATACTAGGGAAACAGGGCAGTAAGACCGGTGAGCAGGTGCCTGAGACCAGCGCCTGAGGACAAAGAAAATCGCGTGTTTTTTTCCTTTTTTTTTTTTTTCCTCTTTCCTTGTTGCTGTTGTTGCTTTGGTTTGAAGAGTGCTTTTTGGAAGTCTTAAAGGGGCAGGACAGGACACTTAGCCCAGAGGCACAGAATCTGGGGATCTCTGGGCACTCTAACCCCCTGGGCAACAGGGAGCACAGAGGCCCATTAGGGAGATAAGTAGCCTCCCGGGCGCTCCTCCTCCAACAGGGCTCCACCATTTTGGAGGAGCAGCCCCAGCCAGGCCATGCCCACAGCAACAGTGGAGATAAACTCCACAGCAACAAGACAGGTAGCAGAAGCCCTGACTGCGCACAGATGCCAAGCGTAATCCACTAGAGGTCGCTAATCTCCCAGGAGAGGAAGGCCACAAACCAACAAGAAGGAAAGCTCTTCCAGCTGTCACTCGTACCAGCTCTGCAAACTACCTCTATCACCATGAAAAGGCAAAACTACCGGCAGACAAAGATCACAGAGACAACACCTGAGAAGGAGACAGACCTAACCAGTCCTCCTGAAAAAGAATTCAAAATAAAAATCATGAACATGCTGACAGAGATGCAGAGAAAAATGCAAGAGCAATGGGATGAAGTCCAGAGGGAGATCACAGATGACAGGAAGGAGATCACAGAAGTGAAACAATCCCTGGAAGGATTTATAAGCAGAATGGATAAGATGCAAGAGGCCATTGAAGGAATAGAAACCAGAGAACGTATAGAAGCTGACACAGAGAGAGACAAAAGGATCTCCAGGAATAAAACAACACTAAGAGAACTATGTGAACAATGCAAAAGAAATAATATTCGTATTATAGGGGTACCAGAAGAAGAAGAAAGAGGAAAAGGGATAGAAAATCTCTTTGAAGAAATAATTGCTGAAAAATTCCCCAAACTGGGGGAGGAAATAATGGAACAGACCACAGAAATACACAAAACCCCCAACAGAAAGGATCCAAGGAGGGCAACACCAAGACATATAATAATTAAAATGGCAAGGATCAAGGAAAAGGAAAGAGTTTTAAAGGCAGCTAGAGAGAAAAAGGTCACCTATAAAGGAAAACCCATCAGGCTAACATCAGACTTCTAGACAGAAACCCTACAGCCCAGAAAAGAATGGCATGATATATTTAATGCAATGAAACAGAAGGGCCTTGAACCAAGGATACTGTATCCAGCACGACTATCATTTAAATATGATGGCGGGATTAAACAATTCCCAGACATGCAAAAGCTGAGGGAATTTGCTTCCCACAAACCACCTCTACAGGGCATCTTACAGGGACTGCTCTAGATGGCAGCACTCCTAAAAAGAGCACAGAACAAAACATACAACATATAAAGAATGGAGGAGTAGAAATAAGAAGGGAGAGAAGAAAAGAATCTCCAGACAGTGTATATAAAAGCTCAATAAGTGAACTAAGTTAGGCAGTAAGATACTAAAGAAGATAACCTTGAACCTTTGGTAACCACAAATCTAAACCCTACAATGGCAATAAGTACATATCTCTCAATAGTCACCCTAAATGAAAATGGACTGAATGCACCAATCAAAAGACACAGAGTAATAGAATGGATAAAAAAGCAAGACCCATCTATATGCTGCTTACAAGAAACTCACCTCAAACCCAAAGACAAGCACAGACTAAAAGTCAAAGGATGGAAAAACATATTTGAGGCAAACAACAGTGAGAAGAAAGCAGGGGTTGCAGTACTCATATCAGACAAAATAGACTTCAAAACTAAGAAAGTTAAACAAGAGATAAAGAAGGACACTACATAATTATAAAGGGCTCAGTCCAACAAGAGGATATAAACATTCTAAATATATATGCACCCAACACAGGAGCACCAGCATTTGTGAAACAAATACTAACATAACTAAAGAGGGAAATAGACTGCAATGCATTCATTTAAGGAGACTTCAACACACCACTCACCCCAAAGGATAGATCCACCGGGCAGAAAATAAGTAAGGACACACAGGCAATGAACAACATACTAGAACAGATGGACCTAACAGACATCTATAGAACTCTACATCCAAAAGCAACAGGATATACATTCTTCTCAAGTGCACATGGAACACTCTCCAGAATAGACCACATACTAGTTCACAAAAAGAGCCTCAGTAAATTCCAAAATATTGAAATTCTACCAACAAATTTTTCAGACCACAAAGGTATAAAACTAGAAATAAATTCTACAAAGAAAACAAAAAGGCTAACAAACACATGGAGGCTTAACAACATGCTCCTAAATAATCAATGGCTCAATGAACAAATCAAAATAGAGATCAAGGAATATATAGAAACAAATGACAACAATAACACAAAGCCCCGACTTCTGTGGCATGCAACGAAAGCAGTCTTAAGAGGAAAGTATATAGCGATCCAGGCACAATTAAAGAAGGAAGAACAATCCCAAATGAATAGTCTAACATAACAATTATCGAAACTGGAAAAAGAAGAACAAATGAGGCCTAAAGTCAGCAGAAGGAGGGACATAATAAACATCAGAGAAGAAATAACCAAATTGAGAAGAATAAAACAATAGCAAAAATCAATGAAACCAAGAGCTGGTTCTTTGAAAAAATAAACAAAATAGATAAGCCTCTGGCCAAACTTATTAAGAGAAAAAGAGAATCAACACAAATCAACAGAATCAGAAATGAGAACAGAATAATCACGACAGACCCCACAGAAATACAAAGAATTATTAAAGACTACTATGAAAACCTATATGCCAACAAGCTGGAAAACCTAGAAGAAATGGACAACTTCCTAGAAAAATACAACCTCCCAAGACTGACCAAGGAAGAAACACAAAAGTTAAACAAACCAATTACAAGCAAAGAAATTGAAACGTAAACAAAAAACTACCCAAGAGCAAAACCCCAGGGCCAGACGGATTTACCTTGGAATTTTATCAGACACACAGAGAAGACATAATGACCATTCTCCTCAAGGTGTTCCAAAAAATAGAAGAGGAGGGAATACTCCCAAACTCATTCTATGAAGCCAACATCACCCTAATACCAAAACCAGGCAAAGACCCCACCAAAAAAGAAAATTACAGACCAATATCCCTAATGAATGCACATGCAAAAATACTCGATAAAATATTAGCAAACAGAATTCAACAGCATATCAAAAGGATCATACACCATGACCAAGTGGGATTCATCCCAGGGATGCAAGGATGGTACAACATTCAAAAATCCATCAACATCATCCGCCACATCAACAAAAAGAAAGACAAAAACCACATGATAATCTCCATAGATGCTGAAAAAGCATTTGACAAAATTCAACATCCATTCATGATAAAAACTCTCAGCAAAATGGGAATAGAGGGCAAGTACCTCAACATAATAAAGGCCATATATGATGAACCCACAGCCAGCATTATACTGAACAGCAAGAAGCTGAAAGCATTTCCTCTGAGATCGGGAACCAGACAGGGATGCCCACTCTCCCCACTGTTATTTAACATAGTACTGGAGGTCCTTCCCATGGCAATCAGACAAAACAAAGAAATACAAGGAATCCAGATTGGTAAAGAAGAAGTTAAACTGTCACTATTTGCAGATGATATGATATTGTACATAAAAAACCCTAAAGACTCCACTTCAAAACTACTAGAACTGATATCGGAATACAGAAAAACTGCAGGATATAAAGTTAACACACAGAAATCTGTAGCTTCCCTATACACTAACAATAAACCAATAGAAAGAGAAATCAGGAAAACAATTCCATTCACCATTGCATCAAAAAGAATAAAATACCTAGCAATAAACCTAACCAAAGAAGTGAAAGATCTCTACCCTGAAAACTACAAGTCACTCTTAAGAGAAATTAAAGGAGACACTAACAAATGGAAACTCATCCTCTGCTCATGGCTAGGAAGAATTAATATCGTCAAAATGGCCATCCTGCCCAAAGCAATATACAGATTTGATGCAATCCCTCTCAAATTACCAGCAACATTCTTCAATGAATTGGAACAAATAATTCAAAAATTCATATGGAAACACCAAAGACCCCGAATAGCCAAAGCAATCCTGAAAAAGAAAAATAAAGTAGGGGGGATCTCAATCCCCAACTTCAAGCTCTACTACAAAGCCACAGTAATCAAGACAATTTGGTACTGGCACAAGAACAGAGCCACAGACCAGTGGAACAGATTAGAGACTCCAGACATTAACCCAAACATATACGGTCAATTAAAATTTGATAAAGGAGCCATGGACATACAATGGCGAAATGACAGTCTTTCAACACATGGTGCTGGCAAAACTGGACAGCTACATGTAGGAGAATGAAACTGGACCTTTGTCTAACCCCATATACAAAGGTAAACTCAAAATGGATCAAAGACCTGAATGTAAGTCATGAAACCATTAAACTCTTGGAATAAAACATAGGCAAAAACCTCTTAGACATAAACATGAGTGACCTCTTCTTGAATATATCTCCCCGGGCAAGGAAAACAACAAGTGGGACTACATTAAGCTGAAAAGCTTCTATACAGTGAAAGACACCATCAATAGAACAAAAAGGAACCCTACAGTATGGGAGAATATATTTGAAAATGACAGATCCAATAAAGGCTTGACGTCCAGAATATATAAAGAGCTCACACACCTCAACAAACAAAAAACAAATAACCCAATTAAAAAATGGGCAGAGGAACTGAACAGACAGTTCTCTTAAAAAGAAATTCAGATGGCCAACAGACACATGAAAAGATGCTCCACATAGCTAATTATCAGAGAAATGCAAATTAAAACTACAATGAGGTATCACCTCACACCAGTAAGGATAGCTGCCATCCAAAAGACAAACAACAACAAATGTTGGCGAGGCTGTGGAGAAAGGGGAGCCCTCCTGCACTGCTGGTGGGAATGTAAATTAGTCCAACAATTGTGGAAAGCAGTATGGAGGTTCATCAAAATGCTCAAAACAGACTTACCATTTGACCCAGGAATTCCACTCCTAGGAATTTACCCTAAGAATGCAGCAATCAAGTTTGAGAAAGACAGATGCACCCCTATGTTTATCGCAGCACTATTTACAATAGCCAAGAATTGGAAGCAACCTAAATGTCCATCAGTAGATGAATGGATAAAGAAGGTGTGGTACATATACACAATGGAATACCTCTCAGCCATAACAAGAGGAAAAATCCTACCATTTGCAGCAACATGGATGGAGCTGGAGAGTATTATGCTCAGTGAAATAAGCCAAGCGGAGAAAGAGAAATACCAAATGATTTCACTCATCTGAGGAGTATAAGAACAAAGGAAAAACTGAAGGAACAAAACAGCAGCGGAATTACAGAACCCAAAAATGGACTAACAGGTACCAAAGGGAAAAGAACTGGGGAGGATGGGTGGGCAGGGGGGGATAACGGGGGGAAAGAAGAAGGGGGTATTAAGATTAGCATGAATGGTGGGGGAGGTAGAAAGGGGAGGGAGGGCTCGACAACACAGAGAGGACAAATAGTGATTCTACATTTTGCTATGCTGATGGACAGTGACCGTAAGGTGGTTTTTAGGGGGGACCTGATATAGGGGAGAGCATAGTAAACATAGTATTCTTCATGTAAGTGTAGATTAAAGATTAAAAAAAAAAAGAAAGAAAAGGGGGATTACTCCTTGATAGGATAAAACAATTGCTAAATCAAAGATTAACGCATGCTTTAAATATCCTTAATGTTGATCACTTAAAGGGTGTCAGATGATCAGCTATGGAGGTACTCTTTTCTGATAATATTCCTTTCTCTTAATAAAAATAAAATAAATAAAATTTTAAAAAAGCAGTTCCTCTGTGCTGACCTCCAATGAGTTCTACACAGTGGTATAGAGGGCATATCAAAGTGTGGGCAAAGGGTCTGTTTGTTTCTATGCATAAGATCAAGGCCTAGTTTGGCTACCCAGAAAATGAACTAAGATACGATATGAGGAGGAGCTTCCAGCATCAGCACTCTCTGGAGGACTCGTGCCAGGGGATGATCATCAAAAAGCCTCCACAGGGATCCGGGTGATGCTGCGGTTGTGGCCACCCCACCGTTTCCTGGACTTGCCATTGGAATGAGGAGGGAGATGTCTAGGCTGGCATGTGCATACAGTGAGACAATGAATTTGACCAGATCTGTACTGTTGGAACTCAATCAGGAGTTGGGAGGGGTGCAAGTTGTAGCGCTCCAAAATCTTACGACTATAGACTATCTACGGTTAAAAGAATATATGGGAGGTGAACAGATCCCAGAAATGGGTTTCTTTAATTTGTCTGATTTCTCTCAGACTGTTCAAGTACAGTTGGACAATATCCATCATATCATAGACTAATTTTCACAAATGCCTAGGGTGCCTAAATGGTTTTCTTGGCTTCACTGGAGATGTCTGGTAATTATAGATTTGCTTTGTTTATGTCACCGTATTCCTATTATGTTAATATGTGTGCACAAGTTAGTTAGTAGTTTAAAACCTATACATACCTAAGGTACTCTACAAGAAGATATGTCAAAGAAATAATCAATCCTCCCATGTTTTCTTCCATATGCTACCTCTATAGCTTTTCTTCTTCCTTCCTAATTACAACCCTTAAATAGAATTCGTGCCTCATATCGAATTTAGCAAGTATCATAATTCCTCCAGGTGGTAAAGATACCTCAAGACAAGTGCTAGGTATAGAAGCCACAAGGCATAAATCTGCAAAGAAGTACAAAGCTAACCTTTTCAAACAATATGGCTTCTCTCTCACTTACCGACTTTACATTTCCCTGTATGGCCCCGGAAGATGACTGGTTAGCCAGAGACAGGTTAGATTCCTCAAGGGAGGAACAACCTAAGACAGGCACAGTTGCAGGGGGGGCCAATCAGGTGAGAAATTGGGGATCAACAGTGGTGAGGCTTAGAACCTCAGCCCCCCTGTTTTGAGAGAAATCTTCTGCATCCGTGGATGTATTATTACCCTTGTCTAGCTTGGATCAACACTTAGTCTACAGGCACACACCTGATCATCTACATTTGCTCTCTTACAGCACTAAACTATGTTTTCTACCTTTATCTTGCATCTACCTACCACTTCAGCATTTTATTAAAAATAAAAATAATAATAATAATAAAGGGAGAAATGTGGTATCCACATATAAATCAAGTATAAAAATCAGGCAAATATTCATATTTGACCTGATTGTTTATAGTTCATAATGCGTGATCAGAACCGAAAGTTTCTGTGATGACTGCCCTTGTACTGTTCACCATGTAAGAAGTTATTCACTATGTAAGAATTCATTCACCATGTAAGAACTTGTTCGTTATGCTTCAGAAGATTGGAGACTAAAGATAACTAGGCTTGAGATGGATTAATGATTGTGCATTGAGCACTGACCCCCCTATACTGAATTTTATTGTTGTTAACAACCACTTGATCAATAAATATGAGAGATGCCCTCTCAAAAAAAAAAATAGAACAGATGAAGGTTTTTTTTGATGTGTAAAGAAAAGTCGAATGATAAAATCCAAATCTCTCTCAGAAAGTAGAAAAAGAGGGAAGGGAGGAGAATGGGGAGGGAGAGCGAGAGTGAGGACAAGAGAGGGGCAGGAAGGGACATGAAAGGAAGAGAGTGAGCAAGAGAGAAAGGAATGAAAGGCCTCGGGAAGAGGACAAGGATGCCCAAAGATGAATTAAAGAATTTCCAGAAATTCTGTTGTGATAATCATTTTCCAATACATACAGATGTCAAATTATCACACTGTACACCTTAAATTTACATAATGTTATATGTCAGTTATATCTCAATATAGCTGGGAGGGGGAAACATTTCTAGAAAAAAAGAGAAAGTGGAAGAAAGGAAATTATTTTAAACAAAAGCTACAGAATTTTCTAGAACAGAAGGAAATGAATCTTCTTCAAACAGTGCTCAGCAAAATGGATGTAAAAATATCTATACCAAGGCACATCTTTACACAACTTCAGAACAGGGAAAAAAATAGATGATTCTAAAAGGATTAGGTTATATAAAAAGAATCAAAAACAACATCACCAATCTTCCTAAAAGCCACACCAATATGAAGGCTAGAAGGCAGTGTTCCACCACCTTCTTATTTCTAAGACCAAATTATTTCTGACCTAAATGTGTGTGTGTATATATATGTACATACAAATTATTAATCAAAAAATAGGAAAGAGAAAAAGCATTTTCTGATATTCTGAATGTCAAAATTTTACCTCTCCTGTATTCAATTTCATTAAGGTGCCAGAGGAAATACAGCAAGAAAGAGAAAGACACAGAATTTGGAAAACTTGAGATCCCAGGGGAGAGGCTTAAGGAATTCTCAAAATAGCACTTTTGCAGATCTTAGCAAGCAGCTACAGCTGAAGAGAGAGGAATTGTGTCGGATTTATGAGCAATTTATCAAAGAGAAACAACTGGAGCAGACATATCAACTGATAAGATGGACTCTGACAAATTCAATGAAAAACTTTACCCCTTCGAGAGTTAAATAACCAAGATGTCATAGATTTTTTTAAAAATTAAGCAAATGAAAAATATAAAAGCAAAACAAAATGAGGTAATTCTCAAAGCAGAAAAACTAAAATGCCTCCTAGCTGGAAAATAAAATGTACAAGAACAGAAGTATAAATAAGGTGTACATACTACTTGGCTTGGCAGTTAACCTTTTTTACATAATCATACTCATGGAAAGGGTAACTGTGGATTTATAATATCACCATACACGGTTCAGGAAGCAGGAAAGGGGCATGTAAGAGAGGTAAAATTTACACTTACTTCAGGAGGAAGTCAAGAGATAAATATACGAACATAAAAAGCAAAATATTGCAGCATTTAATTGTTTAGATATACAGAGGAAAAAACTAGAGAAAACAACTAAAACCATAAGAGTGTTGAGATAGTGGCAGGAATATCATTTTAAATAACATTTAACATTGTTTGACATTTTAAACTATTATTGGATATTTATTAATTAAAAACATTTTTTAATTATAAAGACAAATGCAACACCCCTATAGGAAAATTCAGCACTGCCTGAGTGAATGTAATAATCTCACAGTATATGAACAACTTTCCATAATTTATATTTAAAAAAAGAAGACTCTACTTAACATCTTTGGAGGGTTGTGATGACAGATTTAGCTCTGAAGGCCTATGAGAATTTGTGAAAAAACAGACTAAAATAAAATTCAGGAAATTCTTTCATATATTCCCTTTAATGAGCTCCTATGCTATAACTACTTCTATCATTGAGAGTTCCAAATGATCATCCAAATGTTGGTGCCAACATTTAGAATTTTTGGTGTTGCAAAAAAAGTGGAGCCTTAAAAGTTTAGACAGCAAAATGTACCAGATGTGTTGAAACCCAGTGTCATTTTACATTGCTTCTTAGACCCTTTCATTCAATTCTGTGACTCGAAATACCTCGAGATTTGATCTGCGTGTTGTCCAAATGCTGTTGGTAGCCTAGTGAAAGATTTAATATTGTTTATTGCCAAATATGTCTCCAAAAGTTTGAATCCCCTTATCTCTCCACTACTCATTTATAAAGCAGACTAATGCAATATTGGAGACTGAGTGAGTTAATGCAGAAGCAATTCTAAATAAGAGGAAGGAAACTTGTCAGTTGTTGAGGTCTTAGCAGAATATCTTAAATTACTTTTCCAAACTTTTAAGGATTGTAAAACTTCCAAGTTTTTTGGTCATTCAGTTGTTTTTTGGGATTGGTTTTGTTTGTTGTCACACTTGTAAAGCAGATTCTTATATGGAAATTTTACTTATTGTGTCTAATTTGTTGGAGCTTAAATTTTCCTTTTAAAGTAATTAGAATAGAGAACTGCTAATTAACAGAACTAGGATCCTAGTCCCAGTTCTATCATTTACTCGATATATTCAACAAAACTTAATGAACACCTCAAAGCCCTGTCCTGAGATATCATAGATGTGCTAAGGGGATGGCATACAAGATGCACTCCCCAGGAAATAAGATCAAATTATCTACCCTACAAGTTTCTAGATTTTCCACAGAAGTTAAGCCCTTGATTACAAGGTGATGTCAGACCTTTAAAAACTCCCTTTTAAAAAAATGATTCATAGTATAGGATGATTTTTGCAGCGTATATACCTGAGATATTTTTATTCTATTCTGTTAAATTTTTCCCAGTTGAGGAACACTGAAAGCTATTAAGTTTTTAAAACTTAATAGTTTTATTAAGTTTATTTTACTCATAATAAGTAGTGGTGGGTGATTTCAGTTGCTTAATTATAGACGTGTGAATTAAGGAAATGGATAGCATCATGGTAGTTACTGTTTGCCGGAGTCCAGCTCCAGCAGGGGGGTGTGAAGCCTAAAAGGATGAGACGGAGTCAGTGCCGGAGAGACAGAACACAGAGTCAGATGGAGGTGGTCTCTCGACAAAGTGCCAATGACAGCTTTATTTATACCATTTTGCACAAGTATATGATCATTTTTTATTTGTTCTTTTGATTAACAAGCATAGGCAAGCTTTTTTCTTTCTGTTTCCTTCTAATCTATACATGGTTAGTCAAGTGTTAGACAGGTGATTTTTTTTCTGTTCCTTGACCTAAACATTTCTTAGCAACATGTACTCTATTGTGTTTCTTGTTTCTATGCAAAGCAGTTTCTAAGTAATGCATGTGACCACAGAAACGTGCAGCATGTAGCAGTGACTATGGAGTCTATCAGCTCAGGGTGAAATACAGGTCACTCACTGCTACAGTTACCTAGGCAGGTATCATCATCTATATTTCTAATGCAATGGGTACATTTTATCCCCTCATAATATTTATTCTATTGTAGGCAGATGCAAGATAAAGATAGAAAGCATGATTTGGAACTGTAAGAAGGCAAGTGTAGATGATCAGATTTGTGCCTATAGACTAGGTATTAATCCAAGCCAGACAAGGGCAACAAAACATCCACGGGTATAGACAATTTCTCTCAAAACTGGGTGGGGGGGGGGTAAGGTTCTATGCCTCACCTCTGCTGGCCCCCATTTTCTCACCTGGTGGCCCCCCTGCGACTGTGCCTGTCTTAGGTTGTTCCTCCCTTGAGGCATCTTACCCGTCTCTGGATAACCAGCGATCTTCCGGGGCCATACAGGGAAATGTAAAGCTCATAGATGAGAGAGAAGTAATATTCTTCGGAAAGGTTAGGTTTTCACTTTGCAGATTTATGTCCCGTGGCTTCCAGGTCCAGCACTTGTCTTGAGGTATCTTTACCACTTGGAAGTATTATGGTACTTGGTAATTTCACATATGAGGCATGAATTCTAGTAAAGAATTAGGATGGAAGAAGAAAAGCTATAGAAGTAGCAGATGGAAGGAAACATGGGAAGATGGATTAAGTGTCAGACAGGGATATTCCATTCAGTATTCCCCTATAACTCTATTTCTCTAATTTTCCTATATAACTCTTCATCACTAATTTCATTAGCATTGCAAACAAGGGGGTCATTCCCACTTAGGTGGAGATGGGGTAGTCAGTGTTTGACTAGCTACCTACAGGTTTTGGTATTCTATGCCATGATTGCCATCTGGCCTCTGTGTGTTCTATTCTTCAGGAGCACTGTCCTGAAAAGCTTCTGGGAAGTTTATCTTCTTCTTTCCATGCTGCTCATCAAAGTTTAGCTTAGTCTTTGGCAAAAATGGAAGCAAAAAGCAAAGCAATAGTATAATGGAGAAAAACAAAATCAAGGTGGGTAAGAGGGGGAGCCAGCTGTGAAGGCCCCTGCTTTGTGGGGATCTGCCTCCAGCCTGAGATTTGCTACACAGCGTGAGTAGCATGGCTCCCAGCAACTGTTATTTTATTTAATACAGAAATTAAGGTGTACAAAAACCCAGTTCAAATCTTCTGGTATAATCTCTTCCCTCCTAGAATGAAATAATACTCTGTTTTCAATCCACTCAGACACTCATCTTGAATGGGCCTTTAATGAAAATAAAGTGTGCTCTTCTCTCCATTTTAAATCACTCACATCCACATTGAATCCAAAATAATTGATAATCATTCATTTGGTTCTACTAGGAGTTTCATTCCTCATGGTTAAACATTCTTTTTCTGTATTCTACCTCTTTTCACAGCTTTTCTTAAGCACACTCCCCACTTTTCCTGCCTACTAGTCCAAACACCAACACTCAATGGCATAACCATTGAAAAAGCAAAACACGAATTTTATTTCTTCCCTCATTGAAGCTTGTTCTGTATTGTCTCCCTCAGGTTGATCTAGAGATTCAACCCAATCACAAACAAAATCCCAGCAGGCTTTTATGTAGAAACTGGCAAGCTGATCCCAAAATGCATATGGAAATAGAAAGGGCAAGGACAGTCAGAACAATTTTGAGGATGGAGAACAAAGTCGGAAGACTAATACTACAACATCTAATATAAAGCTACAGTGTGGTATTGAGCTCAAGATTAACAAATAGACCAATGGAACATAGTACAAAATCTAGAAACAGACCCACATATATACAGATAATTAATTTTTACAAATATACCAAGGAAATTAAGTGTAGAAATGGTGGTCTTTCCAAAGAGTTCTTAGATAAGACACCAGAAGCATTATACATAACAGACAAAAATCAGAAATTTGGACACTATCAAAATAAAAAACTATTCTGCGAAAGTTAAGAAAGGGAAACACAAGCTATATAGGCTGGGGAAAAATACATGTAAATCATGTATCCAATGAAGGACTTATATTCAAAGTATATAAAGAACTCTCAAAACTCAACAGTAAGAAAATAAATAACCAAGTTTTTTAAATGGGCTTTGAACACATTCTTCAAAGAAGTCACACAAAAGATAGACAAATAAAAAGCACATGAAAGAAGTTCCAACTTTGTGAGCCATTAGGGAAATGCAAATTAAAACTGCAATGAGACACCACTACACAAACTTAATAAAACGGAAAAACCCAAAATTTTAAAGGCTAAAAATTGATACTATCCAGTACTCTCAAGATTGTGGAGAACCTGGAGATCACATATTTTGCTCATGGAAATGCAAAATGCTACAGCTGCTCTCAAAAAATGGTTTAGCAGTTTCTTACCAAGTGATATCACAACCCTCCTAAATCTTCGGTCATTCCTTCAACGACCCTCACCCACATCTGGTGTTTTACTTAAACTACACATAGTGATATCCCTAAAGGCTCAGTAACTGGCCATCCATGTTTTCTTATTATCTACTTACTTTCCCCCAGGCAATCTAATGTACATCTATGACTTTAGTAAGCATGAAATCACTGATAATCCCAACTTTATATCATCATGTTCTACCACTTTTACAGCTTCAGATCTACATATCTGAAGGTCTCCTTTATGTATCAAATGTATCAAAGTCACCCCAGATGCAACATGCCATGGAGGTCTTTCCTCCAAAGGTAGTCATCCTGGAGGTTTCTTTGTTCATTGAACGGTCAACCACATATACAGTTCCTCTAGAGTGAGCAAGAGTCAGCATTGATGCTTCTCCTTTACCACCCTTTCCTCTACACCCTATCAATCACGAAGCCTAATGGTGCTTTATTTCACTATTTATGAATTCCATCTTTTTTTTCCATTTCTACCATATTAGAAGCTGCTATCATAGTTCCTCAAGACCACAGCTAGAGCCATCCAATTCATGCTTTTCCCCCCAACTCTGTCACCCTTCCCCAGTCCATTCTCAGCAGGGCATGAAGTGACCTTTTAAAAATGCAAATCTGATTTTTACCATTCTTCTAACACTTCATCAGTCGATTCACATAGCTTTTCAGATGAAATTTCAAATTCATATTACAACCAAGTCCCTCTATAATCTCTATCTCTAGCCTCAATTTATATCAGTCTCACTCCTTCTCTCTATAGTCACTTCTTTAAACTGTGCTGGACCTTTGCAAATGCTCTTTCTTGTTACTAAATTACATTTTTTTCCTTCTTTGCCCCTACTCTCTGATAATATACCTTCTATTCATTATTATAATCTCAAATATAACTTCTTGAGAGAAGGCTTCTCTGACTATTCGACCTAAACTAGGTTTTCATGTTATGTTCTTTGTAGTTCACCATACTATCCTTCACAGCAGTTTTCCAATTTGAAATAATGGATTTATCTGTGGCTCTTAGTAGTGCAAGTCTCCCTCCCTGTTATCAATTCCATTAAGGCAATAGCCATAGTTATTTTGTCCACCATTGTACCCCTAGCATTTATCCAGTGCCTGGCACATAGTAAAAGATCAATAAATACTTAAGGTATAAATACATCCCTATATTACAGATAAAGAAACTGTACTTACATGATAAAACTTGCTTCTAAGTCACACTGTCAGAAAGAGGAAGAAGCAGGATTTTAATCCAAGTATGCAGAATTCTAAAGTCAGTTCACTTACGTGGCTAAACCACTTTACCATAACTATCACAGCCAATCAGATCCACAGAAAAGGTAACAGTTTTGTCCATCCTTTTCCATTAGTTTCCACAGTTTCTATGAAGACTTTCAAATAGCAATTGTTTTCTTAGTACAGTGCCAATTAGCTGAGCCAACACTTCACTTATGCAGTGGTAAAATTTGAGATGACCATTGAGAATGGCAGACAGAATATATATGATTGACATGTAAGCATAACTGCTGAACCAAAATGTTTTTGAACCAATGTTTTGAAAGCTGCACTTGGCAGCTGTGAGGGAATTGTTTGCCACATGCAGGTGGTAGAAGAGAATCAAATTAGAAACACATGAAAATGTGGTTTTCAGCTGTTCCATGGTGCTACTATGCTGGCCAAGAGAGAAGTAAAATTTCTATTGGCTTGAATTTCCTGAGATTTTTTATTTGAGTCAAATGAGTTCAGATTAGGAGAAAGACTTCCCAAACAAAAAAAAAACATACATGGCTTTTCCGTTTGTGTCTTTACTATTTCATATCTAGACTAAGTTGAGTTTATTGAGTTATAACATTGGCTGACTGGGCAAAAGCTAACTGATGACATTAATATATATTTTTTTCTCTACTGTTAAATGAGTATATAACACAGTTTAATAACTTTCTTTTAAAATTCTCCTTGTAAATTTTGACAAAATTTTATCTGAATTTTGAAAACAATAAAATGCTGATGTGATATCGTCTATCACCCATTTGGCAGGAAAATCTAAGGTAGCTATAAATGTGGAAAATAATTATGTCTATAAATATGGAAACACTGATGTTTAATTTGGATCATATATTAGAAATGTTAGTAAGGGCTTTTTTTCTTGTCTTTTTATGTTGTTATTTTCATTTGTTTTATTAGTATTATCAAGTTTTAGGTGGTGTTTGCTCAGTAATTTATGTTAAAACTGTGTTGCTCCCTTTCCTGTTTAGTCCAACTTTTGTTTTTAGAAAAAAAACTGTTTTAAAAAGAACAGAATTGAAGAATAGGCAAAATTAATCAAATTGCAAGTTAATTTAAATGATATAATACAATTAATGTAATATGGTGTAACATAACATAATACAAATGAGATGTATGAAAGATATGAAGGTATAATTTCTCCAGGTGTTGTATAGGTATAGGTACTTCCTTAACTGAAATAATTAAGAAGAAAAGAAAAGAAAAAGCTTGTCCAAATCTATCCTAACCAAGAGTCATCCAGCACTGGTGATGTCCCTCTACTGTCACCAAAATCAGGGATCTAATTCTGTGAGTCACCCAATATTGTCTCATTAGAAACAAGGTTTTCCCTTCTGCAATAGTCTTGCACATATCTGGCCCTTGATGTTACCTGGCACCAGCTTTTTCCTTCCCTACTAATAAATTGCACTCATTCAACAAACCCTTTACAGAGCACATACCCTGTCCCAGTCACAGAGCCACATACCCTGTTGCAGGCGCAGAGCCAAGCATGTCTCTGAAAATGAACAAGACAGAGGCTGTCCCTCTGCTTGCAGAGACTAGGCAACTATATGAACATCATCAACTACAAGTTGAATTATATGGTCCCTCATTTATCATTCACAACTCCCATGCATGCTTTCCCTACACGTACTTCCTCAAAGTAATATTTCAGTAACTAGATGTTTAAAGCTTTTTTAAAGGAATAATAACCTTTAGATGTTCATCTAAATATTTTATATAAAATTAAACATATATTAATGTACATTATATAAATATAATATTTTATACAACACCTCCTGGAATGCCACAAAAGAAGAAAAGCTGTAATTCTTCTGTAACTAGTAGTTTGATTTGGATAGAAGATTCCACCATTTCTTCCTTTCTGGTTATAAAATAATGACACATAGGAAGAGTAAGGTACATTATGTTAATTTTAGTGTTTTTTGTTTGTTTCCACATTAATTCCTATAGTTTTAAGACAGATGATTTAAAGGAGTTAATCTGATAGTTTTTGTTCCACATTAAAAAACAGTAGGAAAGAGTTTCATGGATGATTAAGGTAATAATGTAGTTCTTGGCCCTTATTAGATAATCAGAATCAATGGGTAGCAAAGGAAACAAGACAAAACAAACCTTGTGCAGGCCCCTCATTGACACTGGTACTTTTTAAAAGCACTCCAAGTAATTCTAATGTGCAGTCAGAATCAAGTAATAACTCACAAATCCAACATAACATTTACTTAAGGATTTCTGTCCTCTCTATGCCAGAGTGTCCTTCCCAACCAACTTTGTATTTACTGCCCCATGTTCAGAGTTTCATGTTTATTTTTTTAATTGTCTGCATATTTTTTAATTGAAGTATCATTGATACACAATCTTATATTGGTTTCAAGTAAACAACATGATGGTTTAACAGTTACCCATGTTATTAAATCCTCACTCCAAAAAGTACAGTTACCATCTGTCAACATAGGAAGAAATAATAGAATCATTGGTTGTATTCTCCATGCTGCACTACTATCCCTGTGACCAACTTATAGTATGATTGAGTATTCCAGTGCCCCTTTATCCCCCTCACCCTCTCCACTCCCACCCCAACCACTCCCCCATGGTGACCACCAGTCCTTTCTAAGTGTCTGTGAGTTTACTGCTATTTTGTTTATATTGTTTTGTTTTTAGATTCCACAAATAAGTAAAATCATATAGTATTTGTCTTTCTCCACCTATTTCACTTAGTATAATAGCCTCTAGGTTTGTAACGGAATACATATTATTTGATCATTTCAATTCACCCTTTAGCAGGACAAAGACACTTTTCATTTTTGCTGACTGTCAGGTAACTGATTTCCCCCTTGTTTGCATCCTAGTGTCCAAACTTCCTATGTAGATCATTTATGACTTTTCCAACAAAGCATTTAATTGTGGCCTTAATTTAAAATATGTCCCAGAGCCTATTTGAGAAGCAGTACAGTCTTCACTTTGATGACTCTGGCAATCTGAAGGAAAGCATTTCCACTGACTCAGTACCATCACTCACAGATTTTCCATAAATCACAACAAATAGCATTTTCTGTCCAGGAAACAAATACTGATTCTAATAGTATCATAACATACAGATGGGAAAAGTACTTTTCTATAGAAAATAATCATAAGGAAATTTTTTTCCACAGGAATATACACAAAAGCAAATTTGCTTATGTAATTTTTGTGTGTGGAATGAGAATGTGGAACTCTCATTTGTTTATATGAAGTTAATAAAAAGTCTAAGCATCTACTTAAGTTTCCTATTATGATCAGTAGAGCAGAGATAAAGATAAAGAGAAAAAGAGTGTAAGATAAAAAAGAATAAGAAAGGGAAGAAAAATTAGAGAAATGAGAGGAGAAAGAAAGATTTACTGAGACATTAGAGAGGAAGACACTTGTATCAAGAGAAGGGTAGTCAGTCACCTCATCTCTTCAGGCAGTATACAGTGTGCCCCACCCAGGGTACCTGGAGAATGAGGACTAGAAAAAAATCCCTGGTTTACTCACTAATTCTCCACATCTTGGTACAGGGTCACATGACCCAAGGAAGAGACATCTTTTTAAAAAATGTGTACAAAGTTTCCTAAGGGTTTGCAGAAGTCTAGACAAAGGCACTAGAGAGAAGAGAAATGAAAAAGCTAATTAGAAGACAAAGATTCAGGGGGCATGATGGATGGAGAGGAGAGAAGGGAAGGGGAAGAGCTTAGACAAAAAGGAAAAAGTAGAAAAAAAGAACAGAGGCAAGATAATTATAATGCCACCGTGTCTATGCAATTCTTTTCCTTCCACCTAGAATGACCTGTGATGCCTCATTCAACTTATGAACACTCTTTCATTAAGTTCCAATTTGAACATAATCTTTGATGAGGAGCCATTTGTGAACCTGCAGGCAGAACTGATCACTCCCGCACATACATATACACCTACACATGCATATATACACATGTACTACACTAATTTGTCAAATCCCCATATATTTTTCATATTCCCTCACATACTAGGAGTTCCTTAACTATACTATAAACAAAGCTTAGTTTGTGACCACAGTACCTGATATGCTTACATGCTTTATTCTTACTTGATGAATAACTAAATATAAGAAAGCATTTGTAAACTCTATGGCATCAGCTATAAAGCAGTGCACATAGAAAAAGCAGCCTGAATGGGACTGGCTTAAAGATGGCAGTGTGAGAGATAAGACAGAAATATCCTCCAAAAACCACATAAAATATGAAAATATAGCAAACACAATGAATCCTGAAAGAGCAACAGGAAAGAAGGCTGCGACAGACTGCCTGTATCCGGGAAAGGGAGAACCTTGCAGAAAAGGGTAAAATACCAAAACCCCATCCAGCAGGACCTAAGGTCCTCTGCCACCCCAGCTCACTGGCAGGAGGAAGAGAAGCAGAGCAGGGAGGGAGTGGAGGCCTAGGACTGCTGAACACCCAGTCCTGAAGATCTTCTCTAGGAGCACAAACCTAAATCACATGGTGCTCTGGAGATTAGTGGGGTTGGAAAGCTTACATAGGCAGAACACTTGGAGAGATTGAGATTCCAGCCACTTGTGGAGAACAGGTACCCACAGCAGACAGCTCTGGGACAAAAGAAAGGTGGGAACTCTGAGGGGCTTCCTAACAGAGAGAGGCTGCTTACAGCTCAGGAAAAAGGACAGGTGGACAAAATTGTCCCAGTGCACTCAGCTCAGCAGGCTGGGAATGTTCAGGAGCTTCAAGTGCTCCATCCTCCTGGCTGGCAACACAAGTCTGAGGCCCCCCACCATGATACACAGCCTGCTGCTCCTACATCCCAGCCAGCACCAGTTTGAAAATTTGTTTCCACTGCATTACACCAGGCCAGCCAGAGGGTGGCCCCTACAAGGGTGTATCATAGAGGTTCCACCCTACATGCTTGGCCCACTGCCCCTGGCAGTGGAGGCAGGCACTGCAGCCAGAAAGCAGGAAAGAGCTCTTTCCTTATGACAGGCACCAACGATGCTCACTTCCAACCCCAACCATCGCTCCAGGGGCTAAGCAGCTCCAGTGACTAGAGCTTCTGGGCACAAGAGAAGGCCACCTATATGAACTTATTTTTACAACTATAAAACATCAGAAGAATTTGGTACAAACCAAAATCCAACAAACAACAGAAAGAGAGCCAAATGAAACTTAACTCACCAATATTTCTGAAAAAGATTTCAAAATAAAAATTATGAACATGCTCATGGAGCTACAGAAAAATATTCAAGACCTCAGGAGGAATTCAAGAAAGAACTTTTAAAAATACAGTGTCTGAAATGAAACATACAATGGAGGGATTTAAAAGCAGATTAGATGACATAGAGGAGATGGTAAATGAAATAGAAATTAGAGAACAGGAATAGGAAGAAGCTGAGGCACAAGGAAAAAAGGATCTCTGGAATGAAAGAATATTAAGAGAACTATGCAAACAATCAAAATGAAACAATATTCATATTATAGGGGTACATGAAGAAAAGTGTCTTTGAGGAAGTAATTGCTGAAAAATTCCCCAAATTGGGGAAGGAGAGAGTCTCTCAGGCCATGGAAGTACACAGATCTCCCAACACAAGGGACCCAAGGAAGACAACACCAAAACATATAATTATTAAAATGGCAAAGATCAAGAATAAGGACAGACTATAAAAAGCAGCCAGAGAGAGAAAAAGATCACATATAAAGGAAAACTCATCAGGCTATCATCAGACTTCTCAGCAGAAACCTTATAGGCCATAAGGAAGTAGCATGATCTATTTAATGCAATGAAACAGAAGACTTCAAACCAAGAACACTTTACCTGGCAAGAATATCATTTAAATTTGAAGGAGGGATTAAAAAATTTCCAGGTAAGTAAAAGTTGAGAGAATTTACCTCACACAAACCATCTCTACAGTGTCTTTTGGAGGGACTGCTATAGATGGAAGTGTTCCTAAAGCTAAATAGCTGTCACCAGAGAAAATAAAACCACAGGAAAAGAAGGAGACAAATTAATTACTAAGAAAATGCAAAATTAAATCAAGTACCCTCAAAGTCAGTTAAGGGATACACACAGTGCAGAATATGATACCTAATACATAAAGAATGGAGGAGGGGAAAAAAAGGAGGAAAAAAAAAAGAACCTGTAGATTGAGTTTGGAATAACATACTAAATGAGTGAGGGTAGAATATTAAATAGTAAAGAAGCAGCCCTTGAACCTTTGGTAACCAGGAATCTAAAGCCTGTAATGGCAATAAGTACATATCTATCGAAATTCACCCTACTGTAAATGGACTGAATGTACCAATAGAAAAAAATAGTTACTGAAAGGATAATAAACAAGACCTGTTATATGCTGCCATCAAGAGACTCACTTCAAATCCAAAGACATACACAAACTAAAAGTGAGGGGATGGAAAAACATATTTCATGCAACCAATAAGGAGAAAAAAGGAGGAGCTGCAGCATTTATCACACAAAATAGACTTAAAAACAAAGAAAGTACCAAGAGACAAAGAAGGACATTACATAATGATAAAGGGGTCAGACCAACAAGAGGATATAACAAGTATAAATATCTATGCAACCAACATAGGAGCACATAAATATGTGAAACAAATACTAAAATAATTTAAGGGGAAAATAGAATATAATCCATTCATTTTAGGAGACTTCAGCACACCACTCACTCTAAAGGACAGATCAACCAGATAGAAAATAAGCAAGAGACAGAAGTACTGAACAAGTGCATTAAAACAGATGGACCTAACAGACATCTACAGAACACTCCACCCAAAACCAGCAGGATAAAGATTATTCTCAGGTACACATGGAACATTTTCAAGAATCAATCATATACTAGGCCACAAAAAGAGGCTCACTAAATTCAGAAGGATTTTAATTGTACCAAACAGCTTCTCAGACCACAAAGATATGAAACTAGTAATAAATTACACAAAGAAAACAAAAAATCCCACAAACACATGGAGGATTAACAACATGCTGCTAAATAATCAATGGCTCAATGACAACATAAAAACAGAGATCAAGCAATATATGGAGACAAATGAAAACAATAACAACACAAAATGAGTGGGAAGCAGTGAAGGCCATGTTAAGAGGGAAGTACACTGCAATACAGACATACCTCAAGAAAGAAGAACAACCTCATATGAACAGTTTAAACTCACAGTTAAAATGAAACTAGAAAAAGAAGAACAAATGAGGGACAAAGTCAGTAGAATGAGGGACATAATTAAGGTCAGAATAGAAATAAATAAAATTGGGAAGAATAAAACAATATAAAGAATCAGTGAAACAAGGTGCTGGTTCTTCGAGAAACTTAACAAAATACATAAACTCCTACCCAGACTGATCAAGAAAAAGAGAGAGTCTACATATATAAACAGAATCAGAAATGAGGAAGGAAAAATCTCTATGGATACCACAGAAATACAAATAATTATTAGAGAATACTATAAAAAATTATATGCTAACAAATCGGACAACCTAGAAGAAATGGATGACATTCTAGAAAAATACAACCTTCCAAGACTGCCCCAGGAAGAAACAGGAAATCTGAACAGACCAATTACTAAAAATGAGATTGAATAGGTAATCAAAAAATTACCCAAGAACAAAAGGCCCAGGCCAGATGGTTTCACAGCTGAATTTTATCAGACATTTAAAGAAGACCTAATACCCATTCTCCTCAAAGGTTTCCAAAAAAAATAGAAGAGGAGGGAGTACTTCCAAACTCATTCTATGAGGCCAGCATCATTCTAATAGCAAAACCAGGCAAAGACACCACAAAAAAAGAAAACTAAAGACCAATATCCCTGATGAACAAAGATGTAAAAATACTCAAAAAAATATTAGCAAACCAAATTCAAAAGCACATCAAGAGGATCGTACACCATGATTAAGTGAGATTCATCCCAGGGATGCAAGGATGGTACAACATTTGAAAATCCATCAACATCATCCACATCAACAAAAAGGACAAAAAACACATGATTATCTTCATATATGCTGAAAAAGCATTTGACAAAAATTCAACTCCATTCATGATAAAAACTATCAACAAAATGGGTATACAGGGCACATACCTCAACATAGTAAAGGCCATATATGACAAACCCAAAGCCAACATCATACTTAACAGAGAAGCTGAAAGCTTTTTCCCTAAGATCAGGAACAAGACAAGGATGCCCACTCTCCCCACTTTTATTAAACACAGTACTGGAGGTCCTAGCCACAGCAATCAGACAAAACTAAGAAATAAAAGGCATCCATATTGGCAAGGAAGAAGTCAAACTGTCCCTGTTTGCAGAAGACATGATATTGTACAAACAAAAACCATAAAGACTCCACTCCAAAACTACTAGAACATCGAATTCAGTAAAGTTGCAGGATACCAAATTAATACACAGAAATCTGTTGAATTCCTGTACACTAATGATAACTAGCAGAAAGAAAAATCAGGAAAACAATTCCATTCGTAATTGCATCAAAAAGACTAAAATACCTAGGAATAAACCTAACCAAGGAAGGGAAAGACCTATACCCTGAACACTACAAGACACTCTTAAAAGAAAATAAGAGGAGGGTGGAGCCAAGATGGTGGTGTAAGTAGAGCAGCAGAAATCTCCTCCCAAAACCACATATATCTATGAAAATATAACAAAGACAACTCTTCCTAAAATAGAGACCAGAGGACACAGGACAACATCCAGACCACATCCACGCCTGCGAGAACCCAGCACCTTGCGAAGGGGATAAGATACAAGGCCCGGCCTGGCGGGACCCGAGCGCCCCTCCCCCCAGCTCCCAGAGGGTGTAGTAGAGTCAGCAGGGAGGGAGAAGGAGGCCAGGACCGCTGAACACCCAGCCCCAGCCATCCAGACCAGAGCGCAGACACAGTGCA
This sequence comes from Manis javanica, assembly GCF_040802235.1. Taxonomy (NCBI): domain Eukaryota; kingdom Metazoa; phylum Chordata; class Mammalia; order Pholidota; family Manidae; genus Manis; species Manis javanica. The sequence continues at coordinate 48,553,308 of NC_133167.1, read as the reverse complement.
TGCGCGGGGTCCTGGATACTAGGGAAACAGGGCAGCAGGACTGGTGAGCAGGTGCCTGAGGCCAACGCCGGAGAACAAAGAAATGGAGTGGCCAATTTTTTTTTTTCTGGCAAGTGCTTTTTGGAAGTCTTAAAGGGGCAGGGCAGGACACTTAGTCCAGAGGCAGGGAATCTGGGGATCTCTGGGCACTCTAACCTCCTGGACAGCAGGGAACACAGAGGCCCCTTACGGAGATAAATAGCCTCCTGGCCGCTTCCCGTCCAACAGGGCTCCACCATTTTGGAGGAGCAGCCCCAGCCAGGCCACACCCACGGCAAAGGTGGAGATAAACTCCATAGCACCCGGGCAGAAAGCAGAAGCCCTGTCTGTGCACAGCTGCCCAGCACAAGCCACTAGAGGTCGTTACTCTCCCAGGAGAGGAAGGCCACAAGCCAACAAGAAGGAAAGCTCTTCCAGCTGTCACTTGTACCAGCTCTGCAAACTACCTCTATCACCATGAAAAGGCAAAACTACCGGCAGACAAAGATCACAGAGACAACACCTGAGAAGGAGACATACCTAACCAGTCTTCCTCAAAAAGAATTCAAAATTAAAATCATGAACATGCTGACGGAGGTGCAGAGAAATATACAAGAGCTAAGGGATAAAGTCCAGAGGGAGATCACAGATGTCAGGAAGGAGATCACCAAAGTGAAACAAACCCTGGAAGGATTTATAAACAGAACGGATAAGATGCAAGAGGCCATTGAAGGAATAGAAACCAGAGAACAGGAATGTATAGAAGGTGACATAGAGAGAGATAAAAGGGTCTCCAGGAATGAAACAATACTAAGAGAACTATGTGACCAATCCATATTATAGGGGTACCAGAAGAAGAAGAGAGAGGAAAAGGGATAGAAAGTCTCTTTGAAGAAATAATTGCTGAAAACTTCCCCAAACTGGGGGAGGAAATAATGGAACAGACCACAGAAATACACAGAACCCCCAACAGAAAGGATCCAAGGAGAACAACACCAAGACATAATAATTAAAATGGCAAGGATCAAGGACAAGGAAAGAGTTTTAAAGGCAGCTAGAGAGAAAAAGGTCAACTATAAAGGAAAACCCATCAGGCTGTCATCAGACTTCTCGAAAGAAACCCTGCATGCCAGAAGAGAATGCATGATATATTTAATGCAATGAAACAGAAGGGCCTTGAACCAAGGATACTGTATTCAGCAGGACTATCATTTAAATATAATGGCGGGATTAAACAATTCCCAGACAAGCAAAAGCTGAGGGAATTTGCTTCCCACAAACCACCTCTACAGGGCATCTTACAGGGACTGCTCTAGATGGGAGTACTCCTAAAAAGAGCACAGAACAAAACACACAACATATGAAGAATGGAGGAGTAGAAATAAGAAGGGAGAGAAGAAAAGAATCTCCAGACAGTGTATATAACAGCTCAATAAGTGAGCTAAGTTAGGCAGTAAGATAGTAAAGAAGCTAACCTTGAACCTTTGGTAACCACGAATTTAAAGCCTGCAATGACAATAAGTACATATCTCTCAATAGTCACCCTAAATGTAAATGGACTTAATGCACCAATCAAAAGACACAGAGTAATAGAATGGATAAAAAAAACAAGACCCATCTATATGCTGCTTACAAGAAACACACCTCAAACCCAAAGACATGCACAGACTAAAAGACAAGGGATGGAAAAACATATTTCAGGCAAACAACAGTGAGAAGAAAGCAGGGGTTGCAGTACTAATATCAGACAAAATAGACTTCAAAACTAAGAAAGTAACAAGAGATAAAGAAGGACACTACATAATGATAAAGGGCTCAGTCCAACAAGAGGATATAACTATTATAAATATATATAAACCCAACACAGGAGCACCAGCATATGTGAAATAAAACTAACATAACTAAAGAGGGAAATAGACTGCAATGCATTCATTTAGGGAGACTTCAACACACCACTCACCCCAAAGGATAGATCCACCAGGCAGAAAATAAGTAAGGACACAGAGGCACTGAACAACATACTAGAACAGATGGACCTAATAGACATCTATAGAACTCTACAACCAAAAGCAAAAGGATACACATTCTTCTCAAGTGCACATGGAACATTCTCCAGAATAGACCACATACTAGCTCACAAGAGCCTCAGTAAATTCCAAAATATTGAAATTCTACCAACCAATTTTTCAGACCACAAAGGTATAAAACTAGAAATAAATTCTACAAAGAAAACAAAAAGGCTCACAAACACATGGAGCCTTAACAACATACTTCTAAATAATGAATGGTTCAATGAACAAATCAAAATAGAGACCAAAGAATATATAGAAACAAATGACAACAATAACACAAAGCCCCAACTTCTGTGGGACACAGAGAAAGCAGTCTTAAGAGGAAAGTATATAGCAATCCAGGCACACTTAAAGAAGGAAGAACAATCCCAAATGAATAGTCTAACATCGCAATTAGTGAAACTGGAAAAAGAAGAACAAATGAGGCCTAAAGTCAGCAGAAGGAGGGACATAATAAACATCAGAGAAGAAATAACCAAATTGAGAAGAATAAAACAATAGCAAAAATCAACAAAACCAAGAGCTGGTCCTTTGAGAAAATAAACAAAATAGATACACCTCTGGCCAAACTTATTAAGAGAAAAAGAGAATCGACACAAATCAACAGAATCAGAAATGAGAACAGAATAATCACGACAGACCCCACAGAAATACAAAGAATTATTAAAGACTACTATGAAAACCTATATGCCAACAAGCTGGAAAACCTAGAAGAAATGGACAACTTCCTAGAAAAATACAACCTCCCAAGACTGACCAAGGAAGAAACACAAAAGTTAAACAAACCAATTACGAGCAAAGAAATTCAAACAGTAATCAAAAAACTACCCAAGAACAATACCCCAGGGCCGGACGGATTTACCTCAGAATTTTATCAGACACACAGAGAAGACATAATACTCACTCTCCTCAAAGTGCCCCAAAAAATAGAAGAGAAGGGAATACTCCCAAACTCATTCTATGAAGCCAACATCACCCTAATACCAAAACCAAGCAAAGACACCAACAAAAAAGAAAATTACAGACCAATATCCCTGATGAATATAGATGCAAAAATACTCAATAAAATATTAGCAAACAGAATTCAACAGCATATCAAAAGGATCATACACCATGACCAAGTGGGATTCATCCCAGGGATGCAAGGATGGTACAACATTCGAAAATCCATCAACATCATCCACCACATCAACAAAAAGAAAGACAAAAACCACATGATCATCTCCATAGATGCTGAAAAAGCATTTGACAAAATTCAACATCCATTCATAATAAAAACTCTCAGCAAAATGGGAATAGAGGGCAAGTACCTCAACATAATAAAGGCCATATATGATAAACCCACAGTCAACATTATACTGAACAGCGAGAAGCTGAAAGCATTTCCTCTGAGATCGGGAACTAGACAGGGATGCCCACTCTCCCCACTGTTATTTAACATAGTACTAGAGGTCCTAGCCACGGCAATCAGACAAAACAAAGAAATACAAGGAATCCAGATTGGTAAAGAAGAAGTTAAACTGTCACTATTTGCAGATGATATGATATTGTACATAAAAAACCCTAAAGACTCCACTTCAAAACTACTAGAACTGATATCAGAATACAGAAAAACTGCAGGATATAAAGTTAACACACAGAAATCTGTAGCTTCCCTATACACTAACAATGAACCAATAGAAAGAGAAATCAGGAAAACAATTCCATTCACCATTGCATCAAAAAGAATAAAATACCTAGCAATAAACCTAACCAAAGAAGTGAAAGATCTCTACCCTGAAAACTACAAGTCACTCTTAAGAGAAATTAAAGGAGACACTAACAAATGGAAACTCATCCTCTGCTCATGGCTAGGAAGAATTAATATCGTCAATGTGGCCAGCCTGCCTAAAGCAATATACAGATTTGATGCAATCCCTATCAAATTACCAGCAACATTCTTCAATGAATTGAAACAAATAATTCAAAAATTCATATGGAAACACCAAAGACCCCGAATAGCCAAAGCAATCCTGAAAAAGAAAAATAAAGTAGGGGGGATCTCAATCCCCAACTTCAAGCTCTACTACAAAGCCACAGTAATCAAGACAATTTGGTACTGGCACAAGAACAGAGCCACAGACCAGTGGAACAGATTAGAGACTCCAGACATTAACCCAAACATATATGGTCAATTAAAATTTGATAAAGGAGCCATGGACATACAATGGCGAAATGACAGTCTTTCAACACATGGTGCTGGCAAAACTGGACAGCTACATGTAGGAGAATGAAACTGGACCTTTGTCTAACCCCATATACAAAGGTAAACTCAAAATGGATCAAAGACCTGAATGTAAGTCATGAAACCATTAAACTCTTGGAATAAAACATAGGCAAAAACCTCTTAGACATAAACATGAGTGACCTCTTCTTGAATATATCTCCCCGGGCAAGGAAAACAACAAGTGGGACTACATTAAGCTGAAAAGCTTCTATACAGTGAAAGACACCATCAATAGAACAAAAAGGAACCCTACAGTATGGGAGAATATATTTGAAAATGACAGATCCCATAAAGGCTTGACGTCCAGAATATATAAAGAGCTCACACACCTCAACAAACAAAAAACAAATAACCCAATTAAAAAATGGGCAGAGGAACTGAACAGACGGTTCTCTAAAAATGAAATACAGATGGCCAAGAGACACATGAAAACATGCTCCACATCGCTAATTATCAGAGAAATGCAAATTAAAACTACAATGAGGTATCACCTCACACCAGTAAGGATAGCTGCCATCCAAAAGACAAACAACAACAAATGTTGGCGAGGCTGTGGAGAAAGGGGAGCCCTCCTACACTGCTGGTGGGAATGTAAATTAGTCCAACAATTGTGGAAAGCAGTATGGAGGTTCATCTAAATGCTCAAAACAGACCTACCATTTGACCCAGGAATTCCACTCCTAGGAATTTACCCTAAGAACGCAGCAATCAAGTTTGAGAAAGACAGATGCACCCCTATGTTTATCGCAGCACTATTTACAATAGCCAAGAATTGGAAGCAACCTAAATGTCCATTGGTAGATGAATGGATAAAGATGTGGTACATATACACAATGGAATACTTCTCAGCCATAAGAGGAGGGCAAATCCTACCATTTGCAGCGACTTGGATGGAGCTGGAGGGTATTATGCTCAGTGAAATAAGCCAAGCGGAGAAAGAGAAATACCAAATGATTTCACTCATCTGTGGAGTATAAGAACAAAGGAAAAACTGAAGGAACAAAACAGCAGCAGAATTACAGAACCCAAAAATGGACTAACAGGTACCAAAGGGAAAGGGACTGGGGAGGATGGGTGGGTAGGGAGGGATAAGGGTGGGGGAGAAGAAAGGGGGTATTAAGATTAGCATGCATGGGGGGGAGGGAGAAAGGGGAGGGCTGTACAACACATAGAAGACAAGTAGTGATTCTACAACATTTTGCTATGCTGATGGACAGTGACTGTAAAGTGGTTTATAGGGGAACCTGGTATAGGGGAGAGCCTAGTAAACATAATATTCTTCATGTAAGTGTAGATTAAAGATTAAAAAAAAAGAAAAGAAAGAATGAAAGGGGGATTACTCCTTGATAGGATAAAACTAATGGTAAATCAACAATTAACGCATGCTTTAAATATCCTTAATTTTGTTCACTTAAAGGGTGTCGGATGATCGGCTATAGAGGTACACTATTCTGATAATATTCCTTTCTCTTCAAAAAAAAAAAAAGCAGTTCCTGTGTGGTGACCTCCAATGATTTCTACACAGTGGTATAAAGGGCATATCAAAGTGTGGGCAAAGAGTCTGTTTGTGTTTATACAGAGGATCAAAGCCTAATTTGGCTACCCAGAAAATGAACTAAGATACGATATGAAGAAGAACTTCCAACATCAGCACTCTCTGGAGGAGTCATACCAGAAGATGATCATCAAGAAACCTCAACAAAGATCCAGGCGATGCTGCAGTTGTAGCTGCATCCATCCCACTGGTTCCTGGACTTGACATTGGAATAAAGAAGGAGATATCAAAGCTGGCCTGTGCATACAGTAAAACAACAAATTTGACTGGATCTATACTGCTGGAACTCACCCATGAATTAGGAGAAATGCAAGTTGTAGCGCTCCAAAATCTCACAACTACAGACTGTCTACGGTTAAAAGAACATATGGGATGTGAACAGTTCCCAGGAATGGGTTGTTTTAATTTCTCTGATTTCTCTCAGACTGTTCAAATACAGTTGGACAATATCCATCATATCACAGACAAATTTTCACAAATGCCTAGGGTGCCTAACTGGTTTTCTTGGCTTCACTGGAGATGGCTGGTAATTATAGATTTGCTTTAGTTATGTAACTGTATTCCTATTATGTTGATGTGTGTGCACAATTTAGTTTGTAGTTTTAAACCTATACATGCTTAAGTTACTCTACAAGAAGATATGTCAAAGAAATAATCAATCCTCCCATGTTTTCTTCCATCTGCTACCTCTATAGCTTTTCTTCTTCCTTCCTAATTACAACCCTTAAATAGAATTTGTGCCTCATATCGAATTTACCAAGTATCATAATTCCTCCAGGTGGTAAAGATACCTCAAGACAAGTGGTAGGTATAGAAGCCACAGGGCATAAATCTGCAAAGAAGTAAAAAGCTAACCTTTTCAAACAATATGGCTTCTCTCTCACTTACCAACTTTACACTTCCCTGTATGGCCCCGGAAGATGACTGGTTAGCCAGAGATGGGTAAGATTCCTCAAGGGAGGAAGAACCTAAGATAGGCACAGTCGCAGGGGAGCCATCAGGTGAGAAATTGGGGATCAACAGTGGTGAGGCTTAGAACCTCACCCCCCCTGTTTTGACAGAAATCTTCTGCATCCGTGGATGTTTTAATGCCCTTATCTAGCTTGGATTAACACATAGTCTACAGGCACACACCTGATCATCTACAATTGTTCTCTTACAACACTAAACTATGTTTTCTACCTTTATCTTGCATCTACCTACCACTTCAGCATTTTATTAAAAATAAAAATAATAATAATAATAAAGGGAGAAATGTGGCATCCACATATAAATCAAGTATAAAAATCAAACGAATATTCATATTTGACCTGATTGTTTATAGTTCACAATGCGTGATCAAAACCGAAAGTTTTTGTGATGACTGCCCTTGTACTGTTCACCATGTAAGAACTTATTCACTATGTAAGAATTTGTTCACATTTAAGAACTTATTCTTTATGCTTCAGAAGATTGGAGACTGACAAGAATTAGGCTTGAGATGGATTAATGATGGTGCATTGAGCATTGACTCCCTTATACAGAATTTTATTGTGGTTAACAACCATTTGACCAATAAATATGAGAGATGCCTTCTCAAAAAAAAAAAAAAAAGAAATTAAAGAGAACACCAATAAATAGAAATACATTTCAAGCTCTTGGGTAGGAAGAATTAATATTGTCAAAATGGCCATCCTGCCTAATGCAATCTACAGATTCAAAGCAATCCCTATCAAAATACTGACAGCATTCTTCAATAAACTAGAACAAATAGTTCTAAATTTCATATGGAAACACAAAAGACACCGAGTAGCCAAAGCAATCATAAGAAGGAACAATAAAGCGGGGGGGATTATGACCCCCAACTTCAAGCTCTACTACAAAGCCACAGTAATCAAGACAATTTGGTACTGGCATAGAACAGAGCCATATATGAATGGAATAGAATAGACAGCCCAGATATAAACCCAAGCATATATGGTAAATATATGATAAAGGAGCCATGGAAATACAATGGGGAAATGACAGCCTCTTCAACAGCCGGTGTTGACACAATTGGACAGCTATATTAAAGAGAATAAAATTGGATTACTATCTAACTCCATACACAAAAGTAAATTCAAAATGGATCAAAGACCTGAATGTAAGTCATGCAACCATAAACCTCTCTTGAATATAAACATGAGCAACTTTTTCATGAACGTATCGCCTCAGGCAAGGGAAACAAAAGCAAAAGTGAACAAGAGGGACTACATGAAACTGCAAAGCTTCTCTACAGCAAAGACACCATCAGCAGAACAAAAAGGCATCCTACAGTATAGGAGAATATATATACATAAATGACATATCTAATAAGGGGTTGACATCCAAAATATATAAAGAGCTCACACTCGTCAACACCCAAAAAGCAAATAACCCAGTTAAAAATGGGCAGAAGATCTGAACAGACACTTCTCCAAAGAAGAAATTCAGATGGCCAAAAGGCACATGAAAAGATGCTCCATGATCACTAATCATCAGAGAAATGCAAATTAAAACCACAATGAGATTTCACCTCATACCATTTAAGGATGGCCAACATCCAAAAGACAAGCAACAACAAATGTTGGTGAGGATATGGAGAAAGTGGAACCTTCCTACACTGCTGGTGGGAATGTAAATTAGTTTAACCATTGTAGAAAAGCAACACAGAGGTTCCTCAAAAGACTAAAAATAGAAATACCATTTGACCCAAGAATTCTACTCCTAGGAATTTACCCAAAGAAAACAAGATCTCAGATACAAAAAGACATATGCATCCCTATGTTTTTCATAGCACTATTTACAATAGTTGAGATATGAAAGCAACCTAAGTGTCCATTAGTAGATGAATAGATAAAGAAGAGGTGGTATATATACACAATGGAATATTATTCAGTCATAAGAAAACAAATCCGATCATTTGAACAACATGGATGGAGCTAGAGGGTATTATGCTCAGTGAAATAAGCCTTGTGGAGAAAGACAAGTACCAAATAATTTCCCTCATTTGTGAAGTGTAAGAATGAAGCAAAAAAACTGAAGGAACAAAACAGCAGCAGACTCACAGACTCCAAGAAGGGACTAGCAGTTTCCAAAGGGGAGGGGTGGCACAGGGTAGGTGGGAGGGTGGGAGACAGGGATTAAGGGGTATTATGATTGGCACATATGGTGTTGGGGGATCACAGTGAAGACAGAGTAGCACAGAAAAGACAAGTAGTGACTCTGTGGCATCTTACTCTGCAGATAGACAGCGACTGTGGTGGGGGTGCAGGAAATCAATAATATGGGTGAATTTAGTAACCACAATGTTGCTCATGTGAAACCTTCATAAGAGTGTATATCAATGATACCTTAATAAAAAAGAAAAAAAGAAAAAGCAGCCTGGGTTTTTGGCTGGCTTAGGTTGAATGACTTCCTCAATGTCTGTAAGATATGATCTTGGCTGTTTCAGTTAATCAATTAATACTAGGTCCCATCTCTATAATGAAAATAATGACAACTTACATCATGCCAAAAGTGACATAAATATGGTTTGGTAAACTTCCTCACACAGAACAGCTCTATAATAAATATTGGCCCCACTACCAATAAATAATGTTGTAATCTATAGAGGCATAGAGCAGATTAGTGGTTGCAGGAGACAGGAAAGAGCCTAAAGGAAAATGGGTACAAGGTATCTTCTTGGAGTAATAAAAAAAATGTTGTAAAATTTGATGTGGTGATATTTGTAAACTCTATACATTTACTAAAAGCCACTGAATTTTATATTCCAAGTGGGTGAATTTTATAGTTTGTAAATTATGCCTCAACAAATCTGTTTTGTTTTAAAGGGCATGGGAGGGATGAGGGTGTGGGTATTAAATGAAGAAAGATGGGCCATGATAATTGCTTCAGCTGGGTGATGGGTACATGGAGTTTATTAAGCAATTGTCTTTACTTATGCATATATTTGAGAATTTCCACAATGAAAGAAAACTTGAGAAAAAGAATGTTCCAATTAATGACAATTAAGTTTTATAATTTTACAACCTGATGGTCAGCAAAAATGAATATAATGTGCCTAGTTTCTTAAACTAGATACAAGGTATAATTTCTTAACAAAAACAATGCTGGTAAGAAATAAGAATGAAGGGTGAATGAAGGCCACAGGCCAGGCTTCCCACTGTTACTGAGAACCACTGGTTAGCTGGAGGTTATTCTGATATTGTTGCAACTGTTCTTTATATTACCACGGATATAACTTTGCCTTTGCTAAGTTGTAAAGATGAAACATCTTCTTTTACTGAAAATTCAACATAAATTTAAAGCACATAGTGGAGGGTTCTGAAAACAGAGACCATGGAAAACCAAAGCATTTACACTCAATGTGTTGCAAACTAACCTTTGCCCATCCAGTTCACACCAGTTTTCTACCAAAATTTAATCCTCTATTTGAATTCCTCTGAATATCAGTGTACAATCTATCACACAACAAAAGGCTGTAACTCATTGCCCTTCTCTCCTTTATTTTCCACATTATTATTCAGCATTTTCTATTAATTATACCCCTTGACATTTACATATGCATCTCTTCTTTCCACTCACAAGAACACAAGTTTAGATCACATCACCTTCATAAAGATAACTGAGATCATCTCCAACTGTTATTGCTACTTGCCCCTCTCCACACTTTCTATATTAGTCATTCTCAATCTGCTTTTACGGGAAGTATAATGAAAGATGTTTACAAGTACACAACCAGGTTTTAATTAAATGGCCAAAAAGCATGTAGATAAAGTAGCAATTTATTCATAGGTATTACTTTTAGTACCTTAGGAACAGACACTTTCAAAGGTCCAAGCAGTGAAAAAGTAGGCCATGATTTTGGTGTAATTACAGTCCAATGGCACTGCTGCTTCTTCTCCAATAAAGCAATCTAGAAAATAAATATAGCATTTATTTTCTTTAAAAAAGTAGCATTATTAATAAAAATCATCTAATACAATGGCCAAATCATTTTCAGCTTACATTTTTCTACAGCTCCTCATTGTCCACAAAATAGAGTACTCCCTCATCTGGGTCACGCCTGTATCTTCAAACTTGATTCTGGCCATGTTCCTAATCCAATTTTACATTCCAGCCCTAGTGAACAGCTTGAACTTCTCTAAATGTTTTCTTGTATCTCACATTTTTAGAACCCCAAGACTAGTTGTAAATAGATGGTGTTTAATATGATGAATTAAAAATTCATATGTTGTAAGCTATTGGTGAAAAAAGAATATTCTCTGCATGCTATATAACAAACTAATGGAATTCTGAGGAAATTCAGGGGCATAATAATAATATTATTATTATTATTATTCTAATCTTAGTTATCTTTACCACAGCTAAAATTATTTTGTATTTCGACTCCTAATTTCCAAATTTGTCTTTGGATTTGGAATTTTTACCATCTGACCTTAGTATATCTAAACCATATTATCCATTAGAACAATGAAATAACTGCAAAATAATATTATACCATATGTAATGTTCATTATCACTTGATACACAAACTAGTCCTAAGTTATGTGACTTAGTAGTTACATTTTTAAAGAAATCCACATGATTTTTCCTGCATTTTAATTTAAAACTCTTAATTTCAGAATATTTTTAAAGTACTTAAAATACAAATATCTCTATAAAATCATTTGTGTAAGAAAAGCTAAAATGTAGAAGATGAAGAGAAAGAAGTAAAAGTGGTAAAGGAAGGAAAAGAAAGAAGATTGTGCTTACTGATCTAGATTCTTGGTTTTGCCAATATTTTAAAAATAACTTAGAATTGTCTTATTATTAAAACTAGTGTAATGGAAACAAACATGCTATTTATGGTAGTGCTGTCTGAAAATTAGTAAATAAATGTGACCAATCTGCTAAACTCTTTAATGAGTCTGCTTTTGCAATGTTTTGAGATTAGAGGTTATAAAGACATGGATTTATTTCTCTGCAAAAACTGAGAATAAGTTGGGGTTTCACAGGTCAATGCAGGAAAAGGGGATAAGGAAGACATTAGGAACATGATGGGTAAAGAGGTTAGCAAACTAGTTTGAGACAGAAGTACTGTATGATGTGACATGGTCAGTAAAAAATCCTTATTTGTCAAGTGGCTAAATAAAGACTTTTAAGATGGAAATATCCAACTTTAAAGTTGTTTATATTGTGAGGATATTACACCCCCAAATTCATGCAGTCACATACCTGTCTCCTAAACTTGAGCAGGCATACGGTTGAGAGAGTTCCATTTGTTTGTTTGTTTGTCTGTTCCCTTGATGTAAATCATGGACCAGTGATGAATTCTAGCTCAGAGGCAAGAGAGAGAATAAACAGAGCACTCTCTTAGGGGAGGTGAGATAATCCATAACCTGAACCAAACCAACAGAACCAGGGGCTCAGAGCAAGAGGAAACTGAAGAATGAAAATCCTGGGCAAAATCACAAGCGCCAAAGAGCACTGTGGGCCTGTGACAGGTCTGAAATGGAGGGTCAAGCTAAGTCTACCAGCTTCCACAGAGGCAGCGAGACCACGGCTGATAATCACGCTACATTTTTTCCAAAAATTTCCCACAGCCACCAAATACTAACAGGCCTACGTGTTATTTGCTGCATATCAAAAAATGATACTTCACTTGATATTTAAGAGGAGTCACAATAGGAGTAGAATTTCTTGGTTCATGGGCAAAAATCAATGGATTTGATAGTGATTATCAACCCACACAAAGCAGAATTATATAAATCTGTCATATAATTATCAAGTTGTTAGTATTATAATCCTCTAAATCTATGCCACTCATAATAGATTAAAAGAAATACAGCTATATTCATACTTCATTCAAAAAGATATTGAAAGGAAACACCAACTGTTAACAAAATTTCCTCTGGATAATAAGACTGCCAAAAATATTATTTTGCCTCCTTTGTCCCAATCCATACAAACTTTTTTCAAAGTATTTTTATTTTTCCTGGAAAACAAGTCATAATTTTTAATTGTTCATGAACATCTTAATTATATGGATATAGTTGGATGTAAAATGCATACCTACAGCAGTTTTGATAGGGAAAATTTACAAGGACAGCAACCTAGCTGGTGACTCCACTCTGTCTCGCACCCCTCCTTCCTCAACATAAACAACACTACAAGGACAGTAATTTATGAGGTGGCTCCCCTCTGCCTTGCCCCCCTCCTCAACCCAAACAAACAAATACACTCCCTTGGTTTCCCACTCTGCAGAGCACCAGGTCCCAAGGCTCACTCCCTAAACTCCCTCCCCCTTGCCTGCTCGCTTGCTGTGCACCTAAGAATGTTACAGATAAGGAAGCAGAAAGGTATGAATTGCTCCCTTTTCCTTTTTTCGGGGCTCAGACTTTTTGGGAGATCACTCCCCTCTGAGCCCGCCAGTGTGAAATAAAGCCTCAACACTACAAGAACTCCAAGTGCCGCTTGGTTTTTTTCCCGTTGGTGATCCAGTCCAGGCTTTTTTCAGTATTTTCCATAACAGTTTCATGATTATTCTAATTTACTAAGTCTATGCCACTGTGAGATTTCCAAATAAGAATCTGTATATATCTGTCCTTTTATTAGTTTTTCATTTTCTTACAACTGGAAAGAAGACAAAGAGAAAGATGATCTTTTGACAATAGAGTTTAGCCTTTCTCTCAGACTAAAGCAACATTAGTCTTCCACTGCAATGTTATTGCTCAAGAACTGAATCATTTGAAATTGGATAATCCCTACCTTACGTGATTCACAGTTTTAAATGCTGAAGCCTCCCAGGTTGCTGCTGTATTTCTCCTCACATCAGTCTCAATAACATCCTAGGCAGTCATCATTTATTTATTTATAATTGTGTTGTTAAGGATGGAAATATATGAAAATTGTAGAAAACTGCAGTTGCTCTACTGGTCAGAATCTGCACTCGAATTTTTAGGGTTATCCAATAAAGACCAAATTATTTTGTTGAGCAGAAACAGAAAAACATAGTGTCCAGCTGTCAACAGTGGAAAAAATGGAGGTGTCATTTCTTAATAATTTAGGAAACTACAACATATCTTTTCCCAGGCAACTTGTTTGTGTGTGTGAGAGAGAGAAATAGAGAGGGAAGGGTGGAAAGAGAAAGATAGCACTGTCAAAACTACACAACTTACTTTAAAAAAAAATTCTGCTTCCAAACTTTAATAATCTATTATTTTTCTTTCTCAGATATACAATGCACTCAAAAGCCTTTAGGATTTCACCAACTTTTTCTTCAACCTAAATGCCAATCCTTGCTTCAGTGATTCAAAAATTCTCATTATTTCTAAAGGATTCAGTTCAAATTCAACTTTTTCTGTGAAATTTCTCAGGATGCTTTAGGTAGATTTTCATGCTCATATTTCTATTCAAGCAGTTTACCCCTTAAAGACAGTTATATTTTATTGAAATTTATTGTATATGTCTTAAAGGATAGAGAGATGAGAGTTTCATCTTTGTATTCCAAAGAACAAGCACAATAAATGCTCTTGAAAGATGGATCTTAGGAGTATGACTATCTGGTACTAACACTCTAACACTTACTAATTTTGCCTTCCTACACCTCCATTTCTTTTATCCTAAAACTATAATGTTGATAAATTCTATCTCATAGGGATGTTGTGAGGATTAACCCATATACTATTTATACAAAACTTGGAAAAAGGCCTGGCACATAATAAACACTCAATAAACAGTAGCTCTTCTTTTAATAACCAAAACTACCTTTGCCTCCGTGTGAATCATGAAGTAAATTTCACCTGTCAGATGATAGATAAATAAATAAAACAGATTAAGCAAAAATGAAATAATTTCACTTACTTAAAAATAAAATGGAAAATTTAATACACATTATAAATGAACATGGTTATTTATCCTACTCATTCTATACTATCTGAATTAAAATGGAAAACCACTTTTATCAAAAAAGTTTTTATGATTAAACTATTTTTTTATTTACTTCTTGTCATTTTGTGAAGTTTTTTAAACTAATTGAATATAAAATTATATCCCTTATCAGATTTCTGATAAGAAAACACAGAAATAACATACTCTTGAAGTTTCCTTCATTATCAATCACTTTCCATGAGATTCCCATTGAAGGTTCTTATATTATTATATAGAGAGGAACAAAATCATAATTATAAATTAGTCATGGGATGAAAGTACAGCACAGAATGTGATTAATAATACTGTAATATCTTTCTATATTGACAATAATTATACTAGTTGGGGGGAGCATTTAATAATGTAGAAAACTTTAAATCTAAACTTTAAAAAGAGAAGGCCATCAACTAGAAAAATTTGAATTCCTGAACTTTAAATATAAAATTTTTAAAAAAAAGATTCTTTTCTGAACTAGAGAAATTTAGATTCCTAGTAAATTCCTCCAAGAGGTGTTTAATGTCACTGTCACAGATGACTGTATTTTTATGTCTTTAATTTCACCTTTAAGTTACCAGTGGATCATTAGAGGCTATGCATGACATTCTTTTAAATGTAGTAAATCTAGCTGAAAATATAAATCATTAAATAGTAAGCCCATCCCAACTAAGGTAAATTTAGGCTGTCTTTACATCAAGAACAAAATTCCAAACATTCTGATACAGTTATTTCTTAAAACTAAAAAATAAAAGTGCAGTATTTATTACAAGTAATATATGACCTTAAGTGTATGTGATGCATGTAGGAAATCTGAAAGTAGATCAAAGAAGTGGTTATCATCAAAAAGCTGAAAAATAAAAATTTTGGGAATAGCACAACACTCATATATCTTTCTTCTAAATCTTGTAGATGTTACTTCCCTCTCCAAAATTCAGTCTAGTGGTTTAGAAAATGCTTGAATGCATTGAGCCAATTAGAAGTATTTCCTCTACTTCTAAACTATCATTAAATTAAGAAAAGAAATGTAAAAATGATTTTTACCATTACCTGTAAAAAACATATTTGTGTGAACATATGCACACATATATACATAGCAAGGACATACCTCAACCACATTTTCTCAGGAATGTTGGAAATGTTAGAAACAAATGAGATCAGAATAAGACTTGTGATAGTTGGAAAAATCAGCCTAAGATTCAACATAGGTAAAAGAGGAGACTGCCTAGAAAATTCCAGGAGACAGTGGATTTCTTCAGGAGAAGGATTTCTCCAGTCAAGCACCTTGAAAATTCCAGAATCAGGAAACAGAAGCTTGGAATAATAGTGCATAGTTGAGCGATCTGGATGCAAATTAAAAACAAATCACTTAAGACTCATGTCATCAAGACGGCAGAACAGGAAACCCAGCCTTGGTCCCTCCACAAAGATCAATAATTAGATAGCTATCCATGAACAAAACCAGCTCTGGAAGAACTGTGGAGTCCACTCAAGAAACTTCAACAGCATGGAACCAAAATCTTGAGAATAACCACACAAAAAAGGGAAGGAAGAACAGCTTCATTTTGCATGCATTAATCCCCCAGGCCACACTGCTCAGCGCCAACAGAAAACACCCCTGCTAGAAGAGTTCCTCCTTAAGAAAGGGAGACTGGAGCAAGAGACTGGCTTCCCTAGCCTTTCAGGGCTTCCCATGAATGACCTGATTCAGTATCACCCCACCCAGACATCAACAAAGCTGAGGTGTACAGAGAAGGCTTGAACAAGGAAGAAGAGCAGGAGCTACCAGTATCAGCCACATACCAAAAGCGACCACAGTTCCCAGGGGCCTCCAATGTGGAGGACCCGGCAGCTTACACCACTGAAGAAACCAATGGCCAGTACAGACACTGCGCACCTCCTGCAGACTTCACGGGTTTTCATTCCACCTATCTTCCTGTTTGCTGATGCAAGCTGCCTGAGTCCCTTGCTGCTCCCACCCCTACCATGATGAGTACTGGGGGATAGGGCACTTCTTTAGTCATTTGTTTATATTGATTATCAGTCCTCTATTATTCCAGCCCATATGGGACCTTTCAGATCTATCACTCTCTACCACTTCTACAGCATACATTGGGTACCAAGTCTTTACTGAAGTTAGAATTCCCTGGACTAAAATCAGTTTCCCTGATGTACCTGGTGCCCATTCTCTCTGAGGACTGCGTTTGAATGTCATTGCTGGGACACAAGGAGTTAATTTCAGTTGTACATGAAACCCACAGACCTTTCATTCCTATGCCCAGCAGAAAAGGAAATTCTTTGTAGTCTGTAGGAAATCCCTCTGCATTCCATGGAGGCTCTTTTCCTTTCATTGGGCCCTATTCTCTTCAGTGAGCTTAAGCTTTAGGAAACAAAAATCTAGGATATAAGAGAAATGTCTGGTATATAACTTCTACTTCTATCCAGCTGAATATTCCCAACATAGAAAAATCATAAAATTAATTAACTGCTTGAACAGGATGAGGAAAATGGGAAATTATCAAAAGAAAACACATATGAATGTATCAAAAATTTTCAAGCCACAGTGATGTACTGCTGAGTTTACAGAATAAGGTATATCAGAGAATTTTACTTCATAAAAGTTTATGTGCACCTGTAGATTTCTATGGGGATAACTGGGATATGACATAACATAAGACAATAATGACAAGAAACAACCCTGAATTTTTAATCACAAAACCTTGGAGTAAGGACTTTATTATTCTTACAGGTCTGGGAAAGATGCTTCGTATCTCTGAGCCCCAATTGCCTCATTAGTGAAGTAAAGAGTCCCTATAGAAACACTGGGAAATTAGAAAGCTGCAAAGGTAATGCAATATTATTATTATTATTCATAATTTATTCTATTCTATTTCTTCTATTATAAATTCTCCAGCTTATAAATAGATAGCATGTATTGATCTATATTCTAACAGATTAGAGCTGTAATAAATGCACTTATCATTTAATAATTCTCTGTTCTCTCTCACCATAAAAGAGAAAGAAAAAATGGTGTTAAAATTACCCCTGAGCATCTTATTTAAAATGGACTGTACTATGCTCCTACTGAGTTTACCACTAAAAATGTTCACGAATCCCCAAGACTGCAATCACTCTGACACCAGTGGCAAAGTGCGGCAGTCGCCAAAACAGCCCTTACTTCTGACACCAATTCCAAGTCTCCAAGACTATCCTCCAGTTCCACAATTTACTAGAAGGATTCACAGAATTTAATGAAAGTTGTTGTGGTTCTGGTTGTGGATGCAGATTGAAATCAGCTAAGGAGAAGGCACGGGGACAGGGTCTAAGACAATGCCACAGCTGGCACTTCCAGTTGTATTTTTACAGTGGAGTTGCGGACATGGCTAAATTCTCCAGGCATGATGTGTGACAATATTCATGGAGTATGGCCCAAATAGGGAAATGCACTCAAGCTTTGGTATCTAGAGTCTTTATTAGGTGTTGGGCACAAAGACATAATTGACCATCTTTATGACTGACCCTTAGTTTCCAGCCCCTATAGAGAGATACTGCTGATTCTGTGTGACCCCAAACCCACACCTTAAATCAGATTGTTAGAGTATGCAGTCTGGCCCAAGGCACCCTGGTAAACAAAGACACTCTTATCAGGCAGGTCAATCCAAGGGTTTAGAAAGTGTTTCCCAAGAACAAAGCCTAGCTCCCTCTGTGGTAAGGTTAATTCGTTACTACACAGCACTTTTCAAAGGATAGAGTATAAAATTTATAATTATCAATGATGTTGTCTAACAACTCCTGAAAAGAACACCAGAAAACAAAGGTAAATTTTTCGGACTTACTATCCTGAGGGAAAACATCACTGTCAACGAAGTCACAGCAGTCCCTCTAAAACAGGACGACAAAGGAGAATACTATGGACAGAGTTTTGGGATCTGAGAGCAAGTGGCTTAATGCTAGTGCTTCAAGGCTGGAAACTAATTTGTATTGGGCAAAGTGCATGATACAGTAGTTTAGGATTAGTGGGCACATAAAGAGCACATGAAGATAAACACACCTTCACAAGGGAACTGGCTATTTGCCCAGGTAAGCAATCTTTTCCTGGGTACAAATTTCCTGAAATAAATATTTAGTCATGCTGACACAAGCAATCTCAGTTCTCACTTCCAAATGTTTAGTAAATGTAGATGCAAATGGTCTCAATTCTCAGTGGTAAGGCTAAAATTCCAAAGTTCACAGAAAACTACTACTACAAAGACAGTGTTAGGCTGACAGTTTCTTTGAACCATTTGAATCCTCATAGCCAGTTGAGGTTGTTTCCCTAAAAATTTTAGCTCATTTATTAAACAATAAACAATTAAGACCTTAAATCCTTCTAAGGCTTGGTCTTCCTTTAACACAGAATAATATCTCCATTGAGGTATGGAGCAACATCAAACAGCTACTAAATGACTAGGCTGGGATGAAAATCCATGCCGTTGGACTTATGAGCCTTCCACCATTCTACCTTGCCTTATATATTCTCATTCTTATGCTGAAATAACTGAAATATTATGTAAAATAATATCTGCGAAAGCACATTCTTGAACTTGATGCATAGTAGGTATGACTAAATATTAGTTTCCTTCGTTAACTTGTGAATCTTGCTTTCCATTTAAGTTAAATGACAAGGATAAAAGGATCTAAATATAGAAGATATGTAAGTCACACACATCAATAACTTTCTGAACAAATTTCCTTCCCTGTTCCTTATAGATGAAATAATATGCATTTATTTGTCTGGACTGAGGGTGAGGGAGTACAGAGGTGGGAGTGACAGGTAAGGGATAAGGATATAAAATGTTCTTTGGAATCAGGCATTTAAAAGGGAAGAATTTAATAAATTTTCTACACACCTTTAATGTTTAAATAGTTTGATAAACTGTGAATAGAGTTTTTGTGTTTGTAATAGTTGATTCTTGTTCCTTTACTGCGCATTGTCCCAAAAAGATTCTGTTGCCTGAAAATTAATTAAATATTCTTCTTTTAATTAATTTGCAAGTCAAATTCAAGGTTCCATTTTAAAATAACAGGGAGCACATTTGTCCTTGGACCTTTCATATTGGATGACAGCAAAAGAGCACTAAAGGAGGACATAAAGTGAAACTGAAAACAAGCAGGAGTGCTAATAGTAAATGGATAGACACTGGCATTTTCATTTATTTCAGTGGTAACAGCTCAGTGTCTTTGCAATTTCATGTCTTACACAGAAAATGCTTGAAAAGACTCTTGTAAATAGGGTTAGTCAGATTGTCCAATAAACATGCATCCCTCTAAACAAACTTTCCTAAGCTGAGCTATTAAACTCAGATCTTTTTCAGCAATACTTCATGGTTTTGCCAACAGACTGCCAAGATTGGGAAAGCTGGAACATTTTCTTTTCCTGAAGAACATGAAAAGCATCACCCTCAATTAATTCATCCTGGCCTTCAGATATCTCCTATTCTTTCAAATATTGATTGCTCCTTTGAAATAGCAATCATACACATGGAAATGTCAAATTAGGCTGATACCTTGTGGAGGACATAACTAAAAATTTAGATGAATTAGTGAAGAATGTAGTTGGCAGCATTTAGCAGAAACCCAACAATAATGTAGTTCATAGTTAACAAAAGGTCCATTAGTGAGCTGTACCCATTTGGCTGACAGAAGAGTTATCATGGGCGCAGTTTCCTTCTAACATACTGTTGTGAGCATAAGGTGTGGCTTTCATTGTCACGGTTTAAGATGGCTATTCCACCTTCTGACCATCATCGTATCTGCATTCCAAGCAGGAAGAAGCAAAAAGATGGAGAGCGAAAGGCAAAGGTACACACCAGCTGAGTTTGTCTATTTCTAAGTGTTCTCTGAAGTTCTTTCCAAAATTTTTGCTTACATTCATAGTTGCCAAACTGTGTGCGGAACCTCCTCGTGATGCTTTAGAAAGTTAATGGGGCAGGGGGGCGTAACAGAATAGCAATTTCTGAGGAAAGCACAGTAATATTCAATGTTTATCAGACAATGAGTGAACTACTAACTTGAGCAGAGTCAGTTTCAACATTTGATCTTGCTATATTGATATGACATAGCTTTGAAAACCTAGGATTTTGACAATGTTATTGTAAAACAAACCAAAAATGCAAGTATCATATGAAAACAAAAGTGAAACAGGAAATAAGGGCAGCAGGATCCAATCTTATTCCAGGATTTAAAAAGCTGTACAGCATTCAAGGCACAAACCTCTCATTAATAAATAATTTTGGTTGGTCAAGAAAGGAATAAAAATAGTTTTTCTCTTTATTTAGATATATGTTATTTTTTTAAATGGCTACTAACATCTTAGATCAAAGATACTTATTAAAGTGTTTGGATGGAACCACTATAACAAAATTTCTTTTTGCTCTATCTAGGACATGGTGAAAAAATTACTGAGGCACTAAGAGTTCAGTGATAAGAAAATTTGGTAACCTCTGCCTTAGAGCTTTAGCCATCTCTAGGTGCAGAGGAATGTGGGGAGACTTGAACTTTTGTTAGACACACAACCAGGGTTCTGTTAGTAAAGAAGAAGGAGACAATGAATATTGAGCAGGTAGCAAGCAGTTTCTGCCCCATCGACATATCAGGAATTTTAATGCTACTCCTACTTCTTCTTTTTATAACATTTTTTATTTTCAAGGCCAAGCAAAGGACATTTTCATAATTGGAAATACTATGATAAATTATCAATTGATGCTTATGCTTACTAAATTACATAATTGGATATCATCTTTGTGGATTTTATAAAATTCATATCACTTTATTAGTTCAAATTATTATATATTAATTCATATATTATAAATGTGAAATTATGTTAACTATGCTAATTGTCCCTGTCAGTTATGAAAGATCTATTAAACTGAGGCTAAGTTGGGTATCTTACAGAGTTTCACTACCATTTACCAAAACTGTATCCCAATAACTAAGAGATTTAGTGCAGCCTTCTAAACCCAACAGAGGAAGGAATTTATAAATTAGAAATTTAAGATTCAGTATCTAATAATGAAAAAACTTTAAGCATTTACTAAAAGAACATAAAATTGGTATTCTATATGTTAAAACCATTCCAAGTCAATAACCTGGAGCTATACTGAATTAAGAGAAGCAATAATTAACAGCAAATAGTGCTCTTTAAGCCTATTTTACCACACCATATATATTGTATGAGGACAATTGCAATCCAAGTACATAAAAGAGATAACCAAATAGTACTAAGGAATTAAAATAACCATCTTAAATTTTACTTGAGCAAGTTGATATTCTTTAAGATTATAGAACATTGGTATAATGTGTTTTTTTGTAATCACACTGAGAAACACTTAAAGTATAAATTACACACTGACTACATCAGCCTGATGATTAGAAACACAAAATATAAAGAGTGATATATTTTTTAAAAGCCACAATACCCTTGGTAAATTTGGTAGAAATTTTATTTCAAGCCCAAACTGTGATCTAAGTGAGTCTTTAGAAACTGATTTAAGTAGAGTAAATTTTATGATATGAATTGAGCTCTCCTCAGCCCCAAAAAGCAACGAAAAAAGAAGGCAAAAAAAAAATTGAAATGGGAAGAACCATGTCAGGAAGCCTCGTATTGTCTACATTGCTGTTGTTTTCTGTATGCAGATTTATTGATACTAGTAACCTAAATATTCTTAATAACAGACTCTGGCACTAAGCCAATGTCAGTGTAGTTTAAGGCCTGAAATCAGTGTTATGTTCTGCCTTGCCATCTGAACGTGGGAGGGACTCGAATTACCTAGCCACAGTTCCCTTGCCCACTCTGCTCTCTGGGATAGGTCCCCCTAGCCAAACAACCCCATCACAGGAGCCATAGTGCCCGCTATCCCTAAGTCCTCAGCTTCAGTGACAGCCTGCAAAATTATTCAAACAAGCAACTTCATCCTCCCACAAGATGCCAGGTTACCCCATCTTATTATTGCAAAGCCTGCTCCCATAGCTCCCTGCTCATTCACCCTGTCTCCAAGGTCAATCCCACTGTGGCACATAGTATTCTGTTAGTAAAGAAGAAGGAGAGAATGAATATTGATCAGGTAGCAAGCGGTTTCTGCCCCATCGACATATCAGGCTGTGGTATCCTCCTCCCTCAGGCTGTGAGTTCACATGACTAATTCTGTCCAGTGTCAGATATGTTTCATCTTCCCCATAACCCAAGGGCAAGAATTCTTCCGTCACTATTGGGGTGAAGAGGATGTGATTAAGAGTCATGAAAAGGTAGAACAAGAAAAAAGTGTCATAACTCAGAAATGTAAATTATTATTACTAGTAAAATGATGATAATAATTATCATTTACACAGCTATTTCTATGTCTCAAGTACTGTGGGGTGATCCACATATATGTTGTCATTCAATCCTCTGTATAGCTCTAAGAGACATTCACATTTTATGGATGAAGAACACGAGGTTTACAGGAGTTAAGTAACTTAATCAAAGATACACAACTAGTTGGGCAATGTATTAAGACTTAAAGTTAAGCAGTCTGATATCTTTACCCTAAAAGACAAAATCTTATCACTTACATAGCTCTAATCCATACATTTCTGTTCTATTATGAGACCATCTCATCTCTTTCAGGACAGCATTTATCCATCCATACTATAATGAACTCTTTAAAGAAAACAGTATTTATTAAATCCTATTGTTGATAAATAACTTTGTCATCCACATAAATTAAAATATAAACTGCTAATCAAAAATATTTAGTTAATATGAAAACTAAATTGAAAACAATAGATTTGATAAACTGAACTTCAGAAGCTAAATTGTCATTGATGAGTTTATAGATAGATGCTACTAAACTGACTTCTTTGACTTGGGGCATGATGGGGCGTTTTTCAATATTATTGTTATCATGGCTTTATTTAACAGTGAACTTTCCTGAACTGCTATGAAAGACTTGAACCACTAAAGCATTATTTTGATAGGCTATTCTATGTAATAGTGGATACCAAAAGATTTAATATTAAAAATAATTATTAAAAGTAATTTATTATTATGTATTTAAACATTTACTTACAATGAATTGATTAAAGTCATTATACATAAAGACAATCTTTGCACAACATCCATTCACAATGTAAATGTGATAAATACACATACGCACATACACACACATGCATCCTACATTGCTGGTCCGTTAGAGATTGGAATGCCATGATTAATTGATCTTCCAAAACTTTTCTTCCCTGAACTGCTATGAAAGACTTAAATGAGATTGAAATGAAAACTGACATCCTCTTTACAAAACATAATTTATACATTAACTTCTGTCACTATTCTTTTCTCAATACTATACAGTAATAAAAGTAGCACATTTCTTCAGCACTCTATGTCATTTCCTGGCCAGTTTAAAGCCACCATTTATTAAAGAACTTAAAGTCTTCTGGCAATGTGATATGATCTCTTACCACAAAAAATAATTTCTTCATAATAACTGCTAAAAGAATTCAATACAAGTACAAGCACAGAAATGGGATCACTGTTGTTATTCTGGTATTAGAACACTTCATTTTAAGAATAAGACGTTTTTACCAATTCTCTGAATGTTAGGTGACTTTAGGTGTCACTTGATACACCGTAAATTTGGACTCAAAGAAAAATGAGGCACTAAACTTGTGCAGGCCTCACTTCCAGATTAAGTCCACCTAATACAGAATCTGTATTTATTCAAATTTTCCATCATCATAAACAATTTAAAAGCCATGCTACAGGACACACAGAAACCCAGGCTAATTTCTCCTAGTAATCAGCAGCAGCAAGTACTAATATTGTCTCCACTTAAATATCTACCAATGAAGTAGAAACTCCTAATCAAAACAATTTTAAAAATTAATATTAAAACTAAACTGAAACACAACATGTTTCAGTTTGAGCTAACAGAAACTTTTCTGAAGATAAATTCATGAAGCAAGTAACATTAAAGCACCCAAAAGTATAATTCCACACACAAATACCACTAACTATGTATTTGTTCTTGGGATGATCAGATAACAAAGTGTCCTAACTAGGACATTTTCAGAGCAAAGAGGAGGGTTGTTAGGAAGTACATTGAGGAAACAAACATATCCACTATCCAAAAAACAACCCAGGCTACACCTGGCAAACTCAAATAAGTGATAGTCATTTTTCCTTGCTCACACATTTTTTGAGCACAAGGAGATTCCTGAAACCTCTAGCCATAAGACAGGTAGGTAGATATGCAGAAAGAAAAATGGGAAGTAGTTATAAAGGCATGGAAAATATTTTAATTCTTCACAGTCACGTTTCAATGTGTTTAAGGGCCAAATCTTTTTGTAAAATACATGCACACTCTTTGCTATGATTTGTGAGTTGAACTAATAAATGGCCAGCAGGCACATGAAAAGCTGCTCCACATTGTCAGTTATCAGAGAAATGCAAATTAAAACCACAAAGAGATATCACCTCATCCCAGTCAGAATGGCCACTATCAAAAAACAAGAAAAAACTAGTGTTGGTGAGGATATGGAGGGACAGGAACCCTCCTACACTGTTAGTGGGAATGTAAATTGGTGAGCCACTATGGAAAGCAGTATGGAGACTACTCAAAAAAATGTAAAATTGAAATGCCATATGACCCAGTAATTCCACTTCTAGGAATTTACCCCCAAAAATAAAATCCCTGATTCAAAAACATACACGCAGGGAAGGAAAAAAGATGGTGGTGTGAGAAGTGTGGTGGAAATCTCCTCCATAAGCCACATTTATTTTGAAAATATGACAAGTACAACTATTCCTAAACAAGTGACCAGAGATAAGAGTACCAGCCATTCTCCATCTGGGAGAAGTCAACATCTCATGGAAAAGGGTTAAGTAAAAAAAGCTGTGACCCAGCAGGACATGAGCAGTCCCCCAAACCCAGCTCACCAGAGGGAGAAAGAGAATCAGAGCAGGGAAAGAGTGGAAGCACAGGCCTGCTAAATACCCAGCCCTAGAAACCTACCCCAGAGCACTGACCCACACTGTATGGTACTCTAGTGATTAGAGGGGCTGAAAACCAAAGTCAGAGGCTAAGACTGTGAACAGGTTCCCACAACCTGCTGCCCTGGGGCAAAAGAAAAGCAGGCACTTTAAAAGACTTCCCAACAGTCAGAAGGCTGCTAAAGGAGCAAAGGTTTAACCCCATGGTTGGCAACACAGCACCAAGGTTCCTCGCTGTGATAAGCAGCTTGCCACTCCTCCCTCCCCTCCAGTACATGTGCACAAACCTGCTTTCTGCACCAATGCTGCAGAGCAGCTAGAGGGCAGCCCTGCCTAAGGCAACTACACAGCTTAATGCAGAGGCTTCTCCCTGTGAGGGGCTAACCAGCCCAGACACCAAAGACAGGCACAGCAACCAAAAAGAATGAAAGGCAGGCAAACTTTGCCCTTCCTGAAAACAACCACACTGTTTGCAGGCGACACCCACCAATGCCCTAGGACATCCCAAGGGCCACCTACGAACAGGAGCTTAGGGGATCAAGCCAGAGGCTGTTCCCAGCGCTCAGCTAACCAGCCCCAACAGTGGAGAAAGGCACTGTGACAGGGAAGCAGGAAGGGATTTTGTCCTCCCAGATGACATCCACACCACATGCCTGCACACCCTCAGATTGCTCCAGAACTATGAAAAGGCAGAAGAAACTTGTTCAATCCAAAATCCCTCAAACACCAGAAAGAGGGCTTGGTGAGACTGAAATCACCAATCTTCCTGGAAAAGAATTTAAAATAAAGGTCATAAGCATGCTAATGGGGCTACAGAAAAATATTCAAGAGCTAAGGGATTTATTCAGGAGGGAGATAGACACCTTAAAAATACAGTAACTAAAATAAAACAAACAGTGGAGGGATTTAAAAGCAGATTAATGAGTAGAGGAGACAGTAAATGAAATAGAAATTACAAAACAAGAATACAATGAAGCTGACACACAAAGAGAAAAAAGGTTCTCTAGAAATGAAAGAATATTAAGAGAACTGTGTGACCAATCCAAATGGAACAATATTCACCTTATATAGGGGACCAGGAGAAGAAGAGAGTCTTAGAACTGTCTTAGGAGACAGAATGTCTTCGAAGAAATAATTACTTAAAACTTCCCCAATCTGGGGAAAGAAACAGTCTCTCAGTCTGTGGAAGTCCACAGATCTCCCAACACAGGGCCCCAAGGAGGACAACACCAAGACATATAATAATTAAAATGGCAAAGATCAAGGACAAGGACAGAGTACTAAAAGCAGCCAGGGAGAGAAAAAAGATCACCTACATAGGAAAACCCATCAAGCTATCATCAGACTTCTCAGCAGAAACCTTACAGGTCAGAAGGAAGTGGCATGATACATTCAATGCAATGAAACAGAAGGGCCTTAAACCAAGAATACTCTACTGGCAAGATTAACATTTAAATTTGATGGAAGGATTAAACAATTTCCAGATAAGCAAAGTTGAGGGAATTTATATCCCACAAACTGTCTCTACATGGTATTTGAAAGAGACTGATGTAGATGGAAGTGAGCCTAAAGCTAAATAGCTGTCACCACAGAAAATTAAACCACAGCAAAGGAAGTAGACTAATTAAATACTAAAAAAATGCTATATTAAATCAGCTACCCACAAAGTCAGTCAAGAGATACACAAAGAGTACAAAATATGACAACTAACATATAAAGAGAGGAGGAAAGAGAAAAAGAAAAGAGAAAGAAAAAAAAAGAATCTTCAGATTGTATTTATAATAGAATAATAAGTGAGTTAAGGTAGACTGCTAGATAGTAAAGAAGCTGCCCTTGAACCTTTGGTAACCATGAATCCAAAGCCTGCAATGAGAATAAGTACATATCTATAGATAATCACCCTAAATGTAAATGGTCTGAATGCATCAATTAAAATACACAGAGTTACAGAATGGATAAAAAAGCAAAACCCATCTATATGCTGCCTCCAAGAGACTCACTTCAAACCCAAAGACATACACAGACTAAAAGTGAAGGAAAGGAAAATGATGTTTCATGCAAACAATAGGTAGAAAAAAGCAGGAGTTGTAATATTTGTATCTTATAAAATTGACTTCAAAAAAGAAAGTGACAAGAGACAAAGAAGATTATATAATGATAAAGGGGTCAGTTCAACAAGAAGATATAAATATCATAAATATCTATGCATCCAACATAGAAGCACCCAAATATGCACAACAAATACTAACACAATTAAAGGCAGAAATACAATGCAGTGCATTCATTTTATGAGACTTCAACACACCTCTCACACCAAAGAACAGGTCAACCAGACAGAAAATAAGTAAGGAGACAGAGGCACTGAAGAACATATTAGAACAGATGGACCTAGCAGACGTCTATAGAACATTCCACCCAAAAGCAGCAGGATACACATTCTTCTCAAGTGCACATGGAATATTTTCAAGAAGAGATCACATACTAGGCCACAGAAAGAGCCTCAGCCAGTTCAGAATGATTGTATTGTACCAACCAACTTCTCAGATTACAAAGGTATAAAACTAGAAATAAATTGTACAAAGAAAACAAGAAGGCTCACAAACACATGAAAGCTTAACAACAGGCTCCTAAATAATCAATGAATCAATGACCAAATTAAAACAGAGACCAAGCAATATATGGAGACAAGTGAAAACAACAGCGCAAAGCCCCAACTTCAGTGGAATTCAGCGAAGCCACTTCTAAGAGGAAAGTATATAGCAACCAGGCCTATTTAAAGAAGGAAGAACAATCCCAAGTGAACAGTCTAAATTCACAATTATTAAAACTGGAAAAAGAAGAACAAATGAGGCCCAAAGTCAGTAGAAGGAGGGACATAATAAAGATCAGAGAATAAATAAATAAAATTGAGAAGAGTAAAACAGAAAGAATTAATGAAACAAAGAGCTGGTTCTTTGAGAAAATAAACAAAATAGATAAACCCCTGGCCAGATTTATCAAGAAAAAAAGAGAGTCTACACACATAAACAGAATCAGAAATGAGAAAATAAAAATCACTAAAGACACCACCAAAATACAAAGAATTATTAGAGAATATTATAAAAAATTATATGCTGAGCAATTGGACAACCTAGAAGAAATGGACAACTTTCTAAAAAAATGCAAACTTCTAAGACTGACCCAGGAAGAAACAGAAAATCTGAACAGACCAATTACCAAGAATGAAATTGAATTGGTAATCAAAAAACTACCCAAGAACAAAACTCCCGGAACACATGGCTTCACCACTGAATTTTATCAGAAATTTAAAGAAGACCGAATAACCATTTTCCTTAAAGTTCTCCAAAAAGTAGAAGAGAGAAAATACTTCCAAACTCATTCTATGAAGCCAGAATCACTATAGTACCAAAACCAGGCAAAGACAACACAAAAAAAGAAAATTAAAAATTAATATCCCTGATGAACATAGATGCAAAAATACTCAATGAAATATTAGCAAACCAAATTCAAAAAATACATCAAGATGATCATACATTACGATCAAGTGGGATTCATCCCAGAGATGCAAGGATGGTACAACACTCAAAAACCCATCAACACCATCCACTACATCAATAAAGAAGAACAAAAACCACATCTGACAAAATTCAACACCCATTCATGATAAAACCTTTCAAAAAAATGTGTAGAGGGCAAGTACCTCAACATAATAAAGGCCATAGATGACAAACCCACAGCTGACATTACATTTAACAGCAAAAAGGTGAAAGTTTTTCCTCTAAGGTCTAGAACAAGACAAGAAAGTTCACTCTCCATCTTTTATTCAACCTAGTAATGGAGGACCTAGCCATGGCAATCAGACAACACAAAGAATAAAAGGCATCCAGATTGGTAAGGAAGCAATTAAACTCTCCCTGTTTGCAGATAACATGATATTGTACATAAAAAAACCCTAAAGACTCCACTCCAAAACTCCTTGATCTAATATCTGAATTCAGCAAAATTGCAGGAAACAAAATTAATACACAGAAATCTGTTGATCTCCTGTACACTAATGATGAACTGGCAGAAAGAGAAATCAGGAAAACAATTCCATTCACAACTGCATGAAAAATAAAACCTAGGAATAAACCTAACCAAGGAAGTGAAAGACCTATACCCTGAAAACTACAAGACACTCATGAGAGAAATTATAGAAGATACCAATAAATGGAAACACATCCCGTGCTCACGGATAGGAAGAATTAATATTGTCAAAATGGTCATCCTGCCTAAAGCAATATACAGATTCAATGCAATCCCTATCCAAATACCAATAGCACTCTACAATGAACTGCAACAAATAGTTCTAAAATTCATACAGAACCATAAAGGACCCCGAATAGTCAAAGTGATCCTGAGAAGGACGAGTAAAGCAGGGGGGATAACACCTCCCCAACTTTGAGTTCTACTACGAAACCACAATAATCAAGACCATTTGGTACTGGCACAAGAACAGACCCATAGATCAATGAAACGAAATAGAGAGCCCATATACATGGCCAATTAATATATGATAAAGGAGACATAGGCATAGAATGTAGAAATGACAACCTCTTCAACAGCTGCTGTTGGCAAAACTGGACAGCTACATGTAAGAGAATGAAACTGGATTATAGTCTAACCCCATGCACAAAAGTAAACTCAAAATGGATCAAAGACATGAATGAAAATCATGAAACCATAAAACTCTTAGAAGAAAACATAGGCAAAAATCTCTTGGACATAAACATGAGCAACTTCTTCATGAACATACTCCCTGGACAAGGGAAACAAAAGCAAAAATGAACAAGTGGGACTACATCAAACTGAAAAGCTTCTGTACAGCAAAGGATACCATCAATAGAACAAAAAGACATCCTACAGTATGGGAGAATATATTCATAAATGACATAACGATAAGGGATTGATGCCCAAAATATATAAAGAGCTTATGCATCTCAATAAACAAAAAGCAAATAATCCAATTAAAAAATAGACAGAGGCTCTGAACAGACACTTCTCCAAAGAAGAAATTCAGATGGCCAACAGGTACATGAAAAGTTGCTCCACATCACTAATCATCAGAGAAATGCAAATTAAAACCACAGTGAGATATCACCTCACACCAGTTAGAATGGCCAACATCCAAAAGACAAAGAACAACAAATGTTGGCGAGGATGTGGAGAAAGGGGAACCTTCCTACACTGCTAGTGGGAATGTAAATTAGTTCGACCATTGTGGAAAGCAGTATGGATTTGCCTCAAAATGCTCAAAATAGACTTACCATTTGACCCAGGAGTTCCACTTCTAGGAATTTACCTTAAGAATGCAGCACTCCAGTTTGAAAAAGACATATGCACCCCTATGTTTATCACAGCACTATTTACAATAGCCAAGAAATGGAAGCAACCTAAGGGTCCATCAGTAGATGAATGGATAAAGATGTGGTACATACACACAATGGGATTTTATTCAGCCATAAGAAGAAAAAAAATCCTACCATTTGCTACAACATGGATGGAGCTAGAGGATATGCTCAGTGAAATAAGCTAGGCAGAGAAAGGCAAGTATCAAATGATTTCACTCATCTGTGGAGTATAAGAACAAAGCAAAAATTGAAGGAACAAGACAGCAGCAGACTCACAGAACCCAAGAATGGACTAACAGTTACCCAAGGGAAAGGGGCTAAGGAGGTTGGGTGGGAAGTGAGGGATAAGGGGATTAAGGGGCATTATGATTAGCACACATAATGAAGGGCAGCACAGAGGTAAGGAAATATAACACAGAAGACAAGTAGTGACTCTATAGCATCTTACTACTCTGATAGACAGTGACTGTAATGGGGTATATGGTGGGGACTTGATAATAGGGGGAATTTAGTAACCACAATGTTGCTCATGTGATTTCTGAGCATAAGATTGTGTATCAATGATACCTTAATAAAAATGAAAGATATATGTACCCCTTTGTTTATAACCCTATTATTTACAATAGCCAAGATATGGAAGCAACCCAAGTGTCAACCAATAGATGAATGCATGAAGAAGATGTGGTACATATACACAATGTAATACCATTCTGCCATAAAAAAGAAAGAAATCCTGCCATTTGTGACAACATAGGTAGACCTGGAGGGTATTATGCTAAGTGAAATAAGCCAGGCAGAGAAAGACAAATACCACATGATTTCACTTATTTGTGGAATATATAAACAAAACAAACTGAACAAGACTTCAGTAGGCTCAAAAGACACTGAGAAGTGACTGGTGGTAAACATGGGGAAGAGGCTGGGGTGTGTGGGTGTGTGGGGAGTGTGCGGGGGATAAAAGGACACAAAAATCTCAACCATAATATAAGTTGGTCACAGGGTAGCACTGAAGCATGGAAAATATAGCCAATAGTTGTGTAACATACTTCTAGGCTGACAGATAGTAACTGCACTAGTTGGGGTAGCGATTTAATAATGTGTGTCATTGTTAAACTACTATGTTATATAGCTAAAACCAATATAATATTGCATATCATCTACGCTTCAATAAAAAAAATTTTTAAGCAAAAAAGATGTAACATCCTAAAAGATTTAAATCACTTTTGAAAAGTCATTCTTTGTTCACTTCATGATGAACAAACCTCAAATGTGATTCTTTTGCAACTGCTTCATCTTCCGAGGTAAAATATTAGAGATTTTTAATAGTACTTCATTTCTACTAAGTTAAATTTATCATTTAAAAACAGGGAAAAAGTGGTGAGAGAACAAAACATTTCCCCCAGTGAGTTGAAAATAGGGACTTGAATGGTTATTATATGAAATAAAACAAGAAAAGGGTATGTCATAGTTATCAGGGATGTAAGCAGTCAAATAAATCATTCTTGTTTCCCAACTAGGTTTGAATACAATTCAGAGAAAGACTCAAGTTTCACACCAAATATTACTTTTATTTCTAATTAAACAGACTGGAGAATATGGTTTTAAACCTGCAGTTCTGCCAGGCATATTAGTACTTTACCCTGAACGAGAGAGGCATATCTTCAGGCAAAGGCCATGTGGGACTGCTTCAGGCTTCCACCCAAAGGCTGGCAGAAAGGGAACTAAATTCAAATTTTCAGCTGTCAGGTTGAATAATACAAGAGGCAGAGGGAGAAAGAGAAAAAAGTTGCTCAGTTCCTTCTCCCAAATCCACCAAGTTGAGTCACTCCCTCAGAGAAATAAGGTGTGGAGACAGAAACTGGAGCATGACTCCATCAAGTCCTTCATGGAAACAAGAGGCCAGAATATGGAGGTTTCCACTTACACAGATGTGTGTTTCATAATTCCTATTTGAATACTGGAAAAATTCCTAGGAAATATCAACTTCTACCAAGATTAAAGTGGTTTTAACTTTTAATTTTTAGTTAAAAATCAGTAAACCATTTCATAAAGTAAGGAAATATTTGTATGCTTGTGTATATGTTTTTGTTCTCCCAGGGAACTATTGACACAAAGTAAATTCAGTAGCTTTCATTGAATCTCCTATATATTATAGGCATAAGAAAAGAGTCATATGATGAAGGAAAATAAATATGAGAACAGATAGAAACCATACATCCAAATTAGAGATTTCAGTAAAAAAACAGAATAATCTACACTTGAGAAGAATGGCTACTGTGTTTTACTGAGGGTGTGCTTGCTTAAGCCTGTAATACTATCAAATAGACAAGATTTCTAATAACTCTTTTTCTATTTTTTCCAACAGAGAGTAAATTATCTCATTTTCATTTGCAGTCATACAAATTCTCTCTTTATGCGACTGTTGAACATCAAGGACTATAATAGTCCCTGAAACACCAAAGGATAATTTCTGTAAGTGCCAGAACTGCTAATGTTTAATGGCCATCAAAATGCTCTAAGTGGAATATAATTTGACAGAATTGGTTCTGTGACTTATCACAGCAACTACTTTAAAGCTAAGTATGATTTTAAGAATAACTTCCTGACTGAATGTGGTTAAAATTTTTTGAATATTTAAATTTTTATCAATATTTAGCTAAGAAAAATATATTTAAAACCATGCTTGCTTGTAATAATATAGGAATAAACTATCCAATTTTCAAAATGTGGCATTTTGTGTAATATTCATACCAGCTTTCATCTAAGCATCTATGTAACTAAATTTTACTGAGTACCTTAAAAGAGAAATAGTGTGTTAACATCTGCTTTTGAGATCCAGATGAAATTTTATTACATCAAAAAAAATTCATTCTTAATTCTCACAACTAGCTTGACAAAAACTTTATTGTAATATAATATAACCACCTATTTTATCATTCAATTTATCAACTGCTCTCAAAATTTAGTTAATATTTAGCCTGTGCAAATGAACTGGAACAAGCACTATTTTATCAAAATGATTTCCACCATATACATTATAAATCATGTAGTTATAAAACAAAATTGGAACTGTTACCTAGGACAGAAAGTTAGATAAATACCAAATTTCAAGTTAGAGTTGAAAACTTGTTTTCTACTTCTTATATTAACTCCGTTTTTATAACAAGACTGCTTCCTCATTCAGAGAATGATGTTATTTTGTTGTTATAGTATTTAAGAGACGGCAGCAGGTTAATCCCATTTTCAGCAAAACTTCATAAATGTCTTCACACTGTGTACTCTAATATCTCCTCCAGTTACAGGATGAACTGTTCAAACAGTACCCTTGATCAGAAGAAAGAGCATTAGCCTTATCAATTCCTAAGCCATGATCATTCTAGTGAATTCTATTTCAGAGCAAATTTTGTCACAAATTGAATCCCAGAAATACTGAAGCACACACATAAAATTAAGTTACCAGCATAGTTTCATGGATAGGATGTGCACTCAACAGAGCTAATGATCAGTGAAATGAAAATCAGTTATCATTCCACTCCTGTTAGAATGGCCATCATCAAGAGGACAACAGATAACAGAGGTTAGCAAGGATGTGGAGAAAAGGCAACGCTTGTATTCAGTTGGTGGGAATGAAAATTGGTTCAACCACTATGGAAAAAAATGCAGAAGGTCCTCAAAAAATTAAAAATTGCACTACCATGTGATCCAATAATCTCACTTCTGGATACATTATTTAAAGGAAATGAAAACAAGGTCTCAAAAAGATATCTGCCTTCCCATGTTTACTGCAGCATTATTTACAATAGCCAAGATATGGGAAAAACCTGAGTGTTCATCAACAGGTGAATGGATAAAGATGTGGCATAAAAACTCATAAAAATAACAGAACCTTATTCAGCCATGTGAACCAAGGAAATCCTGCTCTTTGCAACACCATGAACTAATGGAACTTGACGGCATTATGCTAAATGAAATAAGTCAGACAGTGAAAGACAACTACATGACATCACCTATACGTGGAATCTAAAAAAAAAACAAATTCATAGACATCAAGAGTCAAGGGGTGGTTATCGGGGACTGGGAGGCAGAGGAATTAGAGAGATGCTGTTAAAGGTTACAACCTTGGAAAAAGATGAGTAAGTTCTGGAGATCTAATGCACTGTGTAGTGATTACGGTCAACAGTACTGCATTATATACTTCCTAGTTATTTAGACTAAATCTTAAATGTACCTGCCACAAAAATAGAAAGAATCATGTGACATGATAGAAGTGTTAGCTACCTCTACAGTGGTAGTCATATTGCAATTTATAAATGTATCATATCAACTTGCTGTATACCTTAAACTTACACGAAGTTATATGACAAGTATATCTCAAAAACATAAAAATAAAAAATAAATAAAGCCAGTGGCTCAAGTGAAATGCCTAGTGATCTTATAATCTGGAAATCTCTATTATACATATCCATACAAAATCCATTGCGTCCTTTTGGCCTCAAGGTCATAAATAATTCATCAACTCTAAACTCAATTAAGAAATCTCAAAAGACTCTCAGGTTGTTGGTAGAATCAATAAGCCATAAAAAAATATCACAGAGATTTATCTTAAGGTGTTTCTCTTCTCTTTTATAACAAAAATTCTTTTTAGAAATACATGTTTAGAATGCATTATTTTAAGGTCAGCTTTAAACTGATGCAGTAGGTATTTATTCTGTTATGTCCCAGGTTATATACTGTAGCCATAAAGGGGTCAATAAATTTTGCAATTCTCTAAATGGGCTAAAATATTAATAAAAGTGGGGCAAATATATTCACCCTAATCCTAGTCTCCCAAATGTTCTTAAAGCTAGAAAAGATAATAGCTCAAATTTCTTCCCATCTTAAATAATGAAATCACAATTCAAAGACTTTTGGGTTCTAATAATCTCTCACTAAAAGTTTACATCTTTCTTCAAAATAAAAAATTATATACTGAAGGAAAAGTAAATGTTCCCTGGCTCTTCTAAACATTCCAGATAGGTTAAGATGAATAGAAAAAATAAAAACTGTACCTAGATTTGTGGAAACCTTTCAATTTTTTGACTCTCAGCAAGAAAATGGCAAAATAAATTTTACAATAGAGAGGTAATTTCCTCTAAATGGTGTATTTCATATATTTCAGAGAAACAATAATGAATAGTGGGATTTAAACTGGTGTTTAACACCAGACTGTCTGGATTTGAGCACCAACTCTGCCTTTCTTTAGCATAGTAACCTGGATAACTTAATCCTCTGTTTCAATAATAGCAGAACCTACCTCAAAGATCTGTTAAGAGGAGGTACTCCATGGAATAATACCTGATACATAGTATGCAGTTGATAAGCATCAGCTAAATAAAAATTATCTATAAATTAAAATGTTACATCTTTATCTTTAAAAAAAATGGAGATTGCATTCAGTAGATAAGCCAGAAAAGAGAACACATTTAAAATTTTAAAATACAAGTCTTTCTGGCTCAATGTATACGTGCCTGAAACTAAAGGTAGACTTCACACTGGGGTAGATGAAGAGATGGCACTGAAAAATTACTACGTTCATTGGACAGGCATGCCAGTCAGTCATACTCCTACACCGTTTCTTTTGAAAAAAGGAATTAAAGTACATTGGCAGAACAATTCCACCTCAATTAATAATTTTGTATGGTGCTAGCTGGGAATTAATAACAACATGAAATAATAAATATAAAATATTTTAAAATAAATAAATAACTCAGTGGGAAACATTCCGGATGCTGCCTAATTGCCTTACCTTCGATATCCTGCTTGTCAAACCAGCCAGTGACCCAAATTAAGTCCAGCTGTCCAGACCAGATCACCTTGCTAACAAACCTTTCAGGCAACTAAGATCCAGTTCATGTATATCCGCCTTCCCCCACAGTCTGCTCCTAAATTAAATATGCCCAGGAAAGTTCTTCACCCACAGATAAGTTCCTTCACAAATCTTGGTTCCTTGTCTAAACAGGAAAATAACTTTGCAAGGACTGAAGTAAACTTCTCTCATATTATCTCTCATAGCACTACATACAATGATATCAAAATTATTTTCATTTTAGAAAACTCTTCAACAGACTAAAGTATTATTTAAGACTGTGTTCTATTAGTGACATTCATTAATCTTAAATTAAAAAGTATGTTTTGGCAGCTTATTTCTCTGCTTTAAATGAGCTATTACTTTAATCACAGGCATTTCAAAACAGTTTGATTTTCCTTAATTAATGTCTGCTAAATTTTCTTATGACAGACATGCTTTTTTGCTAGAGGTAAAACAAATATACTATGTGGTTATTAATTCCCAGCTAGCACCGTACAGAATTATTAATTGAGGTGGAATTGTTCTGCCAATGTACTTTAATTTCTTTTTTCAAATGAAACGGTGTAGGAGTATGACTGAGTGGCATGCCCGTCCAATGAATGTAGTAATTTTTCAGTGCCTGTCAGCTTGAGACAATGTTTCACCCCAGCGTTTCTTTTCAAAAAGCTCCAGAGGAAATTTAGCAAGATTAGGAGAAACGCAATGGAACTACACAAAAGTTATTGGCTTTTTTTTCTACCTTCTTTTACACATTCTATACACAATAGTGACATCTTCTGGTTGGCTGAAATATTGGTGTTTGGACCAATGCTTTCATTCCATGTCTAACTTTTCTGGTCACTCATCAAACATGCTCCCTTGGCATAAAGATACTGTATGAAATATCCTGAATCACAAGCACCTCATCTTTAAATTTATGCCATCCAAATTCCAATTTAAGTTTTCTAGAAGAAAACATAATAGGAAAGCAAATACTTATTTCTTCAAAATAAATTTGAGACAGGTTGAATGTAAAATTAATTGACCTTAAAAATTCACTTGACACAATTAACAAGACTGGCTTTAAGCATGTTCCATGGAAATTTCATTGTTTAGAAAGTTCACTGACACCTAAGGAAAACTCAAACAAAAAATGGTTAAACAAGATGCTATTTTCAGGCTATTTTTAGTGAGTGAAGAATGGTATTTGGGGAATGTGGGAGAAGGAAATGCCTAACATTAATGACAGTCCTTTCCTCTTTGACTTTTTTCATAAGGGTCTACCTCTGTGCACAGCACCATGGTCCCCTGAGGACGCCCAAAGGTCACTGCTCAGCGCTAGCCTCCCATTTCGCCATGTAACTCCTAGTGCAGCCAGCTGCTCAGAGCAGCGCCGGCTCTAGACTGCTTCCAGTGAGAGCAATCTCAGGGACTCAATCCCAAACCCTTCCGTAAGGATGGAGAGGCATTGGGCAGCTACATCTAACATATTTATATTTAACCTATTTTTCAAGACAATAGAGGAAAGGTGACTTCTAAGGTGATTTCTTAGACAATAGAGGAAAGGTGAATTCTAAGGCGATTTTCTTAAGACTGAAGCAAATTTAATTTCGTATCAACAACTACATGTAAAAGTAGAGGAATAAAAAATGAAGTTGAATTAACATTGTTTCATCAGTCATGAATGCAATGCAATATTGAGTAGTATAAGTTCCAGTCACACATTTTTAAAAGAGAATTTAATCTTAAGAAAAATATATGTTTAAAGTGGCTTAAATAACAATACACAAGAGAGACTTGTTATTAAAGTTGTACTGATTGTATTTACCCTTTCATTTGGATAAGCTAGTATCTCTATTGGTAATAACAGCTCTTCACAATCTTGTTACTGTAAGTGGAAACTGATATTTGTAAAGAACAGACCATGAATATTTTTAGTGCTAGAAAATATATTAAAGAATATGGCTCTTTAAAGAATATACATTCTTCTTTGTATTTAGAAATTAAGGCATTTATGTTATCTGAAGTTGCAAATTGAATTTGCCCAAAGAAACAAGCTATATATAAATAATGTGTAATCATCCTTTAAATTATAAATTATTATGATGAATAGGAATAAATTATTACAATCAGTATTATATGCTGAATATATTTCTGAATTCATAAAAAAATTATACTCTCAAGAGTGACAGATAAACAACTGATTCACTTCCTTATTCTATAAAAGTGATGCTACTTGTTTCTGGTATTGTTATTGTTTTATTACTCAGATTTCTAGCCTTGTTTTCAAAAATATTCTTTATGTAGAGAAATAAACCTCATATAACAGATATGCCTAAGAATTTTTCAAAATTCACAAAGTTCTTCAGGTATACAATAATAAAATAAGCAAACTGTAAAGTTATGGTCTATTATCTGGTTGACAACAGTCAATCTTGTGCCATGTAGAAGAGCAGAAAATATAAAATAAGTTTTGTCTTTAGACACAATGTGTGCAGTCTATTAACTTTACTCAAATACATTAAGCAAATAAAATGCTAATATTAACTTGCCATTCATATAATTTATGACTTTGAATGGAGCAACAGAAGCTGTAACATTGAATTGTTCTGTACCATAATCTAGTGAATATTTGCAATAACCAAAATAGCCTTGAAATGATCCAGTACCAACAAAACTCAAAATAAACTGAACTGCTAACCAGGAACGCCATTCTAAAATAAGTTCTATACCCTATATGTTTTAGAATAGTTATCTTCTGTCAAAAGATTTTTTTCAAAATAAAATTAAGTTCTCATTTTTAAAGCTGTTCACCCTTTCCAAACTATTTGCAAGGTTTAATGCAATTTCAACCAAAACTTAAGCAGGATATTATTTTATTTTTTTAAATGTGGGTGATCTACAGTAAATATTTACTGAAGTATCACACATATACAGAAAGTGCAAAAATCCTAATATTGAACTTTGACTTGGTCTTTTAAGAATTTTGTAACTCTTTCTCAGCTACTTTTGAAAGCAAGGTTTGCTTAGTACCACCCGACTTGAGGAGACAGTGAAAAATCTATGGAATTGATTAGGGAGATTAAGTGAATCTTTTTTTGCCAACTAGTTTATTTTCAAGTTTTATAATTATCTCACATGTGCTTGGAAAGAACATTTCTCTCTCTCCTTGCTGGGCGTAAATTTATATATCACCAAAATCATACTACCTGTATTATTCAAATGTTTTGCTTCTTTCTTTCTTGGTATCCAGTCCTCAAAGGACTATGTTAACATTTCCACCTCAAAGGACTATGTTGACAATTGTTGTCAGTTTATTAACTTATTTCCACAGTTCTGTCAGTTTTTGCATTGTTTATGTTAAGGCTAATTGCTGACTGCAAATACGTTCACAACTAAATTATAGATTTTTGCATCCTGTATGATATTTTGGTTACAAATTCTATTTTGTCTGAAATAAAATTTTCAATCCCTGTTATCTTGACTCAGATTTGCGTAGTTATTTTATTTCAAACTTTGTTTATATTTTGTCGACACGATATTTAGCAATCATTGGAAAACAAATTTGAGATTCTTTTCTTGTTCTCAGTGAAGCCCAGATCTGAGCAGAGACTGAGACAAGGAAGTGAAGCAGATCAATGGGAATCTCCAAGAAGGAACCCTACTTTTTGAGTGCTTTTCCCAAAGATTAGTCACATTTAACATTCAGATTTAATTTTCCCCTCTTACCTCATAATTTTCTTTAATAACCCAAACTCTTCTGGGCTATTACTGAGAATAAATACACTCGACCCTTGAACAACACGGAGGTTAGGAGTATCGACACCCCCACACAAATGAAAATCCACATATAACTTTTGACTCCCCAAAGACTTAACTACTAATAGCATACTGTTGACTGGAAGCCTTACTGATAACACAAACACTTGACTAACACATATTTTGGTATGTTATATGTCATATGCTATATTCTTACAACAAAGTAAGCTGGAGAAAAGAAAATTTTTTCAAATTGTTGCAAATCTCCAAAAATTTTTCTGATATATTTATTGAAAAAAATCTGCATATAAGTGAACCCACACAGTCCAAACCATGTTGTTCCATGGCCAACTGTATTTAACATAGCATAAAGGAATATAGAGTAGCTGGGGTATCTGTGACCATGAATTTCCAGGAACCAGCACCAAATAGCATGGGCATCCATAATGAGATGAGGAATAGGAAAGAGTGTGGTGCCATAAGGAAAACTAAAAAGTGGACAAGGAGGACAGATAAAAGACTCAACAGTCCGGTATATGCCATTAGGATATAATTCTTGAAAGAGTGAAAAAACTAACCCTTGGTATGCATTTAGAAACACATTAGTCTATGTCCTGTATGTATAAAGCCAAAAATGAAGAGGTTACTCTTGTTGACACCACACATTTAAGAGACAAGAGGAAATTTCAGTGTGCTTTTATCACTTCATCTCCTCCTCTTCCTATTGACTGATGTGGGGAATACAGACTCAAAGTATTATTTTACTATTACCTTTTAAAACATGATCTTCCTTTTTGATAATAAGTCCTAAAATGTGCATTTAATTCTGTGATACTATATCCACTTTAAAATTTCTCTTACCACAGCCTTTTCATATCATGACTTTCAATCGTTGAGTTCTCCCTTTTAATTCTCTCCCTGTTACATAGATTCTTTATCTGTCAGCTAATGCCATGGGGATGGTTACAGACACTCTCCACTATTTTCCAGGAAATCAGGCGATGGAGTTTTAATCATGTTTCTTAAGACATCTGCATCAATTATAAAGAGCATGAGATCATCACTTCCTGTCTTTCTTGTAAAATCTTACCCCCATTTTTTCCAGAGCGCAAGTAGATTTTACTTTTCTTTGTCATTACTAATCTTACATTCATAGGCTAAGAAAAGCAAATCAGCTCTTTATTTTACTACAATCCTAACCTGGAAATTTGATATTTCCAATCACTGATATCACAGAACCTAATCCCCAGGCTTAGTTTATAGGCTGCTATCTGACTGGCCAGCTCTAACTCCTAAAAAATACAAAACATTTGAATATTACCCTTCCATTTTAAGACAATGTAGCCATATTAAAATTACCCAATGTTATAAAGAAATAAACACATTTTTTTATGGTCAATTACCTCCCAGGCCAGTTTTCTCAGTTAATTTTTTTTTAATTATTAAACTGAAAGAAATCAAAAGTCTGATAAATACTTTTGTCTTGAATA
Source organism: Manis javanica (assembly GCF_040802235.1). Lineage (NCBI taxonomy): Eukaryota > Metazoa > Chordata > Mammalia > Pholidota > Manidae > Manis > Manis javanica. The sequence goes on along the minus strand of NC_133167.1, from coordinate 48,511,019 downwards.
GATAATATATGAATCCTCTAAGATACAACAAAAGTATGCCTAAATGATTAGGGATCTTCATAAATGCAACATACTTCTATAACTCATAAGTAAATTAATGTCTTATTTATTCACAGAAGTGAATAAATATTTCTTACAGTGTCAACCTATACAGAAGAAATGAACCAAAGGCATTAAAAAGAACAAACTTGTGTACATTTCGTATCATTAAGAACCAAAGTCCTTTAGAATTCAACAAATCTCAGAGATCCTCAAATACAGAGCTACTGTTGGTCCACCTCTGTTCTTGACTTTTTGAAATTACTTACCATACAACCAGTTTTACTGATCCTCTAGACTATGATTTTCAAACCTACAAGAAGCAATAATGATACAAAACACACAGTTTTTTTAATAATGTATGTCTTGCACATATTCCTGTATAAGTATTTGTTAAAGGAAACAATGACTAGCACAACACAGGAATCCATCCCAAAAAATGCCAGTCACTTGTATTCATCCTTTGAATATTTTCTATGGAAATGAATTAACTAATTTAATCTTAAAAAAATACACTGTGTTTAAACAAATCCAAGTCTCCACGAGTTTTCCCAAACTCTAGTCTCAAATTTGCCTCTCTTCCACCCCTACCCTTCACATCTTTCCAGCACTGAATCAGTGCACTTCCTCACTGCCTTCAGGCTTGACCTGAAACATGGACTCTCCCTGGGTCTTGGGCTTGCTGGCATCCACACTGGAACCACACTTGGTTCTCCAAAGGTACAAAGAGTGACCAAAGAGGTGTGCCACATTCTGAAAGAACTGCTTGAGTCTTTGATTTGTACAGAAGGGAATATAGGGAACATATGTGGGAATGGAGATTTGGGGCGTGGGATGGTAGAGAAGGAACATAAAGTTAGATCAGGCTGAATTTATTGATAATGGGCTTATTAAGCACAGATGTTTCATTCAATATTGCAACTTGGAGAGTTAGAAATATCTCAAAGAATTTGTTTGATTGATTGGCTAAAACAAGGACCAAAAGTTTGCCCACAGTGAATGAGTTAGAAATACCAGACTTGCTTTGGTTTAATGTAGAAGAAGAGATTCAGAGGCTTAAGGAAATTGGAGGGTTGAAGCAGATTTGTCATTTAAGATCTATTCAACAACACTGGGAAGGTCAAGGAGACAGCATACCTTTCACCACTACTGGGAGGAATAAATTTGTGAGAAGAGTCCTGGCATCTTGAAGAGTTCTGTGATCGTTCTTCTCTGTAAGTCAGACCTCACAGAGAGAACTAAAGTCACTGTACTGAGAAACTAAATGCAAGGGGAGCAATTGGGTCCCAGGACCAAACGGTAGCACTCAAACATGAACGGTAAGGTGGGCATTGTTACAATAATAGCGGAGTCAGAGCACCACTCAGAATTGTCTGATTTGCACAGACCTACAGTGTTGGTTAGTTTATCGTGGTGTTTCCAGGAGTAAAATCGATAGGAAGCCCACTAAATTCTTGATCTGTAGAAGCAGAAAAGTTCTAGGTCAAGTGAACCAAAATCTAACTTGAATCATAAAACCAGAGATTCATGACCTCTCAGTCAATTCCCAGACTTAGGCCAGTTTGTAGACCCATAATATAGACTTGAATGAAGTGGAGGCTATTTCCCCTTGAGGAAGAACCCTAGTCCACCAAAAATATATGCTGTTAATCTTTTTCCCAGCCTTCCCCAAAAGGACCTACAGCCTTTTACCAGAGTAACTGTACTTCGGAGGAAAGAAAATAATCAGAATTTTCAGGGATACTACTGGACACCAACTCAGAACTAACTTCAGAAAAGCCAGAACATCACTGTGGCCCACTAGGCAGAGTGCAGGCCGACAGAGATCAGGTGATCAACAAACCTTCAGTTCAGGTCCATCTCAAAGTGGACTCAGTGGGACTGAATGCATCCAGGGTTATTTCTCCAGTTTCAGAATGCATAATTAGGACTGCTGGCAGAATCCCCAAAGGCTAGCCTATCAAGTGTTCAAAAAAAGTATATTTCTAATGTCCTCTGCAAGACACATATTTTCACTCCTTTTTATATATCCTTAATGAAATTATTTCTAGGGACTTCATCATGACTAACTCTGTACTGTATTTTTTATGCATCACTAATATTAAAATTGTATTTAACAAAATACATGAGAATTTTTTCACATGAACTGCCAACAAACAGTGTCATTCACACATGCACTAAAGCAAACCATTTGAGCCTAAATAATGAAATTTATATTCACTCTGTTAAATATCATATTTTTGTTTCTGGAAATGCACTAAAAGCTATCAAAGATGTTTCTGAATCATAAGTATTTCAATAGGCAACGTTTCTTGATGGCCTACGCCAAATCAAGCCTGGTAATGGAGCTATAAAGGTGGACAAGACACTGAGTTTGACCTCCAATACCTCTGTCTAGTAAAGGACATAAAAAAGTAAATATAAACCAGCAGTGTGACAAGCACTCTTGGAGTGCCATATTTTAAAAAATGAGTAAATGTAGCTGCTGGGAGAAAAGTGAAACAACAAAACACAGAGAAGAGGCTTGAGCGGCAGCCGCAAGGAAGAGCAGACAGAAGGCAGACAGAGAGATGAGACACATAAGCAGAAGAGTTAGGAGATGAAGAAAGTGAAGTAGAAACGGAGGCCAGTGGATGCTGGAAGAGGAGGGCCTGCAAAGGTAAGACTGGATTCTGGGGGAAGACTCTGAAGGCTCCAGAACCCTGGATTTCCAAAACCCTCCAAACCTGCCAGTTGTCCCTCAGGTATTACTATAAAATCTAAAAATCATTTTAGGAAATAAGTTTTAGGTAAACTGGTAACTGTGGTAAAATAAAATACAGATCATCTGGTGAATTGACTTTTCAACAACTAAGCCTCTGATAAATTCCTCTAGCATCTAAGATTTGTAACTCTCCCAAAGATGGCTGCAAAAATATCTCACATCTCCTACGTTCTTCCTCAAGGTGAGCTTGCTTGTACTGAGGAGCAGAGCTTCTATTTCCACCATCTTCTGACTGCTTGGCCAAAATGGTCTGGCGGAAATGGTGCTTTGTCACTTTCAGCAGTAGCCCTTCCTGCCCCGGGGCACTAGCTTCCTAGTTCCCGTGAAGTCCGCTTGTGGAACCCTCCTGTCAGAGCTCAACTGCCGAGCTGTGAGAAGTCCAATTACCTGGACAGGCCACATGCAGGAGCTCTGAAGAGCCCCAGCTGAACATGAGCTGTCTACCATGTGAGTGAGCCACTCTGAATGTCCGGCCCAGTCAATCTTCGGATGACTTCAGTCCAATCTAAAATCTGACTGGAGCTGCATGAGAATATCCAAGAACTTCCCAGCTGATCCCATCAACTCACAGGACACTGAGCCATAATAATATAGTATTGTTTTGTGCCATTAAGTTGTAAGCTCATTTGTACACATCAGTAGTTAACTAGAACAGAAGGTGTAGGAAAAAGAGAGGCTTACTCACTGATGACTAAAGATAGTTGGATTTATGAGGGAATTAACTAAATCACAGAGTGGTTAGGTTAGTAAGTACTGATAGTAGGGAGAGGAGATATTCTATTCTCAAAGTTCAGATGTGACCTGGCTGTTTATTTCCAGACCAATGAAGTTTCATGCTTAAGAGACAATGCAAGCATCAATGCCATTAAAAATATAGAATTTTTAAAGAACAGTATTTAACCAAGAAATATAAAAAACAAGTTTTAATATGTTGAGTTTGAGTTGCTTACAATATATTCATATGGAATAATCAACTTTATAAATATTGTTTGAGCTTAAAAATATGTGGCATACATTTTAGTGAGAAAATCCTGGTGAATTTTATTTCAGAAAAAGCCAAGTATTTTTTCCAAGTATCAACTCTAAGAAATACAGGTCAAAGTATTCTTTGTGAATATATAATTGGATTGTTTCCTGAATTTAAATATTTATTGGTCACAAAAGCATACCAATTTATCGTAAGTAATATACTTATTAACTAATAACAGAAGGGCAGGGTGACAGATTAGACGATGTTCAGCAAATATTTACTGCTTACCCCACACCTCATTAGGAGAAGCAGGTTTCCCCTGCACTGATACTGGACTTGGCCATATGACTTGCTCTGCCCATAGGAATGCAGGCAGAAGTGACAAGAGTGTCAGTTTTAAGCCCAGAGTTTAAGAGATAACTGCTCACCCTGGGAACTTTCCATCCCCTCCCATTAACCCTACACACACACACACACACACACACACACACACACACACAGAATGTCCCCAGGGAGCCACTTCTCTCCACTCTGGGGACCAAAAGACATTTGGAGCAGAGCTTCACAGGCTAATTTACCCACTTGCAACCAGAAGCACAGTGATTGCACAGCACTGAGAGTCAGCACCGTTTGAGGCCCCTGAGTTGGCGGATGTTACTGATGTTATCTAATTGAACACGTAGCTCAGAAAAAGCTGATATATTAATTTATATAAAATATATTTTCTGACTTTAAAATATTTCACAAATACATATTTAATTTGTAAAAAGTAGGAAAAAATGAAGTATATATTAAACTTTTATAAAGTCACACCTTGACTGTGATAAGAATAGAGGAGCATCAAATATGTCATATAATTAAGGTAAAGTTAAAAAGAACCACCTTCTAAATGAGTCATGTCTACATTTATAAGAAAAGTTAAGTCATGAAAATGTATTAACTGGTCATGAACAATACACATTCAAATATTACAAATGTATATATTAATCAAAGAGTAAATGTCTAGTTCTGAAGAGGATGAGAAAACTAAAATAGTAAATGTATATCAAAGTAGAACTCATAAAAGAAATAATGTACTGACAGGAGCTCTGTAAAAGTAGATGACACCCTATTATGATTATGAAAGCATTTGACCTGAACTCTTGACTTCTGGACTTAATTGGTTATTATATAATAAAAAAAAGTCATTAAAGTCTCTGATAAACCAGGAACTGAAAAATATCAGTAAAACAAAAATAAATTAAATATCTCACATGAATAAATAACTCATCTCTAAATTCCTCAATGTTCTTCTTGACATTTGCCAGGAAAAAGAAAACTTGAGTGTCCTTTTTAATAAATACCTACATATATTTCTAAATACAAACACAAGTATCCTGGTTAAAGATCTCCTCTTTAATGAAAAGAAAGTACGATCTTCCTATCTCGGTGCCTCAGTGCAGAAGAAATTTGAATATCATTTCATAATTAATATTTTTAATGTTCTATATTTGAAAACCAATTTGGGAGTTTTCATTATCATTGTAATTTGGGAACAACTAGAATAATATATTTGGTTTTTCATATTCAAATATCTTTAAAATGTACATCATTTTGAACAAAAGCAGACAATTTCAGACTAGATTTTATCAGATGATCATACGCAAAGCAAAATAAAATACTCAAACCAGATTGGAAGAAAAGACTGAAGCAGGAAAAGTCCAGATATGAAATATATAATAGTGGGAAATAGAAATGCTAGAATGAGATGAATCTAGTTCTGAAAGAGAAAATATTAGTGAAGAGCAAACACTACCAGGCTACCACAGTGCAGTTTAGTCATAGTAGGTGCACATCAGGTGAGAGATAAATGCAGTGGGAATTACTAGCACCAGAAGGCATGTTTGGTAAGGCCTAAGGCTGGCATGAAGGTAAATCTAATTCTCTGTTATTTTGATAAGGTTAGTCTCTGAACATCAGAAAAAACATCAGAAAAAATGTTTGCCATGAAATAAACTGGCTCATAAATTGTGGTGAGCTATGTCGAACATATTAGCTCAGACAAGGAGATTAGTGCTGTTGTTCAAAGCATTCTCTCTTTTTATATGGTAAGTAGAAATCTAAGACTTATTATGAATAACATTATAGATAATAATGAAACTTATGATCTTTAAACTGCAGTGCTTTTAAATAAGAGAATGGACTATAGGTTAGAGATGTAAAAAAATGTACAATTTGACATTTTAACATCCAAAATGGCTATTTGAAGTAAAATAATATGTAAATTTTTATCCCTGTTTAGTAACAACCTATACATACACAAAGGGAGTAGTAAGAGAGAAAAAATCCTCTTAGAAGGGTACCCTTCATTACTTCCATAGAGTGAGGTGGCAGAATAGAGACCCTTTCCTTTATGTGGCCCTCTATATTTTGAATTTTTATAAGCTTGTCTCTTTTTTTTAGTATTTAAAAATGTTTTCAAAAGCCTCACCCCAGAAGGATCCTTTTCAAGAAAACTGAGTTCCCTCTACTGTGCTCCCCATTCTGTGCACAATTCTTCCTTTATACTTAAACACAATATAGTGCATATATAATTTAGCAAAGTGGCTAGAAATATGATCAAAACATAAAAGTTAATTGCAGCTCTACAGAAGCAAGAATTATCTAGAATAAAATAAAAATAACATATGCTTTACAATAAGAGTAAATACTGATGAATAAGTCTAACAGATGTTTACAAGCTCTGTGGGAAAAAATTAAAGAAAGCTATACAGTCTTCATGGATGGAAAGACTTAATGTTATAAATTTGTCAATTCTCCCCAGACTAGTCCATAGCCACAAAGTAGGTCCAGTCTGAATCTTAACAGGGTATTTTTTTTATCTGGATATAATAAAACAATTGTAATTTAGAGAGACATGAAAAAAGACAAGGATAGCAAAATATTTTTGAGTAAGAGCAAAGAGGGGGAATCACCCTACTAGAATTTGCATCTTTATTTTAAAGCTAAGTAATCAAGACACTGTAGTACTATTTTAGGCATAGGCAAATTGAAAAATATAATAAAGAAATATATGTATGCATATATGTAACTTCAGTATATAACTATGACAGTCTACCAGATGAGCAAAGAAAGAAGGATCTTTTAAATACATAAGATAAAAACAGTTATCTAAATATGAAAAAATTGAAACTGTATTCCTAACTTAGAGTATACACAAAAAAACTCCAGAATGAATCAATTACTTGTATGTCAAAACAAAACCTTAAAACTTTTAGCAGATACATGTAAGAGAATGAAACTGGATTATTGTTTTACCGCATACACAAAAGTAAACTCAAAATGGATCAAAGACCTGAATGGAAATCATGAAATCATAAAACTCTTAGAAGAAAACATAGGCAAAAATCCCTTGAATATAAACATGAGCAACTTTTTCCTGGACATATCTCCTCAGGCAAGGGAAACAAAAGCAAAAATGAACAAGTGGCACTACATCAAACTAAAGAGCTTCTGTACAGCAAAGGACACCATCAGCAGAAAAAAAAGGCATCCTAGAGTATGGGAGAATATATTCATAAACAACTCATCTGATGAGGGGTTAATATCCAAAATGTATAAAGAACTCATATGCCTCAACACCCAAAAAACAAATAACCCAATTCAAAAATGGATGGAGGACCTGAAAAGATGCTTCTCTAAAGAAATACAAATGGCAAACAGGCACATGAAAAGATGCTCCACATCACTAATCAACAGGGAAATGCAAATTAAAACCACAATGAGATACCACCTCACACCAGTTAGAACAGCCATTATCCAAAAGACAAGAAAAAACAAATGCTGATAAAGGATGCAGAGAAATAGGAATCCTCCCACACTGTTGGTGGGAATGTAAATTGGTGCAACTGCTCTGGCAAACAGTATAGAGGTTCCTCAAAAAACGAAAACCAGAAATACCATTCAAGTGAGTAATTCCACTCACAGGAATTTACCCAAAGGAAACAAAATCCCTGATTCAAAAAGATATATGCACCTCTATGTTTATCACCACACTATTTGCAATGGCCAAGATATGGAAGCAACCTAAGTGTCCATCAGTAGATGAATGGATAAAGAAGATGCAGTACATACACATAATGGAATATTATTCAACCATAAAAAGAAAAGAAATCCTGCCATTTGCAACAATATGGATGAATCTAGAGGGTATTATGCTCAGTGAAATGAGTGAGGTGGAGAAAGACAAACACCATATGATTTCACTTATTTGTGGAATATAACAACAAAGCAAAACAGAAGGAACCAAACAGCAGTAGACTCATAGACACTGAGAAGTGACTGGTGGTTACCAAGGAGCAGGGGTGGGTGTGGGTCCAGGCAGAAGGGAAGGGGGTAAAGGATAATTTGCAGCCACAATGTAAGTTGATCCACTATGGGATCACAGGTACTGTTGAACCACTATGATGTGCATTTGAAACCAACATCAGAGTGTATATTAATGATACTTTAATGTAAATAAAAGCCATTAGGGGTTTATTGACCCCATAAAATGATTTTATAAAAACTTTAAGCAAAAAACACAGGTACATATCTCTCTGGTTTTGTGGTACAGAAGTATTTCTTAAACATGTGAGAAAGAGTGCTGACTGTAAAAGAAATGACATCTGAATTTAACTATTTTAAATTAAGGACTATTAATTTGAAGACACTTTTAAAACAGAAAAGATATTCACAACAAATAAAAAACAGTATTAAGGACATATTAAGAACAAAGTAACAGAAGGATAACAGTTAAAAATAAAAGAAAGACACAAACAGGCATTTCACAGAAGAGGAAAAAGTGATAATAATGAAGACACTGTAGTAATAGAATTTGTTGATAAATGTACATATAGATTATTACTTTCACTAGGGAAATACAACAAAGAAAAATATTTTTATTACTTGATTGGCAAAAATTAAGATGCCTGATGTTATAGGTACTGAAGATAATATGTCTTATACTTGCTGGTGGAAGTATAAATTAGAATAGTACTACAGAGAGTCAACCCTTAGATATACATACATAAGAGAAACCCTTACCAATATAAGCGTGGGGATCTAAGAATGTTCATAGCAGCACTATGCATAATAAAAAGCCTTGAAACAATTCAAAACAATCCCAAGGAACACTGACAGAGCATGAGTAAATGATATAATCATAAATGAAATATAATATAATAGTCAAAAATGAATTTTTTTCATTTGTGAAACATGGAGTAAAAATTATCTGTAGATTATATACCTTTCATCTTCCTTTTAATAGACTTTATTTCATATAGCAGTTTTAAATTTAGAGTAAAATCCAGAAAATTGTGCAGAGTTCCCACATACCCCCTCCTCACCCATGTGCACAGGTTTCCCTGTTATTAATATTATGCCTTAGTGTGATATATTTGTTACAAGTGATGGATCAATATTGATATATTGCTATTAACTGAAGTCCAAGACTACATTAAGGTTCACTCTTTGTGTTGTACACTTCTGTGGTCTTGACAAATATAATGTCATATATCCACCATTCGAGTACCATACAAAATAGTTTTTCCACCCTAAAAATTCCCTTGCTCAACTTATTTGTCCTTTTCTCCCTCTCTCCCTTTCCTCTCCAACTCCCAACAACTACTGATCTTTTTACCGTCTCTATAGTTTTTCCTTTTCCAGAATGTCACATTGTTGGAATAATACAATATGTAGCCTTTCCAGACTGGCATCTTTCACTTAACAATATGCATTTATGGTTCCTTCACATCTTTTCATAGCTTGATAGCTCTTATCTTTTTATTGCAATTGTATAATATTCCACTGCAGTGATTATGAAAGCTTTCTTACCCATTTACCTATAGAAGGACATCTTGGTTGCTTTGGGCACTTGAAAATTATGAATAAAATTTCCACAAACATTCATATGCAAACTTGTGCATTGACATAAGTTTTCATTTGTGTATATACCTAAGAGTACAACTGCTGGATCATATGGTAAGACTATGTTTAACATGGAAGAAACTGCGAAACTGTCTTCCAAAGTAGCTGTACAATTTTGCATCTTTACCAGCAATGAATGAGGGTTCCTGTTGTATCAAATGCTTGCCAGCATTTTGTACTATCAGCTTTTTGGATTTTCAACCTTCACAATAGATGTGTTATGTTATCTTCTTGTTGCTTATATGTGCGATTCCCTAATGACACATGATGTTCAGCACTTATTCATATACTTCTTTACTAACATTATATCTTCTTTGGTGAGGTTTATATCTCTGGCAAACTTTCTTTTTTAAACAATCTTTTTTTTTTTTATTAAGGTATCATTGAGATACACTCTTATGAAGGTTTCACAAGAAAAACAATGTGGTTACTACATTCACCCTTATTATCAAGTCCTGGCAAACTGTTTTTAAATTGGATTGTTTTCTTGTTGAGTTTTAAGAGTTCTTTCTACACTTGGATCAGATAAGTATTTTGTAAATACTTTCCCCAAGTCTAAGACTTGTATTTTCATTCTCCTGTCTTTCACAGAGTTTTTCATTCTAATGAAGTTCAACTAATAAATATTTCTTTTGTAGATCTTGCTGTTGGTGTTGTGCCTAATAATTCATCACCAAACCAGTTATGTAGATTTTCTCCTGTCATTTTCTAGAAGTTTTATAGTTTTGTTTTTCATTGAACGCCATGACCCATTTTTGAGTTAATTTTTGAAAAGGTGTAAGGAATGTGTCCAGATTTTTTTTTTTTTTTTGCATGTCAACTGGTTGTTCCAGCATAGCATATATTTTAAAAATTATCCTTTCTGGAACTGGGGAGGATGGGTGGGCAGGGAGGGATAAGGGTGGTGGGGAGAAGAAGGGGGTATTAAGATTAGCATGCATGGGAGGGAGGGAGAAAGGGGAGGGTGGGCTGCACAATACAGAGAGGACAAGTAGTGACTCTACAACATTTTGCTAAGCTAATGGACAGTAACCGTAATGTGGTTGTTAGGGGGGACCTGATATAGGGAGAGCATAGTAAACATAGTATTCTTCATGTAAGTGTACATTAAAAATTTAAAAAAAAAAAAAGAAAGAAAGAAAGAAAGAAAGAAAGAAAGAAAGAAAGAAAGAAAGAAAGAAAGAAAGAAAGAAAGAAAGAAAGAAAGAAAGAAAGAAAGAAAGAAAGAAAGAAAGAAAGAAAGAAAGAAAGAAAAGGGGGATTACTCCTTGATAGGATAAAACTATTGGTAAATCAAAGATCAACGCATGCTTTAAATATCCTTAATGTTGATCACTTAAAGGGTGTCAGATAATCAGCTATGGAGGTACTCTTTTCTGATAATATTCCTTTCTCTTAATAAAAAAAAAAAAAAAAAAAAAGCAGTTACTGTGTGCTGACCTCCAATGAGTTCTGCACAGTGGTATAGAGGGCATGTCAAAGTGTGGGCAAAGGGTCTGTTTGTTTCTATGCAGAAGATCAAGGCCTAGCTTGGATACCCAGAAAATGAACTAAGATACGATATGAGGAGGAGCTTCCAGCATCAGCACTCTCTGGAGGACTCGTGCCAGGGGATGATCATCAAAAAGCCTCCACAGGGATCCGGACGATGCTGCGGCTGTGGCTGCATCCAGCCCACCGTCTCCTGGACTTGCCATAGAAATGGGGAGGGAGATGTCTAGGCTGGCATGTGCATACAGTGAGACAACGAATTTGACTGGATCTGTACTGTTGGAACTCAACCAGGAGTTGGGAGGGGTGCAAGTTGTAGCACTCCAAAATCTCATGACTATAGACTATCTACGGTTAAAAGAACATATGGGATGTGAACAGATCCCAGAAATGGGCTGCTTTAATTTGTCTGATTTTTCTCAGACTGTTCAAGTACAGTTGGACAATACCCATCATATCATAGATAAATTTTCACAAATGCCTAGGGTGCCTAAATGGTTTTCTTGGCTTCACTGGAGATGAATGGTAATTACAGATTTGCTTTGTTTATGTCACCGTATTCCTATTAAGTTAATATGTGTGTGCAAATTAGTTAGTAGTTTAAAACCTATACATACTTAAGGTACTCTACAAGAAGATATGTCAAAGAAATAATCAATCCTCCCATGTTTCCTTCCATATGCTACATCTATAGCTTTTCTTCTTCCTTCCTAATTACAAACTTTAAATAGAATTCGTGCCTCATATCGAATTTACCGAGTATCATAATTCCTCCAGGTGATAGATACCTCGAGACAAGTGCTGGGCATAGAAGCCACAGGGCACAAATCTGCAAAGAAGTAAAAAGCTAACCTTTTCAAACAATATGGCTTCTCTCTCACTTACCAACTTTACATTTCCCTGTATGGCCCCGGAAGATGACTGGTTAGCCAGAGACGGGTAAGATTCCTCAAGGGAGGAACAACCTAAGACAAGCACAGTCGCAGGGGGGCCATCAGGTGAGAATTTGGGGATCAACAGAGGTGAGGCTCAGAACCTCACACCCCCCCTGCTTTGAGAGAAATCTTCTGCATCCGTGGATGTTTTGCTGCCCTTGTCTAGCCTGGATTAATACTTAGTCCATAGGCACACACCTGATCATCTGATCATCTACATTTGCCCTCTTACAGCACTAAACTATGTTTTCTACCTTTATCTTGCATCTACCTACCACTTCAGCATTTTATTAAAAATAAAAATAATAATAATAATAAAGGGAGAAATGTGGGATCAACATATAAATCAAGTACAAAAATCAAACGAATATTCATATTTAACCTGATTGTTTATAGGTCATAATGCGTGATCAAAACCGAAAGTTTCTGTGATGAATGCCCTTGTACTGTTCACCATGTAAGAATTTATTCACTATGTAAGAATTCATTCACCATGTAAGAATTTGTTCGTTATGCTTCAGAAGATTGGAGACTGATGAGAATTAGGCTTGAGATGGATTAATGATTGTACATTGAGCATTGACCCCCTTATACTGAATTTTGTTGTTAACAACCATTTGATCAATAAATATGAGAGATGCCCTCAAAAAAAAAAAAATTATCCTTTCTTCATTGAATTGCCCTGGCTCCTTTGTCAAAGATCAGTTAATTCTATTTGTGTGGGTCTATTTTTGGGCTCTCTATTTGGCTCCATTGATCTATTAGTCTATTCTTTCTTCAGTGCTACATTGTCTCAATTACTAGAGCTTTACAGGAAATTTTGAAGTCGGGCCTTGTCAGTACTTTAACTCCATCCTTCTCCTTCAATACTGTGTTGGCTATTCTGGGTCTTTTGCCACTCCAGGCAAATGGTAGTACCAGTTTCCAATATCCACAAAATCATCTGCTGAGATTTTGATTGGGATTTCACTGAATCTATTACTTAAGTTAGGAATAACTAACATCTTAATGATATTAAGTCCTTCTATCCATTGACACGGACTATCACTGCACTTATTTAGAACTTCTTAGATTTCGTTTGTCAGAGTTTTGAGGTTTTCCTCATATTGACCTTGTATATGTTAGATATATACTGAAGTATTTTACTTTGGTGCTACTATAAATTGCAATGTGTTTTTAATTTCAAATTCACATTGTTCAAAGATGCTATATATAAAATCAATTGACTTTTATATATTAACAACTTTGCACCCTGTAACCTTGCTATAATCACTAATTCCAGGATTTTTGAGGATTTTTACCTGAAAATCATGCCATGTGTGCACAAAGTGCTATTTCTTCCTTCACAATCTGTATATCTTTTATTGATTTTTCTTGGTCTTTTAGCTACAAAATTCAGTACAGCGGTGAATATGAATGGTGAGAGGAGACACCATTGTCTTGGTTCATGGTTTCAGGTGGAGAGTATATAGTTTCTCACCATTATATGTGATGTTAGCTCTAGGGTTTCACATGGCTTTTTTAATCAAACTGAAGAAGTTTCCTCTATTTCCAATGTCTTAGGTTTTTATCAAGAATGAGAGTTCAATTTTGTTTTGGCTTTGTTGCATTTATTAATATGATATGATTTTTTTCTTTAGTCTGTTAGTGTGATGAATTACATTAACTGATTTTTAAATATTGAACCAGTTTGGCATGCCTGGGATAAATCCTACTTAGGATTTATTTTTACATTATTGGCTTCAATTTTGCTAATATTTTGGTGAGGATTTTTACAGGTACGTTCATGAAAGATACTGTTCTGTAGTTTTTCTTTCTTGTAATGTCTTTATATGGTTTGGTATTTGCCAGTTCAACGCTTCCAAAACCAAATGCAATCGTGTATTTTTCCCCACATATATGTATAACAATAATATTACACACAGCAGTAGTAGTTATATAACTTCATTTGAGTAGCTGGTCTTGTTTTCAATGTGTGTAAGTATGTGGGAGGGGGTCTTCCCACACATACTTACACCAAGCAACTCTCCAACACCAGCAGGGTTTTGGAGAACTAAACTTAATTCCAATGCTATCTGCCCACAGACAGCACCAGATTCCCAGGTTAAGGACCCCATCCTACAGAACTGCCCTCGACCCCCAACTCCAGATGCTGGTTGCAAGCCCTAGGCAGTTAGTTACCTGTGCTTCTGACCTACTGGCTACTGATGGGAGGTTCAATTAATTTGCTAGAGCGGCTCACAGAGCTCAGGAGAACACTTACATTTACTAGTTTGATAAAGGATATCATAAAGGATACAAGTTAACAGCCAGATGAAGAGAGACACAGGACAAGGTCCCAAATAAAGGAGCTTCTGTCCTCGTCGAGCTTGGGACCCGGCTCAGTGGCACGAGGAGGCGTTCTGGTTCCCCAAGCACAGATGCTCTCTGACCAAGAAGCAGGATCCAGCCAAGCAAAGCAGGCAAAGCAGGGCAAAGAGAGTGAGCTCTTCTCATGGATTTTGTGACAGCTTCACTGCATAGTAATGACTGACTAAATTACTGGCCTTTGGCTAATTTAGCCTCCTGCCCCTACCCTTGGGTGAGGGATCCAAAGTCTCTCATTAACATGAAAAAACCTATTTCACCTTTAGGAGTGCTGTATTTTCAGGAACTGTGGACGAAGACCAAATGTACCTGGAAAATATATATCTGGTCATATGAATGACCAGATATATATTTCTTATAACTTATTTTATCACAGTATTAGAATGATGCTGTCCTCATAGAATTATTTATGAAGTGTTCTCTGTGCTTCTCTTTTCCAGAGGATAATTGTACAGAATCGGTGTCACTTCATCCTTAAACGTTTTGTAGAATTCACCAGTGAAACCATCATGGCCTGGTACTTTGTTTAATGTTATTAATTATTGATTTGATTTATTTAACAGATACCACCTATTCAGATTATCTAATTCTCCTTCTATGAGTTTTGTTATATTGCATCTTTCAAGGAATTGGTTGTCCTTTTCATCTGAGTTATCAAATTCATGGGCACAGAATTGTCTACTATATTCCTTTATTATCACTTTAATGTCCATGGGATTATTAGTGATGGCTCCTCTTTCATATTTGATATTTGTAATTGGTATATTCTTTGTTTTTCATTAACTGAGCCAAAGGTTTATGAGCTTTATTATCTTTTCATGGAACCACGTTTTGGTTTCATTGACTTTTCTCTATTGACTTCCTCTTTAATTTCACTGATTTCTACTCTAATTTGTATTATCTCTCATCTTCTGCTTAATTTGTTCTTTTTTTTCTAGTTTCTAAAGTGTAAGCTTAGGTGAGTAACTTCTAGATTTTATTTTTTTTAAATATACACATTCAGTGCTATAAATTTCTTTCTAAACACTGTTCTCACTACATCCAACAACTTGATAAGTTGTATTTTCATTTTCATCTGGTTCAAAATATTTTTAAATTTCTTGAGACATTTTTGGCCCATTTATTATTTAGAAGTGTATTATTTAATCTCCAAATATTTTTGGATTGTCCAGTTGTCTTTTTTTCCCTATTTCTAGTTTAGTTCCATTGTGATCTGAGAACATGCTTTGGATAGTCTCTACTCTCTTAAGTTTGCTAGGTGTGTTTTATGGTGTAGAATGTAGCCTATCTTGGTGAAAGCTCCATAGGCACTTGAAAGGATTATATATATATTAGTCTTAAATAGAGTCTGAGTTTTCCAGTTCTTTCAGCTGTAATCCCACTGCACAGAAGCCCTATTGATACACTTGTCAGGTGTGGTGAGAAGGGCTGTGTTCTATAGGCTCATCCTTTTAATGGTCCTGGACCCTTAGACTGTAACCTTTACAAGTGCTTCTCATTTATTCAAGCTGAGTCAGGAACACTAGATGGGCCTGGAGTTCACTATTTCTCCTTCTCCAGGTCAGTTAGATTATAGTAAAATATTTTCCATTGAGGACAGGACTTTGTTACAATGAACAGAACTTTCTGGGCATATTTCAAAATGGTTACTTTTCACCTCAATTTGCCATAAACAGGAAGAATTTTTCTCAAATCTTCACCATGAGCACTTGATGGAGACCCTTGATATGAAACTCACAAAACTGTGGCAGTCCTCTCTAAGACTAGGCCCCAGTAGTTTCTAAGTCTAAGAAGGTCTGTGTTCAGGTTCCAGAAATTTGCTAATCACTATCATAAATTCCTATCAGTTACCAGCTCTTGCAGTTTCTATTCCCCATAAGCTGTGATCGTCTGTGTTAACCTATTTCTCCATTTTATTTGGGCATAAATTTGCCATTTAGCCTAATTTCTCTAATGAATCTAAGAAGACTTGTTGATTTTTCAGTTTGTTCAGTGTTTATCCTATTGTGAGGATGGAAGTGGTAACTTCCAAGTCAGAGTAGAAACTGGAAGTCTGACAACCTTCTCTAAAAAATTTAAAAGAAAATAGTTTACCTTTAATGCAGTATATGATAAGTATATATTGTTAAAACCAAAGCAAATATAATCTCCAACTTAGGACGGTGTTCATCCTTTTGGGACCAAGGACCTCATCCTTTGCTGCTGTCAGCTGATGCTCATTTTCAGCTTCTGGAGGCTGCTGGCATTCCTTGGCTCATGTTTCCCTTCATCTTCAAGGACAGTAATGGTGGGTCTCTCCCTTCTCATGTGTCATCTCTCCTGCTTTCTCTTCTTCCTTTCTCTTCAGCTTATAAATTTAATGTAATCAGCCTTGGCCCAACCCAAATATACTAGGATAATCTCCCCATTTTGAGGTCCATAATGTTAATCACATCTGCAAAGTCCCTTTGCCATGTAGAGTAACATATCCACAGGTTCGGGGATTTGGACATACATATCTTTGAAGGTCATAATACTCTGTCAAACTCACAGTAAAAAAATCACTAAACTCAGAAGGAAACAAGAAATCACGAATAATAGTTAGCAAGGGCCACACGGTACAGAATAATAGTGATTCACAATTACTGGACATATGGAATTATGAGAAAAACAATAGAAAACATACATGCTTAATATGTTTAAAGAAACAAAAAGAAGGGGTTGAGAAGAAGACAAAAATAAAAGATTATCTGTATATTCCAGGCAGATTAGGAAAATAACCATTTGTATATATCTAGAAATTTAAACAGTAATGGATGTTACAAGCTTAATGCTTGGATTAATCAGGTTGGTCATATTTGAAAACTACTAACCTGAAAAACAAATTTAATAAATTGACTGAGAGAAAAAGATGAAATATTTTTAAACAGATTAGAAGATATAGAAGATCAAGTGAAATTGTCCAACTAACATACCTATCACTGGAGATCCAGAGGAGATAATATACAGAGTGAGTGAAAAGTAATAGGTAAAGAGTTAATAATCAAGAGTTGTCCAGAATTGAACTAATAAACCATTTCTGATTTTCAGAAAATGCACACCAAGTCTCCCTCCAAAAGAGAACAGGCAACACATCTAATATATTAAAATAAAAATTCAGAAAAGTAAAGGCTGAAAAATAAAAGTAAAAAGAAAGATTAATGCCAAAGGGGTGTCAATTAATGTGTGTGTATGTGTGTACGCACACACATGTGGACTCTTGATTTATAAAGTACAGCAAAACAGAGGACTGATTAAGGGATAAGTTTTTTCAATTAAACATATTGCTAAACATGTAAGTAATTAATCAATTATGAGTCAGAGTTAGCCGAAGCTGCATATAATTGTAAATTCATATGAGGAAAAAAAGAAAGTTGATCTCAGACTACACACTAAAATGGATTCAGAGTAATTGTACATATGTGTAAAAGGCAATATAATAAAACTTTTAGAAGATAATATAGGAGAAAAAAATTCATGACTTGGGGTATTAAAAGTCTTTTAAACAAGATTATATAAGCATAAACCATAAAAGTAATGGTTCATAATTAGACTACATTAAATTAAGAATGTATGTTCTCCAAAAGACATTACTGAGATAATTAAAAGAAAAGCCATATGATGAACAATATCTACAACAAATAAAACTAAAAAGGCTCATATTTAGAATATGTCTTAAAACCAAACACATCTACAAACTAATAAGGAAAGACAAAGAATCCCCAAAAAAGCATAAAAATATGTTTAACCTAATTGACATCTAGAGAAACCCATTTGGTTTCAAAAAATTAAAATTTTACAATACCAAGTGTTAGAGAGGAAATGAAGAAGTAGACTCATCCTCTGCTGGTGCACATGTAAAATGATGCAGTCACTTGGGAAAACTTGCTATTTCCTTCTAAAGGTGGAAATGCACATCCAACAATTCTCTGGTGGAAATGCACATCCAACAATTCTCTAGAGAGTGAAAAAAAAAAGCAAGTCACAGAAGAATATATACAGTGTGAATCCAATATTTATCGTTCAAAAAGGGAAAACTAAAGTATGGATTTGTAGCACATGAAATAACTAGAAAAAACATCTAGGGAATGCAAATGATAAACTTGAGGCTGTTGAGGAGGGAGGGAGGAGAACCCTGTTGGGAAGGGAGTGGGCAGGCTTTAGCATTGTTTGGTAGGATAGACAACGTTCTATTTCTCAAGCTGAGGGGTAGATGCACACTCTTTGATGTATATGATCTATTTCACAATGAAAAAATATGCTAAATCTTCAGTGGTTGTTTTTCTCATTATCCTAAGAATAAAATTCAGAATCCGAACTGTGATGCACAAAAGCCAACATGATCCACCCACTGCCTCTTCACTTTTATCCCATCCTGGTCTCTCCCAAACTCACTACACTCCAGCCACACAGACCTTCTCTCTGTTCTTCAACACTCTAAATTCATTCTCAACTTTGCCTTTAATTAGTTCCCTCTGCACATAATTAGTTTCTCCTGAATTCTGTAGAACTGGCTCCTTTTCACCATTCAGGTCTCAGCTCAGATGTTATCTCACCGGTGACTCTGAACATCTCATAGCTGGTAAGTGGCAGAATCAGAAATAGACCTATTCTTTGTGATAAAATTTCTAAAATAAAAATTTATTGGAATGTATCTTCTTTGCCAATCCATGTCCCATAATAATATAAAATAAAGATGGGAAAAGTGGAACCTAAATGGCTTTGGAGGATTAAGCAAGGTCAAATACAACAGAGCCAGCAGTGGGATGCAGAATGAAGACATAAATAATTTGTATTGCTGTTTTAAAAATAGATTACATCTTAACTTATAGATACTTTGCTGGAGTTCATGTTTCTGAATGATTATAGCTTGCTAATATAAACATTCCATTTATAATACTTAATTCAGGGCATTGCTAAACTTTTGCCCCAATCAAAGTCAACAGGACTATCATTGATACTCCTCCACTTCCCCCAATTTAATTCCAGGGGTGTTAAGAATTGACTTGTCATTTATATTTAACAATTGAATATGCTGAGAAGGAAATAAAAAGCTTAATTTTGAGTTCACATTAATTCATTAGACATAAGTAGCTTGAATATTTCCTTTTGGAAATGAAGATGAAAAAGAATACCACTTAGTATTTCAAAGGAACACAAGCAATTATCTGCATTCCTATATTCTATCTTTAAAGATTATTATTAGCTCATTTTTTATTTAGACCAATTAGGTTTGGTTCCTGAAGATATTATTCAATATGTAGAAAAGTAGTTGCTTTGTTGTAACCTTATTACTCCCTTTTTTCTAATTTTTATTGAAACTCAGAATTGCACATTTTAATATGTTCATTTTATTTCAAACATTAATTCCCTGTCTCCTTGTTAGCATGGTATATCGCAAAAGAATTTGCTTTAAGACATTATTTTTATTATTATTAAAATATCATTGATATACAATCTTACAAAAGTTTCACATGAACAATATTGTAGTTTCCACATTCAGTCCACCCCGCACCGCAGTCACTGTCTATCAGTGTAGTAAAATGCTATAGAGTCATTACTTGTAAGAAGTTATTTTTAATTTCTGAAATATATGATACACTTGCCAAAGGGTATTGCTACAAAAATGAAACCCAGTTGCTTACAGTTGATGAAGTCTATAAATAATACCTGCTGACTATATTTCTGTTAAATGGCTTGAATGTCATTTCAACATAATGCAAGAGGTGAGTGATAAGATTTTTTTTATAATCTTTGACTTAATCTTTATTTCACCAAGATGATTTTAAATATGTTTATAGTTGGTTCTATATTACATATTAACTAAAACATTTCACTGTAATGATGTACCAAACAGAACTATACTAATGTACTAAAGTAAAGTTCTGATTCAGATTCTGTATGATGAAAAGTGAAAACATTAGATATAAAGATTTAGATCTAATATATCTAAATCTTTATGAAAGAAAAAAATGGACCATAGTAAATATATAACATCCATTATAAAAAGTGTTAAAAGAAGGGGCTGGGGAGGGTGGGTGGGAAGGGAGGGATGAGGGGATTAAGGAGCATTATGATTAGCACAAATAATATGGGGGGGTACAGGGAAGGCAGTATAGCACAGAGAAGACAAGTAGTGACTCTATAGCATCTTACTACACTGATGGACAGTGACTGTAATGGGGTATGTGGTGGAGACTTGATAATAGGGGGGAATGTAGTAACCACAATGTTGCTCATGTGAAAACATATGCATAAGATTGCATACCAATGATACCTGCATAAAAAATAAATAAAAATAAAGTGTTAAAAGTAAGAATATCAACATTTTCCTATCTTATTAGGATGTAAGCATTCTTGGACTCTCGATAATTTATTTGGGTAGAATTATCCACTGCCCCTTCAGGTATTGTCCCTTTTTTGTGCCATGTACTGGTAAAGCATGTTTCTTATATTGCTTACAAAAATTAAACTGTAAAATTTGGAAGCTGGGTAAATCTAAAACTTTTATAAAATCATGTCAACTTAGGCAGAAATGCTAGTCAAAAAGGAGAAGTATTCACATCAAAATTATAATTTACATAACAGTAGAGGCCATAAAATGCAATAGGGTCAGCACTATGGGATTAGTGATTAATATAATCAATTATAACTGCCTCAAATTGTAAAAGTCCACATATATTTTTCATGTGTTAAATTTTCTCTGACAGAAATATAATTTGGAAAATTCCAGAAAACCAGCTCTGTAATTATTACTTAAACTTCTTTATGTTACCTTCAACAACACTTGGGAATTGTTATTCATTTTCCTCATACTTGAAGAAACTGGCCAAGACTAACTGCAAAATCTAGCAGTTGAAGC
This sequence comes from Manis javanica, assembly GCF_040802235.1. Lineage (NCBI taxonomy): Eukaryota > Metazoa > Chordata > Mammalia > Pholidota > Manidae > Manis > Manis javanica. The sequence continues at coordinate 48,489,627 of NC_133167.1, read as the reverse complement.
AGATATTAAAGAACAGTAGAACTACATCTAGAATCTCTTATCTGAACTTCTCTTTTGAACCCCTCCTGGAAGTGAAAGGGGGAGAGCGTGAAGGTTTGAGGTGTAAAGGCTTCACACGCTTCACTTTGCTCAGGGCCAATAATGTGACATAAATTAATAATCTGACTGACCAGAGGTGGTACCTAGGTTCCCTGGCCCTCAGAAGTAAATACAAACATTTTTTCCTCTCTCTAATCCATTTCTTCTGACAGTACTTCTATCCTATCACAGGATTATGTCTATTACTTGAATTTTTTAATTGTCTTTTTTTTAAGTCTTCCCCCATTAATTTACCAAGTCCTGCAACTGGCCAACAACACAAAATACATAATTTTTATTTACCATTTCTATTTTGTGATATCAACTAATTTCACCATTGGTTAAAATAATTCTAGTTTAGAAAACGAAAAGCAGTTCTCTCCTCTTCAAAATAAAAGAGAAAAATGACATAGGTATTATGTATCCATGACTAATCTACTTCACAATCATTTTTTTTGGCATCATTAATATACACTTACATGAGCAACATTGTGGTTACTATATTCCCCCCATTATCAAGTCCCCTCCACATACCCCACTACAGTCACTGTCCATCAGCATAGTAAGATGCTATAGAGTCACTACTTGTCTTCTCTGTGCTATACTGCCTTTCCCTTTTCTCGCCCCCAATACATTATGTGTGCTATGGAGCTACAGGGTATTATGCTCAGTGAAATAAGCCAGGCAGAGAAAGACATGTATCAACTGATTTCACAATCATTATTTTTTAACCACCAAAGTTGATATCACTTAAGAAGAAAACAAGAAAAACTTAAAGTTTTGTGGCATCTAGCCCAACAATAAGAATTTCCTGCAAGTTTCTCACTGTAATATTCCATAAAATTTTACAGTCCATTTTTATAGATCTCCAAGACAACATACTGTTTTATTCTACTAATTTTGCTCCTCAAATATAATCACCAACAATTTTATTTAAAAGTTCGAGTTTTACCTACTTCAAAAAATCCTAGTTCCTACCAAATGATGTACTATTGTTGACAGAGGACAATCACAGCATTTCATCCACTTCTAACCGAAGAAACCCTGTCACAATCTTTAAACAACATGAGATAAATCAATTACAGCTATCTGCTTCTCCAAATTTAGTTCAAAAGATCAGAAACAAACCTACCACTAACCATGCAAGTTATTACCAGAATAGTCCTTTGAATTGCTCAGGAACAGCAATCCAAAAAGAGGAGAAAGAAGATGGATAGTTTTTGTCTGTTTTTACATTAAAGTAAAGATCAGAACATAAATTGCCCAGTGGTAGACAGAATTATAAGTTGTTCCCAAGATTCCTGCCCCTGGTGTAAAAGCCCTGCATTATCCCATTCCCTTGAGCATGGGTGGAACTTGTGAATATAAATAGGATACTTGATGCTTTGGCAAGGCTACAGTTGTCTGAAAAGACAGCACTCAGAATTCTCCTGCTATCCTTGAAGAAACAAGTTCCCAGGCATCCAACAACTGTAATGAGTTGAATTCTGTCAATAACCTGAATGAGCATGGAAGATGATCTTCAGTTCCAGATGAGTCCCAGCCAACACTTTCATTTCAGCCTAGAGCAGAGAACTCAGTGAAACCATGCTGGATTCCTGACCCACAGAGATTGTGAGACAGTAAATTTGTGTTGTGTTAACCCAATAAGCATGTGGCAATCTGTTACATAGCAATAGTAAATGAATACAAACCAGAACATTTTTTATAGGTGACAAGTCAGATAAAGCTGTTTACACAAAAAGTGAAAAGTAAATTCTGAAATGTATGTATTTACTGTATAAAAATTTTTATCTGGCACCTCCAATTTGAAGACACAAACTAATATAGTGACTATCACCATCCTTGGAATGTGTAATCATTACCCTAAATTTGATTTCTTTTATTATCTTTACCAATATTTTACCTATAAATATCAAAAATATTTAAAATTGCATCAAAAATATGCATGATAAAATGTTCTTTGAATAGGTTTAATCTGAGATATCTAATACCTACATTTTTGGATTAAATTCTTTTGATCTAGAGAAATACATTTTAAAGAGAAAATTTATAAGGTAGACTTTAGGATCCAATTCAGAGGGAAAGGTTGGAAAGAAAATTAACACCCTTGTTATGTACATATAATTTATACTAAACAAAATATTATTTCATCTTAAATTTCTGAGTGAAAAGACAGCAGAGACATTAATGTATTCATGGAGTTACAACTGATAAGCTAACATCACTTTACATAATTTATAACCTCTGAATTGTAAAACACTTTCCATATTTCAATTTTATCTATTACAATTTCTTTCAAAACACTCATCTTTTTTATTTTCAATACTTTTTGTGTTTATTCAGTATATAATAAAAAGGTTATATTTTAAATGAAAGATAGATAACAGAGCAATGCTATAATTTCCTTAAAGCTGTTATTTTACAATACATACCTATTTGCTCTGTAAGAAAAAGATAGATATTTTAATGACAGTTTCCTCCAACTTGTTCACCTTTAGTCTTAAATATACCTCACTGATTAAAAAGAACTACCCAACTGCAAAAATAGTAAAATTATTCTCCTTATCCAGGAAGCTATCCCAAATTGGTCCATTCTTTATTTTGTTATTTTAAATGTAAACAACATAATGGAAAATTTATCATAGTTTGATCTATAATTTAATGTTAGTTATTATATCACCTTAGAAAGCTTTGAAAGAATAAAAGAGTATTAATATTAACTTAGTTGAAATCTGTATGCTTTTGAATAGGTTTTGAATCTTTGCATCCATTTATCTCAAAAGTAACCACTCCAGAATTTGATATTAGAAAAGTATTCACCTATATTTTCCTTTAAATCTTTGAAGAAAAAATATTCACATCAAGATCTTTAATCCATCTGGGAATCCCTTTATTATAGCTTGAGATAATGGCGTCATTTTTTTTTAACATGAATGATCCCAGCAGCAGATAATGATTACATTATCTTCTTTTCACTCATTAATAGTTCCCAGCATGCCATTGTATCCATTTCTCTGTCCATATCTATATCTATTTATACACATTTATGCATAATATTGATTCTTGTCTCTATTGGGTTTTTATGACTATTCTTGCAACAACACATATTTTAATTTCTATAGTTTTAGGATGTCTTAATAATTCATAGGGAAAGATTCCTGACTTCAGTCATCTCAAGAGTCATTTGTCTACTCTTGCTCCTTTCCCTTCTGTGTTCATTATAACAGCTTGTCTCCCTTCATGGAGTACCTTTATTACAACTGATTTGATTATAAATTGGGAAGGAATAAATTATTTGAACTATTGGTAAGCATTTCTTACTCTTACTTAATTAAACCTTTGAATATGATTTTATAAGTTTCTCCATATAAGTCTTGAACACTGTTAGATATAGCCTTAGATAGCTTACAAATTTTATGTTATTTTAAATAGTATTTATCTCCATGGTATATATTCTGGTTAGCAATTTTTGGTTTATAGGGATGTTATTGATTATGTGGTTCTTGTCTTCAGACAATTGCTAAAGTCATAGGCCTAACAGATTGTTTAGGGTTTTATATATAGATAATTAGCACCTGAATAAAAGATGTGGACACATTTCTGTTCCAACATTAGACTACTTCCTTCTTTACTGCATTGGTTAGGATCCCTATTACAGCAATGAAGTAATAATAGCATTTTGTCTCACTCTTGCTTTACTGATAATGCTGTACAGTTTCATCATTGGTATGCTTGATATCTAAAATTTTTGAACATACATTTTTTTTTTCTCGAGCAAGTCTCTTTAATGCCTTTATTCTTGGGATGACAATAACATTATTATGATGGTATTAAGTTCTCTTTTATAGTCAAATGAACTGTTTTCAATATTAATGATTATTGGCAAATCTTTATTTTTTTATTACTCTGCTAAAGCAAGATAGAAACATGATGCTTTAAAAAATTTTTTCAATTCCCTATGAACTATTTTTTAGTGAAAAACTACTTGGTACTAAGTGTTCTTATGTTCAAGTACTAAGAGTAACCTTTAATCCCAACTGAACTTGATATTCCAAGATTTTTTTTTAAATGTTTAATAATATTTACATAATAAATAAAATTTTAATCACTCACTTCTTCCTCATCACTGAAATATGTGCTTTTCTTTATCCTTGGGTGTCTTGAATCATCTGATGTTGAGGGACCCCCTGGACTGCGTTTCCATTTTTTTTGTTCTTCTTCAATTCTGGCTTGCTGGAAAGCTATGGCCTGACTGAGGCTGCCAAGAGCAGGATCTTCCCCTTCTTCTTCACTTTCTTCTACTTCTTCAACTTCTTCTTCTGGTTTAGGAATTTTCTTCTTTTTCTTTTTCTCTTTCTTCTTTGGAGGCTCACATTCTCCAAGCATATTTTTAGGACAGGCATAACTTAAGTGACCACTTTTTACGCATTCGTAGCACTGGGATTTGTCGAAGTAGCTGTGGCGCCGGATGACCTCAGCGGTGTTTATGGCGACGCTCGCGCGATCACTCTGCCGAACAGCTGTTTGTTGCTTATTGCTTTGGTACAGTTTTGCGCAGAGTCTTTATCCAAAAATAAAATAAATGCAACCCCTTTACTCTTCCTGGTATCTTTATCTTTCATTATAGTAACCTTTACAACTTTGCCATACTTGGTAAATATCCTGTGTAAGTCATTGTTGGTCAGGGAAAAGGGCAAGTTGGATACATACACTGTGCTTTTACTTGGGGCCAATCCACCATTCATTTCTGCAGGTGGGGCGGCCCGAGGGCACAGGGCAAGCCATCGGCCCCGGGGGATGCTCAACCAGGGCTACGCCTTGTGCCCCACAGCAGCTTGGGCATCTAGAGGCCCAGAGGCGCCAGGGGACCAGGAGGCACTGGGGACCAGGAGGTGTCAGCAGCCAAACCACTTCTCCGACAGTGGTGCAGCCAGGCCCCCTGAACTTACTTTTTCAGGTAAGTAAATTTCCTTTCCTCTCTTGATTTGCTAATGGTTTTTATTCTGATGAACAGTAAATTTACAATTCCTTTTTCTGCATCTACAAAAGTGGTCGCTCACCCTCATCAATCTATTGATGTTGAAAATTTCTTGCATTTCTGGCATGCATCATTGGGTTGAGACACACTGATTTTTACATAATGCTGAACTTGATTTGTGAGTATATAACTTAGAATCTATTTCAGTTCATAAATGAGATGGTTCAATATTGTATTTTCTTGCAACATAGTTATTCAGGCTTTGTGTAAAAATAATAACCTCATAAAATGACTTAAATACCTTTTTCTGTTTCTCCCCTCTGAAAAGAATATATACATCTATATATGTATATATTCATAATAAAAATATTAGAAATACCTTTTACAAACTTGCAGTTAGAACAGGAATAAGTTTTGGGGATCTAATGCACAGCATTGTAATTGTTAATAATACCATATTATATACCTGAAAATTACTGAGAGTGGATCATAAATGTTTTCACCACAAAAAGAAGTGGTGGTTAGGTGATTGGATGGAGGTGTTAGCTAATGATATAGTGATAATTATATTGCAATATATAAGAGTATCAAATCAACACACTGAATACCTTAAACTTACAGTGTCATATGTCAATTATATATATTTTTTGGCTTTTACAGAAAAACTATTTCTTAGTACAAAAGATATATACATTCATTATAGAAAACATGTTAAATGCAAGTAAATTATAATTCATTGGTAAAAAAAGGATTATATTATAAACTGATAAACTGCTTTTTATTGAAGTATCATTGATGTATAATCTTATATTTGCCTAAAGTATACAACACAGTGGTTCAACAGTTATCCATATATTAAATCCTCACCCCCACTAGCATGGTTACTATCTGTCAACATAGGAAGATGTTACAGTATCATTGGCTCTATTCTCCATACTATACATTCATCCCCATGACCAACTTATATTATGATTGAGAATTGTTGTGCCTCTTTATCCCCCTCACTGTCTCTACTCACCCACCCAACCACTTCCCCATGTTAGCCACTAATCACTTCTCAGTGTCTATGAGTCTACTGCTGTTTTGTTCATTTCATTTTGTTTTGTTTATAGATTCCAATAAGTGAAATCATTATGGTATTTGTCTTTTTAGGCCTAACTTATTTCACTTAGCATAATGCCCTCTAGATCCATCCACGTTGTCACGAAAGGCAGGATTTATTTTTTTTTTGGCTGAATGATATTCCATTGTGTACATATACCACCTCTTCTTTATCCATTCATCTATTGATAGACACTTAGGCTGCTCTTGTAAATAATGCAGCAATAAACATAGGGATGCATATATCTTTTTGAATCAGGGATTTTGTTTTCTTTGGGTAAATTCCTACAAGTGGAATTACTGGGTCATGTGGTATTCCATTTCTAGTTTTTGAGGAACCTCCACACTGCTTTCCATAGTGGCTACACCAATTTACATTCCCACCAACAGTGTGGGAGGGTGCCCTTTTCTCCACATCCTGACCAACACTTGTTATTTCTTGTCTTTTGGATAGTGGCCATTCTAAATGGTGTGAGGTGACATTTCACTGTGGTTTTGATTTGCATTTCCCTGATGATTATCAACACAGAGCCTCTTTGTATGTGCCTGTTGTCCATCTGTATTTCTTCCTATGTCAATGATATCTTCATAGATATCTGGAAAGTTCGATAAAATTTATCTCGAAGACTATCAATGTATGGTTAGTGTCTTACTGTTAAGTGAAATTTGATTCCTGACCAATTTTTTTATTCAAATTTCTTCATTTACATTTACTACAAAAGTATCTATTTTATTTGAGTTCTGAAATGTATTGGCATAAAACTGTTCACAGATTTCTCCTAAGGTTTTTTTTTTACTCTTAATATATTTCACATCATGTTGCCTTTTTGTGGTGTGACTATGATCATTTGTGCTTTCCCTCTTCACTCTGTGGTCACTCTTCCTAAGGATCTATACACATTTTTTTCCAATAACCATCTTCCAGTTTTGTTAACTTATTATTTCTAATATTTCTATTTAAATTTTTCTACTCCTATCTTTATTTTGCTTTACTTATCTTTTTTTAGTGTTTGTTATTCTTTCCTAGATTCTTAACACATACCTTTTTCTCCTGCTTTTTATTAAATGCAATTGAGGTTCTAAATTTACCTGTAAGCATCATTTTAACAGTGACCCACAAATACTAACATATAGAACTCTGATTTTGATTTCAGTTATAAATATTTTTTGTTTCCCTTGTGTTAACAATAATTCTGAATTATCTTATCAGTATGTAGCCATGTCCATACAGAATAGGGTAAAATCTACCATGGAAACTAAGATGGCCAGTCTCAGGAAATCTGTCACAAGCTCATGTGGAGACATCTGCATGACCCTGAAGTATATTTAATTGTCTTAGGGCTGACAACTAAGGTCAAGAAGGAAGATTCTAAGGTCAAGACAGCTTGAAGCTCTTTATGAGTCTCACAATCACTAGAGAGGTAGGTAGGCATTCTCCATATGGTAAACATAAGATGGAGCAATATCTTTTCCACTGTTAAAACTGTGGCTTTCCACAGAGAAGACAAGTAATGACTCTATAGCATCTTACTACACTGACAGTGATTGCAATGGGGTGGGGAGATGAAGATTGATAATATGGGTGAATGCTGAAGCCACAATATTGTTCATGTGAAACCTTCATAAGCTTGTATATCAATGATACCTTAATTTAAGAAAGAAAAAAAACTGTGGTTTTCAAACAAGGGGAAGCTTTGATCCATCTGATAATAACATACAATAACCAAAACATTGTCTCTCATCGCTGAAGGCAATTGTATAAAATGCATTTGGAGGTGCTCAAAACGGCCTCCTTGAAGTTTTGGTTCCATTCCCTACAGCAGCCTTATAGTTTTGTCAAGGTTACGTGGTAAGAGTAGACTAGAAACATCCTTGGCTGTACTTTTAAAGTTTTCTCATCAATGTTTGTTTTAAAATATAATCAACTTATCCCTGCCATGGTACTAAGACTAACAACTCTGGCTAATGCATTATATTAATTGGCACTGGCAGAATAGAAGAGTAGAATCCTTTCTTAAGTTACAACACACAATTAATTTATAAGATGTAGTCAAAGATAACCCTGGGGGTAAGAACATACATGAACAGTGTCAACCTTGAAAAACTGTTAAGACTTTTGATTTACATTAGAAAGTGCTCTGATTATCCCCGAATGATGAAATCTGGAAAGAAAATGACTTTACAGGTAGATACTGCACCAGACAAAACAAGTTAATGTCCCACGGAAAGGCTAAATTTTCACCAGTCCCTCTCCATCAAGCTATTACATAAAATGCTGGACTCCTTTACTGTTTAAGCTTTTTATCCAATGTGAGATCAGTAAAAAATTTGCTTTTATAAATGTTACATTTAAAATCAAAATATGCTTATTATCTGACTATCTGACATTAATGTAAGATGTAGTTCTATATTTCAAACTGGAAAATTATAACCACATCCAGCAAAGGACAAATCCCAAAATACAGGCGGATCCCTGCTGTCACCTGACCTGCAAGCTATCCACAACCAGTTTCTTAACCCTTTGCCCTAAGACACACATTTATTGGAAAACACATGTTTTTTGGTCCAATCCAGCAGCCAGGAGGTCTTGAACCTCTCCCACATCCAGCTAAATGTTTCGGAGCTCTTCTCTCCCATCTGACGTTTTAGGGCTACACATTCTACAATCTTTGCTGCTCTAACTTCCTTTCCAGAGCATCATCTGTGACTACAGGAAATCTCACATCTCTGAGATTGCTGATCAGAATGAGTTTTCTTATTTTTCTCTTGAATTTGGACTATTTTCCTAGGGCCATTTTTCTACATGCTTATCTCAATTCTTGTGGATTAGGCTTCCTCTGTTCCAACAGATCCTGACTGAATGTTCATATCTAAGAATTAAGCCCTATATAGACATTTCTCCAAAGAAGATATACAAGTGTCCAATATGCACATGGAAAGATACTTAACATCATCAGTCATTAGAGAAACAAAAGTCAAAGTCACAGAGATACCACTGCACACGTACAAGAATAGATATAATTAAAAAAAAGACAATACCAAGTGTTGATAAGGATGTAAAGAAATTGGAATATTCATATATTGCTGGTAGAAATGTAAAATGGTACAATCTCTTAGTAAATAGGGACAGTTTCTTAAAATATTCAACATAGAGTTATCATATGGCAAAGGAATTCTATTCTAAAATAATAGGTATATGCCAAAAAGAAATGAAAACATACATCCATGCAAAAATGTGTCCACGAATGTTCATAACAGCATTATGCATAGTAGCAAAAAAATGGAACTGAATTAGAGCAGGCAATGGATATGGAGAGAAACAGATAGGGCTTGGGAAACTTAGTAGAATTAACAACTTGATTAATAAGGTATGAGAGGTTAAAGAAAGGGGTTAAGGTGACTTAACAGATTTCTGGCTTAAGCAGACAAACTGATGTGTTTCCATTTTAAAAAGAAAAAATGGAGGACATGGATTTTTGTAGAGAAGATGAAGAACACAGTATATGGGACTCCTTAATCATTCTAAGATATATGCAAGAGCAGACTTCAATATATTCGTTCCCTCTGTTCTGTTACCTAAAATATTTTTACTAATATATGTTATTTAATTAATAGGCTTTACTCCTTTACTTTCCAATCCCCTTAAGAATTTTGTTACACAGTCTACATAAAATGTTTTCTATTTTAATTAAATTAACAAGTTTTGCACACACTATTGCATTGAATAACAACTAAATTTTAATATTTCAAAATCTTAATATTGTACTTTCTTATATAGTAACATAAAAATACATTTGATATGAGTGTCTGTGGAAGGAGAAAATGGATAGAAATGAAGCTTAAATAGTTTCAACTTTTTCCACCCCATAACCAAGCTTCACTTGTGTAGTTAGTTATAGGGTGAAACTGAAATTACATGGCAATTCAATTACTGTGAAAAAAAAATGGAATCAGAATTTCTAAGTTTCCTCTGTAGAGTTTTTGAGCTAGTGGAAAAGACTTTCCTTCTTGACTTGTACAGAGCTGAAATTCCCTTCTCATTGATCTTGATTTAAATATCATTTCTCTTTCGGTCCTACAAGCAAAGGCAATAAGTGTTCTCGTCTTTTTTGCATCATGTAGCACATGTTTTACTTTTAGTAATGCTAATAAAATTCTCAAATTCATGATTTTATATCTTCTAAGAGAAAAAAATCTTTTCAGTATTGAATATTGCATGCACCACTCTATTATATTATATTTGCTGCTGAACTGTGCCACCGAATACTTTTTCTGAATTTCATGAAAGACCTTGAAAGTACAACTAAAATTATCCCTAGTTGATATTTTTTTTAGTATTTGTCACTTTTGTAATGTGTTCATAAGTACTGGCACATCACGTGTGTGACACAAAATTCAGTGAAAATATGAAATGGGAGGTAATGCATGATTTTTTAAAAACCTTGTAAAATCATAACTTTGTTACCTGTCTCTTGAACAAAAGTAGAGCTACACTTTGTGTAATAGGTGCTCAGTTCTTACTGAGGAAGTGCTAGGTACTGTCACACATCTCACCCGACTCAGCATCCCAAGCTGTGCAGACAAGAAGGTGAAAACCAGAGAGGCGGGGTAACTAAACCAGAGTCACCAAAGCAAGGCCCACACCCTACTCTGACTGCAAAGTCCAGGCTCTTCTCACAAAAAATGAACATGCTAATTACTTTTTGGTATCTGGGGAAAGCATGAAAGAATATTCTTCATTAACCTTAAGAACACTTTATTAATACATTATTAAAGAAGGAAAGCATTGAGTAGGTTTATGAAATATTAACTGAATATTCTTCATGGTCTTTTCCCTAGCTTTCCCAAGGCAAAACTTGGAACCAATGACTTGTAATGCCGATGGCATGACCATTAGGAAGTTGGTTTCGCGAAAGTGTTCACAGCTATTGTGGAATTTTTTTTAACTGAATTAATATTCCAGTAAATTAAAGTGAGAGGCGCCAGAAATTTCAAATCTAAACGTGAACTGCTTTGTAGATCAGTACTCCAAAGATCGATAATTTATATAATTAACTGGTGAATTGTTGCTCTTAAAAACTCAACTAAAGGGTGGTAAATGAAATTGCATCCAACAAAAGAATGCCTCTCATTAAAAGAAATGCTGAAAGCTGGATTGTAGTCAGGCTGGGGAAGTAGCAACAGTTACCATGGAGGCAAATTGGAACAGCTGGAAAAGACCACAATATATCAAACTTAACACCTCAACTTGCTTCTCAGTAATTACTTCATACCAACATCCCATTGCTTTAAAGGCATTGTGTGCTGGTTTCTTACAAGGGCAGGCTGACATATCATTAGGCTTCAGGTTTTCACAGTTCCTGTGTAAGTTTTTGGTGTGATTTTTTCTTGTTAATCTTCCTTATGTATTTGCATTGACCTTGGCGATCACAACTACAGACTGCTGATTTTTAAAATGAAGCATTTCTGACATTTCTCTCAGAGATAATGAAGACTATCCATCCTAGTTTCTAACCCAATATTTTCAAAAGAAAAAAAATACACTCTGGGTCCAAAATTAAAAGTAAACATGATCATTTTTAGGAAAGGAATATTTACTCTTTTACACTTCTAATACTTTTTAAAATCCATTAAATAAGATAGACAATGATATTAGGAAAATAATAAAAGCAGAAAAAGTTGCTTTTATTTCCCACTGATTGGTTTCCAGTATGAACAAGGAGCTCACTCTAATAATTTCCATATGCATATTTCAAATGGGATTACAACCTGATGAAATGTTTCATAGGCCTAATGTGTTCAGTATAAAATGTGGCATTATAGCCGCAGTACATCTATTATTTACATATTTTTCCATTTTTTAGCTTAATAGCTATACCTTTCACAGCAAAGTTAAGATCTATTTAATTTCTCCATCCTTTAGCAATCACTAGCAATGGTCAAAAGATGCCCAATACATCACAAATACCAAAATACTGAAGTACATATAGATTTCAAAACAACAAGTAAAAAATAGTTTTATTTCCCCCAACTGCATTATGTTAACTTAAAGCTACCCATTCTAGCACATTGGTTTAGCTGAACATGTATTCTTCATATAACGAAGCTGGCCTAATTTATTGAATACCTGATGATATTGTACCATTTCTTTTTATTTGGTCACTCCCAGTGCAAGAATTTGTAGCAATAACATGAGGAAGTAACAACTTTGTAATTACAAGTATTTACATATTTTTCCTCATATAAATGTTCAGTTCTCCTTAAAAATATAAATTTTCTTGTGTTCTCACTGTTCAAGTCATGTGATGTCAGTAATTTACTTCCCATCAATTGCAGATTGGCAGTATTTTAGAAATGGAGGCATCAGTAGTGATGGGAATCAATATAATGCGCTGTGACTTGCTCAGTCTTCTTTTTCACCTCTACCAGGGAAAAGTACCACATGCACCCAATGGATTAGACCAAACGAATCTCAGTTTCTCCTGCTCTCTCTTTCCCTCACCACAGTCAGTCTCCAAATTCCCTTCCCCAAACAGGTCTGAATTTATTCCTTCCACAATATGCACACTGCCTGCTTTAACTCAGATTTATAGTAATTTTCACTTGGATTATTAAGTCTCTCAACTAGTCTCCCTCCCTGCTTCCCTTGTCATCTCCCCAGTCTTTGTTCTCTCCTCTCTTGCCAAATGAATCTTTTTACTAAAACAATTTATACTAATCCCCTTACAAAATCCACCAATGGCTCTCAGTTCCTTTCAGGATAAAAATCCACACTTTTCAGCTACACTTCCTGGCTTTCCTACAGTGCTCCTTGCTTGACTGTCCAACTTTAGCTCCTGTCCTTTCCTCCAGCCGAGTCATGATACAGCACCACTTGAACTTCCACAGGAGCAATGTTCTCTCATGCCCTCCTGTTCCTGAAAGACTCAGTCTCAACTCCCATTACTCCCTCCTGGCTGCCCCCACCTCCCTTCCCTCCCAGGTTCAGTGAAGTACATCTCCTTTGAGTTCTGTGACTGCAGAATTTGTGCGTATCATCACACTGCCTATGTGCTTGTCTTCTCCTCTAGGCCCTGTTCTTATGACTGTGAGCTCCTAAAGGCAGAATATTTCTTAATGTCTACATAATATGTTCTATCTATATCCACATATGTACTGTTTCTATACAGCCTGGATTTTTGAGGATGGTTCTGTATGATCTTACCCCATAGTTTGTCTCATTGTTGCTCTAAGTACTAAATAACATTTTAGGGATGCTACCTCCTCATTTTTAGCATAGAAAATATGATATAAACATAGATTTAACTGGATATGGATCTGAAAAACAAAAAAGTATATACCGTGGGACTTTATGGTAAATAAAAATAACTTTCCCAGGCCTTAAAAAGAAATAGAAATTTAGGTATTTCTTACTGTTACAAGTCTTCTGGCTATAGGCCAAACCACGGACAGTCTTTTCTCTCAATTTATACTAAAAATATTCAATTTTCTTTTTCCTATAATTGCCCATTAAGTAAAATAAGCCATTAACTTGCTTCCTTTTGCACTACTAATTAGCTTGAAGGATCTCAATTCTTAACTGCAGTTTTCTACTTCTTTTCAGTGATAACAGAGAAACCCTAGACCACAGTGGTGATGAGATAGCCCTCAATCAGAGTGACTGTTATTTCTCCAATTTTGAGAGAAAATCCTAGGCTCTTAATTCTCATTCTCAGCTCTCCCACCTTCTAATAGGACCCATCAATACTAAATATGTTACTTAACTGAGCTGTGAGCATTTTAACAAGATGCATTTATGTATACTTTATGTACAACTATTTTTTTTTTTCCACCTCTAACCTTTTTTTTGTGCTTAGAGATACAAAAGAATAGTGAGTGCAATTTGGAAGTTTCCAAAATGATATGTCTCCAGCAGGTTATATGTGGGCCACTGTATTGATCTCCCCAGCCTCTGAGGCAAGAAGAGCAGCAGCTGAGGTGACTAGAACCAGAAGTTAGTTGCATCTAACCTTCAGCAGCTTCTTCCTGTCAGCTTACATGCCACGTTTTCATTTCTATGGGTGTCTTAACATGAAAAAGTTAGAGAAGCACTATAATAAGGATTCACATGTATAACAACAAATTTCTAGTGTACACATCATTTTTCCCATCTAAACTTGCTCTTACTCCTGAATTCTCTATTTCATTGACTTGCACCACCACCCACTTGGTCACCCAGGTTAGAAATTTATGTCACACATGACCCCCTCACTCTGTCATCACTATTCTGACCACTGTCAAGTTTAACTTCTAAGTATTTCCTAGTTTCCCCCAATTCCCTCTCCTCCATCTATACCTCTACTACCTTGGTCCAATTCATCATCTGCCATATGGATATGGCCTCCTGAATGGTCCCTGTCCTTGGTTTTGTCAGCTTCAAAATCATCCTCCACAGAGCCACCTTTCCAAAATTAAATCTGAAGAGTACACTCTATAGTCTAAACTGACACAATAGTTTTCCATCATCACAAGAATAAAGTCCATGCTTCTCAAAACCGGGCCACAAAGCACTCCACGGTATGGCCAGGACCTATTTCTTCAGCTCCATATTTAGCTACTTCCAGCAAAAGTTCCAGAAGCATCACACTGCTTGTATTCCACTAGATACAACCACCTTTTTCCCATCCTCGTGCAGTGATATGATTTAAATTGGCTTGGGCCAGGGACAGGATATAGGGGGAGCCCTGATTTGTAATATTTGCCAATTTCCATGTTGCAAATAATCCCACCACAGTGAATTTCAAGCTACTAACATAGCATTACTGAACATGGAGTTGAGAAGAGATACACAATAGCACATAATTACACAGCAGTTCCACCACACAGGTACAATAGACATAAATAACCCTAAGAGCATAGATAATGCTTAAGAGCATAAATGACAGTACAATCTACCGAAATAATTAGGAAGTGATGAGTTTTCAATGATATTACATTTGCTTTTAATATAATTTATTTAATTGCAAGTTCATATAATCTAATTTTAATAATGGCTGCATTGAACAAACAGCTCACACAATTCCTACAATTTAACAACCAACTCCTGCAAGCCAGCCTGAGCTAGCTCCAGCACACCACTGTCTTTGTGCCTTTGCTCAGGGTGTGCCTACATCTGGAATGCCATCTTATTCAATTATCCAGCCTCCTTTCTGCCTAGGCAAGGGCTATTCATCTGTTAAGGCAGATTTACTCAAAGTGTGATCATGAACCATCTGCATCAAATCCCCTGGAGTGTTATTAAAATGCAGTTCCCTGGGGTTCACCTCCCAAACCTGCTGAATCTTAAGTCCCCTGGAAATGTAGTAATTTGTCATTTAGCAAGCTAGCTTTCTGGGAGAGTCTGAAGCATACTAAAGTTTGGGAACCATTTGTTTAAACCACTTTTCTGCTAAGGTATCACATCACTCAGGAAACCTTTCCTGTCTCACTTAGTCCCAGGAGGGCAGGATGGAGAAAGAATAAGCAAAGTCACAGTGGCCTGAAACTGTGTGTCACAGAGAACCGTAGTGACTTCAGCAGGCCCGGGGGGTAAAGGCTGAGAAGAGCAGTTGCTAAGGGCTGTCCCACAGAAGGCCTTTCCTTCTGTTAGACAGAAAGATAGACATAAGCAGCTGGAAAAGGGGAGATAAGGTTCAAGGAAAAAATTGCCCAAACTCGACCCAGATAGAGGGTCCCATATGAAGACAGCAAAAGTTTTGCCAAGAGATAACTTCTTGCCTATTGGGACCAGGACAAACCAGTCCCAACACAGGCACAATCATACAAAACTAAAAACTTCATCATCTCCTTAAAAAAAATTGCAGTTTTGATCTCCTTCCCCACCCCTACCCTCATCCCCACTCTATGGGTTTTTCTGTGTGCATTTTGGAAAAAGACATGCACACCAAGAGGAAGGAGTGTATAACTAGAACTGTCAATCAAATGTCCTCACCCTGTCAATCAAAGAAGTGCCTCCCAGATGGGTCATGATAAATAGGCCCTCCCCTGAAAGTCTGGGGACTTTCTCGATCAAGACTCTGTCCCACTCCACCCTTGGGGTGTATTCAAACAAAAGTTTTGCTCTGCTTTGCTACTGTGTCTCTGCCTTTCAACTCTGTTACAACTGGGACAAGAACTGAGGAGAACAAATTCAACCCATAAAATTTCACATTGGAAACTTTGAATTTTATTGTAAATGCAGTGAGAAATACCTAAGGGTCTGAAACCAAAGAGTGACACCCAATATTTCAATAAGACAACTCAACCCTCCCAATTCCTTGTACAAACTCAAATAATTCATTGAACAGAATAAATCCATTTTAAATTAAATTATACAGTTTTTTTCTTAGAATGATTAAGATCCTGCATATTTTTCTATGAGTATGGGTAAAATTGTAATATTTCCAGAATATCTCACCTGGCTTTAGTGCATCTTCATATCAACAGGCATTTCTCAGGGGTGAAGACTGGTTCATCTCCGTATCAATGGGTAATTACCTGGGCGACCTAGGGCTTATCTGAACCTGAGAGCTTTAGGGGGAGGGCTGGCTTGCTTCTGATGGAGCAGGAAAGAGAAATGGTCCCAGACTGCAGTTTGTAAGCAATAAATGGGTTTTAAACTTTATTTCTCCCTTTGACTGATTTCAGTTTTACAGGTATTTTGCCTGGGATTTCCTCTCCCTGAAGTTACAATGAGAAATGCCCTCTCAAATTAAACAGAATGAAACAAAAGAAAAAACAGAAGTTCCACTTCTTTTATTCCTAAGTAAATAATCTTTCTTTGAGCAGAATGGTTGACAAAAAGTAATGATTCCTCTTCACTCTGTTATATCTTTTGTTTGGATTCCTTTATCCTAATTAGTACCACCCGTGCAACTGTTACCACTCTCCTCACTCTTCAAAGCTTTTACAGTTTTGAACCATGAACAATCTCAGAAAACCTTCAATGGGCATTCTTATCCCTATGCTCCCAGTATTTAAACTTTCAAAATGGCTTAAAAAATTCTAAGTGAAAACCAAAAGGAAGCAATAAATCACAAAAAGCATTGTAAAATTCTCGGCTTACAAAATGATATATCCTAAAACTCTCTTAAATGTGGAAACAATAGTGTAGAGAAAATGGAAATTTATGACCATGACCAGGATTCCCACCTGGCTTTAATTAATCACCCACTGTAGACATGAAAGAGCCTGTTTTGCATACTTAAGAGACCAGCCGGTTATTTACCAGTGACAGAGCCACCAATCAGTCAGATAAGTACTGGCCCGAGGGAGGAGTGGAGAGGAAACCCCCCCTTCTGTTCTCTCCTCAGTTCCTGGTACATGACTTTGGTCTGGCATCCACCAGTCATCCTAGAGATCCACCCACACACTTCCTCCCAGTGCTGGGGGCAGGGAAGGAAGAACAGGAGAGAGTGCTGGAGAGCAGTGGGGGTGGGGCAGGCACAAGATTGGAGGCAGCAGAAGGCTGCTGCACAGCCCCAGCACTAGGGAGGGAAAGGACAGAGCCAGGTGCTAGGGAGCAGGAGGCGGCAGCACTGGAACCAGCCACTTCTACACAGCTCGGCCACCACCATGAATATAAACATGGTATTAACCCCTTTTAACTCCCAACTTGCCCTTGTCTTTATTCAGTCTCACTGAATTCATAGTGACTTGCCCAGAGAGGGGAACCTCCTTCCAGAGCAACAAATGGACATAAATTTGCCCAAAAATTCAAACACTAAATAATGCCATAAGGATTATTACTACATACTTAACCACAAGTAGAGAATTACAAATCAAGCTGTGATGTGCTTCATGACAGCTAGCTAAATTCTGTTGGGAAGAAAGAAACTTTCTCTGCACTTCAAGGTTCTTCTAGCCATTCTAAGAATCAAATTGACAGGAGACCGATTACTAGGAGAAAAAGAAAAACTCCCTAAAGGGAAACCATAGAGGAGGATTTCAAAGGTGGTCAGGAAGAATGAGGTATATATGTCATCCTGAGTGAAGAAGGGGATGGGGGGGGGGGGTCTGAGCCTTCAAAGGAAAAGGGAAGTAATTCACAGGAATATAAAAAGAGCAAATGTTTCATAAATATTTGCTGGGCCATACAGAAACAAAGAGGGGGCACAGTGAGGAATTTTAAACCCCTAGCTACATCCCTCCCAGTCTACCAGAACATAGTTTACATTATAATAGTTATCTACCGTGATAGCTCTCCTCCTGAAGCAGTTCCTCCACCTAAATTCTTTTTATGCAGTAGGAGTAGTGGTGGGAAGGTAAAACTATCTTCCTGAGTCTTTTGGGCCTTGACGGTTTTCAGCTCAAAATAATCTGCTTGTCACAATGGCACATCCTGGAGCGGCCTGCCCTTGGGTCCCCACACTTCACTTAACAAATAATTTATGTGTTGCAGATCTCCTATTTTGCAGCACCTTAAATTCAAATCTATGCCTCAGCAACATTGCAAATGATCACCTCAGGGGGGATATATATGGAAAAGCTGCAAACAGAAGTATGTTAACATATGGAAATGCACAAATATCTGTTAACAATTTTTTCTTAAGGAAGTCATATTTCTTTCCATTATATAAATGCAAATAGTTTTCTTTCTGACCCCTTGAACATGCTAAGATCATAATATTTGCACCTTTAAACATCTACTCCTTTTGTTCACTAAATCTTTCTCCAGTCCTAGAATAGTGATTTATATACAACTGACATTCAATAAATAATTTTTGAATTAATGAAAGAATGAATTTAGGGACTCTAAACATGATTCAGTTTCAAAGGGATATGTCCATTTGAATTTTCCCATTTCATAAATAAAAGTGAGACTTTAAAATCTAGCTCTGTAGCTTGGGTTCCACTAGAATAGAGTACTATGGAAGATAACAGTTCTTACAAGTATTACTTAATAAATCTCATTCATTTGAAATCACTACAAAATTCCAGACATACATCTGTTGGGGAGTTGAGTTTATTCTCCTTGGTTTTTGTCCTCACTGTCACAAAGAATTGAAGAGTGGAGACACAGTAGTGAAGCAGAGTTGAGGTTTTATTTGAATACACTCCAAGGGAGGAGCAGGACAGGCAAGGTAGACAAAGGCAGGTTTACCTGAATAAAGCAGAAAGGAAGGAAAAACAGAGGGAGGAAAGGGAAGCTCATTTACTGCTACTTGGCATAGGGCACACCCCCTGCCAACTCCTTAAGCCAGAGTCACCTAGTGTCCAGTGCCTGCTTGAATCTCCACCATGTAGGAACTAAACCCCTACCATCCCAGGATTTGGGGGAGCCACAGAGCACTGGATGCAGTGAGATTATGTTCTGAGAACTTCCCAAAGGAAAGAAGATTTTCAGGCAGGCTACTAAGGAGCACAATCATATAGCTGCAGATCCTTCGGGGTCACCTATGTGACAGGAACTTGCAAGCCCCAGATCAGAGCTCTCAGCAGCCTCTCCCTACTTATCTGGAGTAGAACAGACAGAGTGACACACTTAAAGAAAGGCGAGTGCAGGCAATCTCAGAGAGGAAGTGCACTTAAGGAATTAGGGTTCTGGGGCTTTATAAGGTTTCTGGAGTAAGGGTCACCATAAGGCATGATATTATATTCAGGTGATTCATAATTCCTTTGAAGTTTTGCCTTAAGAAAAGGGTTATTTAGGTGACTGTGTTGGTCCAGATCCCAGCATTCTTTGTCCACATAGGTTTATTTACACTTTGGAGATCTGTCTCTTGTTCTGCTTACAAACTTCCTTAGGAGACTAGAGGAAGAGGGGAAAAAAACAGCATATAGGTTAAGTTAAAAAATAAGATAAGCTGGGCCTTTTTGCAGGCTAAGTAGATTTCACAATGGCTTAATCTGATTGATACAATGAAGACATGGCTGTGCTCAGATACTTCTCTTTATCTAGGGAGCATCCCAACATTCTAAGTCACTCATGGCCTTTAGAACTTCAACTAATTAACTTATTAACTCTGTGAGTACCTTCTGGTCTCTAGTTTTATCTGGTTAACCCTCTGAGTCCCTTTAAGTGGGCTTTACTGGCCTTATTCTCCCTCCACCCACTTATGTCTACCATTCTGCCTAACACAGCTAATTCACTTTATTGGGTTTCAAAGAAACAAATTTTGTGAGATTTTAAAAATAATTCCTGGTAAATTGTAAAGGTGTTCTCACTAATTCTCAGCAGATGCCTTTAGTCAATGAAGCACTTGTTTAAGATTTCTACCTGCTGCCTGTTATAAAACATGTATCACTTTTAAATATATCATGTTTAGTTCTATTTAAAATAGTTTAAAAGTTGGAGAAAATGGTTTAAAAGAACATTACATAGATTATAAGGGTGAACACAAATCTAAACTTTAAATGTGAAAGATCCCATGGTGTGAAGGGAAAAAGAACTTTTGAAAGGAAAGGAGCGACACATAGCAGCAATTCACCGGAGAGTTCCGCTTTATTAGGGAAAGGTGCTGGGTTATATAGGAGGGGGCATGAATTGATTGAGGTGTCACTTCTACGGGGCTGGTGGCTGTTGGCTAGGTGCTGGGATTGGGAGGGGGGCGAGAGGTGATTGGGCTTCAGGTGGCGCCGGCGGGAACTGAGGACCCCGAAGAGAAGCCGGAAGTTTGCCATCTTACTGGTGGGGACCCTTCATTCCCCCCTTTCTCCTCTATGGGTTTGTGGACGTTGCTTTCTCTCTGG
This sequence comes from Manis javanica, assembly GCF_040802235.1. Taxonomy (NCBI): domain Eukaryota; kingdom Metazoa; phylum Chordata; class Mammalia; order Pholidota; family Manidae; genus Manis; species Manis javanica. The sequence goes on along the minus strand of NC_133167.1, from coordinate 48,468,758 downwards.
CTGCTTCCTGCTGAACAGGGGCGGAGAAGGAAGTGAGGGCTTGAGGATTGGGAGGAAAGGGTTGATAGGACTCCCCACAGTAAGGATGAGTAGATGTGGACTTCTTCAGGTTGGAAATCAATGAAGGTTCCCTGTAACCATAGGTTGGCCAAGAGGATATGGGTGTCAGGAGCCAGGCGTCTGCGGCTATTGTTTCCAGGAACAGTTTCCAGTGGAGAGAGGGGTCCATCTCAGCATGTGGTGAGGAGGTCACGTGAGGGTGAGGGATCTTCTGTGGCCAGAAGCTGGTAGTTCCTGAGTAAAAGCTGGTTGAAAGCTTGATTAGAGATTTTTCTGACTTGGGATTTGATGAACTTTATTATACAGGGTAAGAAGAGACAGGCGAGAAGAATGATTATTATGGGGCCTGCAATGGGCCAGAGCCAGGTGAGGAGGGGGTTTGTTAGTATTGACGAGAATGGGTTGGAATTGGAAGCAGAGTGGAGACTGGAGGCAAGGTCGGTGAGTTTGGTAATGTCAGTCTCTACAATGCTGGATTCGTTGATGTAATAGCAGCACTCTTCCCAGAGGAAGACGCAGGTGCCGCCCTTCTCGGCTGTAAGCAGATCTAGGGCCCGCCGGTTTTGAAGGGTGACTTTAGCTAGCGAAGTGACCTGTCTTTGGAGAGAGGTTAGAGAATCGGCAGTGGATGTCAGGGCTCCCTCAAGTTTGGCGTTGAGATCTCTAACTGCCTATAGAGAGTGACCCAAGGCTTCTCCCGAAAACCCTGCCCCAATGGCTGAGGTGATCAAAGAGCTACTGACCATGATGGGAAGGAAAGCAGCTCTTTTTGTGCATGAGGGCAAGGGAGGTTGGAGCTCAAGGAATTCTGCCATGCTGTAAAGTGTTAACTGTGGGATTAGGGTGACGAGAATGCAGGGTGTATCGGAGTTGAGAGGCAGTGAGTTGAAAAGACTGCCATTACACTAAAAGAAGTGTCCCGGTTGCATAAAAGTCTTAGAGCCAGAGGTAGGGGTGTAGATAGAGAGGCAGTGAAGTGTGCTGGAAGGGGGTGGAGTTGGGCCTACACAGTGGTGGATGGTGAGATTATCTGCGTATTCTGGTTCCCATAGGGGTATGTCTGCCAGGGGGCAGAAGGGTTGTCTTTCTGCATGGAAGGAGTAGTTGAAAATATTAAGGGGCACGGCGGCCAGCAGTGGGCGCTGTAGTGATGCGCACAAGAAACAATTGGCTGTGTTAAGGGTGTGGTTGAGAAAGATGGTGGTGGCCTGAAGGAGCTGTAATGAAGAGTAGGAGAAATGGGAAGAGGGGTGGGGATAAGAAGATGAAGAGGCGTTATCAAGAGTTTGGATAATGACTTTTTCAGAATGTCTGCTATCTGATGCAACTTGAGAGATCTGGGAATGAGAGGGAACATACTTTCGAGAGATATGAAGGGTACTGTGGGGGGTCGAGGACCCCCCGTAGTAAACTGAGGCTGTGACTCTGGCAGCCCATCGAGAGTCCCAGGGATCTGGGATTGATAAGGAGAATGAGCCATTGAGATATTTCATGAAACAATTGGAGGAGTAATACTGTGGGTACTGGAAGTTACTCATGTAGTGAATGGGGGAAGACCAGTAGGGACATCTCCTGTAGGTATCTGGCCATTGCCTGCAATAGGCTTGTTTTTGGTCATAGAGGAAGCAGAGGTAGGGAGAATAAGGGTAGCTGCTAGTGAACACTTCAGTGGAGGGAGGAAAGTGGAGGTATAAAGGCTCAGAGCAGCTTTTCAGAGGGCAGTCTGGTGTGGCAATGAGGGCAGTAACTTTTGTTTGATGCTGTGTGTAAGTCTGTCTGACTTTGAATCGCCATACAAAGGAGGCTGGGGTGGTGGGGAAGACAATAGGAATGAGGAAAAAAGCAAGAGAGCAGTAAAGGAGGAAAAAGTCATGATTCGGGTATGGATGGCAAAGGGGGTGAACAGGATTTTGGAGGAAAGAGGACAGTAAGGTCAGGAGTCTGGAGGGAGGGAGAGTCTGTAAACTTTTGTAGGTTAAGAGATCTTTTAGGTGATGTGGGGACAGAATGGTAAGGGGCGCTCTGAATGTCAGTTTATGAGCTTCTTTCTGCAAGAGCTGTCTAGCAGCTAATGCTCGTAGGCAGGGGGCCCATCCCTGAACTGTGGGGTCTAATTGCTTGGAGATATAAGCTACTGGGGCAAAGGATGAGCCATAATATTGGCCTAGGACTCTTAAAGCTTGACTGGACCTCTCATGAATGTATAATGAGAAGGGCTTCGACAAATCAGGAAGATGGAGAGCTGGGGCTTCCACAAGGGCTTGACGGAGCTTAATGAAGGAGTGTCGGGGTGAGGAGGATAATGGTTTTTTAGGGGGGCCCTTGCTGAGGTTGTATAGGGGTCTTGCCAACAGGGTGCAGGGAGAAGTTAGGGATATATGTTCTAAAATATCTAGCTAGGCTTAGAAAGGGCCTAGAAAGGAAAGGATTTTTGTCTTGGTTTTGGGAATGGGCAGGTCAGAGAGGAGCCATTTTCTGTCTAAGGTAATGGACTTTCTTTGTTGAGATAGAAGGAATCTGAGGTAAGTGATAGGAGGGGAAGAGATTTGAGCTTTGACGGGGGATACTCGGTAACTTCTGGAAGCTAGAAGGTTAAGTAGGGAGGCAGTGTCAAGTTGAGACTGTTCTCACGAGAGACTGCAGAGTAGAAGATTGTCCATGTATTATAATAAGGTGGACTTGGAGTGATCATGATGAAACTGTTTGAGGTCCTGAGCTAGGACCTGTCTAAAAATATGGGGACTATCTCGGAAGCTTTGTGGCAAAACTGTCTAAGTGAGTTGTTTAGAATGTCTTGTGTATGGGTCTGTCCAGGTGAAGATGAAAAAATCTTGGGAGCAGGGGTCTAGAGGGATAGAAAAATGGGTCTTTGAGATCTAGGACTGAGAAGTGGGATGCTGAGGCTGTATGGATTTGGAACTAAGGGATGGATAGGGACAATGGCTATGTTGATGAGGCGAAGGTCTTGGACAAGGCAGAAAGATCCGTTGGTTTTTTTAACAGCTAATATGGGGGTATGTCTTTGAGATCTAGGACTGAGAAGTGGGATGCTGAGGCTGTATGGATTTGGAACTAAGGGATGGATAGGGACAATGGCTATGTTGATGAGGCGAAGGTCTTGGACAAGGCGGCAAGATCCGTTGGTTTTTTTAACAGCTAATATGGGGGTATTAAATGGGGAGTGAGTGGGTCTGCTTGAATGATGGGTTGGAGGCCTATGAGGGCTGAAGTGGTTAGGGGGTATTGGGCCTGACAGATATACTGAGAGGGGTCACATAATTTGATAGAGGCAGGGGGACATAGGGCCATGGAGGGGCTTGTAATGTCCCAAACTTTGGGATTTACAGGGTGTATGAGGGCAGAACCGGAGCTTTCATTGGGTAGAGGGGGATCATCGGCTATGAGGGCCATCAGAAAGGGAGTACTGGGGGCTGTGGGAGTGGATATAGTTATGGAAACGTGGAGGAGGGAAAGGATGTCTCGTCCTAGTAAAGGGATGGGACACTGGGGCATAACCAGGAAGGAGTGGGAGAAAGGTATGGGATTGTCTTGGATTGTGCATAAAAGGGTGGGGGGGGGGTTAATGGGAAAATCTGTTTACCTCCTACTCTGACTATAGGAGTAATGGCTGGTGTGGTAGGGCCCCGGTATTCTCACAAGACTGAGAAGGTGGCTCCTGTATCTAGGAGGAAGGAGATGGGGTGACCGTCTACTGTTAAAGTAACCCTGGGCTCCTGTTTGGTGATGGAAATGGTCGGGCGAGAAGCCCCTGGGCCCCATCAATCTTCTTCTGCCAGCCCCACTATGGCGGGCTTAGGATGGGGGTTGTTCGTCCAGCCTCCCCTTCGGGTGGTTGGGCAATCAGACCCCCAGTGGCCCTTTTTGTGGCATCTGGGGCATGGGGTGGTAGGAGATCTGGGGGAGGGGCACGCCCTTGACCAATGTCCCTCTTTTCTGCACTTGAAACAAGCTCTTGGGGGGGCTTGTTTGTAGAGGGGCGCCCAGGTTGTGGTTTTATCAGCTGGGCCAACATTTGGAAATTGGCCTGATCAGCCTTTTGTTTACGGCATTCTTTCTCCTCCTCCCACTTATGGAAGACTTTAAAGGCCACTGTTAGGATCTCAGTCTGTGGGTTAGCGGGGCCCTGTTCTAACTTTTTGAGTTTAGCTTTGATGTCGGGGTAGCCTTGAGCTAGGAAGTATGTCATAAGGACATGTCTTCCTTCAGGTGTTTCTGGGTCCAGGCTGGTATACTGTAATAGGGCTTGAGTGAGTCTGTCTAAGAACTTGGAGGGGATTTCATCTCTCTTTTGAATTATGTCTTGGAGCTTTTGAAAATTGACTACTTTACGAGCTGCCTTTTTCAGACCTGCTATTAAGCAGGAGGCAAAAATATCTCGAGAGCGGAGACTCATGGTGGTGTTATAATTTCAGTGTGGGTCTTGTTCGGGGACAGCAGTGGGGCCAGGGGAATAGGTGGGGTCAGTCCTGTGGGTTTCAGTAGCCTGCATTTGGGCGAAGTCCTAAACTCGTCTACGCTCTTCAGGGAGGAGAGTATTGGCCAGGAGCATGAAAATGTCATGATGTGTGAGGCTGTAAGACTGGAGGGTGTATTGAAACTCCCTGATGTATGTCATGGGATCAGTGGAAAAGGAACTTAGGCGTTTCTCTAGTTGGGCTAAATCTCTTAAGGAGAAAGGGATGTGAACGCGCACGCTGCCTTCGGATCCTGCTACCTCCCGGAGGGGGGCGATAATTTTGAGAGGCTCTCAGGACTGAGTCTGAGGGGGACTGAAGGGTTCTGGCTCAGTCTGTGGGAGAGTGACGCGGTCTAGCCGTGCCTAGTCGAGCAGGTCCTGAAGTGCAGAAGGGGGGCAAAGAAAATAAAGAAAGATAGAATCTGACCCACATGTCGCCAGCTAGCAGCCCAGCTGCTTGCCTCTGCTGCTTTAGTTGGGCTTGAACTCATGACTCTGAGGTTAAGAGTCCCATGCTCTACTGAGCTACAGCAGGGCTCCAGTTAATTGCTTATGGAATGCGTTGTTTTCTATTCCTGCCACATCGGCAAGTGGGGGAAGGGCATAGCTAGAAGCAGGGGCGGTGTTTCTACACATCTTCAAGGTCTCCCTATTTTCAGAGTGAGGAGTCTTGGCAAGATATGGTTTTGTGGACAGATAACTTCTAAGGACTGCACCGGTTGTTCTCTAGCTTGTGCTTTCCCATGCTGCATTCAGACATGGGGGGAGGTGCTTTCCCATTCTCTCTACAAACATGTGAGAAGACAAAGGCGGTCCCCAACAGGGGAGAAACAGGTGATGAGGGCAAAGACAGAGGAGGCCCCTGGGACCTAGTTAAAGGGGGGCTGAGAGGTTCAGGCTTAATCTGCAGGGAATGAAGGTGGAGGAGGTGAGATGGGGGAGGAGATGGTTGGGAAGGAAGGGAGAAGGGCTGTTGTAGGAGAAGGGGAAGGGAGTGAACCGGAGGCTTCTGCGGGGGCAGCGGCTTGCAGGCTAGGAGAACTTGGGAGGGGGTGGGGAGATGAGGAGGCGGAAAGCTTCGATATAGGGAATCTCCTTCCATTTTTTCAGGTGCTGGCAGTAGTTAAAAAGATCGCGAGTGATGATAGTGTAGGACCCCAACCTCCCTGAGAAATAAGTTAGCTTAAGAGTGGCCATCTTGAAGCCCAAAAAGCCATTCTGATATATGACTCAGAGGGAACAACTGAAACCAGGTAACTCCTCTGGAAAAACAAGTTAATCAATCATGACTGCTGGCAGCGCTAACCTTTCGGTTAGTTAAGCATAAAAGCTGACCCTACCTTGCTACACCCCCAGGACGTGGCACTAACCCAGAAATCGTAGGTTTGAAAAATTACTGCCTTTGTAGTATTGTTATCTTGCTATGTAGTATTGTTATCTTGTTACTACAACATAATCTGTAACCATGGTAAATCTCTAGGGCTGAATGCCTCAGAAAATCCTATATAACCACTTAGTTGTAAGTACTCAGGGTCCTCGTTGAGACCTGGTGGACGGGCTGACTTGGACCCCAACTAGTTGGCTTCCGAATAAATTCCTCTTGCTTGTTGCATCAAGAAACGTCTTTGGTGAGTGATTTGGGGCGGCGCCTTCCTCAGGGGAATCCAACATTTGGGGGCTCGTCCGGGATCATGCGCTCACCCCGCTTCACTCCCGAAGTCGCTCTTGGAGGAAGAGGTAAGATTAGTGGCGCCTTGAGTTGTCTGTGTTCTGTCTTCTGTTTTCAGTGAGACCGGTCAGAATTCTGTAAAGGGGTACCCACTGTCTGGCAGCTGTCCCGATCCTGTAAAGGGGTCGAGACTGCGGTCGGTAGACGTACTAGGAGCACCGCAGGCTGCAACCCTGAGGGACGCCTCGGGGAGGTTGGGAGGCCAGGGACGCCTGGTAGCCTCCCGTCTGTTTTTCTGGCAAGGTGAATCTGATGAGATAGGGTTGATTTTCAGGCGCCAGGAATATCAACCCTCTGATTCCTTTCGGTTTCTGTTTGAAAATCTGAGAAAAAAAAAAACAAAAAGCGGCCGCTGTTTGTCTAATCTGTGTGTGTCTCTGTTTTTTGTGTCTTTCATGTGCCTAATAATTGTTATACTGACAATGGGACAGACTCAGACAACCCCCTAAGTGTGTAAATGAATATATCTTTCTACCTCCGGATGGTATTAATGAAATTGATTTAAAGACAAGCGCTTGTGAAAATTGAGTGTTCTAAAACTTCCAGAAAACCTGATAAAAAAGTGTTAAGCATTAATGCTAATTTGGGTTTGCCTGAGACGGGCATGTCCTGGTAGTTGTCGGCTGCCTGAGTTTACCTAGAGTCATTTGAGTCATGTTATCTGCTAAATCTTTTAAGAATAGAATGCTTAGAAGCTTGGCTTTGTCTAGTGTTCAGTGGGGGTCTTGTGAGTAGGCTAGCATAGTTGTTGCAGGTAAGTGAACTGGATAAGTGTGGCAAGTGAACACCTTTTTAATTGTGTGTTGCAGTGTGTATGCCTACCTGCAGCCTGAGAATCTTTGTAGTAACTTAAAGCCTTAGAGTTTTGTTAAGTTGAGAAGATGTGCTCTGTGTTTGCTGGGAGATTGTGCTGTGAAGCTCATAGTTGCAGAAATTGTAGAATGTGTTCGTAAGTTTGTCAGTCTAGGAAATGTTGGTTTGACAGTTTGCAGTGTCCTGCTTCTCAGTGTTCACTGGAGCTTGAAGTTTCTAATAGTTTTGAGTTCTGGTTAGAACTGCTTAAAGTGATAGAGAGGGCATTTCTCTATGTTGAAAGATCACAGCAGTTTCTCATGCTTAAAGTCTCAGTGAGTTGCCATGAAATCGTAATGTTAAAGGGACTAAAAGCTAAAGTTTGTTAACAACTGTATAACCTTTATTTGCCTTTGAAATATTTTGTTATTAAAAATAATTGCATGGCCTGAAAAATTGAATTCCTAAGCAGAATAGTAACAAAGCTTTTTTCAGCTGATTAAATGCACTTAGTTAACAAACCAAAATTTATTAAACTGTAGAATCTGGACAAGATTATGTTTCTCCCAGAAAAACAGGTTTCACTGTAAAAGTTTAGATAGACGAACGTGTGACCACTTTTGAGAAAAGTTGTAATAGATTTTTTGAGAACCACCAGGTCTTCTTGTTTAATTTATATGCTGTATGTTTAAAAAAAAAAAACATGGGGGACTCTCCATATTTTTTAATGCAAATAATCTTAGAGCTTTTAATAGAATTTGCATAGCAGCTTATATCTACTATTAAAGAGTAAAACATTCTTGAAGCTTTCAGGGAAAACCTGTAAACTTAAGCACTTTCTCTGCTTTTTTGTATCTGGTCTTAGACACTTATGCTGAGTTATGTTCTTATTATTTTCACTGTTTGTAAGCTATTGATTGTAAGCCAAAGGTCATCATTTCTCAGTCCCTAAATGAAGAAGTAAAATGCCTGACCTCTTTCATCTCAAATCATATTTCTGGTCATATCTGAATATCTGTGTGAAAGAAAGAGACATTTAAATTTGAGATTCTGCTTAAACTTTTAAGTTGAATTTGACTATAGCCATATCCATTCTTTGTATGTATCTCTAACAGGTCTTTTGTATGCCTGGTGATATTATACTCTGCCTTGAGTTTAGACAGTTCTTTCAGCTAAATATGAATTCTTATTGTAGCTTTTTTCCCCTCCTGAAGATGAAAGCAGAAGAATCTACCATCTGCTACCATTCTCTCAAGAATGCTTAGTAACCTAGAATTAGTTTGACTTTCTGTATGTTGTCTTTAAAAATTGACAGCAGCAGTCTCCCCTGCTGCCCCACTTTTTAAGATATCTCATTTACTGTGCTGAGTATATAGACAATAAATGTGTAATGATAGTTCTAAAAAAAATTAAATGCAAAAAGGTGCTTTTACCTCTAGTTAACTCTGATATTTTCCAGAGGGCCCCTGGAACATGTCAGAAGAATTTTTCTCACTAGAGAAAGTATTTGACTAATTTGGCTTATTTATCTGATATATATATATATTTATTTACCAGGAAAGCACTGTCAAAGAGAATGATGCTAAACTTTGTTACTGAATGTTTTGTATTACAGAAATATCAGAATTTCCTTATGTCAACTGTTTTACAGTAAGCTCTCATCAGATCTTTAACCATTGTCATTTGTAAGTCTTTTGTCATTTATAGTATTATCCCTAAACTGGTAAAGAACTAGATTTCAGCAGAACAGGTATTAGTTACATAAGATTACATAAACTAAAGAAAATGATTTTGTGTCTTTTTGTTTCAAATGTTGCTGGTAAAATGTTTTAACCTTGTTCTCTTAAACTGACAACAGTTTAGTAAATGACTATCTTTATGAGCAGAATTGAAACATCCTTCTCTCTACTTGATCCCTCCAGAGTTTAAAAACTTTCAGTGACTGTTTTTATATTCCATGGCAGTATGTTTATTTGCACGAGTTCAATAAGAATCTGCTTTCCTTGTGAGAAGACTACTTAAGAACACTGGTTATACTACCAGGGCTTTGACTGGAATGTCGTACCTGAGAGACATGTGCATAGACTCAGATGTGAACAACTTTAAAGAACTAAGATTGACTTTATAAAGCCAACAAAGCCCCTTGGAAGAACTGGCCTAGTACCTTGCTTACAGAGTTCCCAGCAGCCTTACCAGGTGAGTAAAGAAAGTCACTTCCTGGCAGGTGCAGAGACCTCGAGAAGAGAAGAATTCATCCAAATCTACAGGTACTGCAGGTAAAGCCTGATGGCAAGTCTGGCTTGGCTGTCTGGCCTCAAGAGGCCTTTAAAAGTTCAATCTGAAATTCCTTACAAAAAGTTCCAGCAAAGCATATTTAAAAGAACCTGTGTAATCAATTGCTCTTCTTGCTGCACCTGTGCAAATAATCAAGCCAGCTGTTAATTATTTTCTTAACCTAGTTACTTCTAGTAAAAATGAGAGTGATTTTAGAGAGAAGTATCGTTTCAATAATGTAGCCTCCTTCCAGAATAAAAAATCCAACTCCAGATGTTGCTACATAACCTAATAACACAATTTGTTTTATCTTGCCTAGAAGCCACAAAACTGCAAATAGTAATAAAAATGAAACCCAGAATAGAAGCGCCAGCCTTCTGAAGCCCTCTCAACTGACCAGTGATGGAGACCTAGCTGCACCCTTTACTGCGCCCCCTTCTCAGCACGAAGCAGCCAGAGCGGTCATCGCCCCTTTTCCCTAGCAGCAGCTAGAGTCTCTATCTGTAGAAGAAAGAATGAGACCATACCCATAGCCTTCCCTGGTAAAAACAGGTATTTAATCCCTCCTCCCAAGAGATGGTGGGCTTGTAACACTGGAGTGACCCATGTGTCTCTACTTCTGCCTTCAACTCCTCCCATGATTTCTGTATCATGGTCCAGTTAGTACCCAGACTAATGTATCATGATGACTTATCATTCGTGGCAGAATTAGAACCTAAACTAAGGTATAAAAGAGAGCCAGTCTCACTCACTCTAGCTGTATTACTAAGAGTAGGAGTCGCAGCCGGAGTAGGACCAGGGGCAGCTGCAATTATACAAGGAAACCAACATTATGAAGGACTAAGAATAGCTATCGGTGAAGATTTGAGAACTATAGAACAGTCTATTTCTAAACTTGAAAAGTCCCTAACCTCTCTCTGAAGTAGTGCTACAAAATAGACGAGAGTTAGATTTACTATTTCTAAAAGAAAGTAGATTGTGTGCACCTCTAAAGGAAGAGTGCTGCTTCTATGCAGACCATACTGGAGTAGTAAGAGACTCAATGTCTAAATTAAGAGAAAGATTAAATCAGCGAAAGCGAGAACGAGAAGCTAACCAGAGCCTGTTTGAATCCTGGTTTTCTAGATCCCCATGGCTTACAACTCTAATATCCACTTTGGCAGGACCCCTGCTTATTTTAATATTGCTCCTCACCTTAAGTCCCTGCATTTTAAATCGAGTAATAACCTTTATTAGAGAAAGAGTAAGTGCTGTGCAGGTGCTAATGCTGAGACAACAGTATCATACCCTCACACAACAAGAAGAAACCAACATTCCATGATTAGAATGTTCAGAAAAAGAAGTGGGGAATGTAGGACCCCAACCTCCCTGAGAAATAAGTTAGCTTAAGAGTGGCCATCTTGAAGCCCAAAAAGCCATTCTGATATATGACTCAGAGGGAACAACTGAAACCAGGTAACTCCTCTGGAAAAACAAGTTAATCAATCATGACTGCTGGCAGCGCTAACCTTTCGGTTAGTTAAGCATAAAAGCTGACCCTACCTTGCTACACCCCCAGGACGTGGCACTAACCCAGAAATCGTAGGTTTGAAAAATTACTGCCTTTGTAGTATTGTTATCTTGCTATGTAGTATTGTTATCTTGTTACTACAACATAATCTGTAACCATGGTAAATCTCTAGGGCTGAATGCCTCAGAAAATCCTATATAACCACTTAGTTGTAAGTACTCAGGGTCCTCGTTGAGACCTGGTGGACGGGCTGACTTGGACCCCAACTAGTTGGCTTCCGAATAAATTCCTCTTGCTTGTTGCATCAAGAAACGTCTTTGGTGAGTGATTTGGGGCGGCGCCTTCCTCAGGGGAATCCAACAATAGGATCAAGAGTTCCCCCTGCGAGCCATTGGTTTTTATTGTCTAGGGGGTATGTCGGCCAATCTTGGGATCAATATTTACGGAGAAGTTTTGGTTTTATATCAGGCATCAGGGAGAGGGTAGCCAGATGCTTAAGCAGGCATTCAAGAGGTGAACTTTCAGGGAGGGATGAGGAGGCTCCCATGGTAAAGGACAGAGAAGGAGACAAACAGGGGAAGACGAACGGAGATCCTCGGACTGGAAGCAGACCACAAGGAGACAAAGGGCGTCCCCGATGATCCTTGGTGGTCTGCGGAAACTCGTATACGAGTCGGAATTTCTTGGGAAGTGTGGGTCGTCACCCAGACTTCCCTAAGAAGGCAGAGTGCCGGAGTCACGAGGTACCTAGCGCTAGGCGTTTTCAGAGGACGGAGCAGAAGGAGGAGGGGGGGGAAAGGGAGCGTTCTCATCCACAAAGGAGTCACCTCATTTATAGCTGTTGGAGGGGGGTGCCTGAGAGTCGGCCGCAGCCGTAAAGGCTTGAGGCAGAGATTTATGACTGTCGGAGGAGTGGCCTGAGCGTCCGCCGCAGCCGTAAAGGCTTGGGGCGGGGATTTATGGCTGTTTGGGGAGGGGCCTGAGGGTCCGCCGCAGCCGTGAAGGCCTGAGGCGGGGAGAGTTCCATCCTCATCCCCTAGCGTCAGGGCCTTGCCGGATGATCACGGTCAATGGCACTGCGATAGCTCGGGGAAGAGTGGCCCACCCCGGGGAAATTTTGCTTAAAAACTTTCAGCACTGATGGAAAGGATGGTGAATGCGTTTGACTGTCGGAGGAGGGGCCTGAGCGTCCGCCGCAGCCGTAAAAGGCTTGAGGCGGGGATTTACGGCTGTTGGAGGAGGGGCCTGAGGGTCCGCCGCAGCCGTGAAGGCCTGAGGCGGGGAGCGTTCCCTCCTCATCCCCGAGCGTCAGGGCCTTGCCGGACGATCACGGTCAATGGCACTGCGATAGCTCGGGGAAGAGTGGCCCACTCTGGGGGGAAAACTTACCTAAAGGCTAGAGAGGAGTGGTGAGTGTTATGAGCCAGCGCCGGAAAAAGAGGACGAGGGCAAGCTGCTGCTGGTGTCGCAGGGAAGACGGGGCCCAGTTGGGGTGTCCCATCTCCTGGGTTTCGGCACCAATGAAAGGAAAGGAGCGACACATAGCAGCAGTTCACCGGAGAGTTCCGCTTTATTAGGGAAAGGTGCTGGGTTATATAGGAGGGGGCATGAATTGATTGAGGTATCACTTCTATGGGGCTGGTGGCTGTTGGCTAGGTGCTGGGATTGGGAGGGGGGCGAGAGGTGATTGGGCTTCAGGTGGCGCCGGCGGGAACTGAAGACCCCGAAGAGAAGCCGGAAGTTTGCCATCTTACTGGTGGGGACCCTTCAACTTTTCCTCACTCTTCCCTTGTCTTTAGCTTTTCGAAGACTTGAAATTATAAATCTCTGTGTCTTTGAGATGTATGTAAGTCTTCTTAAAAGCTAATTGGGCCTTTGCCAGTTTAGTATCCTGTGTCTCTCAGAGTCCTCAGAGCCATCCCTTGCAATGGGAGCATCGGTGAGATGACACCTGTAAGTCCGGGAAAAGGAAATCCCGTGGCAAAGTACCTCTAAAAACCAAAATCAGTCAAAGGGAGAAATAAAGTTTAAAACCCGTTTATTGCTTACAAAACTGCAGTCCAGACCATCTCTCTCTCCTGCTCAAGCAGCCACGACCCCGGGCCTCCCCCTACCTCTCAGGTACCGATAAGCCCTCTGTTGCCCAGGTAATCACCCACTGATATGGAGATGAACTTCTCCACCCCTGAGGAAAGATGCAAATGCACTAAAGCCTACTAGTTTACACCTCTGAACCCCTATTGATATGCAGATGTACCAAAGCCAGGTGAGATATTCTGGAAATACTACAATTTTACCCACAGCACCCTCCCTGTCTCTGTGGCAGTTCAGCCTTGGTACCTGGCTCTGAGGTGTCACTTAACTACTTGTCAAAAAAATAGTTTTATTTTTCCTTGGATATATCTGTAATGGATTATACTTGCTGCCTATATAAAGAGTAGGATTTCTTTTTGCCTTTGAAACCTCTTTAGCATATTGCCCACAATACACATCAGGCTGGTTTAATGATTCTATGCTCCATCCTTTTCTACAGTTTGTGAAGAGGATTCACTGTGTACCTTAGAGGTGAGGGGGAAGGCTGGGGTTGTTGCTGCTTGAGCAGGTGAGAGAGATGGGCCTGACTGCAGTTTTGTAAGCAATAAACGGGTTTTAAACTTTATTTCTCCCTTTGATTTGGGTTTTTAGAGGTATTTTGCCCCAGGATTTCCTTTCTCCAGACTTACACCCAACAAGATTCAGATGTACTCATTTATTAATAATTAACTCTTGTTATAGACTTGGAGTGGAGGAGAATGAAAAAACTGTTAAAACAAGACTGAGTAAAACAAAACAGAACAATGAGACTAAGGCACTGAAAATGTTTCTTGTCTATTAAAAATAGAGTAAATGCTGCATACCACTCCTGCCAAGGACAAAGATTATAAAAGTAATGTGCTATCACTGGATATTGGGAAGCAGAGTTTGAAAAGCTCAGAGAATTCAGAACTTAGGTCTTAGCTAAATCCATCTGTATAGGTTAATAAAAGGAAACTCAATAGTTCTCACATCAAAGTAACCTATTTATTTCAATGACAACTAGAAAGGAATTAAACTACATGCAAAAAAAAGATTTTTAATTGATGAAAATTGGAAAAGAAATTCTCAAAAAATTAGAAAGGCAAAGAAAATGCCCTCAACAACTACTGTTCAAAACCTCATGGTAGGTGTGATCTAAAAAAAAATTTACTACAAAAAAAGCGCCCACATAAAGTGATCCTTTTTTAGCTGTATTATCACTAATTATCGCTTGATTACATTTTATATCATCTAGTCCAGCACAGGGAAAAAAATTATTGAACATAAAACACCATCATATTTTTTCTTCAGTATCTAAGTATTGTCTGTATAATTAGGAACTTCAGGTTTATAAGCAGAGAGTTCTAATCAAATAAATGCACTGAAAAGACCATAACAATCCTCTCAGCTTGACAAACTTTAGACAGGCTTCTTCCTGACTCTAGATCCTGGTCTTTCTTAAGTATTTTATTTAGAAAACTTGTACTTATAAATTCCTTCTCTGCTCCTCTGAGATGTAAATCTTCTTAAAGTCCTCTTGTCAGTTTTGTAATCGAGGAATACCTTTCTCAAGGACCTGGGAGCCATCCTTTTGGAATGTAATTACTGATGAAGAGAGCAGCTCTCCTGTCTCTCAGCCTCTAGGAGGTAGGAGCCTAACTTACTTGACAAGCACCAATTAGCTAACAGAGATGGCTCAATCACAGAGAAAAAAATATTTGCAAACCCAGGAAATGACTGAATTTGCTCAACATGTTCCATTGATCAACCTCCCCCCCTCACCCGCATCCTCCAGTACTTTTCCACTAGTTTATCTCAGTGCTTAAAAATCCTGCCATTTGCTTCAGTGGAGTTGACTTCAGATTTAGTTCTGCTCTCCCTCCTCTATTGCCATAGACTTGAATAATGTCCTTTGCCTGTGTATCTTTGCCCAGTGCAATTTTTGTCTTGACAAAACCTATCCTAAAGTTCTTAAAGTCTCTACGAAAAAAAAATAATAATAATAACCTTGAATAGGATAAATATTTAATCATTTATTTTCTTATGTTTCAGAAGAATTTTGCTGTAGGCAGATAGCATAGATACATATTATAATTATAGCATATATGTGTATATTTATACATATAAATAAAATAATTACATATTTATATAAATACATTAAGGGGAACCAGAATATGCCACCTCAAAATATTCCTCTTTGTCATAAAGATAGTTTTGAGCTGATGACAGTTGAGAAAGAGAAGCAGAAAATTTCTAAAAACAAAGTATAAATTTCTCTTTTGTAAAGGGAATTCACATTTACAAAGGAAAGTTGCACTTGTAATGGTCTCTCCCTCTCCGGCACCAGGAAGGAGGACAACTCATAATTTAATTTAATTTAAACTCAATTTAAATCTCAATTTAAGAGCATAATTTTTCTCTTGTTAAAATCATTTATCTAATTAAGTACTTAACAATTTTTAGTGAAACAGAACAAAGGAATAGACAGAGAGCATATTTAGCCAGAGGGGAATTTCGAGATAGCTCTGTTCTCCTGCTACACACAAAGTGTGAGTCCACTGAGCAGCCAAGATACTAATAGAATTTTACTAAGATGTTAATATTCTCCTAAAAGAAGACACAAACCAACAGTGTGATTTTAAAATCACCATTTAGCCTGTGTAATGAAGAGTTGGGGTAGAGTGTTGTCCATTTTGTAAAGGTTTTAACATGTACACTTTTGTTTGCTTGTCTTGTGTCAGGCACTGGGATTTAGGTTGCTTTGTTTGATAAAGAAATGTGGAGAAATGCTAGAGTAGATTATATAGTATTTTATTTAATACTTCATAATACTTCAACAAAGCAAAATTGAGCAAAAACCTCCAACAGAGATCTTTTGTAATATTCTCATTCTTTCTACTAAAAGGATGTGAAAGGAAGATAAAGATTACCAATGTTTCAAAATAAGTTTTCAGCTCTTTCTTGATACTTGGGCTCTAAATCCTTTTTCCTTTGTGAATAAAATACTCTGAGCACTGACACTCACAGCTTCATGTTCCAGTGTGTCTGAGATTCTCTCCATGATCCCCTTGACTCACGTTCTTGCACCTCAATTCTGAATTACATCAACTCAGTTAAGAAACACAGCTTTTGCTCTTTTCTCTGAAAAAGACACTTTACAATAATGATAAGCAATCATCTAAAAAACATACACAGGAGGGAGCTCCTCAGACTTCCCATTGCTTCCTCTCCTTTTTGTGTGCCATGCATTTATTTTTTAATACAGATTTCTGTCACCCCAGACTGCTGTCATTACTGCCTTCTTGGAAAATTCCTTCTGCCTCTAGCTCCTGATTGCTACAGAAGACTCCTTCCTGGTTCTTACACTTGACTCCCAGATTGCTGAATTAGACCTGTTTTTAAAATGCTTCTAAGATCTGCCTCCAAAGTCTTGGCTTCCTTTTCCATTTTCTAAAGTCTCTTTTCAACTCTTGCTTCTTATTCTCTGCCCTTGGGTATCCTTTCTATTCTGAGGGTCCAAATATCCTAGGCAACCATTATACAAGACCTAGACCTACTTCCTTCAACGTTTGCTATGCTGCCTGTTCTTTAAATAAATTCCCAAATTTGTATCAGTACTTTATCAAAACATCCCCAAATATGACTTCACTATGCTATTACTAATTCTTCTATTTCTAGTTCCCACCTCTGTTTCTACTTTCCAGTTTCTTTCCTAAAGACAACATTTTTTAAACTGGGTGTTTAAAAATTTCAACTGACCTTTAATTTTTAGTTTTTGGCTTTCCAGGCTGTAAGAATTTTCTTCAAACACACTATATTCTGGAGACCTCCAAATAACCAATATTTTCCTAATATGTCTCAGCAAATATGGCTGTCAGATCTAGAATGCTCCAAGCAAATATTTGTAAATATTCCTGATCCAGTATCTCAAGTTGATTTATTTTTTTCATTGCCCATATAAAAAGAATCTCTTCATTTTTTATTGAGGGATCATACCCTCCAACACACTTGGTTGGTGATAACTATGCCTATGATGAAGATTTATTTAAAATCCACTAGAAGCCTAGAGATGGCTAAGCAAAGAATAAAAGAACAGGGGATCCCAAAGGCACCCAGCAATCACAAAAACGCTATGAAAGTAATCACAAATAAATATCTTCCCATGTGCATGTATGTACCCATGCAACTTATTATATCCCCAAACTCTAGTTTCGCTCAAACATTTAGCACTGAAAGGCAAAACGAGAGTCCAAGTAGATGCAGACATTTAATGCACGTGATCCTGCCCCTACCCCTCCTTGACCCTAAAGACAGGTAGGAAGGTCATTAAAAGGCCCAGGAAATGAGGTGCCTATGCCTACTTCAAACCTCTCTGAGAAACAGGGATAACAGAAAAATAACCTGAAGCCAATACTCCAGAGTGGCTCTAACAAAAAATAATAATCATAATAATAAAGAGGATGATATCACAAGCAGGTGAGTAAGGAATAGAATTCCTAGTGCTATAAAAATGTTTTTTGCTGCCAAAGATGAATAGAGAAGTAACAGAGAGCAGGGCATCCCAACGGCTCTCCTGAGACCTACAAATTCTAACAAATGAAAAATTAATTCATTCCAAATACTTAGCATATCATAAGCTTTACAATCTCAAATTAAAATATGTGAATCTTTGCTATATTTTCCAACTAATAAATTTATTGTAGATCTGATTAAAGTTGTTCAATATCATGAATTATGAAAACTAACTATATTTGGACATGATTGCCTAAAACTAAATCATTACAAAGTCTATACCCTAAAAAGAATCCTATGCCTGCAAGACATAGATTAAAGTGATTAATGACTCCCCTAGTTGAGTATTATCATTTACTATAATTGAATTACTTTAAGCATTTGGCCCAGTAATATATTATTATTAAATATATACAGAACAGTAGAAGTAAAACATGCCAGGGAAACAATGTCTTTGACCTTCAAAAACCCAAAATTTAATTACTTAACCAATCCAATTTATGATCAACAAAGCCAAACAGGATTCAAATTTATGCTTTATGTACTGCATTTGGAAAAATTCTGGACCACTTCTTCAATCCATTGTATATCATGATATATCAAACATCTCTCATTGCTATGGTTTGAATTTTGGATGCTTTGTGTACCTAACTTTTATAGCTCTATTCAAAATTCCCTATTTCCCTGTTTTTCAAATTACTGTAGTTATATCATTGTTTATTTGGGGTGGGATGGGCAGTTTTCATTGTAGTTTCAATTTTATATAACTTACAATTAGCCTAAGAATATTACTCATACTATAAAAGTATGGAGTATATAATCCTGTAGTTGGACTGTATTATCTTAAGATAAAAAGTTTTTAATAAGAAAGTTTGTGATTTATAAGACTGATATGTTGAATCATAATTTTATATCTTACATGTAGTAAAAGTCACCCATTTCAAGTTAACAATTCAGTGTTTTTAATAATTTTACCAAGTGGTACAACCACCATCATAAATTAGTTTTAGTACATTTTCATTCTCCCAATAACATCTCTGTCTATGTACAGTTCATCCTTGTTCCCCCTCCCAATCCCAGGAATCCACTAATTTACTTTCTGTCTTATAAAGTTGTCTTTTCTGGACATTTAAGATAATAATATAAACTGGCTTTGAGTAGTAGACAATCTTCTGGGGAGGAGTGAAACACCTGGACTGGGACTCATTTCCCTCCTCATTTGTAGAGTAGGGCTGACTCTTCCCAGAAAGAAAGAAGGCATACATCCAGGTCTAACCACCTTATAAAGTGATGATAACTGGAGCACCTGGTAAAACAGAATAATGATATTTGATAGAAGAATAGTCCTTATCTATGGAATGCTCTAAGGAGAATGTACATGACTTGGGCTTGTTTATGGCCATCAAACACAGGATCTATATCTATCTATCTATACATATATATATATATATATATATATATATATATATATATATATATATATATATATATATATATATATATATATATATATATATATATATATATATATATATATATATTGGCATCATTAACCTACAATTACATGAGGAACATTATGTTTACTAGACTCCCCCCATCACCAAGTCACCCTCACAAACCCCATCACAGTCACTGTCCATCAGCGTAGTAAGATGCTGTAGAATCACTTCTTGTCTTCTCTGTGTTGCACAGCCCTCCCCGTATCCTCCCACCAACATTACACATGCTAATCGCAATGCCCCCTTTCTTTCCCCTTCCTTATCCTGCCCTTCCCACACATCCTCCCCAGTTTCTTTGCTTTGGTAACTGTTAGTCCATTCTTGGGTTCTGTGATTCTACTGCTGTTTTGTTCCTTCAGTTTTTTCTTTGTTCTTATACTCCACATATGAGTGAAATCATTCGGTATTTGTCTTTCTCCGCTTGGCTTATTTCACTGAGCATAATACCCTCTAGCTCCATCCATGTTGTTGCAAATGGTAGGATTTGTTTTCTTCTTATGGCTGAATAATATTCCATTGTGTATACGTAGCACATCTTCTTTATCCATTCATCTACTGATGGACACTTAGGTTGCTTCCATTTCTTGGCTATTGTAAATAGTGCTGTGATAAACATAGGGGTGCATCTGTCTTTTTCAAACCGGGCTGCTGCATTCTTAGGGTAAATAAGGATCTATATATTTACGGTGAAAAATGTCACATAAGCAAGGTGACCATCAGGGTGTATTTCATAACCTAAAGGTTACATTCTTTCCACAGAGCCCCAGCGAAAGACTGAACACAGGAGAAATACAAAGGTCTGGCCATTTCATCCCAGTGTAAGTTCCTAATGGGCATTTGCTCCCAAGTTCTCCATTGAATTTACCAAGATCTGCATTACTGGCTAAGGTTCTCCCTACCCACTTCTGCTTCCTTGCCCAATTCTGTTTACAGGTGTCAGACTTACAGCATGGTCTAAAAGTTTTCCTTGCCTAACTAATGCTTCTTTCCCCTTTATCTCCCACAGGTGTTACCTTTCCATAAGGCTTATCATGGACTGAATTGTGAATCTTGTCTCCCAAAAATTCATTTTGAACCCCTAATCCTCAATGTGACTGTAATTAATGTTAGATAAAATCTTAACAGTGGGGCCCTGATCCAGTGTGACTGGTGTCTTTATAAGAAGAGGAAGAGACCCCAGGACTGTGTATGCACAGAGAAAGGTCACGTGAGAACACAGTGCACAGAGAAGACAGCTAACTGAAAGTGAAGGACGGAGGCCTCAGGAGAAACCAAACATGAGTGCACCTTGATCTTGGACTTCCAGCCACCAGAACTGGAGAAAATTAAGTTGTGTGGTTTAAGCCAATTTATCCATGGTATTTTGCTTTGGCAGCCCTATCTGAGTAATAAAAACCTTTGCAGTCCTAACTCTCTCAACATTGCTTCCCACAGCAATAAGCCTTTGCAGAG
This sequence comes from Manis javanica, assembly GCF_040802235.1. Taxonomy (NCBI): domain Eukaryota; kingdom Metazoa; phylum Chordata; class Mammalia; order Pholidota; family Manidae; genus Manis; species Manis javanica. Next base: position 48,448,398 of record NC_133167.1, on the reverse strand, counting down.
ATACACACACTTTCAACTTCCAAAGTATGGCCATAACACAAGTTACCCTTAATGTTGCCTACCATCCTCTTGAGATCCAGAGGGAAAGAAATCCTAGCCAATGATGGAAGATAAAAGCTACTACTTCTCACTGCACCAATGTGCATTCCAAGCATGCCAACAGTGAATAGTACAGGTGCATCCATTCTGATAGTCTAGTGGTCCCAAAGATACCAGGGCTTTCTTTGACTGATTATAAGAACAGCTTTTCATCTGTTTATCTCATCAGGTGCAACAGTAGTTACACAAAGCAGTTAACATACTTCTGTTGACTCAGGCTGCCCTACAGAAAAGACAACCAGGAATTCACTTTGGTAGTGCCAGTTGGATTATACTCTTAACTTTTAAAGAGCATGGCATTCAAGAGTCAAGTGATCTAGGCATATTGAGTTTACCTATACCAGTAGGAACTAGATACCCAGGAACAAAAATCTTTTTTTAAAATGTATATTCTACATAACCACACGAACGGCTAAAACTAAAAAGACAGGACAAGATTTTGATAGTAGTGCATCTAGAACTCTCTTAAATTACTGGCTGGGGCTGTAAGTGACACAACCTCTTCTGGAAAAAGTCTGGCAGTTTCTTACAAAACTAAATATATACCTACCCTATGATCCAGCAATTCTATTTATTGCTATTTATGCAAAAAGAAGTGAAAAATACATCTACCCAAGGGATTATACAACAATATTCACTATTGACAATAGCCAAAGATTAGAAATAGTCCAAGCATTCATATAAAAGAATTAACAAGCAAACTGTGGTATATCCACAGAATGGTCCCAATATCCACAACAACACACATGAATTTCAAAAACATTATGCTGAATAAAAGACCCCTATCCAAGGAGTACATATTATATTATTCCATTTACATGAAGGCATAGAAAAGGCAAAGCTAATTCATAATTTTAAAAAAGTAATAATGAATGCCTGCCAGATTGAGAGGAGGCAGGGACTGACTGGGAATAGACTCAAGGAAACTTCCTGGAGTGATTTTAATGGCCTATACTTTGGTAGAGATTTGGTTTATGCAGGTACATGCATTTGTCAAACTCAGAAAACATAATTAAGTTTTATGCATTTTATTGCATATATATTTTACCTCTAGAGAAAAAAATACTGAACCACAATGACACACATGCTAATGTATTTAAGGAGAAATGTACTGATATCTGCAATATACTTTAAAATGTATCAAGAAAGATGGATGGCTGAGAGATGAATACCTGATAAAGCAGTATACCAAAAAGTTAATGGTAGAATCCAGTTACTGTGTTGACTAGTGTTGGCTCTAAAATTGTTTCAACTTTGTTGTATGTTTGAAACTTTACTTATTAAAATATTGGAAAATATATGTGCATGTGTAAAGGCTAACTACATTCTTATTTTTCAAACAGTATTGACACCTAATTTAAACTGCTGTATTATATCTAGTTGCACCTGCTAGCTCTATATCTACTACCTTCTTATCCAGCATAATCAAATTTGATACTTTATCAGTTAATCAAAATGTCATCTACAAAGGTAAATAAACATATCGATGACTCATATCTTAGCCATTTTATTTTTAACTCTATATAAACATAAAATATTTTTCAATGTCATTGTAGATTTTTTAATTACTGTTCTTATCATTCTTATAATGCATCATATATTTCCTTTCCTGGTTTATTCAAATTAGAAAACTTGACTTTGCAAAACAAATGAATGCATAATTCTTATCCATTTCTATATTTTCTTTTAGTTTTCTACCCTATAACCAATTTGGCAAAAAAAAAACTTATTTGAAATGAATCTTTATAGTCTTTCAAAACATTCATTTAAAAATTCCTCTTTTCCTTCTCATAGATATCATTTCCTTTTCTTTAGGCACCATTTAATAAAACTGCTCCATAAATTATTACCTACCTATAATAGCAAGTATACTTGGCATAAAGTGGTAAGATCAAAAGCAAATTGCAACTATATAATAAAAATTCTATAACACATAAAAATTCAACCAGATTTTAGTATTTTTTAAGTGTTTGTCAAAAAGAAAAAAATAACACTTTCTTGTGTGTCATTCAGAGACTACTGATTACTTATATAGTAGCTCTAATTTCCTTTCAGCACAGTCTCATTTGATTACTATTGAGAATTTCTCTCCTGATAAATTCAAAATGCTGACTGGTTGTTTCACTTACTAAGCCCCCTTGAATTCTTTTATCTGATTATTGGGCTCTAAAATCTCTCTCTTCCTTTCTTTTTCTTTCTCTCCCTCCTTCCTTCTCTATCTCTCATCTATTCACTCTCTCTTTGTGCATATGTTCCCCACCATTATCTGTACAGTAGATACAGTACACTGGCTTGCTCAACACTTACCCAAAGTAAGGAGATTCTCAGCCTACCATGCACCTAGCTGTGGCCATAGATCTGGACATTGAAGTATAGGTGAAAGTTCTTAGGGAATGCTTACTTTCCTGAATAAAGTCAAACAGGGATCTTAAGGAACTTCCAGTTTTCAATCAACCAAAACATATTCAGTTATTTTATGCATCCAATATTGTCTAAGTCGAGAAAATACTTCAAAAAGGTTTAATAAGGCTTAAAAATTTTTTAAGAGCTTTCTGTGTAACAAATGAGTAACAAGGCTTATGTTATCTAAGTGCCTGTAGAGAAAATGAAAGTTCCTATGGCCAGGATCCTCACCTGGTCCTAAACGATTGGTGATATAATTAGCCTACTGCATAGGCTACTGCTTACACACCTATTGGCAATTAGCCATTATTGTTGGTGATACTATAAAAACAACTCCACCCAGTGCTCTACCAGGAGGCAGAGGCAGAGGCAGAGATGGGTTTGCTGTATGAAGACTGCCCCACAGGGAGATGTGATTCCAGCACTCAACCTGCCACTGTGAGAACAAAGCTTGGTGTAATACTTTTACCCCTAACATTCTGTTGTTATTATTCCATCTCAATGAATCCAGCATGAACTTGACTGGGGCAGTTCCCCTCAGGCAAGACAACTGGCATAGTCAGCAGGATTTGCTGTAGACCAAAAAAAAAAAAAAAATGGAATAAGCTGCCCTCATGGGAGGGGTACTTCAGTGGGCTGCCTTATGGATGGGGAGACACTCGGGTATGCCCCAGTGGGCATATGGTCCAAGGTGGGGTGCCTCCTAGAGGACTGGTCCCCTCCCCAGGACTTGGTGGAGGTGGAGGTCACACCCAAGGCAGTAGAGGAGGCCTTCTGCAAAACAGGGAATTCCTTAAAGAAACAGAGTGCCCATGAGATGGTGGGAACCATGGGCTGGCTATTCTTCACTATGTTAAGAAAGGCCATAAAGGCAAATAATGCACTCCTGTGATAAGCACAAGAGGTAAAGGACATGAAAGAAGAAAAAAATTCATTGATAACTGAGATAGTGTCACAGCAAGGTGCTATGGACATGGTAAAGGATGTAATAGTAGCACAAGAAGAGACAGCTTTCTTGCACAGGACCACTGCAGAAGATTGAGGGCACATAGACTGTGAGGCGCGAATCCTGGAGAGGTGGAGTAGAGAGAAAATGAAAGTTCCTACGGCCAGCATCCTCACCTGACCCTAAACTACTTGATAAATGTAACTGGTCTACTGTGTAGACTCATGCTTACACACCCATTGGCAATGAGCCATTATTGTCAGTGTTACTACATGAAGAGCTCCACCCAGTGCTCTGTCTGGAAGCAGAAATGGAGAGAGACTGCAAAAGCCCCAGAGGCAGATGTGATTCCAGCACTCAACCTGCCACCATAAGAATAAAGCTTGATATAAACCCTTTTACCCCTAAGATTCCGTAGCTGTTATTTGGTCTCACCAAATCCGAAATGAATTTGCTCAGGGGCAATCCCCCTCAGGTGATTCAGTGCCCTATTCCATTAGTTAATTAGATTACTCATATATAATGAAGAAAGAGCAAAAAAAAAAAAGGAAGGGGATGGTGGGCATACATTTTTAGTGGATATCATATAATCATGCTTCTTAAGTAGGATAAGTACATTTAGTACTATCCAAAGAAGTGTATAAAGTAACGGAATAAACATGTCACATTCTAATGACATACTCATTTTCTTTGAGTCCACTATAGCATATATTCATATGAAAACAACATGGATATAATATAGAAGAGAATGAAAAATACTTTGAATGGATATATATCTTAAAAGATATATATTATCTTTTTATTTATTTTATTAATATTCAAAATATTAATGTTTTGAATGATGTCATCAAGAAGAATCTTAAAAGTTAAGTTTCTGGACACTGATGACTTTGTGCTTTTTCCACTAACTCTTTACTAGTCAGTGTGAATAATAAATCACATGGTTGAGATCTCTGCTTTCTCATCAGCATCACTATATGAAATAAACGTGAGGAGATGAAGAACTCTCTGGTGCCCAGTGAAAGGTCTCAAAACAGAAATCTTTTAGGATTTCTCCCTGTCTTAATGACTAATCAGGAATGGTTAACAGAACAAATTATAAACCCTGTCTCCCAAACTTTGACTCCTGGGGCCAGTGAGACAGAGATATTTTCAGTGGTATTCTCAGCAGCAGGGGCAGAGGCAGCGGCACAAGGCCCAAACTCTTCCTGCAAGGCAACCTCACAGGTGGTTCTTCCTGCCAGGTCCCCCCAGTCCCACCTGCAAGAGCCTTGAGCAACAAACACAGACCACAGACTCAAACAACAGGAATAGCAAGACACCTCAAACAAGACATCATCACAGTTACATAAGGAATCACAATACCAGGGATTTAATAGTAAGTAGGAAGTGGTACCAACATTTAAACTGATGTTATTTGACAGTAATTACATTCATACATTCCAAAGTGCTGGCAGGATCAGAGGAGGAATGTGTGGACCACCCACATCTGAATCTTATTTGTACTGGTTTAAAATGCAGCTTTGGTAGCTCACCCCAGGAGTGTATCAGAATCATAAGAGGGAGTCTGAGAGTCTGAATTTTAAATAAACTTGCATTGATGTATATGCAAATTGAGGTAGAGAACAACTGGCCTAGGTGGATTTTTACAGACATACTAAAACAGACCTTACACATGCTTGATTACTAGCAGTTAAAAGTTTTCTTCTTGATCTTCAGTTAAAACATCTTTAGTGAATGTCTGAATATCCCCTTCTAGCTCTGTAAATAACAAACTGTTATCCTCTTGTTAGGTAGAAAGATAGACATGAGCAGCCAGGGAAGGGGAAGATAAGGTTCAGGAAAAAACTGTCCAAACTCTGCCCAGGTCAGGGGTCCCACGTGAGGACAGCAAAGGCTTTCCAGGAGATAACTTCTCTGCCTATTGGGACCAGGCTAAAATGGTTCCAACCTGATCCCAACGTGGACACAATCAAACAAAACTAAGAACCATTCAAACCACACCTCATCATCTCATTAAAATAAAATTGTGGTTTTGCTTTCCCCCAACCCTGTGACTTTTCTGTGTGCATTTTGGGAAAAGATATGTTCATCAAGAGGAATGGGTATATAACTAGAGCTGTCATTCAAATAAACTGTCAATCAAAGAAGCTCCTCCAGGCTAGGTCCTGATCAAAAGGCCTTCGCCTAAAAGTCTGGGGACTTTGTCTAGCCAGACTCTGGTCCGCTCCTTACTTGGAATGTATTCAAATAAAACTTTTGCTGTGCTTCACTAGTGTGTCTTTGCTTTTCAATTCTTTGTTGTGGCAGGGACAAGAAGAAAGAGCAAACTCAACCATAACACTCTGAAATCAATAAAATATAAAGCTTTGCTTCCTTATTTCTCTCCTCTGTATATCTTCCTCTTTATAATCTTTGCCCTGGCAACTTACCCTAATAAAACTAAAAGTAAATAAATAAAAAGAGGGAAATGGCACATCGTTCACAAACTCTAACCTATTGTGGCATGTATCATTTATGTGATGAATTGCATATGCTTGTTCCTGGCTCAACAACTTGGTTATTTAGTTATTTCAGGGCTTTCAGTCAGACTCCTTGATTTATTGCCCTGGGAAATAACAACACAGTCCAAGACCATACAGGTATCTCTGTATGTATCTAAAAGAGGAGATAAATTTTATTCTAGAATCTAAGGCACAAGAGAAACCTCAAGAGGTTAACATGAACAATGCAGGGTCTTTTCTTTTTTATAATACCAAGAAGTAAAAGGAATAAGTGAACAAATCTACAGTATTCAAAAGAGGAAAAACTATTCTATTTTTTCCCCTTTCCCATAGAATGATATATCTGAGTCTCTAAAAGCACACTTTTACACATCAAAACCATAATGATAAATGTATGATATCAAATATACCATAACACTTTTATTTTGGAAGGGAAATCTCTAGAATTACACACAAATAAAAAATACATAAAAGAATGTCAGAGGCTTATTGATTTCAGAAAGGCTTTTAAGACCCTCTCTTTGCCCCTACCCTTCCTTAGTCCTCCCTCCAGGAAGGGTCAGAGTGAAAGGCCAGAACATTTTCACGGTCCTCAGTAGTACAGGCTGTGCTAGTCACAGTCACAAGGTCTTGAGTTAAAGGTGAGGGCCTGTCTGGGCCTCTTTGCCCAATGGGAGTCTTGGAGCATCTATTCCCACTGGGCTGCAGAAGAATCAACTACCACCAGGAGCTGCAACACCCTAAGAAGGTCTCTAGTGAAATGCCTAAGCCAATTCTGCTCCAAGTCTTAGAGGGGACCAAGCAGCCCTGCTTCTACTTGGTCATCACATACTGGTGAGCCTGGACTCTTCTCATCATGTAAGGCTAAATCAGAGAAACCAGAGACTGTCTGGGTTTGCCCTGGCAACTTACCCTAATAAAACTAAAAGTAAATAAATAAAAAGAGGGAAATGGCACATCGTTCACAAACTCTTACCTATTGTGGCATGTATCATTTATGTGATGAATTGCATATGCTTGTTCCTGGCTCAACAACTTGGTTATTTAGCTATTTCTGGCAACATAGATAACGGATTCTAGAATGAGGTCTATCTCCTTTAGGTATAAAGAATCCTCAACATGGTGCTGCCTAGCTCAATAAGGGTTTGGGAGAATCCTATAATAATGACAAAGTGCTCTTCAGCCTGCCTGTATGTCATACACCTGTGTATCTTCCCAAAGAAAAGAAACAAGGATGAGCTGGAGGGCAGAAGACAGGGGAGGTGACCCTTTAAGAATAAGATGGTGGGACTGGCAGTCCTGAGTTCAAGCAAACTCTAGGTTTGCCCTTCTCACTAGATTAGCTGGTAGGAACTTTTCCTAAAAAAAATACTTGAGTTAAAGAAAGTTGCACATATATACATATATGCGTGTATAAGTGTGTGTATCTGTATGTGTACATAGGATCAATAAATTTTATTATTTTTATCTCTACTCCAATTATAGTATTTCAAAATACTCTGTCACTCCATGCTATGGTATATTGCAGGACAGTACAAACAATATTTTGTGATTAAATAGTTTGAAGTGAGAAAATGGATAATGACACATTTTAAAGGTCAAAATCTTCATGTTTTTTTTTTGAGAGGGCATCTCTCATATTTATTGATCAAATGGTTGTTAACAACAATAAAATTCAGTATAGGGGGGTCAATGCTCAATGTACAATCATTAATCCATCTCAAGCCTAGTTCTCGTCAGTCTCCAATCTTCTGAAGCATAACGAACAAGTTCTTACATGGTGAACGAATTCTTACATAGTGAATAAGTTCTTACATGGTGAACAGTACAAGGGCAGTCATCACAGAAACTTTCGGTTTTGATCACGCATTATGAACTATAAACAATCAAGTCAAATATGAATATTTGTTTGATGTTTATACTTGATTTATATGTTGATCCCACATTTCTCCCTTTATTATTATTATTACTTTTATTTTTAATAAAATGCTGAAGTGGTAGGTAGATGCAAGATACAGGTAGAAAACATAGTTTAGTGCTGTAAGAGGGCAAATGTAGATGATCAGGTGTGTGCCTATGGACTAAGTATTAATCCAAGCTAGACAAGGGCAGCAAAACATCCACGGATGCAGAAGATTTCTCTCAAAGCAGGGGGGGTGAGGTTCTGAGCCTCACCTCTGTTGATCCCCAAATTCTCACCTGATGGCCCCCCTGCAACTGTGCCTGTCTTAGGTTGTTCCTCCCTTGAGGAATCTTACCCGTCTCTGGCTAACCAGTCATCTTCCGGGGCCATACAGGGAAATGTAAAGTTGGTAAGTGAGAGAGAAGCCATATTGTTTGAAAAGAAAATCTTCATGTTTTAAAATATGTACATACATACATGCATACTGTGCAAAATTTAATTTTTCCTTATCTCAAAAAAATTTAAATTACCTCATTAATATGGCAATAAGAGGAATTACTCTGATAGACATTTCTTCCAAAACATATTATATCCAAATTGTTTTTAAACCTATTTTCTATGAAATATATAAGCAAAATTGTGTGATGTTTACCTGTTATTACTGGTTGCTGCTATGCATATTCCATGGAAAACATTTGCCTTAAATAACTGAAATCACCTATCACTCAGGGAAATGTTTTCCTTTAAACTTCATTCTAGGAAAAAAAAAGAAAATGCCCTATTTATTAATACAGCTCTTCAAGACCTATACTAATAATGACATCAGTATCATATATCCTTTGTAATTACAAAAAACACAGGACTTGTTAAATATCCAAGATAAAAGACCTGCTAGAGAATGTTAAGGACCTTCTTTTATCAGAATAAGATGGACATTTCTTAATTGAGAAATATTAGCACTTAACAGCAACTTAGAGTGCAGTTGAAAATAAAAAGGACAATTCAATTTGAGAAAAATCATCCAGAGTCCAGTGAAGTGGAAGAGGCACAGGCCAAACATGACTCATCTCCACCATCGTTTAATTCCTGAATACATGTCCTGTCAGCAATACCTTCTCCAAACATATCTGATAATAGATGCACAGAGAGAAGAAACTCTAATTACTGCTTAAGAGTACACCTACTGAGTCTCCTACATGCTCAGCAATAATACTTTGAGTACTTTCTACATGGATCTGCCTTGTATTTAGTAAGAGTTAATAGTAATATCCAACAGTTAATAAGGATGTGTTTGTGCCAGGCACTGTGCCAAATTTTTACATGGATAATCTGATTTAATGCTCAGAAAAAGCCATAATACACTATTAACCTTATTTTTACCATTAAAATAACTGAACCTAAGACTAAGTAGACAAGAGAAATCACATACCTTTCAAGAGTTGGAGCCAAAATTCACAATCAGCCTGTCCAATCTAAGAGCCCTTCCTCATAAAAACTAGGCCATCTTTCAAAAATATTACATGTATTATAATATTTTACAGAGGGAGAAAATGAATACCAGAGTTTCTGAATAATTTTCCAAAAACTAATAGGTAGGTAGAGTTTTATGCTGGACTCAAAGCTGCTTATGCCCTGGACTGTGCCATATACTACTGCTCTGTCAACAAAAAGATAGAATCAGGAAAATAAAATTAAGCTTCTGGAACATAGTAATCCCTAAAATGAGATGCAGTTTTCACCATTTTCATTAATCCTTCTTTTATTTACAATTACAATACTCTGTGGAAGCAGCGTGTCAGCAGGAGGCAACATGCCCGAATTACATCACTCTCCAGGCAGGGACAACAGTTTCCAGACTAAACATTATTTTGAAATCACTTTGTACAAATACTGCTAGAAGATGCTATCACAGTTTTCAGTAAAGAAACAAAAACATATGACTCCTGTTGGGCATAATCTTCAGTCCCATGGTAAGCACTGAATTAACAGTTTGAAATTCCAAGCAAGATACAATAACACTGACTGCTAAACTCAGATGATGAATGGAACTTTTAAAGTCTATTTTTCTAATCATCACTAAAGTACATGTAATTTTCAGTCACCTTAAATGGTTTCTGTCTAACCGTTTCTATCAATCTATGAACATCTTTACAGTAATTGTGAAGTAGTTGCTAGCATGTAGAGTATATATCCAGTAGTTTGGATAAACTCAGAATGACTGGCATTATTACTGAGAAAAATAGAGACAGCTCAATTATTCTGAGCATAAATTAAAGAAATACAGTAGTTTGAAGATGAAGGAATTTAGAGTTCATCTAGTCCAACATTTTCTACTTATAAGAGAAATTAAGTCTCACGGATTCAATTATCTGATCTAACTAGAAAACCCTAACACTTATTCCTACAAACAAAACATCCAACTAGAAGAGTGTAACACAAAATTCTTATTAAACTGTTTATGAAGATACAAAACACATATAAAACTCTTACTTTCAACCTTTTGATAGATCTATAAAGAAATTTCATAGACTACATGTATATGGTACTTAACTGATAACCATAATCAAAACTTGACACATGCTTTATCATTGCTAACAAAGTTAATGTTATGTTCTTATTAAATTGATATGTCATAACAATTTATGTATGTTATATATAACAATATTATATAATATATTAATAATTATTATATTTTATAATATAAATTATATTTGTAATAATTATATTTTGTATGATATTACATACATAATCATATAATTGCATTATTAAGTATTACATAATTATATATCATATCTATAATATTAACAATGTTATAGATAGATAAATAACTATATATATATATATATATGTTATAACAACATATTATAAAAATTGATAGAAAATATTGGGTCTTGTTGGTTTTGTGACTTTGGCTGAAAGTCCCAGGATTTATGCTGACCATAAAGTGGGCAGGCGTATGATTATTGTTTCATGACATGACTACACTGCCTCATTCAGCACAAAAGTAGTGTTTCACTTCCAGATATTCAGATAGCCACCACAGTGGAAATTCAAAAAGGTTAACCATCAGTCAAACAGATTGAAATACTACAGGACTTCAGAGATGCAACGTGGTACTGATTACAGAAACATGATCAGTGACCTTCTGTTTTGAAATTGGACTTAGTTGTTTTATTTCAGTTGTTTTATTTCACAAAGCCACTTGAAGCTTAAGTTAAAGCACGTTGATACATTTTTGTTTCAAAAAGTTCTGAATTTTTGCAATGCAGCTTGACACGACACTCAAGAGGGCACTCATATTTTCAACATAGTTCATTGCTCATTTAGGAATAAAAATTTTACCAATAGAAGGCACTTAGAGACCTACGTGTTCACCTCCATCATTTTTTTCAGATGAAACTGAGGCTCATAGGGATAAAAAACTTCTCCAAGTTCAAGTCTACTTTATGATACAGCCTCTGTGTTTTAAAACATTCCATAACATTAACATGTTTTACCATTTCACTGTTGTTTTAACATCCAATACTGCTCTACCGTGTAAGGTCAGAAACAGTTAAGTTTGTGATTTCTAGCATTAAGAAACAGGTCACATGAAGAGAAAACAGCTGCAGGAGAACTGCACACCAGGTAATCATCTCTGCCTTGGAGGGGAAAAAAGTCATGTTTTCTTTTTTCCTAAACACTAAAAGGGTTGAACTTATATGAGCTTTGCTTACATTCATCATGAACTTTTCTACTAAAATTCTGTGAGTGATTAGAGTGGGCCAATGTTTCTCCTGTTAATGAGCCAATGTGCAAGTATTACCTCTAGTTAATAAATCTTAACAAGCAAGCCAGCATTTCAACTTGGATTCTAATATGTGAAAAATAACTCGGTTTTAGGACTTGATCTGGCAGATCTTACTTAACAACCTACAATTTAAAAAACAGTAAGCCAGGAGTCACTCACCTCACGGCCTCACTGTACTAGAACACACAAAGCAAAGCAAAATGTTTTCTGCTTATAAATGGGAAATTGAAGGCATAATCTATAAAGAGATTTAGTGGATAATGAAGACTGATTTAAAGAGAGGCTTCTGTGTTGTTCTAAATTGTGCCATTAATAATTCATTTATAGTTTAGAGGTAAACTTTATACATAGTATTGCACACAGAACTGGTAAATCATGAGTCAGGATTATCAACATTTTGAATTATAATAACATCCAATATTTTATGTTTATCTATGATTCATTTATACTCAGCTTTCTTGCTACTGTAAACTAAGGTGGTCCTACAAAAATTAATCAAATGTAGCAAGATAGCTCATATTTAAAGCACTTAAGAAAAAGGAGGCAAAGTAAAATTAGCTCAGTAGTATCTGAAAGAATGAAGCATAAGAGAAATGAAGAGAAGGAAGGAAAGTCTATACCTCCTAGGTCTTTATTCACAGTTGAACAAATGTAGCTACTTTATAATGTTGAAAAAATGCAGTTAAAAAAATGCAATGACCGAATCTCAAATATTTCATAATTTTTTATTTCTAGAGAGATACTAATATGGCTTTGTGATTAAAAACAAAAACTTCAGTTCAGAAGTAACTTCAGTTTCAGATTTTTAATTAAATGCTAAAAATGCATGTAGAATATTATCCCATCTACTCTAAAATTATTTTTACCTAGGTATCTATCTTTCTATCTGTATATACAAACAGATACCATAAATGCTATTCAGCAAATAAAATGATTATTCTGCCATGTAAATTTTAGCTGATTTTTCACTTTCTTCTTTGTAATTTTCCATAATTATAATCTTATGGAAATAATAAATACATTATTCTTCTGTGAACTGTGATTTAAAAAAAATTTTACTGCAGGTTTTGGGCATTTGAATGTGCTTAAATATGTGCAATAAATACAATTCAATCTGCTAGTAACCTTGTCCCCAAATTACACCATATTTTGGGACAATTAAGAGCTAAGGTGTAACTATAATCTTAATCATATAGGGCTCCAAATCCTAGCTCAGGCTCATGAATAAGGCCACTACCACAGCCACCACACACAGCTCCTCCCCATTTCAGGACTAGCTTCCACTTTGTTTATGTGAGCAAATTCTGCAGCCAAAAAAGGAACCATTACTCCTTCATTTCAGGGAGGTCCTGCATTATTGTCATTTCTACCATTTCAACTTTCTCACTCTTATGCTCCTGTGAATACCAATGGAAGAAGTCACTGCCATCTTTCAGACAATCTTGGAACCATTCAGGACTTACAAATTGACCTCATTGTTTCCAGCCCTCTGCTAAGGAACCCATTAAAGTTCCTAAGGGCAGGCATTACAGGGCAATTGAATCAACCCAGTGAAAAGGATTAAATTTTCAAGGCAGTCCTTCCCAGCCATGAACTAGCATTCTCAGAAGCATTTAAGGAGCTTTTCCTCCTGCCAAGAGAAAATACCAGGCCTAAGTTTAAATCCTGGTCCTGATACTTACTAGGCATGTGATTTGGGCATATGACTTAACCTCAATGTGTCTCATTTCCTCACCTGTAAAATGGGATATGTTCTCAAGTTGTAAGAATTAAATGAAATAACTGACATTTTCTGACACAGTATCTGACCCTAACAGTCAAGAATTTGGTAAACCTTTCCACGTCAAACTTTCCAGCCTTATATTCTTGCTTCTTTCCTTACTTCTGTTAGGAATGTTAAGGAGAAAATAGACATGAGCAGACAGAAACAGGGACAATAAGGCTTAAAGAAGCTACCCAGATGAGGCTCAAAGAAAAAGCCGCCCAAACTCTGCCCAGGGAGGGGGTCCATGTGGAGACAGTAAAGGCTTGACAGGGAGATAACTTCCTCCCCAACCAGATGCCAAACGGGGCACAATCAAAGGGAACTAAGAACTGCCCAAACCACACCTCAGCATGGGGAAAGGACAAGATCACTGAGAGGAACCTTACAGAAAGACTAGAAATCAAATAACCCTACCTTGTCAGTCAAAGAGGTACCTCCCAACCAGAATGCAAAATATAAGCCTGCCACCTAACAAACTGGGGCCTTTGTCTATCCTGACCTTCACCCACCCGTCCATTGGAGTGCATTCAAATAAAACGTTTGCTCTACTTTGCTACTGGGTCTCTGCCTTTCAATTCTTTGTTGTGGTGGCGACAAGGACCCTGGAGAACAGAGTCAACCTGTAACACTCCCTTAAAGGCTGTGCTTGACTTTTTGTTTTCAAGGGGTGGAGAGAAAATGGCCATTCTCTCCTCCCTCCCATTCCTGGTACCTAACTGGTCTGGTGCCAGTCAATCACCAAGGACCCACCCATGGAGTTCCTCCCAGAAGAGGAAGGCAGGGAAGGAGAGTGTGTGCCACGGGCCAAAGGGACGGACAGTGGGGGAACCTGGCTAGTGATGTGAAGCAAGCTGTGAGCAATAAAAACTTTTTCTTCCAACCTGCCCTTTTCCTTGACTTACTCTGTGGTGTTACTGGATTCATAGCAGACTCATGCCAGGCCAGGTACACCCTTCCTCCTGGACTTACGCTGTCCTTGCCTTTTTTTTTTTTACCTCAGTTCCTCTGTTCTACTGCTTGTTTCTCTTTCCTTTCTTTTGACCTCCCTCCCCTGGAATGGTCTTTGTCCATTCCCTGACGATCAGGCAGCCTTCATATCACTTAAGTTTCCTGGCAAGTTATAACCCAGAGCTCCTGAGCACCTGACCATCTGTTACAAACTCCTCCTAACAGCTTTTCCAGGAAGTAGAGAGAATGCAATGGAAATATAAATCCTGAAGTCTAGACTGGACATTCCATAGGGCCTGAAGTGAGCCTCTTCATTATACACCATAAATCACATTTCTCTGTGTTGAAGATATTTATCTCACATTTATCAGAGTTGAAGGGAAAGCGGACATTATCTGGATTACTTTCAAGTGCTAACAAAGGAAAAATAAGATGTGTGAAATCTTGGTTTATGATATAAAATTAATATTAAATATGAGCTACTTGACACACAAATATTAACCATTTGAGCTACAAATATATGCATATGTGCATATAAGTAATGACTGATTAATATGCCTGTTTAAAATGAACACAACACCAATCTTGTTCACACATAGATCACAGAGTATGACCTGCAGGAACTTAAGAGTTGGAAAAGATTTTAGTTAGGATGTCTGACTTCTATCCTTCTTCTAACACTAGTTAGCTTTGTTACCACAAGTTAATAATACTTTTAACATTTTTGGCCCTCAATTCCCTCATTAATAAAAAAAGGAGTTCAGGCTATACAATCCAAATAACCCTCTTGGCCCATGAATTCAACAGAATAGTTTGTTCTTGCTTCTTATTTGTAAGAAAAAGATACTGACACTGCGTGCTACACAGCATTTCAATAAAGAATCATTGATCTGAATGGCCCCTGCTTGTAACTATTGGGCATGTAATGATAGTTCAGTGTCTCTTCTTTTTTTAGAATATCCACATGATAGCACAAAACATCAACATCAATTACTCCCTGGAACCTCTGCCTGCCTTCTCAGTGTTCATTATCAACACCCAAATGAAAAGCAATGGTATCTGTGAGTAAACATCTCTTTGGCTTATTGCTAATTTCTATCAAACTATATATGATAAGTACAAAAGAGAGGCAGAGTAGATAGCTATTTGATATTCGACCTTCTGTCTGAAATTATTCATACCAATTAACTAGAATGCTGAGGGGTTCCATTTATTTTAAAACACTCATTTTCTAACCCAATAGTTTCAGAATTTCAGGAAACATTATTTGTGTTCTACTAAGCTTAAGGAAAATTTTGTTGTTTCAAATCTCCGTAAGAAATCTTATTAACATTTTGCTTAAAATAACCATTCATTCATTGTTCAAGATTTACTGATTATCTGTGACTGAGTGGAGAGCTACTGACACTTAGATGAGTAAGAAAATTCCCTGCCCTCTAGAAGAACATGTTCAGTAAAAGAGGCAGATAAAGATGCAGATCTTTACAGTTCAATTTGATAGTAGAGATGTGCACAAGGCAGAATGAGAAGTATTCACAAAGAATAGCCTAGCACAGTGCCTGGCACACAGTTGATGCTTAATAAGAATTTCTGAATATTAATGAGTTGATTTTTTTGCTGAGAATTTAAAGAACATGTAAAGATAGGAAAGGACATAGCTCATTAGAAACAACAATTTCTGCAAAAGAGTTTTAATATTGCTCCCTGAGATAAGGTTAAATGAAATAGAAGAGGCCAAAGTAGGCAAGGTCTGACAACTAGTGGCCTTGTGTGTCAAGATAAGAAGTATGAGTTTTACCCTCACAATTATTCCCATATTTACCTAAATACAGGATCATATTTGCATTTTAGAAAAAAATGACTCTGAAAGAATTTGCAGAGGAAAAAGATGAAAACAGGAGAACATGTCAGAAGGATGTTATAACCATCCACACAAAGAGGGCCTTGAAGTCCCTCCAGAAAGACCCTCCAGAAAGAAGAAAGGCATACTGAAAACAATTTAGGAGGTGACACTTGATCATTAACAAAGTAAAGAAGAAGAAAGTGTCTAGAAAAATTCCTAGGATATTGGCTTGGAAAAGTCAGTTAATAGTGACACGTTTACTGGGAATTTAAAAAGAAATATATAAGAAAAGGAGGAAGATAGCACACTAAGTCTTGGACATGTTAAATTTCAAATATTTGTGTAATATCTACATTCAGCTTACTAGAGGAAAAATGGATATGAAACTGAAGAGGACAAATTCTACAAAACATAAAAATTTGGAAACCTAATTTTTTCACATAGTTGTTGAAATTATGAGCATTAAAGAGATCACTTAACAATAATATAGAGAAGAGGGCAGAGAATAAGACTCCAGGAAAGGTCAATACACAAGAAAAAGAAAAGCTAGTGAAAGAACAGAGTATGTGAGGCCAAAAAGTAGTGTGAGAAGACCCAAGAAAATTAGGTACTACAGAAGAAGAAGGAGGAAGGAGAGTTTAAAGAAAGAAATTGTCACTAATTAACAGTTCTGCAAAAGGCCAATTAAGATGGGGAGGAAAGCCAGCATCATTTATTTATCACCCATATGAACAAGCCAAGAAGCTAAGTTTTTTACATTATTTATCTCAATGGTGTATTTGAAAAAACCTATAGCTATGCATTTTTTACCCATCCCACATTCAGGAAATGGAGGATCAGAGACCTGTGATACTCTTAAAAAGGGCAAGAAATGGTAATCAAACGCAAGTCTGCCTAGTTCTAAAGCCCTTGTTCTTACCAGAAAAAAACAAGATTTCCAAAAAATTTAATGTTGTCATGCACTAGTCTAAATTGTAAAATGAGGGTGGTAAACCTCCTGGCTTCAACAGTAGAGGGCTGAGAACCAACATCAGATTGCCCTCAACAGGAAGTTAAATATGCACAGAGAAGCAGTTTATCCATGAAAGGCCACACAGAGAAAATGCAGCTCACAGCTGAGCTCACATGGGATTCACACAGGAAATGGAGGCTCAGGTCTGAGCAAAGTAGAGTTCTTTCCACCATGTGGAACGCAACAATGCCCTGTAAACACATACAAAGGCTACAACTGCAAGGAAATCAATAACCCATCTCCTCCCTCTCCAGCTACCGAATGCTTTTTTATACACCACTGACAGGTTACATTTTCTAAAGCTTTAGTGCCTTTATTTCCACAGCCAACTCAAAAGAATTTTATGGTTGGCCACTATCTCCAGAAGTTCAAACTTCAGAGCCAGGTATTCAAGTCTATTCACAGTATTTTTCCAAATTTATCTTCACCTTTATGACAGCCACTGATATGCAGGCAAACTGAATTCATCTCAGCTCCATGCAGACATTCTGAGTTTCCACTTCACACCTCATTCTATGTTCTCTACCTGGAATTCCCTTTTCCATGCCTTCTTCTATAACTGCTATTCAAGGCTTTCCTAAATGTCACTTCCTCCTTAAAACTGTAAGTGATTCCACATTTCTATGCCAACTCTCTCTCCTTTAACACCATTCACTGGCTTCAAATTCATCTTCATACACCATGTGAAAAGGAAACATCTCTGCAGCCCTGAACTCAACAGGCTTATGTAACAGAGAACTTCAATGGATCCTTTCTTAGAATAATAATATTTCTAATATTTAAATAAATTCATCTCAAGCACTTTTTTATCACATGACTTATATTCAATTTGATATTATGAATGAAAAACAAAAATCAATTTTATTTCCCATAAGCTTCTCTTGCATTAGGATACCTTCAACTTACTAGGAATAAAACATCTTTTGTCAAATCAATGCTGTTACGTATTGACAAAAATACTTTGAATACTCATCATCCTATGCAACATTAACCAAATGTGTAAGGTAAATAAATTAGTTCATTCAGATCATAATCATGACTTACTTGATATATATATATATATCTTACAGTGAAATAAAATAAAAATGATGTGCCCTAAATGTCCATGGTTCAGTAGTTTAATCAGCCATTCCAAACTATGTTTCCACTCTGATCTAAAGTATGTTGCCACTAATTAAAATTCACACTGATAATCTCACCTTGGACATTCATGTCTTACTAAACATCTATTAAAGTGTGCTCTCTATAGAGCTCTCAACATTTGGCAAGAGTAAAATATTTCTACTAACATTTATTATAGATTTAAACCTTAAAGATCTAAAATAGATAAATTTCCAAAGGAGTGCATATTCCTATACAATTTACTTTGACCCCGGAACAATTTCCAGCTCTATGCAAAAATATCTTTGTGAGAGCTGGCTTTCTTCACCACATGGAATGTTTGAAAGAGAAGCACGTTGGCAACATGCTGTTTGCAGGCTAGCAAAGTGTGAAGATGTTGATAAGAAAGTTAGAGATGTGGGTGTGGAGCTTGGAAGCAAAATGAACTAAGATTTAAATGTATGAATCACACTGAAGGGATAACTGAAGTCACTGAAGCCATAAGATATTGTGACGATCAGTATGAAAAAATGTATAAGAACTGAAAGAAAAAAGCACAATTGAGGAAGGGAAGAAGAGAGGCAAGCTAAAAAAGAATATGTTAGAAAGGAGAAAGAATGTTAAGAGGTGGTCATGGATGACAGAAGAAGGGAAAGTTTTAAGACGAGAATGAAATACAGTTGACCCTTGAACAAGACAGGTTTGAACTGCATAGATCCACTTTTACATGGATTTTTTTCAATAAATATATTAGGACCTTTCTGGAGAATGTGACAATATGAGAAAACATTATCAGTTCTCTAGTTTATTGTAAAAATACAGTATATATAATAAATATATAAAATATGTGTTAATCAATGTTCATGTTTTCAGTAAGGCTTGCAGTCAACAGTAGGCTATGAGTAGTTAAGTTTATGTCAAAAGTTATATGCAGAGTTTTGATTGTACAAGGTGAGCAGGGGAGTGGGATTGCCACCCCCAACACCCTCAGTGTTCAAGGGTCAACTCTATAATTATGCAGTCATTCATTGACAACCATGGAGTAAGCAGCTCACTGGAGTGGTAGAGGGAGAATCTAATGTGGTATAGGGATAACTGAGTGGCTGTAAAATAGTTAATTTTTGAGGAATACAAGTGGTAAAAAGGAAATTAGAATGTAGCTCAAAGATGTATTTAATGTGAAGGAACGTTTTGAATTTTGTTGTTTTGTTTCTTTGCTTTCTATGTTCTTTGTTTCTGCTTTGTTTTGTTGTTTTTGGGCTATTGTATATTCCATTTTTTGTTTTGACTAAGCTCTATATCTCTAAGCTCCTCTTATTTTCCTCTTATCTCACACCAGCCCCTACCACTTCCATCCCTACAACCTCTGAGACACCTCCTAACCTCCTATTAAGACCACTATGACCTCCATGCTATAAAATATCAGAGATCACTTCTCTATCCTTACTATATTTGAGATTTCAGCTGCATATAAAATACCTGATCTATTCAGTCTATAGAGCAAATAGATCAAGTCTGTTCTTTCCTTAATGATTTTCTCTCTGGATGATCTATTATTTAAAGTGGGGTACCGAAGTCTCCTACTTTTATTATATTGCTGTCTATTTCTCCCTTCGTGTCTCTCGTGTCTGTATATATTAGGTGCTCTGATGTGGGTGTTTATGTATTTATAATTTTTATATCTTCCTGCTAAATTAAACCTTTTATTAATAGGTAATGACTTTAATTGTCTCTTATGACAGTTTTTGGCTCAAAGTCTATTGACAAAATGAAAAGAAAACCTAAGAAATGGTAGAACATGTCTGCAAACCATACATCTGATAAAGGGTTAATATCCAACATATGTAAAGAGCACCTAAAACTCAATACCAAAAAACAAATGATTAAAAATGGACAAAGGATCTGAACAGACATTCTCCAAAAACATACAAATGGCCAATAGGCACACGGAAAGGTACTCAACATCACTAATCATCAGGAATATGCAAAATGAAACCACAATGAAGTATTGTTACACATGTTAGATGGCTATTATAAAAATTTTTAATTTTTTTAAGATAATTGTTGGAAAGGATGTGGAGAAGAGTGACACCATGGAAGAGAATATACTCTGGTGCAGCCACTATTGAAACAGTATAAAGGTACTTCAAAAAATTAAAAATAAAATTTCTACTATATGACCCAGCAATCTCACTTCAGGGTATATATCCTAAGGAATTGAAATCAGGATCTTGTAGAGGTATCTAAACTCCCATGTTCATTACAGCATTATTCACAATAGCCAAGACATGGGAGCACCCTAAATGTCATCAATGGATAAATGGATAGGAAAATATGGCATGCACACATGTGTGTGTATGCACATGCATGTGTGTGTGTATAAAATAATATTTAGCCTTTAAACAGCAATCTCACTTCAGGGTATATATCCAAAGGAATTGAAATCAGGATCTTGTAGAGGTATCTAAACTCCCATGTTCATTACAGCATTATTCACAATAGCCAAGACATGGGAGCACCCTAAATGTCATCAATGGATAAATGGATAGAAAAATATGGCATGCACACATGTGTGTGTATGCACACGCATGTGTGTGTGTATAAAATAATATTTAGCCTTTAAACAGCAATCTCACTTCAGGGTATATATCCAAAGGAATCGAAATCAGGATCTTATAGAGGTATCTAAACTCTCATGTTCATTACAGCATTATTCACAATAGCCAAGACATGGGAGCACCCTAAATGCCATCAATAGATAAATGGATAGGAAAATACGGCACGCACACATGTGTGTGTATGTACACACGTGTGTGTGTATAAAATAATATTTAGTCTTTAAAAAGAAGGAAATCTTGCCATTTGCAATAAAATGGATGAACCTGGAGGACATTATGCTAAGAAAATAAGCAAAGACACAAAAAGACAAATACTACATGATACCACTTATATAAGGAATCTAAAATAGTCAGACTCATAGAAACAGACAATAGAATGGTATTTGCCAGGGGCTAAGAGTGGAGAAAACAGGAAGGTTATTAATCAAAAGGCACTAGTTTCAGTTATACGTGATGAGTATGTCCTAGAGATCTGCATAGCATGGCACCTGTAACTAACAATGTTGCATTACATGCTTAAACATTTGCTAAGAGGGTAGATCTTAAGTTTAGCATTCTTATCACCGAATAAATAAATAAGAGAGCAGAAGGAAATCTTTGGAGGTGATGAATATATTTATGGCATAGATTGTGACAATGGTTTCATGAAAATACATTTAATGCCAAACTCATCAGGTTGTATACATTAAATATGTACAGCTTTTTGTATGTCAATCATACCTCAATAAAGTGATATTAAAAATTAAAATACTTAATCATCTCCTCCTTTTTCAAGTGCTTTCTTTTCTTGACTTCTACAGTGCAACTCTTTTCTCTTCTCCTTCTCCCTCACTCATCAGACTCCTTTGCATTACCTCTAAATGTTGGGAGTTGTTCCAGTGTTGCCCATGGACCTGCATCTCATCTCTATATTCTCCTTATGTCTAGGAAACCCCATGGCCTTAAAAACAATCTTTTAATCAATAACTCTAAAATCCATACCTGTTCTGAACCATTCTCTTGAATGGTATACTCATCTATCCAACTGTTCACTGGATTTTTCCATCAGCTAATTAATAGGCATTTCAAACATTATATGCTCAAAAGAGATTCTCAGTCTTCCACTCATACACCATATCTTCTCCCTATATTCTTCCACCCTTACCTTACCCCTCATGTCCCCTCTAGCTAAATAAACTGCACTACCAACCATTCAGTTCCTCAAGCCAAAAACGTGGAGGGTCATCGTTGACTTCTCACCTTCAATCCATCATCAAATTCAATTAACTCTGCTTTCGAAAATATTTTCCTAATCCAACTATTTCACTCCATCTCCACTACTATTACATCAGTCCAAGCCAACCTCATCTCTCACCTAAACCATGAAATAGCCTTTTAATTTCTTCCTGCCTGACACTTGCCCCACTTCAATCCATTCTCTATGTAACAGCTAAAGGAATCTTCTAAAACACAGCTCATAACAATGCCTTGCCCACCATACTTTAAAAATGAAATCTAAAATGTTGGGCTTAAATTTTTTCCTAAAAAGTCCTAAACCATCAAGCCCTACCTACTTTTAGACCTCATCCTCTACCACTCTTCACTCACCTAATCTGCTCTAGCCCCAGCCTGAGTATAGCCTCGGATACAGTATTCATTAGTTTCTGCTTGGAATGGACTCTCCCCTGAACCTTGACTTGCAGATTTTTTTTGTTATTCAGTTGTTCCTGATTTACTTGTATTAATAGGTATAAAGAAAAAAAAAAGAATTTGCCTGATCAGTTGCTGTATTCCAAGAACCATATGCAAAGTGAATTTGCTCAAGTAAAGAAATCACATCCAGAACCCTATCTGCAAATAGTCATCTTCTGATTAAGTTTACGATACTCCTCTGTCCTTCTCCAGGTGCTGTCTTCTGTACAAAACAAGGAGACAACTTTAATAGGGATGTAATATGAATCACTATTCCTACTTCTTTCTAGGGTTTGATAGTGCCACAAACATCTGAAATCACTGCAGGAAAACCACTGCATTTGTTTACTATGAAGGCAGGAAGCAGTAGCTGCAGTGCAGTCTATTTGACCCACCTTGTCACTTAATAGGTCAGGGAACCACTGTGAGTACATCCACTCATTTGCTGGTATGTCCATTCTAACAACTGCCATGCTTCTGAGTCAAGCAGCCACTGTACCTGACAATCCAACTTGCTGCCAGGTCTGTCATCCCTACCCATGTTCTATGAAAACATAAGACCCATTTGGTCATGACTGATCCTGAACTAGTGTTGTGCCTGATGCCATCAACATAAGCTTCAGTACACAGATTAGTCCTTCATGTGCATGAACACAATGACCAACAAAACCATGTTTCAGTCTGACTGACAAATGCATATGCCTCCTCTTATGCCCACAGCCCTGGGTTATGCTGTGCACAGGCAGCAAGGCTGCATCTACTTGATCACACTGCCACACTGTTAAGCCAAACCAATGTGATGGTCATCCACATCAGGTTCACCAACAAGTCCCAGACTGGAGGTGCCTGTGTTCTGCAAGGTTTAAGTTTGCTTGTTGAAGAGAATGGGCCACAGAATGTCTCTCCATCAGGAATGGAGATTGTTTTTTGTACTATCTATTGTCCCTGTAATTATTGGCAATGAAACTAAAGATCAGCAGATTAGTAAAGTCCTTTGAAAAAGCCATAAAAGAGAATACACTGGACTTATATTATATCCCACCTGTCTGAAATGAAACCTACTGATCCTCCAAGGACTTACCCACAGCTGACTGAGTCCAGAATCTTAGGAAGCACAGGCGAAGTCAACACCACAGGCTGGCCTCACCCTGATGCCTGGAGTCTTGTTGATAGTATCCTTAATTAAATGTTGTAGGATACAAATTGATCAGATTTCGTCTCAGCCTAAAGCCCTCAAATTAATCAGATTAAGGGAGTGCACATATATGTGAAAATCTGATTTTGCCAAGAACATTGAGGGGCAAGGAGTAGATTTATAGGGAATGTGTTCCACCATGAACTCTGAGCAAAACTGTACGTTCTTGCCAGTAGTCCATGAATGCAAGGCCTTGATTGCTCTTTACCCAAGCTATTTCTTGTGTTTTCATTAATCAGCTTCCTCTTCAGTAAAAGAGGAAAAAGGAATGAGGTAATGCTTCCATCAGTCAAAGTGTATGCTTACTATAAAATAGGTAGATTTCCCAAGTCCATGTTCCTCATCTACAGCACTAACTGGACAGCATGCACATCATGCACCTGCGCCCTCTGAATTATCCTTCTGAGACTTAGGAGACAAGGAGAAATGATGCGATTACTATGCTATACTGCTTTTCTGCACTAATGAAGCTATATCTGACTCCAAGAGTCTATGGACTCCATGAAACTGTTAACAGACTAATTTATTAGCTTGTAGGAAAAGTAAAATCAAATCCCAGACCCTGACAATAGCCACTACTGGGTTCAGGTTTTACTCTAGCGGCTGAACAAACTCATAGAGCCTCTCCAAGGTAGTCAATACAATACTGAATCCAAAGTCTTTGGTTAGTGATATACATATCATGATATTTTCCCATACCACCCTTAGGTTTCTTTAATATAAATTGGAAAATATTATCATTTTTTGGCAAGTTTGATATCTCCTCCTAGGTCATACTTTGTATCCATCTTCCTGTGGTCTATAAGGTTTTGATTCTAATTATAGTCTAGCAGAAATAAGAAGAAATACTGAATTTTAAGGATGATCAGCATTTTTCAGAAAGATGACTACTTCAGGAGAGCTCATCAGTTGCTTCATGCAAGAGGAGGAACAGCTACTTCTACTGGCTTACAAGGCCCAGTGGAATTAGGCAGGCTCTGAACCATTCAAGGCAGAGCATTCTTGAAAATGCAGTTCCCAGGCTCAGAAGGAAGTGACAACAGACAACTCAGCAAAGCTGCAATAAGCAGTCACTGGATGATTTTGCAGGTCAGCTTAAATTTCCGCCAAATTTCCCAACACCAACGTATGCCTAATTTGAATTTCATTTATGGGTGCAAGCAAAATTAGAACTTCGCCGTGTAAAAATGCTAAGTTATAAAGGTTAATAAAATGTCTGTTAATTTGGATGCATCAGTGAGATGCTTTCCTGAGATGGAGTTTTAAAAAGAAAACAAAAGAACAGAGAACATAAAAGCATTAAGTTCCTGAGAGGAATCAATATCACAAAGAAATAACAAGGGGAGAGAAGAGAAAACCAAGATATTGAGAGGGACTAGCTACAGTTTTGCCTAAGGGTAGCCTGAATAAAGTGATGGGAAAATTGTGTTTGGTTTCCATGGTAAAATAAATAAAATAATTTAAAGTATCCATATTAAATTGTCACAGTAAAATTACTGGTTTAAAAGTAGGTCATTTTATAAAGAAATGAATATTTCATTTCATTTTATAATTAAACTTTGAATCCTTGAAGCATAAAAATAAACAAATTGGCCATGACACTCATTGTTATAAAAGATAATTGTGTCTTTATCAATCAGATTTGAATTCCACTTCGCTCCTTTTAATAGTTTGGTAGGATTTTTCCACCTAACATTTTATTCAGAAAAAATCCCAATTGTGTGATAATTTTTATAGCTTCCTCCTACCAACAGAAAGCAAACATGATTTTTTCCTTTCTTAGTAAAGCCATTTGCCAGCTGTTAATTGGTAGAAGTCAATCATCTGAGAAGTTATATATTTTTCACATAACTTGGAAAGCTGACTCTCTTGATGACGAGCTTATTAAGAATATGAAAGAGCTGCTGCAAGACTGGACTAACACACACACAAATCAACCAAGCTGGAGTCCATAATTCCTTCCTACTAGTTATTACAACAGATCCCAGGAGACAGAAAAGAAATTGTAATCCCCAAAGAAAATGCCCAGGCAGAACTGCCTGAATGATATGAAAAAGTTATCTTGGTAAGAGAAAAGAGAGAGGATTAAGATAAAATACCTGAGTTTTCAGAATACAATCAGAAGAGCTGAGACTAGTAATCCCCTGTTGATAAATGATAGAAAGCACTGATGTAATGTTCCTTTCAAATATTGGCACTATGAACTGAATTCATTGAAGAACATTATTTACCTGTACTCGGTCTGTGAATGTACTGTATAGAAAATAATGATGGGGATCAAAAATTTCAATCTTCCTGACAAGTACCTAGGGATGATGCTGGAAGATTGTGCTGGCAACTTCATCTTAAAGTTCTGCTTTCAATTGTTGTAAATTTTCTCAAAAAATAACACTTCAGTGCTGATGTTTTTCAACTGGTCTCTTGGTGAGTACTGTAAGGAAGATTGAGCAAATTCTATTCAACTGTTTTGTGTTTTTCATCTAGTAAATATTTATTATTTCCCAGTATTAATCCATAAACCTGCCATCATATAGCTCCCCATACTGATTGAAACACATTCCTTGGGACCTAGGATTAGATATGTTCTGTAAGTACAATAAATAGTAAATTAAAGGTTTAGCACAAAAGAAAATGAAAAACAGAGGAGCAGGTAAGAAATATATAAAATACTATAAAATGTATTCATGCTAGTCACAATCTTAGATGAAACATACTTATTACTTTATAGGTATATTTTCACCCCAATTAAATAATATCACATCAAGAAGATCTCCCTAAACTGGACAAAGACACCAAAAAAAAAGAAAATTACAGACCAACAATATCCCTGATGAACATAGATGTAAAAATACTCAACAAAATATAAGCAAACTGAATTCAAAAATACATCAAAAAGATCATCTGTTATGATCAAGCAGGATTTATGCCAGGGATGCAAGGATGGTACAACATTTGAAAATCCATCAACATCATCCACTACATCAACAAAAAGGACAAAAACCACATGATCATCTCCATAGATGCTGAAAAGAGCATTCGACAAAATTCAACATCCATTCATGATAATAACTGGACAGCTACATGCAAGAAAATGAAACTGGTTTTTGTCTGACCCTATCCACAAAAGTAAACTCAAAATGGATCAGAGATCTGATTGTACATCATGAAACTATGAAACTCTTAGAAGAAAACATAGGCAAAAATACCTTGAATATAAACATGAGCAACTTTTTCCTGAACACATGTCCTTGGGCAAGGGAAACAAAATCAAAAATGAACAAATGGGACTACATTATGCTGAAGAGCTTCTGTACAGCAAAGGACACCATCAGCAGAACAAAAAGGTATCCTACAGTATGGAAGAATATATTTGTAAATGACATATGCAACAAGGGGTTAACATCCAAAATAAGTAAAGAACTCACATACTTCAACACCCAAAAAGCAAATAACCCTATTAAAAAATGGGCGAAGGATATGAACAGACAATTCTCCAAAGAAGAAATTCATATGGCCAACAGGC
Source organism: Manis javanica (assembly GCF_040802235.1). Taxonomy (NCBI): domain Eukaryota; kingdom Metazoa; phylum Chordata; class Mammalia; order Pholidota; family Manidae; genus Manis; species Manis javanica. The sequence continues at coordinate 48,421,077 of NC_133167.1, read as the reverse complement.
ACATGAAAAGATGCTCCACATCACTAATTATAAGGGAAATGCAAATTAAAATCACATTGAGATATCACCTCACACCAATTAGGTTGGCCAACATAGAAAAGACTAGGAACAACAAATGCTGGCAAGGATGCAGAGAAAGGGGAACCCTCCTACACTGCTAGTGGGAATGTAAACTAGTTCAACTATAGTGGAAAGCAGTATGGAGGTTCCTCAAAAAACTAAAAATAGAAATACCATTTAACCCAGGAATTCCACTCCAAGAAATTTACCCTAAGAATGTAGGATCCCAGTTTCAAAAAGACATACGCACCCCTATGTTTATCGCAGCTCTATTTACAATAGCCGAGATATGGAAGCAACCTAAGTGTCCATCAGTAGATGAATGTATAAAGAAAATGTAAATATACACAATGGAATATTATTCAGCCATTAGAAGAAAACAAATTCTACCTTTTGGAACAACATGGATGGAGCTAGAGGGTATTATGCTCAGTGAAATAAGCCAGGTGGAGAAAGACAAGTACCAAATGATTTCACTCATATTTGGAGCATAAAAACAAAGCAAAAAGTGAAGGAACAAAACAGCAGCAGACTCACAGAATCCAAGAATGGACTAACAGTTACCAAAGGGAAAGGGAGTGAAGAGGGTGGGTGGGAAGGGAGTGAGAAGGGGAATAATGGTCATTACGATTAGTACACATAACTTGTGGGGGCATGGGAATGGCAGTATAGCACAGAGAAGACAAGTAATGACTCTACAGCATCTTACTACTCTGATAGACAGTGACTGTAATGGGGTATGTGGTGGAGACTTGATAATGGGGGGAACTGAGTAACCACAATGTTGCCAATGTGATTTTATATTAATGATTCCAAAATTAAAAAAAAAGACTTGCAAGCCTGCCTTAAGGAATAAGTTTACTTGGATGATTTTACCTTCCCTAACTGACATATTACAAATCTAATATTTCACAGTTGAAGATTTCTCTTTTGAATAAAACATTAAATTGACTGTTGAAAATGCACATTAAGCCTTTTTACATCTTTTTCCCTTCAATGTATTTATCTCATGCCTTTCTGAATATGGAATTCAACAAGCAAGAGTATGACCTCAGGAGCCATGGAAATTTTCTTTTCCCTCTCTTTTCAAATTTCCCAAGGCCATACTCTGGTCCAAAATCCCAGAGAAGAAAAAGTTCAGGGAAACTGTCACTAATCTGTGGGGTCATCTCAGAAAGGAGGCAAGTTTCCAGTACAGGACTTGCTGAGGGGATAGAGTATTGCTTATGAGGAAACAAAAAGATTCAATGAATTTATAAAATGGTTTAAGATGTAGTTTAATGGAGAGACAAAGATCAGATCAAGAGTCTAAGCATCCCTTTCAGAGTAGCCTGAAATAACAGAATATACATGTGTATACACACACACACACACACACATACATATATATAAGTACTAGAAAACATATTATAGTATATTATTAATATAGTACAGAAAATAATACCTAGTGATATCAACAAATCAAATATTCAGGGACATTCCAGAAAGGTAAATTGACTGAAGAAAAAAAAGAAAAAACAAAGGCAATCCACAGACAAATGAATGCAGGACACAACTAGACAAAAAACAATTTCAGAGATACCCAAATCTTAGAAACAGTAGATATAAAGAGAAGTAAAGGACCCTGAAGTAAATAAAAAGTTCATAACTCTACAGCTAAACCAAAAGGCCCTTTATTCTCCCCTTTCCCCTTGCTGAACAGAGTCAACAACAGGTTTTGTATAAAAAGAAGTATTATCTACAGAGAGCACCTAAAGCTACATAGCAGTGCACCTTAGAATAACCTGGGAATCTTTTAAAAATCCCAATGCCCGGACACTACCGCTAATTAAATCATTGTCTTTGCAGGAGGGGAACCCAGACATCACTACTTTTTTAAAGCTCTCCAGGTAAGTCCAATATAGTCAAGTTTGTGCACCACTATCCTAAAATAAACAGTGGAACTAGAGAAGGAAGTAGAAAAGAGCCTAAAGAATTCTAAAACTCTACTAGGAGTACAGAAAAAAAAATCTTAAGAAAAAAGAAAAGAAAGATTAATTAGCAAATACCATCTATCTGAAGTCAAATTTCCAACAGGAAGATTCAGAGTTGATTCAAGAGCCAAACTGGCAAAGTGCTTGCTTCCTATCGTTTGCATCCCTAGGTAGGTGGGGGTCATGGGTGTGACTGAGAATATAACCAAGGGCTACACTAGCTCAGTAATTGGATCTTTTAGCTTGAATACCTGCACAGAACAGGATCACAAAAGAAATGAAAAAATGTATGCAAACCAAGAGAAATTGGCTGGGGTAATATCAGTATCAGTCTAATAGAATTTAAGGCGAACAAGAAAACATAACAGGGGTAAAATCCCTAGGCCTTATATTATAATAAAAGGAACAGTTCAAGAACATTAAAACAATCTTGTTATTTATACACCTAAACATTCAGTTTTTATATATATATATATATATATATATATATATATATAAAGCAAAAATAGGCTCAATTACAAGGAGAACTTGAAAAGCCCTCAGTCAGCTGGGGAAATGTTTAACCAATATATGTCAGATATTGGTAGATCAAGACAAATTTATTGAGTATATCAAGTTTTATAAAACAAAATTAGCAAGTGTGAGCTAAGAGAAATACTGAACTTTTTTTCAGATATACATGGAACATCTACAAAAATAATCTAATTACAGTAACAAAATAAGTCAAAGAATTGCATCACAGAGTATTCTCTGATAACAATGTAATAAAAAATCAGCAAGTCAAAACAGCCTCTCCTGGGGGAAAGGAAAAATATGGCACTATATTAAGAACTAAACAATGCAAACACTACACATGGGATGAGACTGAATTAGTACTAGAGTTTAATTCACAGCCATAAATCTGTATATTATAAAACAAGAGGTTAAAAATGAATGAATTGTGTTCAATTCCATATGCTGGAGTAAGAACAAAAAAGCAAATCTATAAAATGAAGGTAGAATGAAATAAAAAGAGATAACAAAAATATAGAAAACAAAAGGAAAATACACACTCAATTTTAACTAATGAAAGCAAAAGGAGAAAGCTGAAATTAAATAATATTAGGAATGAAAAACAAAACAAAAGTTAGGTTCGTTAAAGATTGTTAACAAATTTGAAATATAGTTTTTTAGAAAGATAGAGATTACCAAATTGACTCAAGAAAAATGGAATTAAGCAATAGGCATTAAATAATTTAATCTATCAAATTCTCTTCTCTCAAGACACCATCCCTACAGAACAGTTTTTCAGGCCAGTTTTTTTAACCTTACAAAACAAACAAACAAACAAAAAGAAAAAAACCAGCACTTTCAAGTAAGGGTAAAGAAAAACAAGAACTCATATGCTGCTACTGGATTTGTACGTGTTAAAATCACCTCACAAAACAATTTTGCATTATCTAATGAAATGGAAAACAACCACAGATCAGATACAATTCCAACTCCAAGTATTTACAATACAATCAGCAAATTTTCAAGTATATTCCAAGGAGTGAGGTACCTAACTGTTGGAACCTTTGCAACAGCAAAATTTGGAAACATTTCAAATGTTCTTCAACAGGACAACAGATATCTATGTTGCGATATAGTCATAACGGAATCCTAATCAGTAGGAAAAATAAATGAACTAGAGCTACATATAACAACACGGATATTTCTCAGTAATAAATGAACAAAAGACATGACTCTTAACAATGCCTACAAGTATGATACCATTTAAATAGAGTTTAAAAACAAACAAACAAAAAAATAGAAAAAGATACCAAACAGATATATACTATCTATGGGCACATACAAATATAACAGCATGCAAAAATGAAAATAAAATTTATTTTAAAATAAAATTATTTTAAAAGTTTTTTTCAAAAAAGTGCTTTCCTCTGGAGAAGAAAGACTATTTATAATGAAGAAAATCAAACAACATAATTCAGGCAAGTAAAGTATATTTGATGTTATTTTTTAAATATGCTCTGATTTAAAATTGCATTTGTATCATGGTGTTATAAATAATACTCAAGAATTAAAAATACCTCTTGCTGTTAATGTCAAGATTCCTTAGGATGTGCCTAGGTCTTATGGTGATAATGTTTGAAATCACTATCCTATTTTTAAACAAATATCCCTTGTACTCTATGATATGTCCTTTATTTCTGAGTACTGAAAAACCCTAAAAACTGACAGTAAAAAAATAGAAGCTAAGTACTTGTATGAGTGCTGAGCAGAGAGGTGCAATCAGACTCCTCATCATTAGTTGATACTCTCTTCTAATGTTTTGAGGAGATTAAAGAATCTATAAGCACTGGCTGGTGAAAAGGAATTAAGATAAATTCTAGAAAAAACTGTGTAAACCATTAGATGCTTATTAATTATATGATGATAAATGAATAGTAATACATATTAGTCTACTTGTGTTTAGAAAGAAGCAAAGAAAATAAAACATACTACCAACAAAATAATTTTGTTCATTATGAACTTAAACACCTTATAAACATGTATCCGACAGTCTGTTAAAATAACAGATATAGATAAGCATATGCATATATACATAAAAATCAGGGTAATATTCAAAATACTTAACAACAAGTATGGCATGGGCATCACACCAATTGGAATGGAAGCTGTCCATAAACAAAAGGCAAATCAGACCCTACTGTAAGGGGCTAACTAAAGGAAATGTTCATTTCCTACTATATATGGTACTGCTTTATCATTTAATAGCCATACTTCTCCAATCATAATGTGCTTATGACTGGAAATGGTGGACATCACTCATATCAGACTTCACTGGCCATAATTCAGTCACATGGGCACTTCTAAATGCAAAGGAGGCTGTGCGCCCAATAGAAAAAGGGAAATCTATTTGTTAAACAACTATCCAGTTTATGCTACAGGAGTCCTCTAATCTGTATGTTTTAATTTACATAGAAGCCTTTTGAGGTCCAGGGAGATAAAGGTCACATAGTAAATGAAAGTCAGCCTGGGACCAGAATTTACATGATCTCATGCCCATTCCAGTTATCTTGCCTTTCTATAAATACCAACAATTAACTCTCACTCCTATTCTATTTTCATCATCACTCTTTAATTGAATTCATCTCTAATTCAAATACTACAAATAGATTTAAAGATGAAAAATAAAATTAAGCTGCTGATAAATTATACAACCAAAAATTACTTCAAAGCCCAGTTTACTAGGGGTTCAGATGAATACTGTGTAAAATATCAGTTCATAAAGTATTTTCAACTCTCTCCCTCAAATGAGATGCGATAGATGAATTGTATTTAATTGTATGTGCAAAGATAATTCAGTCATGAAACACTTGGCCCTTATTGTTGATTATTGTATGCTACTGCAACACATTTTTTAATTTCCTCATGAACATCAGACTTTCTTAACTAAACAGAGATATCATCTATACCTTGTGATTACAATTCAACAATTAAAATCTTGGAATTAGAAGAAACATCATTTATTTTAGAGCATGTAGAGTTGTTGATCTTTCCAAATAACTAGAGAAAAGAGGCTCCTCACAGTGCATATACTGTTCATAAAGGTAATATTGTGTAATGCATCACTAGATAAAAGATGACAGGCAAGTTCAAAGAAAGCAATGGCATTTTAGCTTTTGAGCCTGAGAAGCAAATATAACAGCAAAACATTCTGCTTATTATTATTTCATGGTATTGGAGCATGAACTTTCTCTCACCTTAGGCCTCCATTAACTTTACTATTAGTAACTTCAGTATTATCCTTGAACTGTTTTGCTATCTTCCCATATCACCTATGTAAGTAAATTTACATTTTCTTTTACTACTTGTGCTTAAATACTCATCATTATTTACCATTATTTTCTTTCAAAGTTCTTTTAGCCATTTTTTTTCCCATTCTTAAACCTCCTAACACAAAGAGGGTCTATGCCCTGCCTCTGGAGGTTTACACCCATCTGTCTTTGAAATATTGTCTTGCTTTATTCAGTAAATAGATTTCTACCTCAAATGAAGTTAAATGCTCAGAATTCAAAGACAAATTATGACACTGGGCTCCAAACCGACCACATACACAAAGTGTGCCTACTCACAACTCAGACCATCCAGACAGGCAACTAAGGATGAAATAACCCTAATCTCTAGGACGTTACAATTCAATAGACAAAATGTCACCCTAACCCCAACCTCCTGGAGAGCCTGATAAGGATTTCTAGTGTAAAACCTGACATTCTTTATTATTTCCATGACCGGAGCTCAACCCCACAAGGTATACTTGTGTCACCAATACCTTACATATCAAAAAGGGCATAAATAGCCAAATGAACTTGAATTATACAAAAGTCCAAAAACATAACTTGCAAGGCAAAGACCATTAGAAAACTTGAAAGCTCTATCATAAGGGTAAAAATATCATATATAAATAGGATCAATTTCAAATAACATTTAGAAATAAGTAGATTTAATCATCTAAGGAAGAACAGCCTTGTATCAAGGATAAAACCAAAGAACAAAGACACTGGACAAAATAGGTTCAGTGCTAACTGATATCTGTAAGATAAATTTAAAACAAACAAATTGGGGTTTGTTTGTTTGTTTTTATATAATTAAGATTGCAGAATCATAATAAAGTTTTACACATTTGGAAGAAAACCAAGATTAGAATTATCACTGAGAAGGTCTGCATAGTTATCAAACAAAGTAGCCTGAGAGGGACCACAAACCTCTTCCCATATTACACAGACATTATCACAGCAGCATAATAAAGTGGATGTCCAGGCCTAGTAATGGCACAAAATAAGCAGCACTTTGAGAACTATCCAGGAAGTGGCCCATACAGCTCCTAAAGTAGAAATGGGGGAAACCTTGTGGAGGCAAAAGAGGGAACAATGAAAGACAGCATGTGATTTGTCTTTGTAGAAGTAAGTAAAACCAGGTATAATTATTTAGAAAATCTCAGGGCTGCAGATCTGTCAGAGCAGCTACTGATACAGTAGCTAGTCAGTGTAAACACATCAGTGTTACCTGATTCCTGTTGCTTCCCCTCCTCCACCTGTCTGCCTATCACACCTCTACAAATTAAGACTAGGAATTGGGGGAGGTAACGCAGTATGGGAGTTGAATTGGCTTTGTAACAATCCTGACAACCAAGTAACTTCTCTCACTTCCTTAGAGATGCCAAGGAAAAATGAGACTGCCTAGATTAAGAAAAGGGTGGGTGGGAGGCAGTCAATAAGAGTACAACAGTCCCCCTTGCTGTGGTTTCAGTCTGAGGTTTCAGTTACTCAGGACAAACCAGCCTATTACAGTATATGGTTATAATTATTCTATTTTATTATTGTCATTATTAATCTTTTACTGTTTCTAATTTTTAAATTAAAGTTTATCATAAACGTGTATGTATAGGAAAAAAACATAGTATATATAAGGTTTAGTACTACCTGCAGTTTCAGGCACCTACTGAAGGTGTTGGAATGTGACCCCTGCAGATAAGGGAGGAATACAGTATAAGGATAGAATACAGAAGTCATAATGAAATTAAGTGGTAGCTAAGAATTGGAGTAGACATTAGGAATAAGTACTAACCAGCAGAAACTTCACCAGGAAAACTATAAATTAGATAAACTTTAAATTGATTTATCTTAATACTATACATGATCACTAATACCTATTAATTATAGTGAGATAATAATCAGGGAAAAAAATCAAGCTTGCAGTGCCTAAATTAATGGTAAGTACATTACTGGGAGTCCAGAAATCTGCTTTTTAAACAAGAATTTGTTGCTAAATGGCTAAATTATCTTGAGAAAAACAGCCATTCTGGGTCTCAATTTCCTTCTTTTGAAAATTATCATTTCTATTAGGTTATCTCTTCTAATATAAAACCCCTATAACTAGACTAAAACTAAGTATATCAAACTTCCAGCAGCAGAGAAATTTACATTAAGTTCAAGAGTCCTGAATCCTTAGCTCTTGACTTCAGCTATAACATTGAGCACTGTTAACATCACCGACCATTACAACAACAATATATACTGAATTTTTTCAGTCTGTCTTTCCCATGTTTCTTCCTTCTTAATTATTTTCTTGCCAAGGTGTCCAACATCACTCAGTGGTTAACACCTGGCAATCGCTGAAGCCTGACTTACTGGTCAGCATATGGATTGCTGGGTAGCCTATGAATCTTTTCTGAATCTGGTCTGAATCCCAGATTTTTGGAAATGGCAGAGGGCCACAGCTCTAACACACTACAAGCTGCTGAATACAGAAAAAACAATCATTTCTCAAAGAGTAAAAGGAGAAAACCAATACATCTTGGATAGCAATTTCAGGATGTTATATTCATTCCCACATAAAATAATTTTAAATGTTTGCCCTTTTCCATGCACACAGTCACATTCACACTTACCTCTGCCTACTCCATATTCTCTAGTGAATCTAAATACAATCTTCCCTCTAGAGTCTTTTCAATCTGAGGAAAGACAAAAATATTACATGAAGAAAAAAAGCTTGCAAAGGCAGTTAACAAAAAGTAATTTATAATCCCCATGCAACCTCTTGTAGATTCCTCAGAAATAAATCCATATGAATGCACTCAGTAATTCTAGAAAACATCTATTCCTGTCTTTCAATAAAATGGCTACCAAAGGCAAGGGAAAAGTTTAAACCATAATTTAAAGTAGAAAGACAGACAATGAAATAGCAGGATCTTGTTGACCAATATTCTATCCCTCTGCTGACAGGCACAAGAATCTCTTCATTCTCCTTGAAACAACATAGAAAGAATTTCTATTTAAAATATACATGAAAAAGGAACATAATGTCAGGAGACCAAAGTGATTCCAGTTAGTAGTTACTAAGAGTAACTTGTTCAATAGATGACCAAGTATTTTGTTATCATCATATTAAGCTGCTCAGATCAACTTACATTCAAGCATAATACGGCTAAAATAATAACTTCCAGAATATCGTGTTTTGAGATTAAACAGATAATAGTCAAATAAAAACAAGTTACAATACTGCATTATCTGGGTCCTGTCTTTTAGAAAACTTCAGAGAATCAAACGTTCTGGCTGAAGGACTGTGATTGGTTTATTTTCATTTCTTCAACAAAGCTATTTTACCTTGCTGGAACCATGATCCCACTTGGATGGGATCCCTCCATGATCCTTAAATACACACTTTCATGGGTGTGCATACACACAACCAGAATCAAGGCATCAGAACAAATATTTACTCAAATACACACCGTGTTATTTTATACTTAAGAATGTATTCTAAAGTAAAAATCAGTCAATATATAGATCAACCTCATCTATAGAGAACAGGATGCTCTACAAAGATGAGTCAGATGTTGGCCTTCCAACAAATTTGATGTTTATCAAGCATAAAACAAACTCAACTGGACTTCAGCCAGTAATGACAGAGTAATATCTCACCAGACCAACTCACTCACACAAAGGAAAGAAATGAATAAAATCTGAATGTAATACAAAACAGCCACCTGACAGTATTTATGTATTTGTCATCCCTAATATAAGATGGTAAGTTTCTTAATGGCATAGTATTTAATCATGTTCTAATACTCTGAATTATTTAATTTACTAAATAATTTTCCCATGGTTATTGCACAATGTATGTTTGTTGAACTAAATATTCTGTGCTCAATAAATACAAGAGTGATTGATTGTAATATATAGCAGAATGCAAAAATGCCGTTTCCCCAGTCAGATCTTACACATTGGTCATAGTTACAGGTGCACTTCAAGAGATGCAGGTCCACTGGCATGGTGTGACACCGTACTCTGGAAAAAACACATAGCAGAACACCTTTTCCAGAATTTTCTCCATCACAAATATGGCAACACTTGCTACAAAGGGAATATCTCCTCACAATGTTCAGGATTCTTTCTGGCTAACCCTCCTGGATTTGGGGGGAAATAAGGAAAATGCTAATTGCATAGAACTCTGAGGATTATTCTAGAATCATCTCAAATTCTTAAGAACAACAAATTCTGAAGAAGAAGTAACTAAAGTTTAACTTATCTTTTTCTTTTTCCTCAGGGCCAGGTACAAAATAGGTCACTCCCTAGCAGTTTGACACAGAACAGGAAAGCTTTTAGGGTACTTTTCACATCAATGAGAATCTTTGTTTGAGGTGTAGGGGTGAAATTTCTCTTAGGTTCCTGTACAAAAAAAATAACAGTAACTATATCATGAAGCTGATCTGAAGCTCGATATAGATAATGTACATTCAAGTGTTGAGTACACCATTCAGCACATGAAGACTCTATAAGTGGTAGAATGACTGTTAGTAGTAGTATACTGCAAAGCAACTGCTTTATTCAAAGTTATGAACACATAAATCATATAAATAATTTGTTCACAGACACTAGAAAATGAAAATATCTAATAGCTCAGACACTTATTGACTTCCTACTATATACCACTTCTCTTCCCATAGAGTAATTTTACTTAATTTTAGTAACATGTTGCCAATATCTTATGATTACAAGACAGAAAATAATTCAAATGTTCCAGTAGCCTCTAGATGATATAGCTTGAAGCCGTGGGGGAACAACGCCTCAACAGCAATTGAAAGTGCATATTAGTCATGCCTCATTGGTCAGCACTAAGTTTATGGTTTTTTGTGGCTGTTTTGTTTCTGTTTCCTGTCATATTTTTGTTTTTGTTTTGTTATTTGGATGGTTTTGTAATTACAGTATTATGAAGTAGGAGGAGCTCTAATGAAGGCACAAGGGACTTTATACCCAAGAGTAGTCAGAACACTGAAATGAGTCAATTCAGCCAGATTATAGCTTATTTTGGCTGCTAAGATCAGCAAATCGTGTGAAAGAATAAATTGGGAAGGAACTCCACAGTGCCCAGGATAAAAACAAAACTGTTGGGGTTATAAGCAGATAATATCAAATCAAACAAACTTGATGCTAATTAAACTAATAAACAAGTAAGATGGAAGCAACCTGGGAACTGGGCAAGTGCAGCGCATGGTATAGGAGGACAGCAAATGTTTCCCCAGTAAAGTAAAAGACTTACAGACCTTGGAGGAAAGGACATGAAGGGTTTATATATACATGTGTATATATATATATGAAGGGTTTATATATACATGTGTATATATATATATATATATATATATATATACACAAACACATATATATATTGCCACTGTGATAGATGATAAGAATGCATTTATGGATAAAAGGAAAAGACTGTTTTTTTGTGTTTATTGCTTTGCCATGTAGCAAGATATCATTAACGAATATTTACAGATGAGTCCTTTTTTATAAGCAGACTGGTGAATACAGAACACTGAAAAGCCAAACCTACCTGAACTACATTGCAGTTCTGTGAAAGCACACTGACTATATGTTATTAACAAAAACATCCTTTTTTTGCCTTGGATTTACTGAGTATCACAGTCTGCATGTTGACAATATCAGCAAGTTACTCAGAACAATGAAGTTAACCAGGGGTGGATAGTATCAGAGGCTGTTAGAAATTGAATCATTCTCAAAGCTTAACCCAACAGGTATATGAAAAGATAATATTCAAATCAAAAATCATAAGGAAATGAAATCAAAACAATGACATATCACCTCACATCTGTTAGAATAGCTCTTACTAAAAAGACGAAAAAAAAAACAAATATTGGCATGAATGTGGAGAAAAGGGAATCATTCTGCATTGTTGACAGCAATACAAATCGGGACAACCACAATGGCAAACAGTATGGGGTTCCTCGGAAGTTAAAATACAGAACTACGATATGGTCCAGCAACCTCACTTCTGGGATATATCCAAAGGAAATGAAATTAGTATCTTGAAAAGGTATCATCATTGTCATATTCATTGCAGTATTATTTACAACAGTCAAGACACATATGGCAACAACCTAAGTGTCCACTGACAGATGAATAAAGAAAATACATTACGTGTATATAAATATATATATATATATATATATATATATATATAGTGGAATATCACTCAGCCATTAAAAGAATGAAATCTTGCCACTTGTTGACAACACAAATGGACCTTGAGTGAAATGAACTGAATCAAGTGAATGAATCAAAGACAAATACCACATGATTTTCACTTACATATGAAATAAAAAAAAACAACAAATGAACAAAAAAACAAATAAAACAAATAGATTCATAAACACAGAGAACAAATTGGAAGTTGCCATATGGGAAGGAGGTAGCGGTATGGGTGAAATAGATAAAGGGGAAAAGAAATTAGTGGAAATGTTTGTTATCCCAATCCGGGTAATGGTTACATGAGTGTACATGGCAAAATTCATTGAGCAGTCAGTAAGATTTGTGTATTTATTTAATGTGTCTCAACAAAAAAAAATGTTTCTCAAGTGTCAAGTTGTTAACTTGACAAATTTTATTTACAACTAATATTTGAATGGCAGTAGGATATAAAGATATGTACATACAGTTGGTGGATCTAGTTTCTAACTGCAACCTTCCACTAATATTAAAACTTGAACAAACCATCGTGTTTCCCTGGTCTTCAGTTTTCTTATTAGTAAGACAAGGTGATTTGAGTTGCAGTCTAGGATCACTTCCAGGTAATAATGTTTTAAAATAAAAAAGCTACCACCTAGAATGTTCTTCTCCAACTAAAAGGTGAAATTATGACACTAATTGAGACAAATAAAAAGTAAGACAATGACACTTTTTACAGGAAAAATAGATAGGGCCACAAGATGGGGTGTTATCTAGTATATATTGGGAGCTATTTATTACACAATCTTTATTGCCAAAAACACATGCTGAATGGCAATTTGTTCAAGTTGCAAGTAGGTCATTTCTGGTTTGGGGAATTTCCCCCGTTTTTTCTTTGAATATTTTCTGCATGCTAAAATCTGAAATAACCTTTTTTTTTCTTAAATGTAGTTGAAAAACAGGAAGACTGGATCAATGTTTAAATGTTTCTACTGTTATCACAAGGGCTAAGTCAAACTCAGACCACCATGGATATCCATCCTCTACTTGTGGGATCCAATTAACTTTTTGGAAATTTAAACTTAAGAAATGCATCATTTATTTCTCCTTATTTCTCTTTCTTAACATTGTAATGTTCAGTATCTCATCTCCCCTCAGTCTACATACATATCCTGGGTGATAGCTTCAAATATGATCTATATGCTGATTTCTCAAAATAATAATCAACCCAGAGCTCTTGCTTGAACTCAAGATTCATATATCCAACTACTTACTCAACATGCACTGGAATGTCTAAAAAGCATATGCCTGAAACATAACTGGTTTGTCTTACTCCTGAATCTGTTCCTCTGGCAGGATTTTTCATCTCACTAAATAGCAACTCCATCATTCCAACTGTTCAGCTGAGTGAGTGAGAATCATCCTTGATTCCTCTCTTTCCCACAACATCTCCAATTCATCAGTATATCCTGTCAGCTTTTTCTTCAAAGAATATCCAGGAGCAAACAACTTTCCACCATTTCACTACTACTACTTTAGTCCAAGTCATCATACATCTCACCCAGGTTGCTCTGTTAACCTCTGAACTGATCTCTCTTCTATACGTGCCCTCTTAAAAGATTCTCAACACAATAGCAATCTATTTTTTTAAATAAGTTATATAATATTACTTCTCCACTCTAAACCCTCTCATAACTTCCCACCTCATTTGGAGTAAAATCTAAAGCCCTCACAATGGTCTAGAACTCCTACATAATCTGCCTCATCTCTCCACTCTCCCCCTACCAAAGACCTCTGTAACATCATCTCCTACTCTTCCCTTTGCCCAGTCCAACCAAGCCACACTGGCTTCTTTGCTTGTTAACACAGATGGCTAGCATGCTGCTATCTCAGAGTCTCTGCATTGCATGTGCACTCTTCAGTGAGCACTCTCCTGACCACCTTACATGAAATAACAGCACATCCCCCAGCCCAGAAACTCCAGCTCCTTCATGCATTATCTTTCTACATAGTTCTTATCATCTGGTAAATAATATATTTATTTGTTTGTTTTTCTATCTTATCATTCCTCACTAAACATAGGCTTCATGAGTGAAATATTTGCCTGCCTGCTTGTTCATTCATCTCCAGCAAATAAACAATGCCTGGTATATAGTAGTAGCTCAATAGATATTTGTTCCCTAAAGGAATCATACTACATAACTCAAAATGGACTTCTGATTCAAGAGAGTTTGTCATTATTTAAAAGCACACCATCTGAAATCATTAGAACTGAAAAGAACCTTAGGGACTATCTCCCAAAAATAAAATATTTCCACCGTCGTCTGTGGAAACTCCTCACAGACAATGGGAGTGTGAGTCAGGATCAAGAAAACGTCAGTGCTAGTACCATCCTGCCCCAACCCTAACTAAGCAGTCCCATTTTTTTTGTTTTGTTTTCTATTTTAGGCTTAGACATAATACTTTAGTAAATATTTTAAAGACAGTTCTGAAACCTAAAAACTATTACTATAAATGTGGCCTAAATCCCCATTCACAGACAAGAAGACTGAGGCCTGGAAATGAAGTGAGTTAACCCAGGTCAAACCATAGAGTTTGAGAAAATCAGACCTGGAACTCAGGGCTCCTCAATAGTATACTCATGCTCTCCCAATTCCAGCCAAGATCTCTCTAGGCACAGCTGTTCATTAATGACACAACGCTTCAATAAGATTTGTGTTGCCTTTCCAAAAGATCCACTTATTGTTTCAGATTTAAATAATTATGATATTCTCAATTAATTCACAAAACTTTTTAAATTTAAAATTCAATATTCTTTCAGATTGCTGAAAATAATACACATATAGTTGACTTTTTCATAATTTTTCACGAAGAAAACTGATGTAAATTCACATTGCTACAACAGTGCAGAAGGCTGGATAACAATTTGCTGTATTTAAGTATTTCCCTAAATAGCTCATATAATCTAAATTTTCTGCACTCTACTTCCCAATTTCTCTTCATGCATCCATGGACAGGCTCTTCAGTACCCAGCCCACAAAGCTGAATTGGTTTGTGATTTGAACAAATGAGAAAGAAAATATATGACCCCTGTGTATTCTACTAAGCTGACACAGTGCATGTGTTTCTCTGCCAGGTTTAGATTAACCACTGATTTGATGCACCAACTGGACCACTTTTCATAAATAGGTTTTCTTCTATTCAGTGTCTAGTAAGCTCCTTGTCCACAAGATAACCCCCTAGGCTGACTAAAAGTCCCCATAGGCCCTGACAGCTTTGGAGGATTATTTGCTCAGCAGTGATTTTTAGGGACCTCTAACAACTTCATTTTGATATATTTTCCAAGAAAGTGTATTACTAAAGACCCTAAGCACCTAAGCGTCTGTACTTTTAAAGTCTTAATGCTCAGAGAATAATGGGAATCTTACCAGGATTTTGGATGACTATTTGGAAGATGGGATGTCTAATCTACTCCTTCATTTATTACAAAGGAAGTAAATTCAAGTCAACAGTAATTCACTTGATCAAAACAAGTTTCCAGCCCCAAAGGGCTGTTTGTGGTTCCCATGATTGGTACCATGGAAAAAAAAGAATAGACTTAACAAAAAGAATTGTCCCAGCCTGGTTTCCACATACCATCTACATTTCCAAGACTCTATTTTTTGGTAATTGAATGTTGAAAACTAAAAAACAGATCAGGTCTACTGCTTGGATTATATTCAGTAAAATTTTTACAACACAATAGAATTTATTGCTGCCTTACTTAAATAGTCAGTGATCCTTGCATACTTGTAATCATTTAATATACCATTTCAGTATATGGAGACCTAAAAATCTATCTTCATAAAAAACTAGAGGTTTGATTTTGATCTTAGCCTCACAGGTATACAAAGATTAAATAGGATAATGTATTCAAGATACCTAGTAAAGGAAATGGCACTAATTGTCAACCAATGTTAATTTCCTTCCCTCCTCCTTTCTCCCTTTTCATTCAGCCCTACTACATGTAATGCCATAATTTCACCTATTCATTTATTTTTCTTAAGTATTTATTGAGCACACACTGCACACCAGTTTCTCTGCATTGCATTGGTTAATAGCGCTGTATGCAAACCCAAGGAAGTCCTTGTCTGATGGAATTTACCCTTTGGTCGGAGGTACAGGTGTAGTGTTTTATCTTAAATGGTTCTTTCAAGAAAGGCCCCCCTCTAAAGAGATGAAGCAGAAAGTCATATGAGATTCTAAAAATGAGATTTCCAGAGAATGGTTAATGCATAAGCCTGAAAAGCACATAGGTGCATCAGAACTTAGTACTAAGTGAGGCCATATAGCCAAATTCCTGATGGGAGACAGACTTTCACCATCATAAGATGACGGTGGAAAAGGCTGCTTCCAAACACTGGCTGAACCCATGGCTTATGTGACCTTGTGATATTAGGAGGAGGAGAAGGACAGCCTCTTGTCTACTGGTGAGTCAAGCCACCTACTGGCTGGGTCACTAATCTGCAATATCCTCAATATGACAAAAAGGGGCTCCAACCTGCTAATACAAATCTGGTCCTTCTTTTGAAATTAAGGAGCCAGTGAGAAGCACTTGCAAGCAATTCTGCATAAAGGAGGTAAACTTGTAGGAAAAAAGAGAAAAGTCTTTTACCTTCCATCACCTCTCTCCCACTCAGTCGCATGCTCTGAGGGAGTCTGCTACCACTTGTGAGAAGCCCTGTGGTAAGGCCCATATTGTGTAGAATTAAGTCCTCCTGACAACAACCGTCTTGAAGGAGCCTCCTTGGAACCAGACCCACCAACCCCAGGCAAGCTGAGAGACCGCAGGCCCTGCTGCCATCTTGAACACAGCGCATTGTAAGACACTGAGCAAGAACCACGCAACTAGGCTGTTCCAGGATTGCAACCCTAAGAACCTGTGAACAAAACTCTACCAGTCTTCCAGCTCTGACAGACAAGACATCTTCTACTGGGGAAAACGTTTCCGCAGGGTAAAACTATGGTAAAACTTGGGTAAAACTCAGAAATGTTTATCACTTAGAGCAAAGGCCAGAGACTGAACCTCTCAGCACACAGTTGAAGGAAGGAGCTCCTAGGAGAGATCAGTCTGGACTCTGGGCCAAGGGAAGATGCCAGCAAATTTCCTGACCTCCAAAGTCACATCTTTTTCCTGGACACATAGTTTTGGCTGAATTATAAACATTTCCATTCATGCTCAAAAATCTTAAATGGCCCAGACTAATGAGATTGACTTACAGCATCCTAGATGACCTGCCTCTAGGCCCACTTCCAGCCTCACCTGATTTTACCTTCTTTCCCTCATGTTCACTTCATCTAAGCATTTTTAGGCCCAACCCAAAGGACTCATTGAACAAAAAAAGGTCAAGAACCACAGTCACTGACACACAGTGGTAGATGAAGTTGTCTTTAAAGAAATGACTGTGCATGTCAAGCCAGACGCTTCTCTCGTACATTAACTGTGAGTCTTTCCACCTTGCCTGCCTCCCTTAGGGGCTTCCAGTTCAGAAAAATACAGCTTTCAAGTTCTCCTCACATCTATGTCAGGGTTACAAGCTTGAGAAAGAAACCTGAGCAAGTTACTGTCTCTCTGAGTTGTAAGGTTTCATGCGCAAAATGAGAACTTCTTTAAATAACTAAATGACTCTTTTTCTTTCATCTGACAGTCACTCAAATTTAAATACAACTGCCCTTGGAAGTTATATTTATTGAGAACCATGTGCCACACACACTTTCATCTCACCACAGTTCTCTAAGTTAGCATTATTGTCCACATTTTAAGTTCCCCTATTTTAAACTGAGCCTCAGAGAGGTTAAGCAACTGGTCCCAGTTCCCACAACTACTAAACGACAGAGGTAGTGTTTGAACCCACAACTCTGTCCCCACAGATGCTGACTTAGGTCCTCTCGACTTTAGTCCCCCTCACAAGACCAGGTTGCAACTACCCATGAGGAAAACGCCCTTGTGAAAATCTCACAACCCAGGCGGTGAGGCTGAAGCACCCTCCTGGACCAGAAACTGAGAAGGACCAGGTTGGAAGGACAAGGGGAGTCGCTATGCTTTACCCACAGAGCAAATTCACACCTGCCCAAATGCTGAACACAGCTGCCACTCCCATCCGCGAGGTATCTCACCAGACAGCCTGCAGCTGGGGAGCACACCCTACGGCCTGGGCAGGGAGCCAAGACAACAGCAGAATTATGCAGAGCCAGCTGCTAAGCACACCCTGTGGTCCTGCACACGAGGGAGCCTCAACAGTGACCCTGCGCAGCAGCGCAGCCTAGTCTACAACCGTGCTCAGCACGGGCCTCTGCCGGACTGCTAAACACAGCCCGCAGGCTCGCCCTGACCAGGAGCCCAGCCACTGACCTGCCCAATGGCTGCAGCCACGCCGGAAAATGAAGCCGCGGCAGCCACCGTATGACAGAGCCAGTCTCCAGCCCCACCCAGAGTTGAAGGCCCTGCTCGACCAGCAAGCCTGCCGGCGACCTCACCCACCAGCGACCGGCCTGATTAAGAGGCCCTACCTGTAGCGGTGCAAACTTCAGGACCCAGTTTGCCTCCCCGTCTGAGTCCTAGTGCAACTGAGAAACCAAGCCTCGAGCCCCACCAGAACCTGGATCCAGCTAGTAGCGCAGTCCAATCAGAATCCTGCCCGAGGCCCATCCAATCGGGTGATTTTGGCGCACAGCCTGCCGCACTGCCCAAGCGCAGAATCCAACCAGAGGCGCTGCCTTGCCAGGAAACAGCCTGCAGCCTCTCTGGACCGGAGGTGATTGCACCGTCCAGCTAGCTAGTGGCCCCAGCCTGACCATGGAGCACAGCCACAGCCCCACTTTAGAGCAGAGCCCAGCCAGCAGCATCTCCCCACCCCCCTCCTCAGGCAGTGGCCTTGTCCAATAAGAGACCCCTAGCACACCCCACCTGCCCCCCACCCCCATGCCAGCAGCTGACAGGTGAAGGACTGTCCCTTGGTGAGTGAGCCTGTAAGTCTGGGGAAAAAAACCGTCACCCAAATGCACAAATACCAATGCAAGGATACAAGGATCTCAGAGAAGCAGGTACACACGACACCACCAAGGAAGTGAATAAAGCTCCAATAACTGACCGTAAAGCAATGAGATCTGTGAGGCTCCTCAAAAAATTAAAAAGAGAAGTACCATAAGGTCGAGTAATCCCTCTTCTGAGCATATATCTGAAGATGAAATCAGTGTCTTGAAGCAGTATCTGCAGGCCTGTATTCATTGCAGCATGTGACAATAGCCAAGATGAGGAAACAACCTAAGTGTACCCATGAATGAACAGATAAAGAAAATGTGATATGTATTTACAATGGAATCTTATTCTGCCATAAAAAAGACAGAATTTCTGTCATTTGCAGTAACATAGATGAACCTGGGGAACATACTTAATAACAATAGGTGAATCGAGAACACAGGTTCTCCAGTGAAATAAGCCAGTCACAGAACCAAATACTTCATGAGCCCACATTTATGAGGAATCAAAAAACTGTCAAACTCATAGAAACAGAGAGTAGCACGGAGGTTACCAAGGGCTGAGGGAAGGGGAAAATGGGGACATGTCAGGCAAAGGGTACAAATTTTTAGTTATGTAAGATGAGTAAGTTCTGGAGATCTACTGTACAGTACAGGACCTTAGTTAACAATGTCAAATTGTATACTTAAAATTTTGCTAAGAGAGTAAATTTTATGTAAAGTGCTCTTACCTCAAAAAGAAAAATATATTTTTAAAAAGGTGGAGTACAGGAGGAAACCTTAGGAGGATGGAAAAGTTTATGGCCTGGACTGTGGTGATGGTTTCACAGGTATATATTCATCTCCAAACTCATCAAGTTGTATACATTAAACACATACAGTTTTTTGTATGTCAAGCATGCCTCAATACAGTGTTTTTAAAAAAGAAAGATAGAATGAGGAAAGCAAGGGCATGAACACCAAGGAGCCTAACTGAAGATGAAATCTCATTCTAGCCTCCCTGACCCTGTCAGCAAAAGACCAGCGACATGTGGAGCTGGGCTAGGGAGATGTCCACTCTCTGGTACACCTCTCAGGGCCAGTTCCTAACAAGTCAAGCCCTGCAGCTGCCAGAAGAAGGGCCCTGGCATTGGGATCCCAGAAAGAGCATTGGCAGTGGTCAGTTAATAAGGAGAAAGGGATGGAGGAAGCAAATGATGACTGGTGCAAAAAAGGAAGGTAAGTGCAGGCAGCTACTTCTGACCTTCTTTCAGAAAGAATTTTAAATGGCTTAGATATGCTGTCCATAGCACACAGCAATATAATATGAATTAGAATAAAGGGGGAGTTGGGAAAT
Source organism: Manis javanica (assembly GCF_040802235.1). Lineage (NCBI taxonomy): Eukaryota > Metazoa > Chordata > Mammalia > Pholidota > Manidae > Manis > Manis javanica. The sequence continues at coordinate 48,400,684 of NC_133167.1, read as the reverse complement.
GAGGCTACAGACATAGAATAGAGTAGGAAATCAGAATGCATCAATTTCTAAGCAATTTCTGCAAGGCTGCAGATACGACTCTAAGCTTTCTGGAAGCCAAGGCAAAGAGGGAAACCTGATTGATGCCCAATTTACCATTTCTCAGATAAAAATAAATGCAGTGCATAGAAATAATGTGAGTAATGAAAGAAAATAATATTGGATTATGACCCTAATTTTGGATTATTGGATTATTTAGACCTTAAGTCTAAAATAAGTATCGTGAGTCCATCCTGGTATAAATGACTGAATATATAAATGGAGAGAAGAGACTAGCTCCCATACAGAATTGTTCCAAATAATTTATGTAGATTCTCTGCCATCAAGGAGATGGAGTATAACTAACTCCTCATTCCTTAAGTGTGAACTGTACATAGAAACTTCCTTTTAAAGAACACTGTGACTGATGGACAGTGACTTCAATGGGGTATGAGGGGGACTTGATAAAATGGGTGAATGTGGTGACCACAATGGTTTTCATGTGAAACCTTCATAAGTGTGTATATCAATGATACCTTAATACAAAAAAGAGTACTGTGTGAAAATTTTGAAACAAGACAAACACTACTTCAGCTAAGTCATCAAGGTCAACATCAACAGTGATAAATCATGTTAATAGTATGTTCCCTTGATACGATGTGATGAAAGGGAGCTTTATGTCTGGTCTGCCCCAAAAAAACACATAACCCCCATCTAATCATGAGTAAACACCAGACAAGTCCCAGTTGAAGGGACTACAAAGTGCTTGAGCGGTACTCCACAAAATTGCCAAAGGTATCAAAAACAATAAAAGTTTGAAAAATTGTCAGAAGAGCTTGAAAAGACATGATGACTAAATGTAATGTGATATCCTAAAGGAGACTGTTGAACAAAATATGGGCATTAGGTAACAATAAGGAAATAGGAATAAAGTGTGAGCTTTATATTAATGTATTGATGTTGGACTATTCATTGTAACAAATGTGTCATACTAATGTATGATATTGGTAATAGCAGAAATTGGATGTGGTATATATAAGAATCTTCGTACAGTCTTTGAGTATTTTCCGTAACTCTAAAACTGTTCTAAAATAACAATTTATTGGGGGTGGAAAACCTATCATACCCAGCAATTTCACACCTAGGTATAAACTAAGTATATACTCAAGAGGATTGAAAACAGTTATTCAAACAAATATATGTACACATTTGTTCACAGCAGCACTATTCACAAGAGCCAAAAGATGGAAACAACCCTTTCATCAATAGGTGAATGGATAAACAAACTGTGGTAAATACATATAATGGAATACTGCTCAGACATTAAAGGAATGAAATACCAGCACATGCTACACGGATGAACCTCAAAAGCACAGTGTGAAGAGGACAAAGCCCAACACAAAAAGTCACATATTGTATGACCCATTTATATGAAATATCCAGAATAGCTAAATCCATAGACAGAATGCAGATTGATAGTTGCCAAGGACTGACGAGAGAAGGGATAGATAGAAAATGGTTAATGGGTACCAGGTTTTATTTTGGAATGATGGGTATGTTCTGGAAATAGAAGTAGTGATTGCACTACACAACATTGTGAATATTCTAAATGATATTGGATTGTCTATTTTCAAATGTTGTTGTTGAACTCAGAAAAACAGAAAATAGAAAATAGGTTGCCAGGGGCAGGGGAAATAGGGAGAGATTGGTAAAAGGGTTGTAATATGAATAAGGTCTTAGGACCTAATGTATAATGTGGTGACTATAGTGGATAACACTGTATTGCATAATTGAAATTTCCCAGGAAAGTAAACATAAATGTTCTCACCCATAAAGGGAGTGTGTAAAGGAATTATGTGAGGTGATGGAGGTGTTAATTAACTCAGGGGAAATCCTTTCACAATGTATATGTAATAAAATCATCACATCATGCACTTCAAATATCTTTCAATTTTATTTGCTAATTATACCACAATAAAACTGGGGAAAAAAAGAACTTTCAAGAATTAAAGACCAAAACTCTCAAAAGAACAAACGCTAAATCCAAGTACTAGGTTAAAAAAAAAACTTAGGCATGTTATAGTGTAATTTCAGAACCTCTGACAAAGAAAAATCTTGAAGAAGCCATAAAGAACAGACAAATTATAAAGGAATGGCAATTCAACTAAGAACAACTTGTCTTCAGCAATTTTAGACACTGAAGTTAGTGAAGTAACATCAGCAAAATGCTGAGGAAAAATAACTTAATGCTCTATACCTAGCTAGCTATCACTCAAAGGTAAAGACAAACTAAAAACATTTTCAGACATGAAGAGTCTAATGGAACTTACTATCTACGGACATTCACACAAAAAAACTTTATGAAAGGATAATGTACCCCATCAAGATTAATGGTAAGGACAAGAGAGAAAAACCTGTGGAATAAAGTTCTTGAATGAAAACAGTGCTAAATACAGAAATTATTTTTTTAAATAAGCCAAATATTGCATGAGCTACTGACTGTGATATCAAATGGTAACTGTTTTCTTTAACCAAAACCAAAAGCCTTGATGATTATAAAGTCATAAAAATAAATCTAAATCTATTAGGAATCCCCATAGTGGATTAAATCACCTTAAAGGAGAGAAAGAACTATTAGCTTTGGTTTGTAAAATATACCCAGCTACTTACAAGACACATGCCTTAAATAAAACAATTGAAAACAGGACCATACAAATCACAAGTTGGTATAGTAAGAACAATATCCCAGTGTTACTGGTGAAGAAATTACTATCTTTCTTGGGATCGTGTTTTGGAGACAATGAGGAATGAAGCTAGCAGATAAGAGTACGGAGCAACTAGCAAACCTTTTAATGAGGAGCAAAAAGGAAAGAAAAGGGCTCCTGCTAATTGGAAGGGGCCCCGAGGCAGGATGCTGTTAGGGTTGCAGTGTTTAGGGGTTTATAGGCACAAAAACAGAGGAATTTACGTGACTGGCTGGGGCTTATTGCTAGGGCTGAGCTGGGATCAAAAAAACCTCTCTTATTTCTCAGGATGAACTTCCAGGATGTGGCTTCTTGTTTACTGTGAAGCCAGTTCCGTCCTGACTGCAACTTACTGGGGCCTTGAAACTTACCAGGGCCTTGAGCTCCATCTGCCCGCAACCCCCTAACACTTGCCTCACCAGAAAGTAGACCAAAAGGCAAAGGGTTTAATAAGGATAAACTATAAAAGAAATGCAGTAACATGAGTATAAAATAACATGAACTTGTATGTTTCTGTATCAGTTTAGGCTATGGTACAATAACAAATTAGGCTGGCTTTACACAGTGGAAGTTTATTTTTCACTCCCACAAAGTCCTATGCAAATTTCATGTCTGCAGACCAGAAGTCATCCATATGGTGACTCAAAATCCAACCTATTTCCATCCTGTAGTTCAATCATCTCAACAGGCTGCTTCCTTGGTTGTCAAGGCAGTGAAAAGAGAAGCTGAGTGTTCTGCAGGGTTCCTTCAGTACTTCAACCCAGCAGTGAAACACTGGACTTTCATGAATTAGGACTTGGCTAGAATTTGTCACATGGCATGACACAGATGCTAGGGGCCTGGCAGGTTCTTCAGTCAGCATTAAATGTTTCTGTCACAGCAACTAACAAAATATTTTTTAGTTTCTCCATAGTGTAAAATTGAACAATATTACAAAGGAAAGCTTTTTAGAAATCATGAGTTTTAATTCACTTCTGTTAAAGGAGAACCAAAACAGAAAAAAAAAAAATGATGCTATATGTTGTTTTCAGACATACATATACATAATAAAATAAAGTTTTAGAAAATGCATGGGAATGCTGAACATCATCTTCAGGACAGGGTGGTGCTTCTCAGGAGGAAGTGATGAAACCAACATGAGGAAAGCCTACACAGGAGCCTTCAACACTATTTGCAATAATTTATTCTTAAAATAAAATTGAAAAATAGCAAAATGTTAACATTTGTTTGAGCTTAATACTGCATATGTAATACTAATTATATTATTCTCCAATATTTTTTGTATATGGAAATATTTCATTATAATTTTAAAAGATGATATACGTGTCTGTAATAATTTTCTCTGCTATGTAACAAATTATCAAAATAATGGCTTGAAACAGCAACATTTATTACTGCACAGTTTCCATGCATCAGGAGTCAGGGTACATCTTAACTGGGTAGTCAGATTCTCAGAAAGCTGCAATCTGGAAAGCTCCAGGGCTGGAGTCTCACCTGAGCCTCAGGGTCTTATTCCAAAGTCACTTGGGTGTGGGCAGAATTCAGTTCCTTACATCTGTAGAACTCATCATGATGGCTTGCTTCTTCAAGATTCAGCAGGGAGGGGCTTGGATTTCAGTCAGCTAAGACAGAGTTGGGTATGATGTAACATAATCTTGCCATCTAATCTAATCTAAGCAAAGGTGTGACTATCTCATCATCATCACAGATCCTGCCCTGATCAGAGGATTATTCATAGCACACTCACCAGGAGGCAGGCACCTTGGGTGCCGTTTTAGAATTCTACCTACCATGGTGTCTCAAGATTCTCATAATCTGGTGGAAGACATAAACATATGTACAACAATTTAAAGCAGTGTGAGATGACCTGTATTAGACGATTGTCTTTGTTTAGGTCTCCCAAGAGGTGAGCAGACAAAAGATCTTGGGTGCACTTTATTACAAGGTGATTCCAGGAAACATGTGAGATGGGGAGGGAGAAAGTCAGTGTAAAGGTGCACTAAAGAGCAGGTTTACCACATGGGCACTGGGGCTAAATCCCTCTGTGGACCCTATGAGAACCATGTGAAATTTGCTTCTCAGTTTTCCCACTGGTAAATGGGAAGACTGGAGCATTTTATCCACTGACTTCTGTCTCCCATTGGCTGAGGCTCTCTGTCACTCTTCTGGGTTGCCATGGTGCATGACAAGCTTCTATGGTGCTAGAAAAATCCCTCAGTGAAGCAGAGAGATACAAATGCTTAAGATGCAAAGTGGTCAGTGTGCAAAAACTCCCTACCCCAGACACAGGTAGCTCAGTTGCATGTGTAACCATCTGAGAAGAGACCTAAGACATCTGTTACAATGTGTACATTAGGTTAGGTAAAACTTGATGTTTTAAGAGATAAATCCTCAAATCTCAATGGCTTAATATAATAAAATTTTATTTCTCACATAAAATTCAGTAGGGCCAAACAGGGTAGAAGAAAGGAAGATGAGTTCCTTCAGTCATTCAGGAACCCATTTGACTGAGGTCCTGGCATTTCAACACTTGGCTTCTAAGGATACTTTGCATAAGCAAACAACTCAGACAAGAGGAGAAAAGAAGAGCAGATTGTGTGGAAGAAATTTAAGTGTAAGGCTACATGGCCACACCAAAGGAGTTTGGGTAATGTAGTCTAGTTCCGTGCCCAGTGGGAAAACAACAATGGATTGCTTGAACAGCTGGCAATCCTTCCACAGGCTTTGTGGGAAGCTGTTAACTCAGCCTGGAAGGCTCAGGAAAGGCTTGAAAGCATAGCTAGCTACCATTAAGTTAAATGTTCAAGGAAGGTGTAATGGTTAATTTTAGGTGTCAATTTAACTGTTCCGCTGGGAACCAAGGCATTTGGTTAAACTATTGTGGATGTGCCTGTAAGAGTGTTTCTGGATGATTTTAACATTTCAATCAGTAAACTGAATAAAGTAAGACTGCCCTCTCCACTGTGGGTGGGCCACATTCAATCCACTGAAGGCCTGTGAAGTAAGAGAAAATTTGCTCTGTCTAACTGTCTTCCAGGTGGGACACTAGTTATCTCCTGCTTGTGCAGCTAGAATTTCCACCACTAGTTCCCCCATTTGTCAGGTCTTCAGACTGGGACTAAAGCAATATCATCAGCTCTCCCATGTCTCCAGCTTGCCAACTGCAGCTCGTGGGACTTCTCAGTCCCCATAATCACATGAACCAATTTCTTACAATAAATCCCTGTTTCTGTATATCTCATATTGGTTCAGTTTCCCTGGAAAACCCAGATCAATACAGAAAGGTGGAAATCTGTCATGGAATTAAGAAGGAATAAAAGCATTACTAGCAGAGCAAACAACATGTATAGGGAAACAGAGGAGAATCCAGGCAGATTTAGACAACTAAAGCAGATATGTTTTGACAGCACCCAAAGCAGGTGTGCATGTACAAAACAATCTGCAAATGCAGGCAGGAATCTGATGGTAAGACTCCTGACTTTACATCAGGAAGAAAATGAGGGGCTGGAGGATCTGAAACAAAAGTAGAAAGTAAGACAAAGGGTTTTACAGTACTACTGTGGTAAATGTAAGAAAGATGCTTTGTAAGAGCATAAGGATTTTCTACTAAATATTGTTAAATATCAACTGTCTTGAGCTCTGTGACATTTCAGAAGGAAAGATCATGACGCATATACTCAAAAGGGCATGGGCTTGGTGTCAAGTGGATCTTAGTTCACCGTTACCTGGTGAGTTTGTTGTAAGAATTAGATGGTTTTTACAGAAACATCTAACACAATGCATGACATTGTATGTACACAAAGAAAAAATTAGCTCTTTTCTTCTCTGAACAACAAAATAGAAAGCATGAGATTGAGAACAAGAAGAAGAAAAATGAATTGTTTGAAGCTCTGACACTTGAAAACTGCTAGGTTACTAATACCCTGTATAAACTGTGCCCTGTGAAAGTAACAGCTTGCAGATTTTGAATCTAGTCAACAAACTCAAACTCTGAATAATTCTAGCCCTGGTGCTTGCTGTTATATAGTAGTTGGGTTTGAGAAATGAGAAGCAAATATTTAAAGAAAATAATTTAAAGCCCCAATATTAATATTAAAAAACATTAACAATTTATAATAAATTCCTAATAAAAAATGGGCAAGAAAATACTTTTGTATTTGACTCTACATTAAGCAGCTGCCTAGGTATCTGTCTTATATCCTATTCACTTTTTAATGAAGTGTTTTGTCTCTTAAGAAGAAATTTGAATTTCAAAATTAGATATATAATATTCATGCTTTGTGATTCCCCACAGGAAACAATTTATTCTGTATGTTTAATTTTTTTTAATCAGGCAATATATTTAAGAAAATTTATTTAAGGCATGAGAGGCTGAAAACATGAACAAAATTCTACACAATGAAAATCTGAAAAATAAAAACTTCATTTGATAATTCAAAAGACCCAAATGAATAGAACTATATGTAAAAAAAAAAAAAGGGGGGGGAAAGCAAGCTAAATCAAAGTTTTTATAAGGTGGGTTTTTTGGTATCATTAATAAGCTAATTCACTTTTGTGCTACCATCCTCGTTTACTTGTACTCTGCTTTACAAATATTAAATACATAGGTTATTTTAAAGCTTCCAATCCAAAGAGCAGTGGTTCTAGACCTGGCTACACATTTAGAACCATCAGAGGAGCTTTTAAAAAATACTCATACCTAGGTTTCACCTCTGATGCATCGAAAAGGAATCTTTGAGAGTGGACCCTACAAAAGAGAAATATTTTTAAAATCTCCCCAGATTTTGGAGAAACTTGTACCTTTTGTCAGTCTTTTTTCACACTTACCACTGTGCTATCCAGACCTTCAGCATCATTCACCTGGACTGTTGGCAATAGCCGCCAAAGTGTCTCCTTACCATTGCAGATAAAATGTCCTGAAAAGGTATTTACTGACCTTGAACGTGCATAACCGTGTGAGGATCTTTTTAGCAAGAGGTTAAGATGAGAGCTCTACTTCTGTAGATCTTGGGTGACACTTGAGATTTAACATTTCTTTCAAGTTCCCAAGTGATGGTCACACTGTTAACCCACAGACCACACTTTGAGGATCAGGTCCTAATTATTACTGTATTATCAAACAAATTGATGAATAATTACAATAAAATATACTTTTGTTATTTATCACCTGGTATGAGCAAAAACATTTAAAATGAAGTAGATAAAAGTAAAAGGATAGTTTTTCAAACATAGGAAGTTATATACACCCAAACATACACACATACACACATAGGCATACATGCAAACTAGCAGAGTTCCTTAAGAAATTCAATTACTGATCATCCTCTAGAACTTTCACTCTAGTCTTTTTTTTTTTCAGATTTCATCCTTATATCTAAGTTCTGTCCATTTTTCCTTCAAGTTGAACCACAGAACAATTTTTTCAATCAATTAACAAATAAGGATATATCAATTGCCATACTGTGTATTAAGACTTCCAAAGTCATGAATAATACTGGTATCACTTCCTAATTCTACTACCTTTTCCTTTTTTTTCCTTTCTCTTATTTCTCTTAATTTCATTTGACATTTTCTATTTAAAAAGTAGAATTTTTCTCCTGCTATTTAGTGAATATCCATTCTCGTTAATGTGTTTAAGTAAAGACATAGATTCTTTGAGGGCTTGAAGCTGTAGGACAGCCCACATGACAAGTCTATCGCCTTATGGGACAGGCCCTGGAAGATATAATATTTCTCTCCTGAGCAAGTTCAGGGTCAATAAATGAAATGTGCCAAAAGTTGGCATGTATCACTAAAAACTGCAATTATCCAGGAATTGTTAACAAATATCACTTAGTCTTAGTGTAATCAGACATTCCTGCCTTTCTGGTTACCCAAAATTATAACAAGAAAGCATTAATAACAGGTTTTCAAGCCTTCACACTCAGACTGTAACTACAAAACTGGTCCCCTGGGTCTCCAGCTTGCTGTCCACGCATCTTGAGACTTCTCTGCCTTCATAGTTACCTAAGAAAATTCCTTATAATAAAACTTTTTTTCACATATGTAATTAATAGACATGTATGCATCTATTCTGTGTCTCTGGAGAAACCTAACTAATGTACTATTCGATGGGTAGAAAGTTTCAGTCATGAAAGATGAAAAATTTCAAGAGATCCGCTGTACACAATTTGCTTAGGGTTAACAACACTACTCTACACTTAAAAAGTTAAGAGGATAGATCTTATGTGTTTATAACAATAAAAAAAAGAAATAAAAGGAAGGTTTTATTAGTCAGGGACAATATATTTTGAACAATGGTAGGACCACTGAAATAAGTACAATAACTGCTAAGATAACACCCTTAAAGAAGATAACACTCAGTTGAATACAGAAGTTCTGATGTTGCTAAATTCTCTCATTACTTTGCCAGTATTTAAACTAAATTATATTTTACTATTTGCAGGTTTCATCACTAGAAAATAAGGAGCTTTGCATAAGCATTAAGATGTTTTAAGATTGAATTTTAAATGGATGTCAACTACTAAATTGTAGGAGTGTTTTTATAAGCAGGCAGCTACCACTCCCTATTTAGTTATCAGTGCCATATCCCATGCCAATATCATGACAGCTGCAGTTTTAATATTTAAAATTATCCCCCAAATCACAATCATATCATAAGCTATTACACCTGTGAAACCCTGGAAAGTATAAACTGAGAGTCTTTCCACCCTGAAATGAATTATAAGAAATGAAGTAAATTACAAGAATGTCCCCAGCCTGGGATTAGAAAGCTCATGAATTATTATACCAAAAGAGCCCCCAAACCCTAGATATTATTGTAAACCTCATAAACTTTGCTGTTATGCATGGAGCTATTTATAATACCAAAATAATATGATATTTTGGATTTTCCCCTGTAATTCCAGTATTCTTAATAGTTATAGTTTGCCTCTCAAACCACCCTTAAGAAAAAATGCACATTGACATGATCATAATAAAGTCATTGGAGGACTACTGTTGCTTAGGAACATCAAAGAATTCCAGCACTGATTGAGAATTTATTATCACATGAGCCATTGAAATCAGCAATTGGGTGCTTTTCCTTTGATTAGATGCCATATATCAGTGTGACATCTCTAAACCTTCCCAGTTAAGCTGATGAATGAAATCAGTTTTATATTGGATTACTCAGTGTCTCCTATTTAATTTGGAAATAAAATTGCACCCTTATACACCTGAAAATACAGACTATAGAAATATAAACACAATATAACAAGTTGTTGTTTTCTGCTTTAAATATTTTTAATATGTTCTCAGTTTTGCTCCCTGTTCTGCTTTTAGTTCTCCCTGTCATCTTTCCACTTTATCAGGAAATTAACACAATTCTCAAAGGCTATTGATTCATGAGCACTTACTCAAAGGGCCATTTCTGATTACTAACATATTACTTGTCATGGCAAGTTATGTTTGCAATTATAGAAATAAATGGCTCAGGTTTCAGATTTTCATGAAAAAGACAAGCCTCCAAACTAAGAATTTTTTAATACATAGCATTAATTTTTAAATTGACATCTTAATATGGAGGATAAAAAGTATTTCAACCATCTGCTTTGTCAGCTAACCTTTACGGTTGTGTGCCAAATCATTTTTCTTGGATTCAACGAATTAGTCACTTTGGAAGGAATATACCTCGTTTCATGCTCCACTTAAAATCCCTCCATTGATGTAGAACACAGAACATGTCACTAGAATCTGACTAATTGCTCCCACCCTCTTCTTCATATTTAATTTATCATTATATGATGACGTAATGGTAGAAAAAGGGAGAGGAAGGAGAACTGTTCATATATTACAAAGTCAAATTCTGGGAAAACAAGGGAAAGTTAACATTTCTATTTGATTTCAAATACCAGATTAATTTTTAGAATAAGATAAAGAAAAATTTGGCAAATTCCTTATAAATTTACTTACAAGGGCATATCAAATACAACTCTAGGTGCAAGCCTAAAAATAATGATTTGCTCATATGACAGTTAAAAAGTTTTCTAATAATCAAGAAATTAGATCACCTGCCACAAAATAATTCATTCATATCTCAGGAGAACCTAATTCCATAAACCACTCGTTCATTCATTTGACTGGTCAGTCAAAAAGTATTTACAGAGCTCCTTACTGTGTGCTAGACACTGGATGCTGTAGTGAAGCTGGGAACAATAGTGACAAACATTTCTGCCCTCTTAGAGCTTTTCTTCTAGTCAGAAAGAAAAGTAAAAAGTAAACAGACAAATAACACATTGTCAGGCAGTGATAAGTTCTTCGAAGAAAAATAAAACAGGAATGGGGTAGAGAATTATGTAAGAAAGCTTTTGCTTTTAGGATGAACAGGAAAGCTTTTCTGAAGAAATGACATTTGAGCAGAGACCTAAATGAAATAAACATCATGAATATCTGGGGGAAACATGCCAAGGAGTGAGAGCAGCAAATGCAAAGGCCATGAGGTGGGGGGGTGTCTGGCACGTTCAAAAACAGCAAGGAGATCAATGGCTAGTGTACAGTGAGTCAAGAGGAAGCATAGCAAAAAGTACAGGTCACAGAGCTACCCAGGAGAGAATGGTCTAAGTCCTACCAACTACAAGAACTATAGTTCAACTATTGAAGTAAGGAGAACACTGGGGAAGAAATAGGCTTCGATGAAGGGTTTCTGTTTGAAGCATAAGATAGCTCTTTGAACTCTGCATGGAGATTTTGAAAAACGCAGTTGGATAAATGAGTCTAGAATTCACAGGAAAGCCTGGAGATATAAACATGAGTCAGTGCATTGATGGAAATCAAAGTCATGAGAGAGACCCGTGAGATGACCTCGGGGAATGAGTGTAGCTAGAGAACGGATGAGAAGGAACAGAGAAGAAAGAAGAGCAAGGGAGAACGGAAGGTGCAGCCAGTGAGGTGTGGTAGAACCAGAAAGGAGGATAGTGCCTTAAGTCAAAGTAAGAGAGGGCTCAAGACGTTAAGAACTAACTGTTGCCAAATGATGGTAATATAGTTAGGTAAGGTGAAAACTGAGATTTGGCCATGGATTCTGGCAATTCGAAAGCCATGAATGACCACAGTAAGAGTGATTCTAGGGGAATGGAGAAAATGGAAGTCCTTTAGAGTGTGTTCAGGAGAAAGGTCAGGTAAAATAGTAGAAAGAGTGAATAGAAACAACACTTCTTGACAGGATTAAGAAAGATGGAAATAATAAATGGGTTAAGATAAAGAGGTTAAGAAAAGTAAGAGTGGTACCAGGAGGGGAATGTGAGGTCAAGGAGGGTTATTTTAAAGATGGCAAACGTGTTGGTATCTGTTGACAATGGTCCATGAGGGAAAAAGAAATTGTTTATAAAGAAGACAGGGGATAATTGCAGAACCAAAATTTTTTAAAAGGGTGGAATCCTGTATACAGGTGGAAGTATTGTCCCTAATAAAACCAGAGAGAGTGGGCCCATTGTAACAATTGGCATGGCAGGGTGCGTGGTTACAGATACAGGAAGGTCCTAGATTTGCTGAAACAACCAGAAAATAAAGTAGTTATTTTCTGAGTACTAGTGTATTTACTCATGCTTGTCTGTAGCTAATCAGTTAAGCCCGCCCAGTTAGTTCCATGCAAGTCAACCTGAGGGTTATGGGCTGTTGACAACCCTGTATGGCTAATTGATTATTTCTGTTCCGGGGCTACAAACTATACCACGTGAGAGAAATGCCCTTCTGGAAATGCAAACCAGAGGCCTCCTTTCAGAATCCTGTAAAAGAAGTAAAGGGGTTAGCAAGAATCTATCACTATCCATCTCCATTTACATCCATCTTTGGGTAATGAAATCCCATTTCATACAGGCTTAGCCACATTTACTCCATAAATGAGAGAAAGTCTTGTTTAACCAACTACGGTAGAAGTTTCTTCGATAAGGTTTAGAAATAGGTGACTGAATGGTCCCTCCCAATATGCACACTCATGTGCAGAGATTGGAATAGAAATCAGGGTAGGAAGCAGCAGAGAGATGTGGGAAGAGGAGATTTCAGTCCTTGGGTATTCAGGTAAATAATGAAGCAGCAACCTTATTATTTGCTCCTTCAGCCCAAGTCTCTGATTCTCCATGCCTGAAATAGCTGGGTCCTGATCACTTCCCCAGGTAGTAAAAGACGTGGATCATACTACCTTGTTCCTTCTACTCCTTTTCTCAGGCACTATCCCCCCAGATCAACACCCTGAAAGTCCACAAGAGGTTAACAATTGCCTAGAAATTGTTATTTAATTTTCTAAGCCTGGATTCAACCCTGGATTTCAAACCTGACCTACAATCACCAAAAATTATCTTCCCCCATGTCTCAAACAGCAACTCTGCCTTTGATCCTTTGAGCTACTGGCTCCTTCCAAAAGGTACTAGCCCACGCATCCTGGTGTATTCCTTTCTACCGCATAGCCATCCACTCCTAGTCTTCCATCCTTATTCTTCTACTCCATTTGAAACTCACTCCCCCTTTCCTATGCCCAGTTTGCTGCTGACTATGACAGTCATTTTTATTGGTAATGAAAAGGTCAAGGTACTTTATGATTAGTTCTCTAACTAGCCTCCTTTAAATCTTAAAACAGTTTTCACTACCTTGCCTTCTGCCATAATGAATAACTTGGGAGTTGCCTGAATCCATCATGTTATTTCATAATCCTTTGCCTCTTCAAAATATGCCCTTTCTTCCTATTATGGAATGCCCCATTTCATGCTGTCCAACATTTTATATAATGGTTTCCCTAAATAAGGAATTATTATAATAAAATTAGTCAAAAAGTTACACACATTAAACTTTTGTTAGAGATACTCATTAGTCCTAAGCAAACTGCACCCTTTGGCAAAATTGCACAGCTAAAATAACTCGGCATGTGATTACACAAAAATTTTTCTTATTACCTAATATACTTTGCAACTATGAGACAAGAATAAAGAAAAGTTTACAATTACAAATGAATATTCATTGGACACCTAATATTTCTAGGCTTTATACTAGAATTATTTCATACATTGGCTTATTTTATCATCACAATAAGACTGCAAAATAGGTTTTTTAATCCCAAGGGACACATGATGGAAATAAAAATAAAGATATTAAGTGCCTTACTCAAGATCACACTAATAAACAGAATTCATGCCTTTCTTTCTTAACCAGTCTCTTTCCATAGCATCATAAAAGAGATCTATCTTTAATAAACCATTGTGATTATCATGATGACAGTAGTGTTTATTGAAGAAGACGTACAGATATATTTTGAACTTCATTGCCCCAAATAGTCTTTGCTGGCATTGCTTTATTTGGTAATTTCTGTGTGGAAACACTGAACAGTGAAACATCTTTACAATACATCAATAAAGTCAATTTTTCAACTGCATTGACATAAAGCAAACCAACTTTTATAGAAGAAAATTATAAAATAAAAATAATTTTACTAGTGGAAATCCAACAATTATGCTCTCTTATGAAAAGTAACTAAGAGCAACACCAGGCATCACAGAACACTCTTGTCATGGGACATTTGCTTTAAAATGTTTTTCTGGACAAGAGGTATTTGCCAGTCTCATTCAAATATCAAACATAGGATTAATCCTCAAATCAACTAAATGCAGCTGACTTAGAAAAAATTATTACAGTACATTGCCAATTCAAAATAAGATCCCAACATCATTACAATTATGGCTGAAAGCATCTGGACAACACACATTTCAATGTGGCTAAAAACCTGTTTATATTTTTATTGCAGGATGGCATGACCTCAATCATTTATCTAAATTTGTCTGTAATGATTGAGAGATGCCTCTAGAATATGGGATGTATTTCACTCTTGAAAAATAAGTATTTTTTAAATATGTTTCATCATTTCTCTCTTAGATGATTTGGTGTCCAAGGTATTCCCAAGTGAGAATTTGAGAGCATTTAGGAAGAGACCACATGCTATGTATATGTAATTGTTAAATTTAAGTGTGAAAAGTGATCTCCAAATAACCTTACATAGATGAAATGTGCATGTTAGGAGAGCAAGAGAAAAAGAGCAAAAACTTTGGACTTGTTTCCCAGGTTTTCACCACTATCAAAATCAGAGATGACTGTTTTAAATACTTAAAACACATGCATAAATTTACATACATATTTTAAAAGCCTTGATGACACCTTTACCCTGCCCTTTGCTGTAGGAAGTTGGCCTTTGTTCCAACCCAGCTTTTTAGTGAGAGATATACTGGAGAGATATCTCATCAAAAGTTCAGATAGCATGTATTTTCCCCCATAGTCACACCTGTTATTTGGATGATACTAAAAATGAAACTGTTTCCCACTTCCTCTGCTCCCTAGGATTAGCAAGCTCGCTGCAGTGACAGCAGCCAATTGCATTCTCTCTGCTGCCTGATGTCTAGACAATAGCTAAGTCCACTGCACCTTTCTAAAGGTTCAGAGGCATGTATTGGGTATGTGTGAATAGTACAGTGCAAAGAAGAGTTGTTGCTATTATGAGCAGCAATCCCTACCTTTATGCAAGAATTATAAAACTGACTTGTACAAAGAAACTATCTCCATGATAAATATGTGGGAGCCAGGCTCCAGGAGAACCTCTAATGAACTGTACCCCTGGAATTCACATCCCTGTGCATTCCCTTGTCACAGTGGATAGGACTGGACTGTGTGATAAAAACAAAATATTGTAGAAACCACAGTGTCATTTCTGAGGCTTGGTCACAAAAAATGTCTTCTTTTTCTTGGATCACTCACCTTTGGGGAGCTGGCTCCATGCATTGGGGAAATTCAGATAGCCCTATGGAGAAGTCCTTAGGGTAAGGAACTGAATGAAGCCTCTTGCCAATCCCAGCACCAGCTGATCAGCCACATGAGGGAACAGTCTTGAAAGAGCATCCCATAGCCTTAGTCAAGCCTTCAGATGACTGCAGCCCTGGCTGGCAGATCCTGCAGCCACATGAAAAACCCCAGCTACAGCTGGTCAGCTGTGCTGCTCTAAATTCCTGTCCCATAGGAAGTATGTGAGGTAATAAAAATTAGTTGCTGTTTTCAGCCACTCTAGGTAGAGGTAATTATTTATGCAGCAATAGATTACTAATAACAATGTGCTCTAGATTCTTAGGTCACAGCCAAAATAGCAGAACTTTAGCCTCTGGTATTTTCTCTGTTAGCTGCCCTATGTGATGAGCCATCACTTGCCAATGAGCAAGCAGAACAGAAGGGTGGATTTATGGAGTCCCTATGAGATATGGTATTGCTGTTTGTCAAAATGTTTTATGTACTATTAGGGACAAGGGCTTTGCATTGTTACTTTGACTTTCCGCAAACCTATAGCACATAAAATCTATTCCAGATGGATTGTGGGTGGAGCAGTGTGCAGGAGGAGAAGAAAAATTTCACTTTAAAGATTTTACCTATTAAGTATTCTGCACTCAAAAAATAATAATTAATTGTTTTTCCTATAGATAATAAACACTATGTATGGTAGATTGAGATTTCAACTTTAAAAATAATTTTTGACATGTCAGTTAGCCAGTTTATCTCAAATATATGACTTGGCATAGCTTTGGTGTTAAAAAATAACTTAAATGTTTTTGTAACTACCTTGGGTGACTTTTGAGCATTCAGAAGCCCCAGTTTGCATAGATTTTTGTGTAGAGCCCTATTTCAACAATTTACTTTTTTCAGCAAGACAATTGAGAACAAAACTTAGAATTTCTCAGCATATTTTTACTAAAGACTAGAATTTTCTTCTTCCTGCCTCTCCCTTAAATGTCCCTTAAGCTATTGTATAATTTCTCCCCTGCCTCATCTTCTTACCTCCCATCCACTCTTCAACCTACTGCAGTATGGTTCATATCAATTATGTTACAGATGTTGCTCTTAAAACATCACCAAGATCTTCTAACTCCCCAGTCTAATAGTCTCTCTTCACATCAGCCTTCTCTAACTCCCTGAAGCATATTGTGGCGTTGCTCAGTGCTCCACTACTGAAGTCATCAATCCTTCTTTTTTTTTTTTTTTTTTTTTTTTGAGAGGGCATCTCTCATATTTATTGATCAAATGGTTGTTAACAACAATAAAATTCAGTATAGGGGGGTCAATGCTCAATGTACAATCATTAATCCATCTCAAGCCTAATTCTCGTCAGTCTCCAATCTTCTGAAGCATAACGAACAAGTTCTTACATGGTGAACGAATTCTTACAGAGTGAATAAATTCTTACATGGTGAACAGTACAAGGGCAGTCATCACAGAAACTTTCGGTTTTGATCATGCAATATGACCTATAAACCATCAGGTCAAATATGAATATTCATTTGATTTTTGTACTTGATTTATATGTTGATCCCACATTTCTCCTATTATTATTATTATTTTTATTTTTAATAAAATGCTGAAGTGGTAGGTAGATGCAAGATAAAGGTAGAAAACATAGTTTAGTGCTGTAAGAAGGCAAATGTAGATGATCAGATGATCAGGTGTGTGCCTATGGACTAAGTATTAATCCAGGCTAGACAAGGGCAGCAAGACATCCACGGATGCAGAAGATTTCTCTCAAAGCAGGGGGAGTGAGGTTCTGAGCCTCACCTCTGTTGATCCCCAAATTCTCACCTGATGGCCCCCCTGCGACTGTGCCTGTCTTAGGTTCTTCCTCCCTTGAGGAATCTTACCCGTCTCTGGCTAACCAGTCATCTTCCGGGGCCATACAGGGAAATGTAAAGTTGGTAAGTGAGAGAGAAGCCATATTGTTTGCAAAGGTTAGCTTTTTACTTCTTTGCAGATTTATGCCCTGTGGCTTCTATGCCCAGCACTTGTCTCGAGGTATCTTTACCACCTGGAGGAATTATGATACTCGGTAAATTCGATATGAGGCACGAATTCTATTTAAGGTTTGTAATTAGGAAGGAAGAAGAAAAGCTATAGATGTAGCATATGAAGGAAACTTGGGAGGATTGATTATTTCTTTGACATATCTTCTTGTATAGTACCTTAAGTATGTATAGGTTTTAAACTACTAACTAATTTGCACACACATATTAACATAATAGGAATACGGTGACATAAACAAAGCAAATCTATGATTACCAGCCATCTCCAGTGAAGCCAAGAAAACCATTTAGGCACCCTAGGCATTTGTGACAATTTATCTATGATATGATGGATATTTTCCAACTGTACTTGAACCATCAGACAAATTAAAGCAGCCCATTTCTGGGATCTGTTCACATCCCATATGTTCTTTTAACCATAGATAGTCTATAGTCATGAGATTTTGGGGTGCTACAACTTGCACTCCTCCCAACTCCTGGTTGAGTTCCAACAGTACAGATTCGGTCAAATTCGTTGTCTCACTGTATGCACATGCCAGCCTAGACATCTCCCTCCTCATTCCTATGGCAAGTCCAGGAGACGGTGGGCTGGATGCAGCCACAACCGCAGCATCGTCCGGATCCCTGTGGAGGCTTTTTGATGATCATCCCCCGGCACGAGTCCTCCAGAGAGTGCTGATGCCGGAAGCTCCTCCTCATATCGTATCTTAGTTCATTTTCTGGGTATCCAAGCTAGGCCTTGATCTTCTGCGTAGAAACAAACAGACCCTTTGCCCACACTTTGACATGCCCTCTATACCCCTGTGCAGAACTCATTGGAGGTCAGCACACAGTAACTGCTTTTTTTTTTTTTTTTTTTTTTAATTAAGAGAAAGGAATATTATCAGAAAAGAGTACCTCCATAGCTGATCATCTGACACCCTTTAAGTGATCAACATTAAGGATATTTAAAGCATGCGTTGATCTTTGATTTACCAATAGTTTTATCCTGTTAAGGAGTAATCCCCCTTTTCTTTCTTTCTTTCTTTTTTTTTTTTTAATTTTTAATCTACACTTACCTGAAGAATACTATGTTTACTATGCTCTCCCCTATATCAGGTCCCCCCTAACAACCACATTACGGTTACTGTCCATCAGCTTAGCAAAATGTGGTAGAGTCACTACTTGTCCTCTCTGTGTTGTGCAGCCCACCCTCCCCTTTCTCCCTCCCCCCCATGCATGCTAATCTTAATACCCCCCTTCTTCTTACCCCCCCTTATCCCTCCCTGCCCACCCATCCTCCCCAGTTCCTTTCCCTTTGGTACCTGTTAGTCCATTTTTGGGTTCTGTAATTCTGCTGCTGTTTTGTTCCTTCAGTTTTTCCTTTGTTCCTATACTCCTCAGATGAGTGAAATCATTTGGTATTTCTCTTTCTCCGCCTGGCTTATTTCACTGAGCATAATACTCTCCAGCTCCATCCATGTTGCTGCAAATGGTTGGATTTTTCCACTTCTTATGGCTGAGTAGTATTCCATTGTGTATATGTACCACATCTTCTTTATCCATTCATCTACAGATGGACATTTAGGTTGCTTCCAATTCTTGGCTATTGTAAATAGTGCTGCGATAAACATAGGAGTGCATCTGTCTTTCTCAAACTTGATTGCTGCGTTCTTAGGGTAAATTCCTAGGAGTGGAATTCCTGGGTCAAATGGTAGGTCTGTTTTGAGCATTTTGATGCACCTCCATACTGCTTTCCACAATGGTTGAACTAATTTACATTCCCACCAGCAGTGTAGGAGGGTTCCCTTTTCTCCACAGCCTCGCCAACATTTGTTGTTGTTTGTCTTTTGGATGGCAGCTATCCTTACTGGTGTGAGGTGATACCTCATTGTAGTTTTAATTTGCATTTCTCTGATAATTAGCGATGTGGAGCATCTTTTCATGTGTCTCTTGGCCAGCTGTATTTCTTTTTTGGAGAACTGTCTGTTCAGTTCCTCTGCCCATTTTTTAATTGGGTTATTTGTTTTTTGTTTGTTGAGGCGTGTGAGCTCTTTATATATTCTGGACGTCAAGCCTTTATCAGATCTGTCATTTTCAAATATATTCTCCCATACTGTAGGGTTCCTTTTTGTTCTATTGATGGTGTCTTTCGCTGTACAGAAGCTTTTCAGCTTAATGTAGTCCCACTTGCTCATTTTTGCTGTTGTTTTCCTTGCCCGGGGAGATACGTTCAAGAAGAGATCACTCATGTTTATGTCTAAGAGGTTTTTGCCTATGTTTTTTTCCAAGAGTTTAATGGTTTCGTGACTTACATTCAGGTCTTTGATCCATTTTGAGTTTACCTTTGTATATGGGGTTAGACAATGGTCCAGTTTCATTCTCCTACATGTAGCTGTCCAGTTTTGCCAGCACCATCTGTTGAAGAGACTGTCATTTTGCCATTGTATGTCCATGGCTCCTTTATCAAATATTAATTGACCATATATGTTTGGGTTAATTTCTGGGGTCTCTAATCTGTTCCACTGGTCTGTGGCTCTGTTCTTGTGCCAGTACCAAATTGTCTTGATTACTATGGCTTTGTAGTAGAGCTTGAAGTTGGGGAGTGAGATCCCCCCTACTTTATTCTTCTTTTTCAGGATTGCTTTGGCTATTCGGGGTCTTTGGTGTTTCCATATGAATTTTTGAATTATTTGTTCCAATTCATTGAAGAATGTTGCTGGTAATTTGAGAGGGATTGCATCAAATTTGTATATTGCTTTCGGCAGGATGGCCATTTTGACGATATTAATTCTTCCTAGCCATGAGCATGGGATGAGTTTCCATTTATTAGTGTCCCCTTTAATTTCTCTTAAGAGTGACTTGTAGTTTTCAGAGTATAGGTCTTTCACTTCTTTGGTTAGGTTTATTCCTAGGTATTTTATTCTTTTTGATGCAACGGTGAATGGAATTGTTTTCCTGATTTCTCTTTCTATTGATTCGTTGTTAGTGTATAGAAAAGCTACAGATTTCTGTGTGTTAATTTTGTATCCTGCAACTTTGCTGTATTCCGATATCAGTTCTAGTAGTTTTGGAGTGGAGTCTTTAGGGTTTTTTATGTACAGTATCATATCATCTGCAAATAGTGACAGTTTAACTTCTTCTTTACCAATCTGGATTCCTTGTATTTCTTTGTTTTGTCTGATTGCCGTGGCTAGGACCTCCAGTACTATGTTAAATAACAGTGGGGAGAGTGGGCATCCCTGTCTGGTTCCCGATCTCAGTGGAAATGCTTTCAGCTTCTCGCTGTTCAGTATAATGCTGGCTGTGGGTTTATCATATATGGCCTTTATTATGTTGAGGTACTTGCCCTCTATTCCCATTTTGCTGAGAGTTTTTATCATGAATGGATGTTGAATTTTGTCAAATGCTTTTTCAGCATCTATGGAGATGATCATGTGGTTTTTGTCTTTCTTTTTGTTGATGTGGTGTATGATGTTGATGGATTTTCGAATGTTGTACCATCCTTGCATCCCTGGGATGAACCCCACTTGGTCATGGTGTATGATCCTTTTGATATACTGTTGAATTCTGTTTGCTAATATTTTATTGAGTATTTTTGCATCTACATTCATCAGGGATATTGGTCTGTAATTTTCTTTTTTGGTGGGGTCTTTTCCTGGTTTTGGTATTAGGGTGATGTTGGCTTCATAGAATGAGTTTGGGAGTATTCCCTCTTCTTCTATTTTGTGGAACACTTTAAGGAGAATGGGTATTATGTCTTCTCTGTGTGTCTGATAAAATTCCGAGGTAAATCCGTCCGGCCCCGGGGTTTTGTTCTTGGGTAGTTTTTTGATTACTGTTTCAATTTCTTTGCTTGTAATTGGTTTGTTTAACTTTTGTGTTTCTTCCTTGGTCAGTCTTGGGAGGTTGTATTTTTCTAGGAAGTTGTCCATTTCTTCTAGGTTTTCCAGCTTGTTGGCATATAGGTTTTCATAGTAGTCTTTAATAATTCTTTGTATTTCTGTGGAGTCTGTCGTGATTTTTCCATTCTCATTTCTGATTATGTTGATTTGTGTTGACTCTCTTTTTCTCTTAATAAGTTGGGCTAGAGGCTTATCTATTTTGTTTATTTTCTCAAAGAACCAGCTCTTGGTTTCGTTGATTTTTGCTATTGTTTTATTCTTCTCAATTTTGTTTATTTCTTCTCTGATCTTTATTATGTCCCTCCTTCTGCTGACTTTAGGCCTCATTTGTTCTTCTTTTTCCAGTTTTAATAATTGTGATGTTAGACTATTCATTTGGGATTGTTCTTCCTTCTTCAAGTGTGCCTGGATTGCTATATACTTTCCTCTTAAGACTGCTTTCGCTGCATCCCACAGAAGTTGGGGCTTAGTGTTGTTGTTGTCATTTGTTTCTATATATTCCTTGATCTCTATTTTGATTTGTTCATTGATCCATTGATTATTTAGTAGCATGTTGTTAAGCCTCCATGTGTTTGTGAGCCTTTTTGTTTTCTTTGTAGAATTTATTTCTACTTTCATACCTTTGTGGTCTGAAAAATTGGTTGGTAGAATTTCAATATTGTGGAATTTACTGAGGCTCTTTTTGTGAGCTAGTATGTGGTCTATTCTGGAGAATGTTCCATGTGCACTTGAGAAGAATGTATATCCTGTTGCTTTTGGATGTAAAGTTCTATAGATGTCTATTAGGTCCATCTGTTCTAGTGTGTTGTTCAGTGCCTGTGTGTCTTTACTTATTTTCTGCCCGGTGGATCTATCCTTTGGGGTGAGTGGTGTGTTGAAGTCTCCTACAATGAATGCATTGCAGTCTATTTCCCTCTTTAGTTCTGTTAGTATTTGCTTCACATATGCTGGTGCTCCTGTATTGGGTGCATATATATTTAGAATGGTTATATCCTCTTGTTGGACTAAGCCCTTTATCATTATGTAGTGGCCTTCTTTATCTCTTGTTACTTTCTTTGTTTTGAAGTCTATTTTGTCTGATATTAGTACTGCAACCCCTGCTTTCTTCTCACTGTTGTTTGCCTGAAATATGTTTTTCCATCCCTTGACTTTTAGTCTATGCTTATCTTTGGGTTTAAGGTGAGTTTCTTGTAAGCAGCATATAGATGGGTCTTGCTTTTTTATCCATTCTATTACTCTATGTCTTTTGATTGGTGCATTAAGTCCATTTACATTTAGGGTGACTATTGAAAGATATGTACTTATTGCCATTGCAGGCTTTAGATTCGTGGTTACCAAAGGTTCAAGGTTAGCTTCTTTAGTATCTTACTGCCTAACTTAGCTCACTTATTGAGCTGTTATATACACTGTCTGGAGAGTCTTTTCTTCTCTCCCTTCTTATTCCTCCTCCTCCATTCTTCATATGTTGTGTGTTTTGTTCTGTGCTCTTTTTAGGGGTGCTCCCATCTAGAGCAGTCCCTGTAGGATGCCCTGTAGAGGTGGTTTGTGGGAAGCAAATTCCCTCAGCTTTTGCTTGTCTGGGAATTGTTTGATCCCACCATCATATTTAAATGATAGTCGTGCTGGATACAGTATCCTTGGTTCAAGGCCCTTCTGTTTCATTGCATTAAGTATATCATGCCATTCTCTTCTGGCCTGTAGGGTTTCTGTTGAGAAGTCTGATGTTAGCCTGATTGGTTTTCCTTTATAGGTGACCTTTTTCTCTCTAGCTGCCTTTAAAACTCTTTCCTTGTCCTTGATCCTTGCCATTTCAATTATTATGTGTCTTGGTGTTGTCCTCCTTGGATCCTTTCTGTTGGGGGTTCTGTATAATTCCATGGTCTGTTCAATTATTTCCTCCCCCAGTTTGGGGAAGTTTTCAGCAATTATTTCTTCAAAGACACTTTCTATCCCTTTTCCTCTTTCTTCCTCTTCTGGTATCCCTATAATACGAATGTTTTTCCTTTTGTATTGGTCACATATTTCTCTTAGTGTTGTTTCATTCCTGGAGATCCTTTTATCTCTCTCTATGTCAGCTTCTATACGTTCCTGTTCTCTGGCTTCTATTCCTTCAATGGCCTCTTGCATCTTATCCATTCTGCTTATAAATCCTTCCAGGGATTGTTTCACTTCTGTGATCTCTTTCCTGACATCTGTGATCTCCTTCCGGACTTCATCCCACTGCTCTTGCATTTTTCTCTGCATCTCATCCCATTGCTCTTGCATTTTTTTCTGCATCTCTGTCAGCATGTTCATGATTTTTATTTTGAATTCTTTTTCAGGAAGACTAGTTAGGTCTGTCTCCTTCTCAGGTGTTGTCTCTGTGATCTTTGTCTGCCTGTAGTTTTGCCTTTTCATGGTGATAGAGATAGTTTGCAGAGCTGGTACAAGTGACCGCTGGAAGAGCTTCCCTTCTTGTTGGTTTGTAGCCTTTTCCTGGGAGAATAGCGACCTCTAGTGGCTTGTGCTGGGCAGCTGTGCGCAGACAGGGCTTCTGCTTCCTGCCCAGTTGCTTTGGGGTTTATCTCCGCTGTTGCTGTGGGCTTGGCCTGGCTGGGGCTGTTCCTCCAAAATGGTGGAGCCCCGTTGGAGGGGGAGCAGCCAGGAGACTATTTATCTCCGTAAGGGGCCTCTGTGCTCCCTGCTGCCCAGGGGGTTAGAGTGCCCAGAGATCCCCAGATTCCCTGCTTCTGGTCTAAGTGACCTGTCCTGCCCCTTTAAGATTTCCAAAAAGCACTCTCCAAACCAAAACAACAGCAGCAACAATGAGAGAGGGAACAGAAACAAAGAGAAAAAAAAAGGAAAAAAAAAGGAAAAAACAAGCGATTTTTTTTTTTTTGTCCTCAGGTGCCGGTCCCAGGCACCCGCTCACTGGTCCTGCTGCCCTGTCTCCCTAGCACCAGGGTCCCTGTCCTTTCAAGGCTTCCAAAAAGCACCCACCCACCGATCCCGCAGGGAAGGAACGCTCAATATTCTTTGTCCTCAGGCACTGGTCCCACGCACCCGCTCACCAGTCCCGCCACCCTGCCTCCCTAGCACCGGGGTCCCTGTCCCTTCAAGGCTTCCAAAAAGCACTCGGCAAAAAGAGAGAAAAAAAAGGGGAAAAACGCGCAATTTCTTCCGTCCTCAGGTGCTGGTCTCAGGCACCCACCCACCGGTCCCACAGGGAAAAATGCGGGATATTCTTTGTCCTCAGGTGCCGGTCCCAGGCACCCACTCACCAGTCCCGCCGCCCTGCCTCCCTAGCACCGGGGTCCCTGTCCCTTTTAGGCTTCCAAAAAGCACTCGCAGAAAAGAGAAAAAAAAAAGGGGAAAAACGCGCGATTTCCTCTGTCCTCAAGTGCTGGTCTCAGGCACCCGCCCACCGGTCCCGCAGGGAAAAACGGGGGATATTCTTTGTCCTCAGGCACCGGTCCCAGCCACCCGCTCACCAGTCCCGCCACCGTGCCTCCCTAGCACTGGGGTCCCCGTCCCTTCAAGGCTTCCAAAAAGCGCTCGCCAAAAAGAGAAAAAAAAAAGGGGAAAAACGCGCGACCTCCTCCGTCCTCAGGCACCGGTCTCAGGCACCCGCCCCCAGGTCTCGCAGGGAGAAACGCGGGATATTCTTTGTCCTCCGGCGCCGTTCCCAGGCACCTCCTCACCGGTCCCGCCACCCTGCCTCCCCAGCAACGGGGGCCCGTCCCTCTAAGGCTTCCAAAAAGCGCTCGCCAAAAAAAAAAAAAAAAAAAACCGCTCCGGTTTCTCTCCACCCGCTGGGAGCCGGGGGGAGGGGCGCTCGGGTCCCGCCTGGCTGGGGCTTGTATCTTACCCCCTTCACAAGGCGCTGGGTTCTTGCAGGTGTGGATGTGGTCTGGATGTTGTCCTGTGTCCTGTGGTCTCTATTTTAGGAAGATTTTTCTTTGTTATATTTTCATAGCTCTATGTGTTTTTGGGAGGAGATTTCCACTGCTCTACTCATGCCGCCATCTTGGCTCCGCCTCCCATCAATCCTTCTTTATTCACCAAATCTCCTGAATGAATTTCCATCTCCTTTGCGGACTCCTCTTCTGCTAACCTCTTAAATATTTGTTTTCTCAGGATGGCAATCCTCAGCCCTCTTCTTTTTTTGTATTACAACTTCCCTCTGGGGCAACCTGATTCTCTTCCTGACTTTCATTAACACCAACATCACTACGATTTTCAAATCTCTGTCTTCAGCCCAAATCTCACATTTAACTTCAGAACTGTTTCCTCTAGTTCACTAAAAACCCCTATCCAAATGCCTCGCAAACAAAATCAAACTCAGTATGACCACAACTTTTCCCCAAAACCTGCTCCTCTTCCATGCTATAGCCCCTACTTCAGTTCTACTGTCTCATTGCTCCCTCTCCTCTCCCCCTGCCCTGGGTCTTGCTTGTAGTCACCAGGCCCTATTTGCTCTATTTTCAAATTGTCTCCTAAATCTATCCCATGTTTTCCCTGTTTCCCCATCTTTTCTTGTCCCACCGTCCTGCCCATATTATTAAATAATCCTCCACAATCTAGCCTACCTTCAGAGTTATCTAATGAACATATAAATTGTTCCTATTACTCCCCTCTTAATATTCTCTGATTGTGAGTAGCCTATAAGAAAAAACTCAAAAATCTTTATTTACAAAACTCACTGCAGCCTAGTCACAATTTAGCTTTGGAGACTCACTGCCTTACTACTCCCCTAACATATTTCTTAAATTCACTCATACCAAATCATTTCCTCTTTTCCAACTATGCCTTGCATTCCATGCCTTTTTTTTTTACAGCTTTGTTTACTCCATTCCTTTGCCCAATCCTTTTTGCCATATATCTCTCCCTAAAAAAATCATTTTTTATTAAGAGTAAACATTGTCTCTTTCCTGAAGTCTTCACAAAATGTTAGGGAAACCTAGTATAATTAGCTGTTATCTCATCTGTCTTCCCTCAGTACATCAAATGTACTACCAATCGAGTATTAAAACATAGTATTACATTGTGTTGTAGTTCATTGGATGTATTTTTACCTCCTCTATCAGACTGTGACCTTCCTAGGTAAAGGAATCTTTGTTTTAGTTATCTTTTATTCCCAGTGTTTGGCATGCTAAATGAAACTAGGAATTCAGTCAATGTTTGTTAAATTTAATGAATGAATTAGTCAATGAAAGTTTGACTGCAACATCTCTTCTCTCTCTTCCTCGTTCCTTCCCTCAACATTAAATTGGTCACAGGTCCTATTTATTTTGCTTTCAAATTGTCTCCTCAACCCATTCTTCTTTCACCCAATTTCATTTCCTTGCTAGAGTACTTGGATGCAAAGGAACACAAAATTGTATAAGCAAGTAATGTTTAAAAAAAAAGCTTTCAACATTTTTTAATATAGAAGCTAGGGCAAGGAAGAAAGGGTTAACTAATGCCTAACACTGACACTTGAGTAGATTCTGTATTTGACAAAACTAAATGAGCAGTAAAATGATCATTAGGCTATTTAGATAGTATTCTTATGGCCCATAGAATGTTCTGAATTATGGATATGCAATTATGTTTTATTTTTTGTTATTCTAATATATTTAAGTTTCACCATTTCCCTAAGTTACTACACTACCATGTCTTTAGGAACCATCAAATGACCCCTTTTTGACCATATTTCAAACCAAATCAGTTGCCACTTTAACTTCTTAATGTTTGATAGCTCATCATAACTCCTTGTGTTTGTGTGCTGTAAACTTGTATGCATGTCTAACACCTTAAATATATTCAATGTGTTGATAAAAAATAATGTCATAAAAACTTACAATTGAAGGGGATTAAGAGGTACAAACCTCCAGTTATAAATAAATAAGTCATGGGGTTGTGAACTAGAGCATATGGAATATAGTCAATAATATTATAATAACTTTTTATGGTAACAGATGGTAACTAGACCTACTGCAATGAGCATTTAGAAATATACACAAATGTCAAGCCCCTATGTTGTACACCTGAAACTAATATAATATTATATGTCAACTATACATCAGTAAAATATAAGTAAATTAAAAAGTTAGGAAAGAATAGCCAAGAAAAAAATTAAGTAGTGGCAAATCCCGAGTAGTTATGCACTTACTACAGAATTTTAAATGTTGTTTAGGAAACATCTAATTTAGAGGCTTCAAATGATAGAATTAAATTTCTGCCCATATGGGATTCTAGCCCCATATTCACACAAGTAAAGTACAAACCATTATCCAGTTGACCCATCTCCACTGCACACTCAAATTCATGGATTCAGTAATCCATTACCTGCTGTCATGCGTGTTAAATACAACACAAGAAAAAGCAAAGCATCCAAGTGAAGCACATTCAGAACAGACTTTCAGCCAAAATGCCAAACTCATTTATTTCTAGTTTTCCAAAAGGGGAAATGGTTTACCTTTAATTACTTAATTAATTAATCAAATTAAAGAGAAATTATTTAACTTAACCTATTCAAATGGTCAGCAAACAAAAGAAAGTCCTAATCATGTAAAACAGACAGGCTTTTAATTTTTCAATGAAAATATTTCCTTGATTTTTTTTAAAACTTCTGTTTATATAATACTTACTTGTTCACACAGTATCATGTCCTATGTTCTAATCTACATTTCTGCACTGTTGTATTCAGAAGATAAGAATAGTCATATTTACCATATAATATTTTCCTATAGTTTGTAAAGAATTCTAGATTAAAATTCTAAGATTGCTGCTTCCATGCAGGACTGAGTACCTGGCACTGGGTTAACAATCCCACATTAAACAACTATAAAACTAAACAAAATATATGAAGCATCAGATGTTACTTTTTGATATTTGATAGCACAGAACTATAATCCAAGAAAGAAAGGAAATCCACGAGGTAAGTCCCACAGTCGTCCAGACTTCAGTCTGGAGGCACTGTCAAAACCACAGCACAAAGGACGGGGAGCCCAGGCAGAGGAGAGCACTCTCCTTTTTGTAGAAATTGACAGAGTTGTTTGTAAAATTTATATGAAAATGAAAAGGATGTAGAATAGCCAGAATAACCTTGAAATACAGGAACAAAGTTAGAGGATTCACCACCTGATTTCAAAACCTGTTATAAAAGTTACAGTAATCAAGACACCATGGTGTTGCTGTAAGGATAGACAAATAGATCAGTGGAATAGATAGAGTCCAGAAATAGACACACAGCTGTCCGGTCAACTGATTTTTACAAAGGCATCAGAGTAATTCAATGGAGGGAAAAATAGTCATTTCAACAAAAGGTATTGGAATAACTGTATATCCTTATGGGAAAAAAGTAACTTCAAATGTGTTTCTCACAACACTAAAACATTAATTTCAGAAGGATGATAGATCTAAACACAAAAGCTGTTACTGCTTTTAATAATTTTTTGTATTTTCTGATAAAAATTCTTTTTTAAATGTAAGTACTACATGTATTGATTTTCTCAAATCTATGAATGCCCACTTACTTACTTAATGGTATCCTGACAAGTAGAAGCTTTCAATATTTATGAAGTCTATTTATAATCTTATCCTTTTATCATTTTTGCTTTTCGTGTCTTGCCGAAGAAATCTTTGATCCTAATATGACAAAGATATTCTTCATGTTTTCTTTACCTGGTAGAGGCCCACATACAAAAGGTCATGGATAATGACTATGAAGGTATCTTCCTCAGTGGGTATTTTTTTTTAAATAAAGGGTTTATCAAAGATTGTTGAAAACATTCACTTCCACTTTTGGAGGGGCACAAAAGATATTTACAAGTGTCAATTTTCTCTTACTTTAAATACAATGTCTTAAAGTTTGATCCAGAAGGTAAAATAAACTATATGATATACTGGTCAATTTTCTTGTATACCATAAGAACAAGCAGTATAGAACATTTAAAATAAAACTAAAAAATTCAAAAACAAAATATTTTCGACCCACACAACATTCTATTGGCAAAGAAAAGTTGTGTTAAGGCTCAATAGACTTGTTCTGCCAATATGTATTGTATTTTCACCCAGCACCATGCTGAAATTATGAGAGATCCTTGTCATCTGTTTCTGAAGTGCCTTTTATCTAATTATTTAAATTACACAAAAAACTGCCCAAATCTATGAAATCATACAAACTACACTTTGTATGAATTTTAAGGAAAGCAAGTTATGCTATATTTCTTCTGACACAAGAACTAAAACGTGGTTGTGCAGCAAAGAACTGCCTTATAAGGCAGCACGTAAAATACTGAATGCTGACTCTGCTGCCCTCTTAGCAGATGTAGCCGTTCCCCCACAGCTTCTTAGCTACATTCTTAAATTCCGGCATTCTTGTGTACTGCATTGATCATAAAACTAAAGGCACATCTCCAAGAAACACTGGAAATTTGGCAGAACTGAATCCATTTATGTATGTCCATCTGGTGGTATATAACCTTTGCATTCTCAATAGCTAAGTCAGCAGAAAAATCAAAGCGAAATCTACTTGAGCCAAATTAGATTCATAATATATACCAGTCTATGAACTTCAACATGCCTTTGAAATCTGACATAATTATTAAATGCCCAGACTTGTGCTAGGTTTTGGGAATACAAAGATGAAAGATATAACTTAAGCCATCGAACTGAAATGGCTCTCAAATATTGTGAATAAGGCCAATTTAACTAAAAGATGACCTATAGTCGATCTACCTGACTCTTGATTTACAAATTTTGAGAGTATTATGTATCAACCTTCTTTAGCAAGATAGCTATAAATAAGTTATTTTAAGCTAGAATCTTAATGTGCTTTTATGTGTATAATATTGCATTATTTTTGTTGATGCAAGTATGCATTACTGCATACTATTGGATTAGATGAGCAACCCAAAACGGAGAAATCATTGATAAGATGACATTAGGATATCATGGTTTTTAATTTAAAATTAAGAATAGCAACAATTTAGAAATCACAACTAAGATGATGAACTTGTGGAAGTATCCTTCCTGAAATGACTGAGACGACTTAACCAACACAGGGTGGGAAAAAAAGAATTCTAAGAAGAATATAATATGTAACAATAACATAATAGAGCTTATGATGCAAATTTCAATTACTCTTTTCATAAGCAATCCTTTGTCTTCATTCATAAAAAAATTATTTTGAAGATCCTAAATGTGTTAAGTGCTGTACTAGATGCTAGGTGTACAATGGTGAGCAAAAAACTGGCAAAACTAAATATCACGCCATGATGGCACAAACACTCTTAACTGAGGAAACAACCAGTCAATCAATTAACTACAAAAAAATAAGAAATAAAAACTCTGAAGTTCTGTATATGCTTTATGTATACAGCTATATATATATGCATATATACACACACACATAAACAGAGTAAAGGATTTTGACTTAATCACAAGATCAGAGTAAGTGACTCTTAGATATAAGATTTGAAAGATGAGTATGAGCTGGTTAGAAGACAGTCACATTCATTTGGAACTTCAGGAAGAGCATATACAATGCCTGTGGTGGGAGGGAGCTTGGGGAATACCATGAGGTGAATGAAAACCAGTGTGACTAGAGCAGACAGTGAGAGGGGAAGTACAGTGCATGATAGAATGGACAATTGGGTTAGAATGAGAATATGCAACACCTTGCAGACCTTTTTGAGGATTAATATCTAAAAATGGGGTGTTTCAATTTAGTATCTAGTTTATATGATATCCCAATGAGATTATAAGTAAGCTAGAAGAGAAATTAACATCTTTAAAAAATACTTAGTGTCTGCTCTTTTAGGGGATTGTTATGTACAAAATAGTTCCATCATGCTGCATGATAAAGTTGCTATTGTCTAAATGTGTGTAATTCAAATTTGGATGATGTATGTTTATACTCAATAAAATAACATAATAATCTCAAGGGCCATATGAATACAATAATTATATTTTTAAGCACACATCAGAAGTATTATGAATACATGATCAAAGATATTCAATATCATCCTTGTCTTTCTAAATAAATATTTCCCAGCACCACAAGGACTAAAAGCCTTAAAACTACATTTCTCAGACACTTTTGCAAGCAATTTTCTGGTTTCATTCTGCCAAAGAGAGACATTCTCATAAAATATTGAAGATGGAAAAGAAGGCATTGTTTTCCTCCAAAAGCAATGTGTAAAACGCTGAGCAAGACTTGAAGTTAAATAGCTTGTTTTGGAGTTGATCCGGAAGCAGGAGAAAAGAGTGGAGAAGTAAAATAGAGACAGGAAAAAAGCCAGTAAAAGGACATTGACATGTGGATTAAACTGTAGTCAACCAAGGCTCAATCCTGCCAACAACCCTCTGAGGGACTATTTAGAACTTATTTCTGAATCGTCCCATTTACATCAAGGAAGCTGCCATCTCTCGGGGGCTGAAGGTTGCTCCTGAGGCTTTCATCCTTGTGTCTCATGGCCTGCCCCACGTGCAGCAGCATATTCCTCCAGCCAAATAAAGCCTCAGAATGAGACACAGCTTCTCAATGTACAGAAACTGATCCTGCAAAATTTCAGGGGATGATCAGGATGAGCCAAGTTTAACAATGTGGGCAGACCTCTTACCACTCTCTTCAGCACTTGCAGGAAGATCATCAGCATAAACTTCCCCATGATTCCTGCATTTCTGGATTTCCTAGGTACCAGAGACACTTTCTTCTGAACGTCCTGGTTTCAGACTCCAATAGTATTGTGTCTAATTTCCTGTTTCAAATATCTTCCACATAAAATGGTTACTGCTTTCCTGACCACACTATCTAATATGGACAATATAGGAGTAAAGCTGTAAAGATAGTCAAGAAATATCTAATATCTAGAAAAATTTACCTGAGTCAATAACTAGATGGGGGGTGGGGTGATAGAAGAAGGAAAAATCTGTAAGTAAAGTAGGATATATATAAGAAGCAGATTTTTTGCAAGTTGGAGTGAGGGGCAAGGAGAGGAAGATAATTTTTCAGATATGTAGTTTCATGAGACTCCAGAACACCTAGGTAAGAATTACATTTAGGAGACAGTTTGATAGATGAGTCTGTATTTCTGAAGAGATATTTATACTGATGACACAGATTTAGAAGTCATATGAGTTCAAGCAATAGTTGAAGCTGGATAGGATCTCCCACAGAGTATGTACAGACACTGAAGGTGAAAGTGGAGAGAACTTGGAGAGAAAATTGAGAAGCAGCCACTAAAAAGTAAAAGGAAAATTAGAAAAGGATGATAGCAAAGAAGCCAAGGAAGAAAAAAAACTGAAGACTGACCACAAAATCAAATTGAACAGATTTGGCAAGAAAGTGAGTCCTAAATCCTAATGTGTCCTTTAAATGCACAGTTGTGAAATCATTGGCATTTTGAAGTAAAAGCATTTTCAGTGGTACAAATTAAAGCTTGACTGAAGCAGCTTGAAATTTAGAAATTTAGCTGTGTGAGAAGGGAATGAAGGAGGCTGCTAGACAAAAGTATATAAATGTAAATGAAATATGAACTCCATGATAGATTCTTATACTATTCATTTACCGTTGTATACTCAAGTGCATAAAAACACAGAATACAAATACAAATACTTAAAGTTTTTTATCTTTATTCATCACTTTTTCAGGTTTTTTTTTAGACTTTGGTACTCATGTTGAAAAAAGGATACCTTCCTCTTGATTTACTAGTTTACATCTGTGGAGTTATTTTAAATTTACAACTTTTCTCCAGATTTAAGTAATATTAAATAAATACTTGAGTTCCCTTACATACGCTAATCATTTGGCTTCTATGCAGCCTCCATGTTGAAAGTGGTAAAGCTTTTAATACACTAGAGCTGCCTACTAGAAGCTCAGAAATGTTTGCATTAACTGAGAATTTGTCAGTCTGTTACCCCTGGATGCACATGGGCAAGTCACACTGGTATTAGTAGTATCACAAAAATGCACTGTAGCAAGGCTTTACAGCCCTTTATTTTTAATACAACTCCTGGCTTGTGGCATATGCTTCCTCTTGAAATGTGAATTTAGAAAATCCTGGGCTGGGCACAGCAGCAGCATTTTTTTCCTTTATTAGAATTTACATCTGCAGTACTAGCTAAAATAATTCTGTAGGTCTATATTCAACCAACAGTGCCAAATCCTATGCTAAACAACCAGAGATAGGAGCATCAGGAAAACATGCTTTGGAGTAATTTTTTCAAATAACAGCTTGAGACCAATTAGATATTTGTTAAATAAGTATATTGGGTTGCACCAATGTTTCTAAAGAAATGGAAAAAGGAGTGGAATGGAAAATATAGGCATGTATTTCCCACAGCACACATAAATACTGTTTCATGAAATTTAATTTCAGTTTTATGCATAACTCACATAAAATATCTCACACAAATTGTTAAAAAGCAAATTTCAGTTTTTTAGAATTCTCCACCATTGTGGCCAACACCTCTGCTTCTCCAAAGCATGAATAAATTGTTCCCCCTCAAAAGAATAATAAAACTAAGATTCAAGATAGCCGAGTCCTAATAGTATGAAAAGATGTGTGACTGTGTGGCCATGGTGCAAAATTCAGTCTTTGAGGACACCAAAAAAGGCAGCCCATATATGCTATGACACTTGTAGTAGCCTAATTATAAAAAATGGCCCAATTTCTCCACTTGTCCTTGTATCCACACCATTTGCAATATGATTTTATAGCAGTTCTCCTTAAAAAAACAGATCTGTCTCCCTAGCACTTAAAGACTTGGCCAATTAGCATGTGGTGGAAGCAATAACATGCCAGTTCCAAGCCTAAGATACAAGAGTTCTTGTGCACTACCACTATTTCTGGCCCAGTCATCACATGAGGCTGAGCCTTGACTAGGATGAGAAACCGTGAGACACAGATCTCAGTCATCTCAAAGCCATGATAGGCCAGTCAGTCCCCAGCAGACCCACCAACTGACCACAGACCCATGAGCGAGCCCAGGGAACATCAGTCAAGCCCAGCCCAGGTCAGCAGACCAGGTCAGCCAACCCATACTTTCATGAGTAAAAATTAAGTGTCATGTCATTGAGGTTTATGGTGGCTTATTTCACAGTGTTGTTATGGTAACACATATCTGATACAGAATCCTAGTTCAGAAACTCTCCAGTTGAAATCACCAAAGACAGGTAGTCATGATAGCTCACCAGCCCTTTGGTACCTGTTTACAGCAATTTTTCTAAGACTGGAGTGAGTGTTTCCCTTACCTTGCCCCGCTGCTGAAAGATGAGGCATGGAGAGCTGTGTGAGGGGAATTAGATATAAACATCTGGAAAGCAAAGTTTTAAGTAACAGGGACTTTGAACAGGGCAAATAGTTTCTCTGGGACAGTTGTTCCCAAGTCTGGCTGTGGAATAATAGGAGTATGGGGGAAATTTGTTGTTTGGAGTTTTTAAAATAGATTCTCAGTAGGTCAGAGGTGATACCTGAAATTTAAGCTAGTTATCTGAAAGATCTGGGACCTTACAGCCTCAGTTCCTACTTATTTATAAGTTATTTCTATAAGTTGGACCAGAACAGATAACAGCTTTCTTTGTTATCAGTCTTTTCATTGATGAGTTACTTGTATGAATAAATGCACTTAAGAAATAAGTGGTACATTAGCACCTAATAAATAAAATACCTTCTCTAGCAGTGAATTAACCACTCCAATGTAAAAAGTTCTATGCATTTTCTTTGTAAGGTGGGTTTATAAGCACAATAAATATAGAGTGTTCTGAAAGTCAGAACTCTAAAATGGCCATCAAAATTCCTGGCCCCTGGTGTGCACACATACCTTCTCTCAATTGTTTAATCAAATACTAATACAGGAGCTGGTATGAAGGCATTTTGTAGATATAATTAAAGTCCCAAGTCAATTGACCTAAAGATAAGGAAATTATCTTCAGTGAGTCTGGTCTAAGCAGGTGAGCCCTTAAAAGAAACCAGGTTCTTCCCTATAAAAGAGCTTCAGAGCATGAGGGGGATTTGTGTGAGGTAGATTCCCTATTGCTGGCTTTGAATATAGAGGGGACCTGGCAGAGAGGAATTTGAGTGACCTTTAAGAGTTGAGAACAGCCTCTAGATGATTAGCAGCATGGAAATAAGGGTCTTAGTCTTACAATTACAAAGAACTGAACCTTGCCACAACCATGTGTTGCAGATGAGAACACAGATGAGCCAATACCTTGAACTGAGTAGTAAGTTGAGCGGTGCCCAGATTTCTGACCTACCGAACTGTGAGCTAGAGGGTGCTTTTTAAGCTACTAGATTTGTGGTAATTTATTGCTCAGGATTAAAAAATTAAAACACTGATGTAAAGAGCTCCTTATTTAAATTTTGGAATTCAGGGAAGCTGTTTCCTAGATCCATAGCTATAATTGATTAATGACCAGAAACAAGACAATGCCTTTCCTTACTCCTTAGAACCCAGTAATAAATAGCTATTAGAGAAAGTAATATGTACATAGGTCAAAATAGCCCCTTAAACAAATTCATAAGCAAAATCTTCACTGTATTGGCCTTCTTTACTTACTTTGCGAAGAACCTCTCCTACCTGCCATAAATGTGGGTTAATTATAATTATGAATTTAACAAAAAGAGCATATTAGTTAAGAAACCTCAGCTATCAGTTCTGATACACTTTCTAAATGATATTACTAGTATTTATGTGTTTAATTTTTAATGCTTCTAAAATATTCATTGATATTACAATTTATTCTTGAATCCTACTGTTCAGTAGGTAATTCAAGGTTAATACTCTGGTAGAAGTCTAGAAGCCACTGTTCTGAAGGCAGAGTAAAAAAGGAGAGAGAAATCTATTCAGATTGCCTTGTAAAATACTCTGAGGAATCTCTTTAAAGCAGTTACACAATGAGATATCCACATTTAGAATTTCAGCAGTTTTTATTCTTTTAATGATTGCTTCAGTGCTGATGTTATTAAAATAATCACATTAAAATTACCATGATAAAGTATTGACATAACTCATTTATTTTACAAAAGATGTTGGCTGCCATCTCTTGGACAGTCTGAGTTTTGAGCTTTCAAAAAGAATATCAAGCCTTCAGCTTTTACATTGCTAAAATTTCTTCAAGAAAGAAATAAGAAAAGTTGTAGTATTATTTGCATGCTCTTGATTATATTACTAAATAAAACATTTACGTATGTGGTTAAGTTTTCTTGGCTGTGTGAAAAGAGATTTATCCAAACAGAAGGCAAATAAATATACATTATCTTAAGTTTAAACTTCAGGTTTTTATTTAAAATATTACTTGCACATTTACACTTAGCAATCCTTCCATCTTCTTGTATAGTCATGGCTTTAACACTGATTACTTTTCTCCTGAATATACTAATATCTTAGTTACTGAGATACCAAGTCTAATTCAGT
Organism: Manis javanica; assembly: GCF_040802235.1. Taxonomy (NCBI): domain Eukaryota; kingdom Metazoa; phylum Chordata; class Mammalia; order Pholidota; family Manidae; genus Manis; species Manis javanica. The sequence continues at coordinate 48,363,802 of NC_133167.1, read as the reverse complement.
TCTTCAGAATATATTTGATAACATGAATCAAGAGATAATCATTGTTTCTACATAATGTAATATATATAATTAGAATCAACTTTGTTTTTATTGTATGGACATCATGTATTGAGACTAATAAGACAAAGACAGAGCTTAATTATTGGTACAAAACTACAGAGTTGGTAAACTATACTCATTTTATAGAAATTAATGATAAAATCTCATATTTTTATCTTCTCATCATTCATGATTGCTTGTGTATGACATCTATCCATTTTTAAAAATATTTCATAAATTAGTTACTTCCTAAAAGTAAAGGAGAAAAGTATTTGAGATGCCTCTATCTAAATGTATATATATTTAGTTTTATGTATGAAATACTTAAAGTACAAGACAGAATATTAAGGCAAAAGCAGTTTATTTCTCATTTAAAAAGGAATCCTATAACAACCTGCAAATAGCTAAATGAAAATTCTTAAGTGATTCTGCTTTTCAAAGTAATTAAGTGTTAATAAGGCTCAAACATCATAATCCCATTGGGCTCACTGTGTGTATGAGAAGTAGAAATCATTACCAGCAATCAGCAAATTGCAGTAACACTATCAAAATAAAATAAAATTTTGTCAATTTTTAAAACTTTAGTTTTCTATTTTTAATGTGTTCTATTAATTTGAGATGGTAAAAAGAACATCATTTCATTGCTTCTGAGGTTGTGAAAATTACTTGGGTATTTGAAATGATCTAACTTTTAAAGTAATTTGTATTCTGTTGTTTAGTACTGCATGTACATGTATATTGTAATTATTTGTTCTTTCACCAAGCACATCATCTAGGATGAGATTACAGAAAAAATAAGGTACTGTGGGTCTGATATGCCTATCATTTTGAATTCACACTCATTTGTTTAGATAGTAAAATCCATACTGTTTGGTTTCTTAATTATCAAGGCAAAAAGATCAAGTGAAATTCCGAATATAGTGGAAAGTCAGAAAGTGTAAATACAAATAGAATCCCAACTGTCACCTAGAGAAATTTGTGCTTCTGGTTTAGGGTTGTAAACTCATTGTGACACCTGGTGGACGTTGTTGAAAAGGCAAGCAGTATTCGTATGCTTTCAATAAACACTAGCTACCTGTAGTATTTGAAATGTGGCTAGCCCAAAAACTAAGATGTGGTGAGCAAAGATTTAATATGAAAAAAAACCCACACAAAATAGCACTAATAATGTTCTATACTGATTACATGTTGAAATGACAACATTCTGGATATAGTGGTTAAATAAAAATATACCATTTAAAGTAATTTCATTTGTTCCTATTTACTTTTTCTTATGTGGCTACTAAAAATTTTAAAGTTACATATGTGGCTCAAATTTGTGGCTTGGATTGTATTTCCATTAGATAGTGCTATGATATCATCTAAGCCTTAGGTATTACCAAGGCATTAGAAAATTGCTCAGCTCATTTTTGACAATAGAAAATTTGTAATTTAAGATCAATAGATATGGGAGGCAGAACTTTAAAATGATTGCCAATGATCTACATCCTTGCATAATCCCTTTCCTGTGAGTGTAGACAGACCTGCAAATATAAATTACATTGATTAAAGTACCCTATATGCAAAAAATGAAGGGATTTTGCAAATGTAACTAAGGCCCTTGATTTGTTGAATTTGAGCTAATCAAAAGGGAGATTATTCTGGGTGGGGCCTGCCCTCATCGGGTGAGCCCTTAAAAGAGACTCCAAGCACCAGTTGATACTATCCTGATGGTCTAGAAGCCATATGGCAGGGAATGGCAGTAGTCACATAAGAAAAAGGCAGACAGTCTCAGGGGCTGAGGGCCTCAGATCTCAGCTATTCTACCAGAACCAGGGTGCCTGGAAAAGGATCTAAATCTCATTGCTTTTTAGATGAGTTGCAGCTAAATCTGACAGCTTCACTGCAGCCTTCTGAGACCCTGAAACAGAGGACTAAGCTAAGACTTGCCTGCACTTGTGTCCCGTGGAAACTGCAAGATAACAAATGTTGTTGTTTTAAATTAAAATCTTTATAATAATCTGTTATGCAACAACAGAAAAGTAATATACACCATGCCTTTGAGCCCTTTTCCTCCCTTTACTTTTTGTGTTATATATATTAGTAATTTTTAAAATTTTTTCACCAAAGACAGATTCATAAGAAGTCAAACTCAGCAGTAAAAACCACAACTTTTATTATAGCATTTACTTTACTAGAACTTTTTCCCAGCTAAAGGTTTCTTCTATTCTGTAAGACCATCTAGGAGAACAAGTGTGGCAACACTGTGTGGCAATTTGTGATTTATTATCTATACTGATTTTATCAAAGTCAGTGAGTGAAGCTATAGATTTGTAAAAAAGTTCTCAGGGGCACAGGATCAGATATACATACCTATACAAAAAATAAAAATCCTTTCTCTGTTTCCTCTCTTGACCACTTCCCCTGGCATTGCATTAGACCCATACCTTAATTTCTCCCATTTGCATATTATTATAATACGGGGAGCCACCTGTCCCCTAATATATCCTTCCTGTCTGCTAGTATTCGGGCAATGGGTCTTGTTTTCTCACTATCCTTGTATTTTCACTTCTGATTTTTTGGAAGAGGCTTTTTTTTCTTAAATTACTTTTTACTGTGTCAACACATTTCCAAAACACAGTAAGACCTACTTTTATATCACATACATAAGATACAGTAAATTATTCTTGGCATTCTAGTTTCAGAATACTTTGCAGACTTCTGGTACAGAGTTTACCATTTTACATAGTAACTATTGCATGTCCATATTCACCATTAAACTAAGAACAGGGGCCATGCCTCTTCAACCTGACCTTCTTAATCTCTAAAGGCAACAAATTAAAATACACTATCTAACTTAATTAAAACATGTAGGACAGACTTGTGTGATCACTAACGTAAACTTCCTCTCCCTGTCCAATCAGCTGACGTGTTAGTTGGATGTGTCAGTGCGGTAGGAGGAGAGAGATGAGGCTGCAACTGTTTGTGCCTCCTCCCCCTCCAGCTCCTATAGGGACTTAATCTTTGTCATTACCTCAGATTTCAGAGCCAGAAGGTCTTGGAGAACTATTTAAGAAATTGCTGCAAATGTGACTTCCTTGCAGGTGAAGCTGATGTAGATTGGACACAAGGCAGAAAGTGAGAGGAGGTGAAAGAAGGATATGGTTCTTAAGGAAAAAATAATTGAAACTGCGCTTTGGTTTGCTGCACTGAAGGTCATGAGTACCCTTGAGGTGTTTGGGTTAGCTTCACTTCCCATTACTGATGATATTTATTTTGATAATTACACCATAGAATGTTTTTTTCAAAGTGAACATTTGTGACTCTTATATTTACTGGAGTTATTATCTCTGTATGAGCTTAGGTTTTGTTCAGCCAAGTTTACTGGCAATTGCAGTTCAGTTTGCAAACAACTTAAGAACTCATTTTAAACTGAAGAACACCCCAGTCCTTAGATGCAATCCTGCCTTGGGTTCATAAAGCCAAATCAATAGAATCTTTCAAACCCAAGGTTAACTCTTATCTTGGAACCAAGTTCATTCCAATTGATTAAACTTTTATTTTTGCCTTTTTGTGAAGAGCAAAGGGACCTTGGCAGGGCTATAGGAAGAAAAGCACCATAAATGATCTATTTATTTCTTTTGTAATATTAATTAATTCAGATAATTTTGCTTCCAGCTTCATTACAAATATGATAGTGTAACTTCTTACATTAGGAATTATTTTTTCCTGATCAATGGAAGTCTTTTCAAATACAATTATTATTATTTTCTATAAATATTGGGGGAACAAGATGAATGGGAATGAATGAGATATATTGTACACAAAACAGTCACAGATATTTCTGTGAAATCAGGGAAGCAAAAGGTGTACTTGTACTTCTTATGTCTAAGAATCTTAGGATTTTAATTTATGCTAGAGTTGTAATTGATACCAAAAGAGTAGTTTATGTTTAAATTCTCTCTGTTTTTTCCTTATGGACATTTTTGGAGAAATGCATTCCCTCAGGGACATTTTGATATCCTTTTTATTTTGTCAAAATATGACAATAGCAAATATACAAATCATTGTAAGAATAAAAGATTTATGGAGCAAAACTGAAATTTCCCAGAGAAGAAGGAATTCTGCCTCTAAATGGTAATAACACTGCAGTATCAACTCTTGCCTGAGTTTCCAGCCTGCCAGCCTATCTACAGATTTCAGTCTTGCTAGCTCCCAAAATCATATGAACCAATTCCTTACTAAACACACACCTACACAATGACTCGTATTCTTTGGAGAACTCTCACTGATGAAATAGGTATATACTGTATTTTCAACTTCAAACAGGTGTGCAAAAAAGTCAAATTGCATCATTTATTTTAAAACAAATTAATGCCTACTGCAAGCTCCCATCCCACAGGCCAGCAGGAAATTCAACCTAGGGCATTAAGAGTTTAAGCCTACTTTCATCTTCCTTTATCAGATTCCCTTTTGATATCTTATCATCTAAGGCCACTTGGTTCCTGAGAGCAGACAGCTCTGCTCATTCCATGTCAAACCTGAGCACTGGGAGTCCCACTGCCCTTGGCCTGGTCTCTCCAGGAGCACCACACAGGGAATCAGTCAGATGTCTTGCTAGTTCCTATAGGTGCTGCCCGGGAGCAGAGTGTAGATCACCACTGTTCTGGAGGCTCACGAACCTCCAGTCCCAGTCTTGAGGGATTTCTCTTCCCTCATTTACTTCCCTTCAAAGTATTCAGCTCTCTTCTCTGCCTAAATATTCTTCAGAAGCCCAGGTCTCCATAAAACAAAAGCTAAGTAAACAAGCTATTTGCAAGCAATATATACACTCTACCAGGTAACACAAACTCCTCCTGAGATAAGGAGGAACAAAGGCTAATCTATCTCCTAGTAATGAAGGGGAAATCAAATATAAGAGGAGCAAAACTCTAATGTATCAAAAAATCATCATTATATTGTTGGTAAATGTTTACCAACCAGCTCTGGAATCCTTGTCCTGATAGTCCTTATGTAATCCCCTCTCTTTGAGTGTGGGCTGGACTTAATGATTTGCTTTACAGATAGAATACAGCAAAAATGGCAGGCTGTCACTTCCAAGATTAGGTTACAACAAGACTTTGGCATCCATCTTGATCACCCCCTTTCTCTCTCTCTCACTTGCTCACCCTGATGGAAACCAGCTTGCAGGCTGTGACTGTCCAACAGAGTGGCCCACCTTGTAAGGATCTGAGGGAAGTCTCCAGTCCACAGTTTATGTGAAACTCTGCACTCAGTTGTAGCATCCATAAAGATATGAATCCTGTCAACAACCCTTGAGTGAGCTTGGAAACAGATCTTTCCCTATTCGAGCCTTCAGATAAGATCACAGCCAAGGCTACGCCTGATTGTAGCCAGAGGACCCAGTAAACCAAGCCCAGATTTCTGACAGGCAGAAAGTGTGAGATGATAGATGTTTGTTGTGTTAAGCCACTGAATTTTGTAGTAATTCTATACACTGCCATTGAGAAATAAAATAAATGGGAACAGTTGTTCAATATTCATTTGTTTTTTCAGTGAATATATATTCAATGTCTTTGTGCTAGTCACTGTGCAAAGGGAAGGAGAAAAAGAAGTGACAATGACATGGGCCCTGCGCTTGAGAAAATCAGTCTGGTAAGAGAGATAAATAGGTAAATAGATAGTATACAATATATATAATTTGTTGGGACTATAAAAAAGAAAAAAAATTAACTCTATTTGAGAAGGCTTCACTGACTAACTGCCATTTGAGCTAGATCACAACATCTAAGCACACACATTAAGACTCAGGCACATGGCACTGATTCAGCTGAAGCTTCTACTTCCAGAAACTAAACCAAGGAGTCCACATGTAATCATTTTCAAACCATCTATCAGCATTTATTAAGTAAAACCACAAAAAAGAATAAGATCTCTTCAGAGATAAAAGCATATTGGGAAAAGCCAATACTCAAGATACAAATAGGTAAAACAAGAAGACAATGTTTGATTGATAAAATGAATGAATACAGGGTCATATAGTGTTTATCAGAAATGGCTTTGGACAAAAACTTGTCAGATAATGGGAGAAAGCTTGCTGAAGGAGGTAATAATTTTAGGAATTTTAAAAATGATTTAATGAAGATGTTTGGCCACACTAAGAAGAAAAAATACTCCTCACCCCCTTTGGTAAAATGGTGAGGCACAGTTTCAACACAGTAACAGTGACCACTTGCTCAATATTAAGTTATTTAATAACTGAAATCAGAAAAGTTACCAACTTAACACAGGACAGAAAATGAGGGTTTTTGTTAAAAATTAAACTTTATGATTAGAGATACATAATTCCCTAGCTAGTTTAAAACTGCAAAATGACATTTTGAGCAGTTAAAATTTGATCACATTTTAGAAAACCAGTTTCACCAAGATATGTAAAAGCACAGTACCAAAAAGCCCCTCAATAAATACTGGTTGAACAGAAAACCAGACACTGGTAACATCTGTGCTAACTCATCATGTAAAAGCAAGGACTTTGAAGAAGAGGGTTCCTGGCTCTTCTACTTGCTAGATGACTCTAGACAACTATTGCATTTTTTATAGGACTAATTTTTCTTATTTAAAACCTGGAGATTATCATAATCATATTTTTAAAACAAAATTTTTTTGTAAGTTCATATTAACACAACTGAAAACACTCAGGGAATATTTAAACCACCACACAATTCTTGTAGCTATTCAAACAAGGGCTATCACACCAAAGTCACTCAGACTAATTTTCAGATTATAACAATTTAAAACCCTACTTTATAATTTAACTGACAAAAAAATGTGTACTTTGATTTTTAGCCTTGCCATATGGCAATGAAACACAAATTACACTTGGGATTCACAAGTAAATGTCAGAAAATTTTTCCTGATATTTTTAATATGAAATTTATTCCATTTGGAGGATCTGTTGCATTGCCATAGGAAATTAATAATTTGATCAAAACCACAAAATTTGCTGCATTTGCTTTGCCTTCTTTCACATAATGGCTTTTCCAAATCTGTGTGTGCTACTTTTGTGTCACAATATGAAAAGGAAACCATTTACTGGAGGATACCATTTACTCTATATTATCTTTGAGTTTTACTGGCACTTGATATTTGAATTATTATATCCCAGTTTTCCCTCCACTTTATATATGAATTTATTGTAGCTGGTTAAAAAAACTACATGTAAGTCAGATAATAAACTGATCTATTAACTCACTAATCTTGTGTAATAAGTCAGAACATTGCACAATTGGCCTATAGCATTCAATAAGACAACTGATAGTTAATCAATATGTCACTTCCTCCATCCTATACTATAAGCCTCAGTGAAGTTATTGACATTTTCATCCAATAATAGAAGTTAGATAGTAAATTCATTTTTTAAAAAATCCTTTCCTCCCTAAAACACAAAGGAAAGAATATATTTGAATACATTAAAAATACCAGACAGCGTGATTTTCTCTAGCAGTATTCAATAGTAGATGAACTGAAGAGAAAAAGAGGACTGTGGATAGATGAAGAAGAAGACTGATCTGGAGTGGGTGCAGAGTGCTTCCCAGTGAGTTCATAAATTATCTAACTATCCGCTCTGCTCCCTTTACTTGTAGTCGATGCTAATTTTTTTAAAAAGTGCACTAGCAGAAGAAACTTACCTGTTCTTATCTTTACCTCTAAAAACCTTTGTTTGTATCCACTTATACTACATTTGCCTTTTCTTCATAGAAACTAGTACTTTCTCCACTTTTCCAAGGAAACCATCTCTTTCGAGGTTCTCTAATTGTATTTAGCCTCCTTGAATTTGTTCCATCATCAAGTCACTTCTGAGTACTGCATGTAGGCTGTTTTTGAAGTCTCAATCTACAAATGCATTCAAGCTTCCCCACTATCTGAAACATATCTTTCCTTATTTTTGTCATTCCCTCAATCTGCTTTCCTGTCTTTTCCTGCCAATGTCTGTAAAAGTCATCTGTATTTACTCTTCCCACTTTGTTTGATTTTTCTACATATTATAATGTGGCTTTCATCACTATCAACTCTAATAAAGTTGACCTCTCTTAGATCACCAATGCCCCCCCTAACCAGAACCAATGGTCTTTTACAATTATAGTATGATCTTTTACCTATAGTATTTGACACAACTCCTACTCCTAAAGACTCTCTTTTCTTGTTTTTTCAACACTACTCTTTCCTTGTTTCCCTTTTACCTGATAACTCTTTGTCTTTTTCTCTTCAGGGTCTTTATATTAATTATCTATTATTATGTAACAAATTACCCTTAAACAGGAGTTTGAAACAACAAACATTAATTAATCAAAGTGTCTGTTGGGCATGAATTCAGGAACAGCTTGAGATGGGGAGGACCAGGGTTTTCTGGTTCACTGTCTCTGATGAGGTTTCAGTCAAGACATTGACTGGGGCTACCTACAATCATCCAAAGGCTTGAATGGGGCTGAAGGATTCATTTCCATGATGACTCACATGGCTGTTATCAGATGGCCTCAGTTCCTCTCTAGCTGTTCACAGATGTCTCAGTTCCTCGCTGGCTATTTGCTAGTGCAGCCTCAGTTCTCACTAGATGCGTCTCTACAGGCTGCCTGAGTATCTTCAGGACATGGCAGATAATGTCCACAGATCAAGTAGAGAGAGCCAGCCAGACAGACAGAAAAGCTGCAGTAGCTTTTATGCCCTAGTCTCTGAAATTGTACACTGCCACTTCTACTTTAACTCTGTTTGTTGGAAGTGAGCTACTAACTTCAGTCCAATACTCAAGTAGAGAGGAATGAGCTCTACCTCTTAAAAAAGATCCATTAATTTGTGGACATATTTTTATATTACCATAGGACTTCCGCATTTTATTCTTTGAGTATTACCATTACTCAGGGGTCTTAACCTCAGTCCTCCTACCATCTCACTTAATTGACTCCCCTCCGTGAGCTCCGCTGATCCCATGTTTCCAAGGGCCATCTATATGGTTGAATATATTCATCTATATTGAATCTCAAATCATTATCTAGCCCTACCTTCTCTTCCAAAACCCATATTTGTATTTTCAACTGCCTATGAGACATCACCTAGGAAGCCAACCAAAACCAAATTCCTGCTTCCCCTCCTCTTTCTCAATCTGTCTCTTTGATATCTTCAGCTCGGTTACCCACTAGAGAAAACATGAAATCATCCTCAATTCCTACCTCTCCTCACCTCTCATATTCTTTGATACAGATTTACCCTTATTGTTCATACCTCCTAAATGACTCTCAATTTATTTCCTCACTCCATCATCACTCTTTGTAAGGTTGTCTTCATTTTTCTCTAAGACTACTACAGTAGCCTAGTAATCGATCTCGATGTTTAGTCTCTTCTCTTTCTAGTTTTTTTTTGTCAGATTTACCTTGGTTAAAATATATATCTGAGATCATATATCTCTATGAAAACCTTGAAAGGCTCACTAATAACTTCAGCTTAATATCCAAGTCCTTTAAAATGACATATACAGCCTTTTTAAATCTGATCCTGATATGTTTTTAGCTTCATCTTTTGTCATTGTCTCAACACATCTTCACCAAATCATTATCAGTCTTCAAAAATGTCATGTACTTTCACACATTCATGTATTTGTACATGCTATTTTCTCTGCCTAGAATACCCACTACTTTCCTCTCTGCTTGGAAATCTGCAATATTTGGAGTTCAAACAATACGTTCTCTAAGCTCCTCTCTCTTTGACTTCCCTCTAAGAAGACATTTCTATCTGCTATGCTTCCACATTATCCTACATATACTGATGGAACCTCTAATTGTAATAGGTTATTCTAGAATTCCAGAAAGAGACCATCTCTTGCAGAAATTTTGGACTATTTTCTGATTTTATGTTGCGAATATGCATCACTGAAGAAAGTCAAAGTGTCATTTCAAGCCCCAAGCACAAGTAAATATTTTACCAACATTTATACCCTTTTCCGCCTTGCCCATTCCCTATTTACCACAACTCAACACACAATTGCAAACCCCCTTTCTTGGCACAGAGGCTTCTATTGAACTCATCTTCAACAGATAAGATAAATACTAAAACTAAATACACTTTTACAAAGCAAATGAGAAAGAAGTCTCAGCTCTCACCTTAGTTCTTGGCATCATTCTTTTTTTTTTTACCATATTTATTGAGTTCCTTCTGAGAAACAGGTTGTGGTTGGTGCTACTAACGCAGTGGTAAACAAGAGAATCAGATCCCTACCCCCATGAAGCTTAAATCTGGGGCAAGAGACAAAAACACAGAGTAATAGCAGATTTTTGATAAGTGCTAAAAAGAAATGAAGAGAGTGATGAGATTCATTGGGAGTGGGATGTGGAGGCCCTTAAATACAGTGATCAGGGATAGCCATTTGGAATTTGAGCTGTGACCTGTGGGATGAAAATGAGCCAGACGTGTGGAGATCGGGAAGAATAATATAACCCAAGGAGGGAACAAGGGCAACCATACCCTCAATACAGTACCCTTATAAAAAAAATGCAGGTTACCAGCAGGAGGTAGCACCCAAGAAATATAGGCCAAGACAGTTTGAAATATCAAATTTCAGAATCCACATCTTAACTTGGACACCAGGTGTGGGAATGGACAACTTTGATTCATCCTAGTTCTAAATGAGGAGCCCCATGTTTTAGCCAGCTCGAGTCAGAATCATCCTGTTGATAACCTCCTACCTGAAAGGTTCTTCCCCCTTTGTGTTCCTGTCACAGTTTTCTCTTTTCACTTTCCTCCCTGAGTTGCTTTTTCTCTATTTGCCTGTTACATGCTGTTCCCCCACATTCCTATTCTTTTTTTGCTCTGTATAATTCTCCACAAAGGTGTCAATTCCTATTGACACCTACATATTCCAAAGTCTTTCCTGAGTTTCCAAGTCAAATATCCACATGCCATTAGATTTCTCCACGTGGATGTCCCACCAGCACCCAAATTCAACCATGCCAAGACTGGTACATTATTTCCTGCCCTGCCCACACACTCCACAATTCACTGATGTAACCTGCCTAGCACCATCACAGATAATTTGCCATGCTTGACACCTGAAAGCCCTCTCCTACTTTCTGAGTTCTTCCTCCTCAGATCCCACATACAGTTACCCAGCCTTCTGATTTTTACATGCTTAATATTTCTTGGAGTTCCTTTAGAAGTTAATGAATGAAGAATTCTTTACTTCTTTACACTACGATTATATAGTAACATAAACTATGTGCTTACATGTGTAGGCACTCTGAGCAACTTGCATGCATTGAATCATTTCATCCCTCCAATACCCCTATGAACTCTTAACAGTATTATTATTTCTCTTTTATATAGAAAGAAAATGAAGCTTAGAAAGTGTTCAGCAGTTTACCTAAAGTCACTGACGGAAGTGGAAGTGGTGAGATTTAACACATTATTTCTAACTCTAAAATCTGATCTTTTAAACACTATATCCTAGAAATGAAGTAGAAAATTAGCTTTCATAACAGAAAAATTATGCATTCAACTTGATAGTTCTTTCTAGGAACAAACTTGCCACATCAAAGATTTTAAGATTCTGAGATACGGGCACTAAATCCAGCTACTTGTAGGTGACATGGTATTGGATTAGTTAAATCAGTTATTCTGTGTTCAGGTAGCCACCTGGAGTTGTGGTGCTTAGTAACAACAACAAAAAAAAACAGATACATTTAATTTCACCAAAAACATAGATATATTTCTAACAGAAAATAAGACTATAGTTTACATAATTTACATAAATATCCCCATTTTTGGAACATATATAAACATTTTTTAGTCACGCAAAACATTTTATGCATTATTACGTGCTTCTTCTTTGTTCATTGATAATCTGCTAGTGAAAAAGTGCTAGCAACTTGCTAGTTTTTAAGAACAAATGTGGTGGAGAAAGCTTGAAGTTGAAAATAAGTGGTTAGCCCATGAAAGAGAGGTGGCCCTGAAATAAGATAGTGAGGTAGAAAGGGCATAATATGGAAGATAATTAAGAGGTAGAGTCATTAAGACTTGACTGGGTTAAGAGATTGAAGGAGGAATCAAAGATAGCTCACCAAAGTTTCTATTTATGGTACCTAGATGGAAGATAGACAGTAGTTTTTGTTTTGGGTTATATACAAAAAACTATTCATGGAAAGCTCTAAGATAGTAGAGAGCAGCATGTGGGTATGAAGGTGGGGGGATAGGAAAAGTTGGCCTGAAGTGGGTAGTATTATCTGAAATAACAAGATAAAAAGCAGATGTTATCGGGTTAAGAAAAGCATGGAATCCCTTATACTGAATTCAAAGGGACATGGGAAACTATCAGAAAACTATTACTAGGTAAATGATGTGATTGATGGGAATCATAGAAAGTGGTTTTAACTTCAATGAAGCAAAATATATTTGAAAACTGTACATCTTGATACCTGACAAATGCCATAATAACTATTATAATGGCATCAAGAAATGTTTCAAATAGAAACAGATTAAGTCACCCACGTAAGTCACTCATTTAAGAAAATTTTATGTCAGTGTGGAGTGAAGTGAAGGTTTATAGAACTGAAACTCAACTGACAAGTTAAAAGAGATTTTACAAGCTCTATAGAAACACTGGCAAATCTTTTGTAATAGTTTATTATTTTAGAGACAAAAATGTCTTAAAGGAAACTTCCTACAGGTCAGAAGCATTCTGAAGCATTCAGTATTTAAATCGAAATACTTTCTAATATGTACTCCCTTGATGCAGAAAACAGGTCTGCAACTTACAAGGCTAAATTGTTCTTGTCTTTATGACACTAATTTATTTAGATAAACTAGCAGTCTTGCATCTGTTCACAGTAATAGCAAAATCTACTGCACAGTCTGGTACCTCGTCAGTCAGGGACTGTATTAGTTTGCTAGGGCTGCCATAACAAAATTTGACAGACTGTGTGGCTTAAACAACAGAAATCGATATTTTTATGGTTCTGGAGGCTGCAAGTCAAAGATCAAGATGTTGGCAGGATTGGTTTCTTCTGAGACGTCCTTCCTATGCTTGCAGATGGCTGCTTTCCTGCGGTGAGGCGGCAACGGCGGTCCACGTCTTCTTCCTCCTGCCATGGGGCCAGATACCCTAACGGTGTCCAGCTGCACTTAAGTCTGGCCGGTGCCACCTGTCTATGCAATGCCCCAAGAAACAGGCTCAGGCTGGAGCAGCAAAAAGGCCGAGCAGAAAAAGGAGATTATCGAAGTGAGTACCCACCCCCTCCCCCACGCGCGCCGCGAGCCTTCAGGGAAACAGCCTCCTGGTCCCCCTCTGCCTGGCTCCTGCTCCGCCTTCTAGGGCCACGTGCGCCTCCCGTCGGCTGTGTGGCCCACTGCCCTTCTCCAGCCTCCTGATGAGGTGCGCTGCCTCTCATCGCTCGCTATAGGGACATTGCTGGCTCCCCCGCACCCAGCCTCTGCTTCCCCGCCCACACTCCCGCCTTCTCCTACCGGGAAGTGAATGGACCCCCACATCCAGTGCGGGCCGCAGGGGTCTGTCCTTCGCCAGTACTCAAGGTTGAAGCCTGTTCTAGCCTCGTGGTTTTAAAAAGTACACTGATCGGGCTCGGGCAAGGCTCTCTCTGGAAGGCCGAATCATGAGGGGCCTTTGTGTTCCTTTTTTCTTTATTCATCGCCTAGGACTACTTACTTTTTTTGACCCAGCAAATTCTCGTCTCATGGTCTTTCGATCCTCCTCTAAACTGTTTCAAGTTCCATAAAGAGTGAAGGTTTCTTTCAGATCTAAGCCCACTGTCTCATGTATATAGCGCTCAATACATATGTTCTGAAAAAAGTCGATTAACACTTTAAAAAAGATTACAATTCAGTATTACTAGCTGCTTTAAGTGCAGTACTCGAATTTGTTACGTGTGTGTGTAGACATACATACATACATACGTATATTTATGTTTATTCATTTAATGCATTGAGCTTTTTAGTGGCCAAACAACACTATTGACCTTCTTAAAGGTTTATATTTGTCTTTCAATGACTGTATCAGAGTTTCCATAAGAAAGTGAACCATATTTGAGATTACATGAACATATATGGCCCCCAATGAGATACTTCCTACCTTGATTCCTGTTGGTAGTCTTTCTCATAATTAAATAGTTTTTGTGTACTTTGTATTGGAAAAACCCATGGTCATTTTCCAGCATAAGGTATATCTGAATAATGGACAGCTTTTTGTGGAATAATTAACTTTTATTAGAACACGACCAAAATGCATGTTGGATGCTTTGAAATAAGATACTTAAAACATTATTGTTTTTAACATTCAGTAATTATAGCCTTGAAAAATAGCATTGGAAGCCCTTAGGGCTTCCTTGTAGAAACCTAATCAGAACTTGTCTTTGTCAATTTTCACATAATTTTCAAAGTATGCTGATTTAACTAGCATTTTTATGAAGAATTCTAGTGACCTTGGCCAAGTTCCAACTCTGAAGCAGAAACAATTCTTACTGCCAGTTTTTACTCTTTAGAACTGTCATGGAGTAAGTAGCATAGCCAGAAATTTAAAAACAGAATGTTCATACCTTCACACCTGTGTCTGCTGTCACCTTTTTGAACGGTTTGGACTGTTGGCATTTTGGTAGATCTCTGGTAACAGTGATCTAATGGTACTCAGTGCTATGTAACCCAACAATGCTTTAGGCATATTCTGTTTGTTGGTTTCCTTTACTGAGATTGAATTAATGTGGTGGTAGACCATGATGCAAAGTAAATATTCGATATAGACTTGAAATTAAATGTTACATGACAAAGTACACTTTATGCATTCTTGAGCTTTAAGTATATACAGCTATTAGTTTTACTTTTAATTGGTAGGACTGGTATTTTTGTTTTAAGCACTTGTATTTGGAAGTTATTTATAGTATCCCATCCACTAAAAATGATGGGTATATTATTACTCTTTTCGTCTTGTAACAAGGTTATTTTTAGGGCAAAGAGAGCAATGTGAGTTTCATTACTGAAGGCTTCAGCAAAGAAAAAAGCAAAATAAGACATGAATTTTTTAACTAACAAAAATATTTTAACAGAGTGGTGAAGTTAAGCCTCTTCTCACCACCACTCCCCACATTTAACATACATTATAAGCACTTTTTTTAATAGTAATAAGAGTTTGTAGACTAAGGTGTGCTGCATAGATGATTGCTACCAATGAACAGATACAACAATATTGTGAATTGTGTTAGTTTACATCATTTGTTGTGAAACTTAATTGATAGAGAATATCTTGTTATCCAGCCTGGTTAGGAAACAATATATTCCATTTTATTAAATACAACAGGTAACTTTTTAAAAAACTTCCCTAGCACATCTCAGTGGCGATTGCAAGGGCTTAAGGAGAGGTACTGCAAGCTTAGCTCCCAGCTCCTCAATCGAGTTTCATCCAGAATAGCACTTCATCAATTCTTGTAGAGATGTGTACAATTTCAATTATTACTAGAAGGGATTTTTATTACCAAAGCATTTAAAAGTTCAAGTAAAATTACATAGCTGAAACCTGATTCAGACTGGTTATTGATCTCTGTGACTGTCACAATTTTTATGGAAAAATACATGTAAAGACTAATACTTATTTCAGAGTTTGGTTTGGAGGGTCTTATGGGAATATGAACTGACTCAAGTAGAACATGTGCTTTTAAGCAGTGCATTTCAATAGATTTTAAAATAAATGGTTGCCTTACCTACTTACCCCTCTTCTGTACCTCGATTGCTTCCACAGCCACCACCATAGGTGCTTACTATAGAAAAACAACAGCAAACAGCAGCAGATTCACAGAACCCAAGAATGGACTAACAGTTACCAAAGGGAAAGAGACTGGAGAGAGTGGGGGAAGGGAGGGATAAGGGGATTAAGGGGCATTATGATTAGCACACATAATGTAGGCGGGGCACAGGGAAGGCAGTATAGCACAGAGAAGACAAGTAGTAACTCTATAGCATCTTACTATGCCCATGGACAGTGACTGTACTGGGGTATGTCATGGGGACTTGATAAGTGGGGGGTATCTAGTAGCACAGTGTTGCTCATGTGATTATATATTAATGATGCCATAATAAAAAGAAATAAATATAAAAAAGAAAAACAACAGCAATGTGTAGCTTTTGAGAACTCTAAGGAAATAAAAAGAGGCATGACAAGTAACAATTTAATGAAAGAAGCATCAGCTTTGGGGTTAGATAGAACTGGGTTTGAGTCCCATATTCAAATTAAAATTTCAAGCTTTGTAGTTTTAGACAAGTTGCATTCATTATCTATCTGAGCCATAGTTTCTTATTGGCAAAGTGGAGCTAATCTGCATGTTATACAGAGCTGTGGGTTAAGTGAGATATTACATGTAAAGTATATGACATATGGTATATAGTCTATAAACGGCACTTGTCATTTACTAATATTACAAATAACATCTAGTTAGGGGAAATAATCACACCTGACCTCAACTATCTAGAGAGTACTTACTTTTCTTTAACTTGAAATGATTTCTTTATATTGCCTGCATTTCTTCCTTCCATCTTTAAACTCTCCCAAATTTCTTGATTTCATTCACATTAAGAATTTTCTTTCTGATGTGAGCATATCAAAAATGGTTATAGTTCTATTAGACATTCACACAGTTGTCCCAATTGGCTTTGTCCCATTTGCTTTCTTATAGCTAAAATTTAATAAACTGAAGTCAGCTTTGAGAAATAGAAAGTTTGATTATGGAAAGGGGGATATAATCTTTGGGTGTAAGGCAAGCAAATAAAGTGCCTCTAAGGACTTGTAGCAGCAAGGAAGTAGTAGCAGAGACCTGTAGAGGTGGGATCCAGGTGTGCAAAGGATGGAGAAAGAGAATGGTTGGTTGACAGTGAAAAACTTCAACCAAGGTCAACTGTTGATTACCTGAAGCTGGATCAACCAGCTGCAGACTGACCACTGCATGGATAGACAACTACCTTAGCGAGTGCATTTGGGAGAACACTAATGAAGTAAAACAGTGCTAGCCTCTGCCTGCTCTAATGTCCCAAAGGTAGACACATTATCTTTGAACACTACTCAGTACTGACCTGTCCTCCATCCCCCTCTCTTTTTTTAGATGACTTTTTTAAGGATTGGAGGCTGGCCTGTAAAAGAAGCAAGGTTACTTGTGGGGGAGGGTGGAAGAGAGGGGAGGAGGATCAATTTTAAGTGAAATCTGGAATTCAGTGCATGTTAAGGCTCTTGGAACCTCAGGGACCTTTGTTACCTTAGAATTACTGTTTCTAAACGCCTTTGTATTCAATTTCCCAATCTGAAAAACACACACACTGTTCCTTCCTTAGAACCTAACTTTGGGACCTTACAGATCCAATGAGGACCATTTCCTAGTTTTATATTAACCATGATTTGAGGTGATTGTAACCTCCAGCCTTCCACCTCATATCCCTTCCACCCCAAATCCAGATTAATTTTTAGCTTAGTTTAACCTAATTTTTAGGTAAGGGTCTGTCCTAAACCTAGGAAAAAGGGAGGGAGCCCTTTTGAAGTATTCCAAACTGCAAACCATCTGTTTTCAAGAGGTGCTGTTGGTATCCCGGATCACACTGTGGTATTCCAAGTTTTTTGTGTACAAACCAGCAGTAACTGGATTTTTCTGGGAAATAGTTCTTCATGGAAGAACAGGTACTTCACTTGGAGTCAAATATACCTTGGTTCAAATACCTGTATCCATTAGTATCTAACACTTAGTTCCTGAGCCAGACACAATTCTGTGTTTTGGAGGAAGAAAAGAGAAACAAGCTATTACAAGTGATAAATTGACACAACTTTTTAAATTCTCTCAGCGAGGTCCCCCGGCGCAGTTCCCCGTCCGGCCTTGCGGGGGCGCCGGCGCGGCTGATCAGGAGACCGAACGCTCATCCGGGGCTGCGGGAAGCGGCCTCGGTCTCAGCAGCCGGAGACGACGAGACGACGCCTCCGCCGCCACACCTACTGGAGGAGCTCGGGAAGGCGGCTCGGTGGCGGCTGGGGCGGAGAGCGCCGGGGGTGGGGACGGAAGGGCGGCGGGAGGAAGGCAGGAGGCTGCTGGGCCGCGCGCGGGCTGCCGCTGGGGAAGGAACCCCAAGGTGTCCTCCGCGGCTCGTCTGTCACCCGCGCGGACTGGGGCGCCAGGGCCATGGGCGCGCTCCCCTGAGGCGGAGGTCGCGGGCAGAGGGTAGGAGGCCCGCGAGAGGCTGCTGCGGAAGCCGCGGGCCCGTGACTGGGCGCCACCACCACCACCACCATGTCGCGCTTGGTTTTAAAAAAAACATGGGACTTCTGTAAATTCAATAGTAAGTTGATTGAAGTAATATTTGTCTTTTGTATTCTCATTTCCCTCTTCCCTATGTTTACCAGTGCCTTAACTATAGTTTTGCTACTTTCTCATTTATTTTTTGTTGTGGTTTTTGCTTTTGTTTAGTGTATTATTGTGTTTTGTGATCTGGTCAGGGAACCGTTACTGTATTTTATGTTTGTATCTACGTTTTATTTTGCATGCGTAACGTGGCTTTGCCTGTTCCTTTCGGTAAGTTACAAACTTATAAAGCACATTGTTTTTGTAGTGTAAGTTATAATGTTTTTCTCCTTCTTTTCTTTCACTTCTAGTAATGTGAACATGCTCATCAACTGTTTTGATTTTTTTAAAGAGTTCATTTGAAAATTATTTTTATCCTAACATTTTCCTATTTTCCTTAATAGTAGTGCAGTTTGGTACTAATCTGCTTTGATTCGTTTTACAGCCAGCCTCACACTGTCAGTTGCTGGGGATTTAGGATGTTCAGGCTGTTGGCAAGAACTTGTTTCCAGTGTTGTGCAGTGGAATTTAGGCTACATAAGGCATGAAGATAAGGCAATAAGAATACTGGTGGCTAGAAGTAGAAGCGTAGGTTTAGTGAGAGAAAAAAGGATCAAATTTCAAAGTTTTAACTATAAATTCATTTAATAACAAAATTAATAGAAGTGGATGAAATGACAAGGCATAGATTAATCAGTCTAATCATAGTAGTAATAATTATTAAGCATGAACTACTGACTCATTCACAAATGGGCACATAATTAGAATAGCAGAAAAGAAATTCATCCAAAATGAGAAAAATGTGCCTGAGCCACTGGATTAGTCACTTACGTGAATAATACACCTCCCTAGAAAGAAAGCCATACTTGGATTAGAGAGAAAAACTATCAGTTTGGTCCCAAAGGTATTTATCAATGGAAGAAAGTATGGCTGTTGGGGGTTGGAAACAAGCCAATAGTATTGTTAAAGAGCAATAAAGAGAAAAGTAGACAAACATAAATATATAAAATGAAGAGGACTTTTTATATTATAGATGAATAAGAAGAGATTGAAAACTATAGTGTGCCTCAAGTCATCAGTGTCCTAAGTTGTGAAACACAGCATATGCAAATGCTGGTTCTATAGCCTAAGGACTGTGGCATATGGGCTAGTGAGCAATACATGAGAGTATTTCTGAGAAAATTCCTTTGGGGAAGCGGGTTTGTTATGGGAATGAGAATGAAGGTTGTTTTGTGATGAAACCCTGAAGAGGATGTGTAGGTTTTTAATTTATAGAGGACACAAGGAATGGAAAGCCAGCAATGGAATGAATAAAAGGAGTATGTAGAGGACTTTAGGGTCACACATGAAATTACATAATACTGACCAGAATTGACTTGAGAAGTTTACACTGTGGAGGGTGGCCGATGATAAAGGATAAGCATAATCATGCATTTACATACACCCAAGATTTTGTACAGATGTATGCAGAGCCCAGGAAGTACCAGACATCAGGTGAGTCTCATGAGTGTTCCAACTCTAATACTGGTGAGGAATTTTTGGAGATCCTTACAGTGGATAGAATTGTAGTATGGGGTAACAAGGAGACATCTGGTCTTAAAGAGATCATTTTTTTAACTATTTGCCGCATAAAATATACTATTTCCAAAAAAAAAAACCACACTGTCCAGAGAATTACTCACGTAAGTCTTCAAGTGGCGATAAAGTTGTGACAAAGAATCACTCAGTTGCACTCTTGTTCTGATATTCCATCCCCTGGTCTCGTTTATATGGCTATTGGTTATAACTCTGAGTTGGGACTATTACTACGAAGATACCCCCAAAATGAAGTAAAGATGTTAGCAGATATATGGTATAGTTAATCAGTTAGTGATTATCTAGCATGAACTACTGACTCATTTACAAATGGACACTAAAGCATAATGCTAGAAGAAGGAGTCTATTCAAAATGAAAGGAAAATCTTGGTTAATTATTAAAAAATAAGATACTATTTTTAATCACCTAGGAAATTCCAGGAAATTAAATATTTGGCCAAACTGAGAAAGTGACTCAACATAGTAGTTTTATAACATCACTATTAACCAAAGAACTATTAATTATTTACAGGTACACTTCAGAAACATCAATATCTAACAGTTTTGTGACAACATGGTGCCTTCAGTGCTAAACGTATCACTTTCCCTTGCTTGCAAAACTTTTTTTTATGTCATAAGAACATTTGTAGATGAGTTGACTATTTTCAAAAAGACTATAAAGATTTTAGTATAACATGCGAGCTTTTAGAGCATTTTTCTTTGTACAACTAAAGTTTATCTGTGCACATCAAGTCATTACCTATTGATAAGTTAACTGATTATCATACAGATTGAAACATTTCTGTAAAGGCACTCAAGGAGTCTATTTTAGTCATATTTTCATAAACTACAATATTACATCATTTCTAAGGAGTATTTAATAACACTAAATTGATGATAAGCTTTTATAAGTTGAAGGGGGACAGAACTAGTTTCTTGATGCAATGCCTCTTTTTATTTGAAACTTTACATGCACTACTCAAACAGTGGAAAACTAAGTCCTTAGCACTAGGAACATTGTTTCTGTAGTCAGAATTAAATCAACATGGATTTATACTTATACTTTTATGACATAGTCTGACAGAATAATTCAGGACTTGATTTATGCCCATAAATCAGAATAAAATAAAAAGTAAGAATATAAATGCATTCTTAAAAACCCAACATTTATATTATACACTCCATTTACTCCGTTATTCTTATGTGAGTTCTATAACACGACGTTTGACTCGTGGAGGGATGACACTTGATATGAATTTAGAATGTTATCTGAATTATCACAGAAAATCTAACACTCTCAGAATATATTACTTTTTTCTGTGATTATGAAAGGTCAAAATTAAATTCCCCACAGATTTTTTTACTGCTATGTTGGGATGTATAAAAATATTCTTTAACAAGAGGGACTGCAACAATGAAGTAGGAATTTAACTTTATGACAGATGTAGAGACAAAAGAGGAATTCTAAGTCAGTCATTGGATATTTCATTATAATTTCATCTATCACAATATTTCAAATGGCTACAGAGCAAAAATGTGGAGAGAGAATGAGCACATATTCACTATAAATATCTCCATAGCTTATTATTGTACATTATCTTCCTAAAGCCTACTTTACTCCCTACTGGTTTGAATGAGCTTTCAAATAGGCAAAATAGAACAGTAAAAAGGGTAAATATACATTTACATTTTGGAATGAACTATCAATCAACTTTTTTTTTCAATTGAAGTATCATTGATATATAATCTTATGTTGGTTTCAATATACAATACAGTGGTTCAACAGTTAACCATATTATTAAATCCTCACCCCCTCTACTGCAGTTACTGTCGATATAGAAAGATGTTACAGAATCATCAGTCGTCATGAACTTTTATTTATGAATCAATATGAACTTATCAATGCAATGTGAACATTTCATTGTCTGGTTTGAAATCAGAGTTCTCTATGATTTGCTGTAATTCCAGAAAGGGCATCCATTAGAATTTTACATTTTTCTGAAACCTTTTATCACAAAACTTGACACTCTCCAAACAAAGTATGCTTAAAATTTGGTTCATTATGAATTTTTTATCTTTCTTTGCCTCCAATAACATAACATTAAAGATTTGACAAATCATAGAGAATCTATTCAACCACTTAAAATTCTCAGCAAGGTTGTAAGTACTGTAGTTACCTCTGAAAACAGGATTCCCAGGTGTGTTAGGCCATAAAGAAAAATCTAAGATAAATCTCAAAAACTCCTGAGATTTTGATCCTGGTGCCTCTGTGACTGTTACTGCTTTTACTGGTTCTGTGGAAGGAACTATTCAGATATTAAATCAATCCTGCACACTGGCTTTAACTAAAAATGCAAAAATGATTCAGTTTATATGTAATGTATGCTGGTTATTCTTCAAATTATATAAATAAAAGGATTTGACTTACAAAATGTTATCTTTCCAGATCATATCTGTTTTGTGTGTTGGTCTCAGCCTATCAATAACCAGCATGTGGCTGGACCAGCCCTTGTAGTTAGTTTTATGATTACAAGACACCCTTAAGCAATAACCATCAGGAAACTTTAAGAAAAAAAAAGTTTACTAATTACAAGTCCTAGAAAACACATGACTCACCTGGGGCCACAGAGGGAGGTTGCACAAAGAGAGAGAAAATGCATGGGCTTGAGGTTCTGCTTGTATTGGGTTTTGATGGGGGGCTAGGGCTTTGTGGGCTTGCTCTTTATTGGTGAATTTAAAACATAAAAGCAGGAATTTAAAGTGTGGGAGGAGAAAGAAACAAGTGGCCCAAATGGCCAAGTATCAAAATGAACCAAGATCTTTAAAACAAATGAGATTGAGTGTGAGTGTGTATGTGTGGGTATGTGTGTGTGCGTGTGTGTTGAGGTGGGTGGTTTTCAAGGACTGGTTGCTTATCTAGTCTGTGATTGGCAGCATGTTTATTTAGATAGTTGTCTCTGAGGTGGTTGGCTCTCTAAAGTGGATGACTTGGAGCTTGTCAGGCACTTGAATTCCAAAAGAATAATAATAATAATAACTGTCAGGGCTTATACTACAACACAGTGATAGGTATAGTACTGGTAATAGCATTTATAAACAATTAGTACAGAACACAATTTCCAGATTTAAACTTTTCACAGATATAATAGTACACTTTTTATTACAGGTAAAACAACCATTAACCCCAATGGTGTGATTCAAAGATTTCCAAAGGACTATCTAGACATCCCCCTCCTCCTTACCAGCTTATAATTTTTGAAGGGTCCCCACCAGTAAGATGGCAAACTTCCGGCTTCTCTTCGGGGTCCTCAGTTCCCGCCGGCGCCACCTGAAGCCCAATCACCTCTTGCCCCCCTCCCAATCCCAGCACCTAGCCAACAGCCACCAGCCCCGTAGAAGTGACACCTCAATCAATTCATGCCCCTTCCTATATAACCCAGCACCTTTCCCTAATAAAGCAGAACTCCCTGGTGAATTGCTGCTATGTGTCGCTCCTTTCCTTTCATTGGTGCCGAAACCCGGGAGACGGGACACCCCAACTGGGCCCCGTCTTCCCCGCGACACCAGCAGCAGCTTGCCCTCGTCCTCTTTTTCCAGCGCTGGCTCATAACACTCACCACTCCTCTCTGGCCTTTAGGTAAGTTTTCCCCCCAGAGTGGGCCACTCTTCCCCGAGCTATCGCAGTGCCATTGACTGTGATCGTCCGGCAAGGCCCTGACGCTCGGGGATGAGGAGGGAACTCTCCCCGCCTCAGGCCTTCACAGCTGCGGCGGACCCTCAGGCCCCTCCCCAAACAGCCATAAATCCCCGCCTCAAGCCTTTACAGCTCCGGCAGACGCTCAGGCCCCTCCTCCGACAGTCATAAATCCCCGCCTCAGGCCTTCACGGCTGCGGCCGACTCTCAGGCACCCCCCTCCAACAGCCATAAACAAGGTGACTACTTTGTAGATGAGAACGCTCCCTTTTCCCCCGCTCCTCCTCCTGCTCAGTCCGCCGAAAACGCCTAGCGCTAGGTACCTCGTGACTCCGGCACTCTGCCTTCTTAGGGAAGTCTAGGTGACGACCCACACTTCCCAAGAAATTCCGACTCGTATACGAGTTTCCGCAGACCACCAAGGATCATCAGGGACGCCCTTTGTCTCCTTGTGGTCTGCTTCCAGTCTGAGGATCTCCGTTCATCTTCCCCTGTTTGTGTCCTTCTCTGTCCTTTAGCCATGGGAGCCTCCTCATCCCTCCCTGAAAGTTCACCTCTTGAATGCCTGCTTAAGCATCTGGCTACCCTCTCCCTGACGCCTGATATAAAACCAAAACTTCTCCATAAATATTGCTCCCAAGATTGGCCAACATACCCCCTAGACAATAACAACCAATGGCCTGCAGGGGGAACTCTTGATCCTAACATCACTCGGGATCTTTTTAACTACTGCCAGCGCCTGAAAAAATGGAAGGAGATTCCCTATATCGAAGCTTTCCACCTCCTCCTCTCCCCGCCCCCTCCCAAGTTCTCCTAGCCTGCAAGCCTCCGCCCCCACAGAAACCTCCCATTCACTCCCTTCCCCTTCTTCTCCTACAACAGCCCTTCTCCCTTCCTCCCCAACCATCTCCTCCCCCATCTCACCTCCTCCACCTTCATTCCCTGCAGATTAAGCCTGAGCCTTTCAGCCCCCCTTTAACTAGGTCCCAGGAGCCTCCTCCGTCTTTGCCCTCATCACCTGTTTCTCCCCTGTTAGGGACCACCTTTGTCTTCTCACATGTTTGTAGAGAGAATGGGAAAGCACCTCCCCCCATGTCTGAACGCAGCATGGGAAAGCACAAGCTAGAGAACAACCGGTGCAGTCCTTAGAAGTTATCTGTCCACAAAAACATATCTTGCCAAAACTCCTCACTCTGAAAATAGGGAGACCTTGAAGATGTGTAGAAACACCACCCCTGCTTCTAGCTATGCCCTTCCCCCACTTGCCGATGTGGCAGGAATAGAAAACAACGCATTCCATAAGCAATTAACTGGAGCCCTGCTGTAGCTCAGTAGAGCATGGGACTGTTAACCTCAGAGTCATGAGTTCAAGCCCAACTAAAGCAGCAGAGGCAAGCAGCTGGGCTGCTAGCTGGCGACATGTGGGTCAGATTCTATCTTTATTTTCTTTGCCCCCCTTCTGCACTTCAGGACCTGCTCGACTAGGCACGGCTAGACCGCGTCACTCCCCCACAGACTGAGCCAGAACCCTTCAGTCCCCCTCAGACTCAGTCCCGAGAGCCTCCCATAATTATCGCCCCACTTTGAGTGGTAGCAGGATCCGAAGGCATCATGCGCGTTCACATCCCTTTCTCCTTAAGAGATTTAGCCCAACTAGAGAAACGCCTAAGTTCCTTTTCCACTGATCCCATGACATACATCAGGGAGTTTCAATAGACCCTCCAGTCTTACAGCCTCACACATCATGACATTTTCATGCTCCTGGCCAATACTCTCCTCCCTGAAGAGCGTAGACGAGTTTGGGACATCGCCCAAACGCACGCTACCGAAACCCACAGGACTGACCCCATCTATCCCCCTGGCCCCACTGCTGTCCCGGAACAAAACCCACACTGAGATAACACCGCCATGAGTCTCTGCTCTCGAGATATTTTTGCCTCCTGCTTAATAGCAGGTCTGAAAAAGGCAGCTCGTAAAGTAGTCAATTTTCAAAAGCTCCAAGACATAATTCAAAAGAGAGACGAAATCCCCTCTGAGTTCTTAGACAGACTCACTCAAGCCCTATTACAGTATACCAGCCTGGACCCAGAAACACCTGAAGGAAGACATGTCCTTATGACATACTTCCTAGCTCAAAGATACCATGACATTAAAGCTAAACTCAAAAAGTTAGAACAGGGCCCCGCTACCCCACAGACTGAGATCCTAACAGTGGCCTTTAAAGTCTTCCATAACCAGGAAGAGGAGAAAGAATGCCGTAAACAAAAGGCTGATCAGGCCAATTTCCAAATGTTGGCCCAGCTGATAAAACCACAACCTGGGCGCGGGCGCCCCTCTACAAACAAGCCCCCCCCCCCAGGAGCTTGTTTCAAGTGCAGAAAAGAGGAACATTGGTCAAGGGCGTGCCCCTCCCCCAGATCTCCTACCACCCCATGCCCCAGATGCCACAAAAAGGGCCACTGGGGGTCTGATTGCCCAACCACCCGAAGGGGAGGCTGGACGAACAACCCCCATCCTAAGCCTGCCGTAGTGGGGCTGGCAGAAGAAGATTGACGGGACCCGGGGGCTTCTCGCCTGACCATTTCCATCACCAAACAGGAGCCCAGCGTTACTTTAACAGTAGACAGTCGCCCCATCTCCTTCCTCCTAGATACAGGAGCCACCTTCTCAGTCTTGCGAGAATACCGGGGCCCTACCATGCCAGCCATTACTCCTATAGTCGGGGTAAGAGGTAAACAAATTTTCCCATTAAACACCCCCCCCCCCGCCTTTTTATGCACAATCCAAGACAATCCCATACCTTTCTCCCACTCCTTCCTGGTTATGCCCCAGTGTCCCATCCCTTTACTAGGATGGGACATCCTTTCCCTCCTCCACGTTTCCATAACTATATCCACTCCCACAGCCCCCAGTACTCCCTTTCTGATGGCCCTCATAGCCAACAACCCCCCTCTACCAAATGAAAGCTCCGGTTCTGCCCTCATACACCCTGTAAATCCCCAAGTTTAGGACATTACAAGCCCCTCCATGGCCCTATGTCCCCCTGCCTCTATCAAATTACGTGACCCCTCTCAGTATATCTGTCAGGCCCAATACCCCCTAACCACTTCAGCCCTCATAGGCCTCCAACCCATCATTCAAGATCTCTTAAACAAAAATTACCTCAGACCCACTCACTCTCCATTTAATACCCCCATATTAGCTGTTAAAAAAACCAACAGATCTTTCCGCCTTGTCCAAGACCTTCGCCTCATCAACATAGCCGTTGTCCCTATCCTCCCTTAGTTCCAAATCCATACAGCCTTTTATCTCAGATCCTGCCTCGGAATCCCACTTCTCAGTCCTAGATCTCAAGGACCCATTTTTCTCTCCCTCTAGACCCCTGCTCCCAAGATTTTTTCATCTTCACCTGGACGGACCCATACACAAGACATTCTGAACAACTCACTTGGACAGTTTTGCCACAAAGCTTCCGAGATAGTCCCCATATTTTTAGACAGGTCCTAGCTCAGGACCTCAAACAGTTTCATCATGATCACTCCAAGTCCACCTTATAATACATAGACAATCTTCTACTCTGCAGTCTCTCGTGGGAACAGTCTCAACTTGACACTGCCTCCCTACTTAACCTTCTAGCTTCCAGAGGTTACCGAGTATCCCCCGTCAAAGCTCAAATCTCTTCCCCTCCTGTCACTTACCTCAGATTCCTTCTATCTCAACAAAGAAAGTCCATTACCTTAGACAGAAAATAGCTCCTCTCTGACCTGCCCATTCCCAAAACCAAGACAGAAATCCTTTCCTTTCTAGGCCTGGCTAGATATTTTAGAGCGTAGATCCCTAACGTCTCCCTGCTCCCTGTTGGCAAGACCCCTATACGACCTCAGCAAGAGCCCCCCTAAAAACCCATTATCCTCCTCACCCCGACACTCCTTCATTAAGCTCTGTCAAGCCCTTGTAGAAGCCCCAGTTCTCCTTCTTCCTCATTTGTCGAAGCCCTTCTCATTATACATTCATGAGAGGTCCAGTCAAGCTCTAGGAGTCCTAGGCCAATATTATGGCCCATCCTTTGCCCCAGTAGCTTATATCTCCAAGCAATTAGACCCCACAGTTCAGGGATGGGCCCCCTGCCTACGAGCATTAGCCGCTAGACAGCTCTTGCAGAAAGAAGCTCATAAACTGACATTCAGGGCGCCCCTTACCATTCTCTCCCCACATCACCTAAAAGATCTCTTAACCTACAAAAGTTTACAGACTCTCCCTCCCTCCAGATTCCTGACCTTACTGTCCTCTTTCCTCCAAAATCCCATTCACCCCCTTTGCCATCCATACCTGAATCATGACTTTTTCCTCCTTTACTGCTCTCTCGCTTTTTTTCCTCATTCCTATTGTCTTCCCCACCACCCCAGCCTCCTTTGTATGGTGATTCAAAGTCAGAGAGACTTACACACATCATCAAACAAAAGTTACTGCCCTCATTGCCACAACAGACTGCCCTCTGAAAAGCTGCTTTGAGCCTTTATACCTCCACTTTCCTCCCTCCACCGAAGTGTCCACTAGCAGCTACCCTTATTCTCCCTACCTCTGCTTCCTCTATGACCAAAAACAAGCCTATTGCAGGTGATGGCCAGACACCTACAGGAGATGTCCCTACTAGTCTTGCGCCATTCACTACATAAGTAACTTCCAGTACCCACAGTATTACTCCTCCAACCGTTTCATGAAATATCCCAACGGCTCATTCTCCTTATCAATCCCAGATCCCTGGGACTCTTGATGGGCTGCCAGAGTCACAGCCTCAGTTTACTACGGGGGGTCCTCGACCCCCCACAGTACCCTTCATATCTCTCAAAAGCATGTTCCCTCTCATTCCCAGATCTCTCAAGTTGCATCAGATAGCAGACATTCCGAAAAAGTCATTATCCAAACTCTTGACGGCGCCTCTTCATCTTCTTATCCCCGCCCCTCTTCCCATTTCTCCTACTCTTCATTACAGCTCATTCTGGACAGCACCATCTTCCTCAACCACACCCTTAACACAGCCAATTGTTTCTTGTGTGCATCACTACAGCACCCACTGCTGCCGCCTTGCCCCTTAATATTTCCAACTACTCCTTCCATGCAGAAAGACAACCCTTCTGCCCCCTGGCAGACATACCCCTATGGGAACCAGAATACACAGATAATCTCACCATCCACCACTGTGTAGGCCCAACTCCACCCCCCTCTCCAGTGCACTTCACTGCCTCTCTATCTACACCCCTACCTCTAGCTCTAAGACTTTTACGCAACCGGGACACTTCTTTTGGTGTAATGGCAGTCTTTTCAACTCACTGCCTCGCAACTCCAATACACCCTGCATTCTCATCACCCTAATCCCACAGCTTACACTTTACAGCATGGCAGAATTCCTTGAGCTCCAACCTCCCTTGCCCTCGCGCACAAAAAGAGCTGCTTTCCTTCCCATCATGGTCAGTAGCTCTTGGACCACCTCAGCCATTGGGGCAGGGTTTTCGGGAGAAGCCTTGGGTCACTCTCTATGGGCAGTTAGAGATCTCAACACCAAACTTGAGGGAGCCCTGACATCCACTGCCTATTCCCTAGCCTCTCTCCAAAGACAGGTCACTTCGCTAGCTAAAGTCACCCTTCAAAACCGGCGGGCCCTAGATCTTCTTACAGCCGAGAAGGGCGGCATCTGCGTCTTCCTCTGGGAAGAGTGCTGCTATTACATCAACGAATCCGGCATTGTAGAAACTGACATCACCAAACTCACTGACCTTGCCTCCAGCCTCCACTCTGCTTCCAATTCCAACCCATTCTCTTCAATACTAACAAACCCCCTCCTCACCTGGCTCTGGCCCATTGCAGGCCCCATAATAATCATTCTTCTCGCCTGTCTCTTCTTACCCTGTATAATAAAATTCATCAAATCCCAAGTCGGAAAAATCTCTAATCAAGCTTTCAACCAGCTTTTACTCAGGAACTACCAGCTTCTGGCCACAGAAGATCCCTCACCCTCACGTGACCTCCTCACCACACGCTGAGATGGACCCCTCTCTCCACTGGAAACTGTTCCTGGAAACAATAGCCGCAGACGCCTGGCTCCTGACACCCATATCCTCTTGGCCAACCTATAGTTACAGGGAACCTTCATTGATTTCCAAACCTGAAGAAGTCCACATCTACTCGTCCTTACTGCGGGGAGTCCTATCAACCCTTTCCTCCCAGTCCTCAAGCCCTCACTCCCTTCTCCGCCCCTGTTCAGCAGGAAGCAGTCAGAGAGAAAGCAACGTCCACAAACCCATAGAGGAGAAAGGGGGGAATGAAGGGTCCCCACCAGTAAGATGGCAAACTTCCGGCTTCTCTTCGGGGTCCTCAGTTCCCGCCGGTGCCACCTGAAGCCCAATCACCTCTCGCCCCCCTCCCAATCCCAGCACCTAGCCAACAGCCACCAGCCCTGTAGAAGTGACACCTCAATCAATTCATGCCCCTTCCTATATAACCCAGCACCTTTCCCTAATAAAGCAGAACTCTCCAGTGAATTGCTGCTATGTGTCGCTCCTTTCCTTTCAATTTTGAGTGAGATCTCAAATATATTAGTGATCACCATAGCTGAAGGCCATTAAGAACACACATGAAATCAAAGTTAACTTAATTAGCTTGCTGTAGGAAGAGCATACCATGGAACTGAGGTGGTATTGTTACATGACATGGGCTTGTGTTGGGTGATTTGGCAGAGATTAAGGAAATGGGATTCTGTTTTGCATTTGTGCTATTAGGAAGTGAGGCATGTTTCCAGTTTCCCTCAGCAGAAGTATGCTCCTCTTAGGAACAAGGACCTCTAATCTGGCAGAGTGTACAACTGCACAGATAGCAAGTAAAAATTTCACACACTGGTGTCTAGGAGTGATGGTGAGAGGTCTAATCCTACGTATTTCTACCCTGTGACTACAAAACCTGTGTGTTCTTATTCTGGGGTGCATAGAACCATATATTTTAATCATAGGTTTAGTAATATACCAAATTCTGGAATACATCACCATAGGCTGTCATTCCAGAGTTGACAGTTTAGCTGAGACCCTGCTGTTGTATTAGGTTAGCTGTACCTAAGTGATGCATTATATACAAACAAGCAGATCTTTTGTTTATGTGGGTATTGTCACACCGTCTTTGCAATGAATCAGACATTTCTTTGAAGGATACCATACTGGCTCATCATGCCATCTGCAGACCTTCAGACAATGCTGCTGGCTTAGGCACTCTAGGCAGGAAAGACAAAACTGCGTCTGGAGTAGGCTTCAATTCCAAAAACAAACTGCAGCCCCCTCCAGGATGGAAAGAGAAACACTGTGATCTCAGAAGGCTCTCTACTTGACAGATGGTGCTGTATCAGGAACTCAGTAGCAGGTTCAGCTGCAGGCACTTTGAATATTTAGCAATAGCAGTAGCTTCACTGACCTTGATGAAAGAGATTTCTTGATGTTTCTTCTGGTTAGCTGTTGCTGCATAAACAGATATTCTCAAAACCGGTATCTTAAAATAATCATTATTTGTTACAGTGTCTTCAGGACAACAACCTGGAAAAGTTTTCACTGGACTGTTGCAACTTATGCACTCTCATATCACCATAATAAGATGGTGACTGAAACTAGCACAGGGAGCATGGAGGGCCTAGGGATTGGGTAGGCATCTCTCTATGTAGTTGCAAGACCTCATATTGTGCTCGATTGTGCTTCCTCACAGCATAACTGGCTCAGAGGACCCAAGCTTACTTAGTGACTGGAGGATTCAAAAGCAAGAACTCCAGAGAAATTGTATTTTTACATATAACATAGCCTGGGACAGTCACATATTATTACTTCTGCCATATTCTCTTTATTGGTTGAAAAAAATTACAAAATGCCACAGATTTTCAAGAATAGTGAAAATAGACCACCCCTTCTCACCAGGAAGTGTCCAAAAATCAAAGTAGAAAAGGAAAAGTTAATGATATGGATCTAAAGTATTAGATTATTTTATACTTACATCTATCCATCTATACAGTATTAAAATCAAAACAAACAGAGACCAGCCTTGAAAATTCCACGAGCACACAAAACCTGTTTAGTCATACAAAGTTTACTTTAACTTATTTTGCAAGGTTAACTTGACCTGGGTCATTTCTTGCTTATACCTCTGAAAATCATAAGCAAATTTTAAACTTTCTCAAGGTAGATATTAGGTAACCACTGACCAATTCCCTATCACTTAACACCTTTCTAATACTATAACCAATCGCTGTGAGGAATAAACAGACACTGCTTTCTCACTATGTAATCTGCTTTACAACAATATACCTCTGAGTCTTGTTCCATGTTTGGGGTCTGAGAGTTCCCAGTTTGCAAACTTGTCTTTTTGGTGTGTGCACAATAGACTTTTACTAATTCCTACTTTGAATCACCAATTCATTGACTTTACCTCTTTTATTTCTGAACTTTTGATACATAAATGCAGGTATTATATGTACATGTATGTGTATTACATATATATATAAAACTTATTAAAAAACTGCAGAAATATGAACACACTAGTAGTTATAACAGGGCCAAATTTATTAGTATTCATCACATGTATCTGTTTCCCCAAAAGGGACAGAAAAACATATTCTTTTAGTAACTTACAATGTCCTAGTTTTCTTTTAATAACATTCAGTGTCTATTCAACAATTTTCTCCTCCTTAGTAGAGTTTTTAGCTCTACTAACACGATTTAGTTGTACTTGATTTATGTTTTCTAAGCCTGAACAGATAGGACATATTTTATTATAACCTAACATTTGTACTTACATGAATTTCATGTAAATATCAATTTATATTTAAGTGCACTTAATTACCTAATTAACAGAAACTGTTCAGCACATAAAAATTTATTTTTATTGAATTCTTTCTACCAACTCAAAATGATAAGAAAATTAAAATGTGTTTTCATTTTTTATGTTAGTATTATTTTCTCTTAAAAATCACAGAGTACTTGTTTTGAGAGAAATCTTCTGCATCCATGGATGTTTTATTGCCCTTGTCTAGCTTGGATTAATACTTAGTCTATAGGCACAGACTTGATCATCTACATTTGCCCTCTTACAGCACTAAATTATGTTTTCTACCTTTATCTTGCATCTACCTACCACTTCAGCATTTTATTAAAAAAAATAATAATAATAATAATAATAATAGGGAGAAATGTGGGACTCACATATAAAAATCAAATGAATAATCATATCTGACTTGATTGTTTGTAGTTCATGATGCGTGATCAAAACCGAAAGTTTCTGTGATGACTGCCCTTGCACTGTTCACCATGTAAGAACTTATTCACTATGTAAGACTTTGTTCACCATGTAAGAACTTGTTTGTTATGCTTCAGAAGATTGGAGACGGTTGAAATACAGGCTTGGGGTTGATTAATGACTGTGCATTGAGTCCCCTATACAGAATTTTCTTGTTGTTAACAACCATTTGATCAATAAATATGAGAGATGCCCTCTCAAAAAAAAAAAATCACAGGGTACTATTGTCATACTTGCATTGTTTTCTGATATAAAACAAAGATATACATCTGGAACTGTTATATATAAACATATAACTGTTTCCATCTGGGCTATTGACATTTTCACTGAACCTGCAGGTGTTCCTTTCTTTTCTCTGACATAATGTTTTAAAAATCAATAAATTAGATGTAAAAATGGAAAAACAATAGGAACTTAGGTTAGGAAACAGGATGAACTAGAGTAAAGGGGAGTTTTAAAATAAGAGAGGACAATTTTGAAAAAGTATGATGAAATGAATAGGAGCTAGCAAAATTGCAATGTTTGAATAGACGGTCAAAATGGGAGTGCTAAGACTACTAGTTTTCTCTAATAGGGAAACGTAGGGGAAAACTATATTAGTATTATTACCAGATCTCTGCAATCCATAAATAAAAAGACTAAATATGCAAATTTCAGAAAAGCACAAAGTAAAATGTAAACTTCCTATAATAGTTCTGAAACTATAATGGGAGCAATGGTGATACTGCTGGATTAATAACACTGCTGTTGAAGAAAAGATCACCTGGCATCATGGCTTTTAAATACTTTTAAATATCATCTGTATGCTTCGTTTCAGACATCCTGCCCAGAAGTTTATTAGACATACCAAACTCAGCATCCAAGCATACACTCTTCTCTCTGTCTGTCATCAAAGTTAATGGCAATTCCATTTTTTTAAATAGATATCGCCAGAAACCTTGATGTTATCCTTAACTCTCTCTTACGCCATTTATCAGATTAATCAGGAAATACACTGACTTTAACCGAACATATATCTGAAATCCTATCTCTCCTTCCCACCCTCACAATTATCAGCTTGCTCAGTCATCACCTCAAAATACAAAAATAGCATCCTAATGTTTATCCTCGTGCTATGCTTTCCCCTACCCAATACTGTTTTTAACAGATAACCATTTAAGAATCATTTTTCAAAAATCATGAACACTGACACTTCAGTCCTTGTTTCACTTAAAAGCTAAAATCTTTGTGATATCCTATATGATATACCACACTGCCTCTGAGCATATCAGGTATAGTGCTGTATTGCAGCTTTACTTTAACTCTTTCCTGTCTGCAGAATCCCAGCCTCAGATACCCACACAGGAGTCCCTTACTTTATTCAAATAGTTTCTTAACTGCCACCTTCTCAATAAGTTCTTATCTTAC
Organism: Manis javanica; assembly: GCF_040802235.1. Lineage (NCBI taxonomy): Eukaryota > Metazoa > Chordata > Mammalia > Pholidota > Manidae > Manis > Manis javanica. The sequence goes on along the minus strand of NC_133167.1, from coordinate 48,329,431 downwards.
CATTGTATTTAATGCTGTATTCTGCAATATCTTACTCCACCTACTTGTGAGCTTTCTTCTGTTATTTTCTTACACAGCATTTATCACCTTATGATATAATATTATCATTATTATTTGTTATGTGCCTCTTTTCACTGAAATATAAACTTCAGCGAGGCAAGATTTTTGCTTGATTTGATCACTGATGTATTCCAAGTGACTAAAAGAGTGTCTTAAAAAGTTTAGAAATACATAGTTTATAGTAAAACAATACATATTTAGATGGCAAGGATAAAATAAATATAACAACATCTCTATGTACTTGCATATTAAAAAACCTAAGGTAGTAAATAACAAATACTTACTTGTATTAAACACTAGCTTATCCAGACTAAGTCTATAGTTTATTAATACCAACAAAAAATTATCAAATGAAATAGTGTAACAGAATTACTACAAAATTTTCTAATTTCCATAAACACTTCACATAATTTTTCTCAGTTGAGGTTCAAAATTGTGTTCAGTGGAATAACTGCACCAGTATCACCTCAAATGCTTATTTACAATGTAAGTTTCTGTGGCCTGACCTCAAACTTAGCAAACACCATCAGAATTTTGGGATTGGGCTAGACATCATCTAGGGAATATGAATTTTCCCATTTTTATGATAATTTTTTAGAACTTAGTGTTTAATACAATTTTTTACTTCATACAAATAATGACACAAAATCAAAATGTATCTTTCTTTCCTAATTCCATTTTAATGAACTGTTCTCACCATAAGACACGCCTATTTGCTTTTCACTCATTAGATACACAGATGTTGTTTTTAACTTCCCTGTAATATGCTGACCTAATTACATTCTCATTGGCTCTTCTCCCACATCCTCTGATGTTTTCCCCTCAGAATACAAACACAATAAAATCCCACCAGTTCTGAACCTCCAAGGTCTCTACAATTTTACAAAGGACTAGATCATTAAATCAGACTTTCATGTATCAGAAATCTTATCCAATGTCAAGCTTTAGCAAAATTTCCGAATTAAGAGCCACAGGTGATGCAGCAAGTAGTCCAGGATTCCTAATACATCTTCCAAGTCCTGCTTCTCTGCACCAGATGAGGTTTCTAAGTGATGAGGGCTTACTTCACTTACACGGCAGGAACTAACTCAGTTATGAAAAATCTCCATTTTATATTCAGATAGTTATATAGCTTATCTGACATTTTCCTGGGAGATAATATCCCCTAAATCTAAAAAGTCATGTTTGTTTAACATAAGCAGTCACTCAATGGGAATCCTGCTAAAAACACTCCCTAATTTCAATTTTCCCAATAACAAAAATAATTTAGTTTCCAAGTAATTGTTTATGAGAATGTTTATAAAAATATTATACTGGGTCACCTGTCCTGTTTGATTACAGGAGTGTGCCCTCCATGCATTACAGAGGAAAACCGTAATCTGGCCAGGTGCTTACTTCTTTCCCTTTTAGTTTTATTCTCCTAATTTGATTATATTATTTATTAAAATACCTTGGCCTCTCCCCTTTTCTATCAACTGAATTCTTAAAACATTTAAGAACAATTATAGCTTACTATTATGTTGATTTTTTTTAAATCAAAAAGTGAGGATTTACTACTGTATTTTACAATATTCTGTCAAAGCAAACAAACCTTTTTTTTTTCCTTGGAATTTACACCAAGACCTGAAAAAATCCAAGGGAACAAATTTGTTTTTTTTACTTTAGGGACACCATTGAGCTTCAAACAGTCTGTGTTTCCATTTTTGCTATACTCTCCACACCTAGACAAGTATTCTGTGTATCTGTGTAATGACCCCAAGTTGGCCTTACATTACCTTCGAACTTTCTCTATATTTTTTCATACCCGAATATAATTTATTTTTGATACCTGTTTATGTTTCTCACTCGTTCTGGGGCTCCAAGAACTAAAAACAGTCCTTGACCAGCAGCTTGCAAGAAACCAGGCACCTAAACCACACAGCCAACAGGGAAAACTCTGCCAACAAGTGAGCACGGAAGAGAACCTCAGACTTCAGATGATACCGCAGTTCTGACTCACACCTTTATTTCAGTCTGGTAAGGCCCTAAACTGAGGAACCAGTTAAATTCCATCTTGACTCCTGATGCAAAGTTTCTGTTCTTAAATCAAATTTATGATGATTTGTTATATTGAAATAGAAAACAAATACAGATTTTGGTATCTAGAAGTGGGGCAATGCTCTAACAAACACCTAAAAATGTGGCACTGACCCTGGATCTGACAAGGGTGAAGGCTGGAGTAATTTCAAGAAGCATGGCAGAGAATGTTTATATCCTCTAACAGACTGTTAAAATTGTTGCTAATAGGAACTCAAAAGGAAGTGAAGAATGTGCTGTTGGAAACTGGAGAAAGGGAGATCCTTGTTACATAGTGGCAGTAAGCTTAGTGAAACTGTGTCCAGCAACTTTATGCAAAGCAAAACTTGTAAATGACAAAACTGATATATGGCTTAGGAAATTTTTGAGGAAAATGTGGAGGGTGCTGTCTGATTTCTTCTTGCTGCTAATAAAATGTTAAAGGTGAGATATATTCAGGAAAGAACAATTCAACAAAAAAGAAACAAGACTAGATGATTTTGAAAATCTGCAGAACTTCCAGGTGGCAAACTATTCCAAAAGTTAGAAAAAGCTACAGAAAGTGTGGGATACAGAAATGACTGTGTGACTATATTACATTTGGGTAAGACCCCAGAAAGGTCAAAAGGTGAATATTCAGTATAAAAAGGGCTGTTTCCAAGAATGAAAGATGTGTCTTACAGACCTCAATCAAATCAGGACTCTAAAGCTGAGGGTGCTCAGTCATCTCAGCAGGGAGCCATGATAGGGAAGGGATTAGCCCTAAAAGATCTGTGGATCTTTCACCAAATGGTGTACATACAAAAGAAATCTATGGAACACCCCCAAATTTCTCAAGAAAATTATTTCAATAGACACTCCCTATGTGGCCTGAAAGAGACAGAGAACATGATAAATGAAAGGAGGCTGTCAGATCATCAAAATTCTACTGCACGAAGTTGACAAAACAGCTTAGCTATAAACATGCACTGACTTCTTTGATAAAGTAGGATGACTTAGAAAGGGGTACCTAGAACCAAGAGGGCAGAGCTCAGAGCAAAGGAAAATTATTTCCAGGCCTTAAAACCTACTGAAGAGAGTTCCAACAGTTGCCTCATTAGATTTCAGAACTATTTTGGACCAGTGACAATTTATGCTTCCATTTTCCCCTTTTTTTGATCAGTGCCTACAATTGTGATTCTATGCTTGTCCTGCCATTGTGCATTGGGAATGTGGGCAGCAACTTGTCTCTGCAGTTTCACAGTCCCACCTATGGCTAAGAATTATGTCACAGGAGTTGATCATAACAGATTAAACACAGTAGCCTTATCCATACCTGACTTAGATTTGTGAGATTTTGGACTCAGAGTTGATGCTATAACGGAATTAAATTCTTGGATGCTGGGGAGGGGGTCAGTATATGCACCATGTGGGAGGAATGTGTATGTTTTATAGCCAAAGGGAAGACTGCACTAAGCAGGATTCTAGGATGGTCGCCAAGCTTCCACCAAGAGCTTACTAAGCATGTTATTCAGAAATTCAATACTCTTATTATTTTCTTGATCTAGAAGTTTCTGAGCAAAGTGTGCTAAAATCTTCAATAATAATATTCTTTTTCTATTTCTCCCTGTGGTTTTGTCAATAATTATTTAAAGCTATGTAGTTAGGTGCATACATTTTTAAAATCATAATTTTATTTGTGAATTATTTTACAAATATTCTTCACATTCCTTATGATATTTGGTCTTAAATATTTTTAGGTATTTATCAAAATTGCTATACTGGCTATCATCTGGTTCAATTGTTATGGTCTTTGTTTACCATCCTGGAAATCCTATACATTGTCTTTCAATTTTTATATATCTGTTACATAACATATATTAGATTTCTTGAAATGAATCTGATCATTTGAATTTGATTAATAATTTTAATGCATTTACATGTATTTTCTAGTTAGCACTATAACAAATTTTAATCTTATTATTTATTTTCTGTTTATCATTACAATGCCCAGTAGAACCTGAATCTTTTCAGGTTCAACCAAACGTTCAAACTCACAAGACTAAAATGGTCATGTTTAGCATTAAAGTTACTTAACAGGATGAATGTCAAGAAACAGTTTGTCGTCAGGTTTCCTTTATGTTACGAGTGGTTGTGACATTTTACACAGCTATCTAGGAGATATTCTCTGATACTTCAAGTGCATTCAGGTGCAAGAAGGCCAGAAACACATCAGTGGTAAGGGACTCAGTTTGCTATGGAAATCTCATGCCACACGTGAGCTAAGATCTCCCGTAAGAGATCCAGAAGAATAACTCTTGGAAAAGTTTGTGTTGTCAGATCATCAAAATTCTACTGCAGGAAAACATGAGGTTCACGCTACCTCTTGAAATGTGTGATTCCTCCAAGTTCAGTTACGATTTCCTGATCAGTACTTAATTTTACCATAAGTAATGTGGCCTAGTAATCCAGTTGACATTCCAATTTTATCAGGCTTTCAAGGGAAAAAGCTAGAAAGTGAACAATAAATCAAATATTTATGAAGAACAGGAAAATTTTTTGTAACATTAAATCAAAATTATGTTTTCTTCCTGTTTTCTCTTTTCTCCCTTCAATTACATATATCAAAATATTTATATAATATTTTTACTGGCTTGAAAAATTTTATTATTTTATTATTCTGATTACTCCTAACATAATCCATTTTGTTATTTTTATTAATTTCTTAATCTTAGCAATGTTACATTTCATAAACTACAGACACATTTTTATATTACTTTTCTCTGCCCATTCTCTAACATTACTTAAAGATTTTAGGTAGGAATGCTACATATATTTCATTCTTTTTCTTTATGTCATTGCTTATCTAGATAGCAATAAATTTGATTTAGAATTATTCACCTTTCCTTCCCATAATCCTAGGGTTCTCCCTGATTTATTTCTTCTTTTACTTTCAAAGAGAGCCTTCATGTGGCAAGTATTCTAAGACTGCATATATCAAGAAATACTTTTATTTCTTTTGTTCACTTAATTAGTAGTTTACCTGGATATAAAAATTATTAATCATGTTTTCTTGAATGTAAATGTAGGAGTCAGATTTCTAAGGTTATCTCTAAGATTCTGGCCCCCATGAGGCATAATCCATGATTCGGTCCCTAACCAATTGGCTTTTAGCTGGTCAAAAGGGAAATTACCTTGGGTGGTTTTGAACTAATCAAGTGAGCACTTTTAAAGAAGATCTGAAAGTCAGAGATTGGAAGAAGTCATAAAAAAATTCCTGTTGGCCTTGAAGACGTAAGCTGCCATGCTGTGGAAGGGGCCTGCAGGCAAGGACCTGAGGGTGGCATCAAGAGCTGCAAGCAATCCGTGCCCAACACCCAGCAAGACCTCAGCTCTGGAGTTGGAGAGAACTGAGTTCTGCCGACAATCTGAGCTTGGAATAGAAACTGAGCTCCAGATGAGAACACATTCTGGATAACAGCTAGAACTTAGTGACATTCTGAGTGGAAGACCCAAATAACACTTGAACACTTGTCCAGACTCCTAACCCATGGAAACAAAGATCATAAATTTTTGAAATATTTTTTATTTTTATATTAAGGTATCATTGACACACAATCTTATAAAGGTTTCACATGAGCAAAATTGTGGTTACAACATTCAGCCATGTTCTCAAGTTCCCCCCCACACAGCCCATTGCGTCGCTGCCCATCAGCATAGTAAGATGCTATTGAGTCATATTTGTGATATTTTTTAAGGCAGTAGACGCCAATGGATTAAACTGTGTCTCCCAAAAAGAGATGTGTAGACTACCCAACAGCTGCTAATACTTGTGAATTTGACCTTATTGGAAATAGGGTCTTTCCAGATGTAATTAAGATTAAGTTCTTAGGATGAGCCCTATCCCAATATAACTGGTGTATTTTTTGTGTGTGGTATAATTAATATACACTTACATGAACAACATTGTGGTTACTAGATTTCTCCCATTATCAAGTTCACAGCACATACCCCATTACAGTCACTGTAAATTAGCATAGTAAGATGCTATAGAATTACAACTGCTCTTCTCTATGCTATACTGCCTTCCCTGAGAACCCCCACTCTATTATGTGTGCTAATCATAATTTCCCTTCTTCCCTTTATCTCTCCCTTCCCATTCACCCTCCCCAGTCCCTTTCTCTTTGGTAACTGTTAGGCCATTCTCGGGTTCTGTGAGTCTTCTGGTGTTTTGCTCCTTCAGTTTTTCCTTTGTTCTTATACTCCACAGAGGAGTGAAGTCATTTGGTATTTGTCTTTCTCTGCTCAGCCTAATTCACTGAGCATAATACCATCTAGCTCCATCCATGGTGTTGCAAATTGTAGGATTTGTTTTCTTCTTATGGCTGAATAATATTCCATTGTGTATATGTACCATCTTTTCTTTATCCACTCAACTACTGATGGACACTTAGGTTGCTTCCATTTCTTGGCTACTGTAAATAGTGCTGTGATAAACATAGGGGTGCATCTGTCTTTTTCAAACTGGGCTACTGCAGTCTCAGGGCAAATTCCTAGAAGTGGAATTCCTGGGACAAATGGTAAGGCTATTTTGAGCATTCTGAGGAACCTCCATACTGCTTTCCACAATCGTTGAATGAATTTGCATTCCCACCAGCAGTGTAGGAGGGTTCCCCTTTCTCCACAACCTTACCAACATTTGTTGTTTTTTGTTTTGGATGGTAGCCATCCTTACTGGTGTGAGGTGATATCTCATTGTGGTTTTAATTTGCATTTCTAAGAATAACTAGCGATGTGAAGTATCTTTTCATGTGTCTGTTGGCCATCTGAATTTCTTCTTTGGAGAACTGTCTGTTCAGCTCCTCTGCCCATTTTTTAATTGGATTATTTGCTTTTTGTTTGTTGAGGTGTGTGAGCTCTTTATATATTTTGGATGTCAAGCCTTTATTGGATCTGTCATTTACAAATATATTCTCCCATACTGTAGGGTACCTTTTTGTTCTATTGATGGTGTCCATTGCTGCACAGAAGCTTTTCAGCTTGATTAGTCCCACTTGTTCATTTTTGCTTTTGTTTTCCTTGCCCGGGGAGATATCTTCATGAAGAAGTTGCTCATGTTTATGTCCAAGAGAATTTTGCCTATGTTTTTTTCTAAGAGTTTTACGGTTTCATGACTTACATTCAGGTCTTTGATCCATTTCCAATTTACTTTTGTATATGGGGTTAGACAGTGATCCAGTTTCATTCTCTTACATGTAGCTGTCCAGTTTTGCCAGCACCATCTGTTGAAGAGACCATCATTTCCCCATTGTATGTCCATGGCTCCTTTATCGAATATTAATTGACCATATATGTTTGGGTTAATGTCTGGATTCTCTAATCTGTTCCACTGGTCTGTGGCTCTGTTCTTGTGCCAGTACCAAATTGTCTTGATTACTATGGCTTTGTAGTACAGCTTGAAGTTGGGGAGTGAGATCCCCGCCACTTTATTCTTCTTTCTCAGGATTGCTTTGGCTATGCGGGGTCTTTGGTGTTTTCATATGAATTTTTGAACTATTTGTTCCAGCTAGTTGAGGAACGTCGTTGGTAATTTGATAGGGATTGCATCAAATCTGTATATTGCTTTGGGCAGGATGGCCATTTTGACTATATTAATTCTTCCTAGCCTAGAGCATGGGATGAGTTTCCATTTGTTATTGTCCTGTTTAATTTCTCTTAAGAGTGTCTTATAGTTTTCAGGGTATAGGTCTTTCACTTCTTTGGTTAGGTTTATTCCTTGGTATTTTATTCTTTTTGATGCAATTGTGAATGGAATTGTTTTCCTGATTTCTCTTTCTATTGTTTCATTTTTAGTGTATAGGAAAGCCACAGATTTCTGTGTGTTAATTTAGTATCCTACAACTTTGCTGTATTCCTGTATCAGTCCTAGTAGTTTTAGAGTGGAGTCTTTAGGGTTTTTTATGTACAATATCATGTCATCTGCAAATAGTGACTGTTTAACTTCTTCAATGTACTACAGTTATACAGAGAACGTTTTGCCTTTTAGTAATTATGCACTGAAGTATTTAGCAATGATGGTGCATCATGCTTTCAAATTACTATTGATTGAGAAAAATATAATAGGGTATGTGTGTCTGAGAAGTTATACATGTCTGTGGAAACAGAAAGAAGGAGAGAGGAAGAGAGAGAGAGAGAGAGGACTAATGTATAATGTTCACAATTGGGAAACCTGTAATTTTATGTAAGTTTGATATTACTTTAATATTTTAAAAAACATAAGCATCAGAAAAATGTATAAAAGATCTTAATAAATGGGAGAGATAAATTCCATAAACATTCACAAATGGAAAGTGATTACCAGAGTGGAAGACTCAATACTCTAATATCTATTAGCTTCAATGCAATTCCAAAAAAACTAAAGCACACTTTTGTTTTTGTAGAAATTTATCAACTGATTTATGAATTGATTCTAAAATTTATATATCAGTGCAAAGGGTCAATATATCTAAGGCTGTTCTGAAGTGGAAAAAGAAAGCTGGAAGTTGCACAATACCAGATGAATCAATAGTAATTAAGAGAGTGTGATGTAGATGCACAGACAGACATACAGCTCACTGAAATAAACAGAAAACATACTGATTCATATTTGGCACCTGACTGATGACAAAGTGCCACCCTGGCATTGAAATGAGGAAAAGTGGTGTTTTCAATAAATGGTGCTGGATCATTCATTTGAAATCCATATGAAAAAATATGAGTCTTCACTCCCACTGTAGAAAAACATTAGAAATACAGTATAGACCTATATTTGAAAGTTAAAACTTTAAAGCTTTTAGAAGTTAACATATGCAAATATCTTTAAGACCCTAGGATAGGCAACAATTTCTGAATAAGCATAGAAGTAAAATACTAAAAGAAAGATAGGTAAACTGGACGTCAAAAATTGATTCTATTCATCAAAAGACACCATGAGAGTGAAAATGAAGCCACAGACCAATATTTACAAAACATGAAAATAGTGTATCCAAAAAGATAAAGAACTGCTAAGAGTCAATCATAAAAAACATCCCAGTAAAAAGTCAAACATCTTGAACAAACACTTTACAAAAGATGATATACAAATGGCCAATTTCATATAAATATATGCAACAGCATGAGTCATATGAGAAATTTAATCTTATGCCACTGCACATCTATCACAGGGTTCAAATAAAATAACAACAACATGATTCTACCAGTTGTTGGTGAGGATGTGGAGAAACAGAATCTTTACTACTGGTGGGAATGGGAATCAGAAATCCACTTTAGAAAACAGTTTGCAGCATTTACTAAAACTGGAAATATTCACACTACCCCCATCAGTTCTTTTCCAGAAATACATGTACATTTGCATCAAAGAGTATGTGCAAAAATTTGTGTAGTATTTGTAATATCTCCAAACTCAAAAGAACCCAAACGCCCATCAATAATGAGATGGAAAAGTAAAGTCTGCCACATACATAAAGTGAAATACCATTTGATGAACTACTCCTACATGTCACAGATATAATATTGATAAAATAAGACAAGCACAAATGATACATATGTTAGATTCCATTTATGTAATAGGTCAAACGTTCAAATTTCATCTATAGTCGTAGATGTCTGAATATTTTGTTTGGAGACATCATTAGTAGAGAAATTTGATGTGTTGATAATGTTCCAGGTCAAATTGATCTAAGTGACAATTACACAGGTGAGTTCATTTTTAGTTCATTTCATAGAGATACATGTTTAGTATCTGTTCATTTTACTGGATGTCATGTATGTTTCAACAGAAAAAATTAAATTAATAAGACATCAAGCCCCAACTTACACATAGTTTGGTCAGCTCCAGTGCAATCTGTGGCTCAAAGAAGACTGATGGCACTAAGTCAGCAGAAATCTATTTATTCAGTAAGTTAAAGGAGCTGTTGTACTTTTGAAAACAAATATCAAAATGTGATATGCAAATTGATGGAAATGCATGAAGCTCAACATTTAACTAAGAAAACTTTTCTTAGTTATGCCTCATCATTTTAAGATTAGCATATACACTCAGAGTTTGTGACTTGGACTGATTCTTATTCCCAATCTACAAATCCAGGGGGAAAAGTTGGAAAGGAATTACTTAAACAGTGCCATATTAAAGTTCCAATCACTTATTTTTTCTATACATATATTTCATTTTATAGTAACAATACATAAACATCATGTTCTTGAAATAAGATGATAAAATGCTTATCAAATATAAAGAAAACATAATTGTACTAGATTATCTCTTGTGTACTTGCCTCTAACATAAATCTTGGTAAGGATAAGAATTAATATTTCTGGAATCTTCTTCCGTGTATGGCTGTAGGTTAGAATTTGCCAGTGAAAGTAATTTGTGTGAGATATGGAAGGCAGAAGTGAAGCAAAAGTCATTATTTTCAGAGATCTGTTATGGTGCCTTAATCAGTGACTTTGCAGATGACTTTACAAGCTCACATTGTCCCATTGTGGCAGACGTTGCAGATCTTTCCATGAACTCCTTCTTCATGTCCCCAACTTTGGCTAGACACATCCCATTACTGGACTTCTCCTTGAACACCAGCTTTTCCTCCCACTCCTGTGCTTTAGGCCGAAGTTGTTTCACTGACCATCCAGCTGCAGCTTTCCAGTTGTTCACACTAGCTCTTGCTGCCTTTGTGTAAGTTCTAATTCCTTTTATTAAACCTTCATGTCTATAAAATTTCAGTGGCTCACTTTTACTAACTGAGAAGTCACTTTGATATTTCTTATATTGAAATTTTCCAATGTCATTGCCACATTCACATGTTTTTTTATTTAAAAAAGAATGAGATAATTACTGACAAATTATTTAAGCACTTCAAAATAGTTAAAAGGGATATAACTTATAGTAAGTACAATGTATGAATGTTAGCATAGAAGTAATATTTTCTGTATTCTATATGCCAACTTTAGATTTCTTTAATGGGAATACTTTTAATAATGCAACAATCTTCTTACTTGTAAAGATGAGTCAGTCTCCTTCCTTTATCACTTTAAAATTCTTTGAGAATTTCATCAGTTGGTTAACAAACTTAAATTACTCCAGGAAAGACTTTTTTTTAAGTCTTGTATTTTATGAAAGCTACAGGAAGTTACCTACAATAATTTTGGTACTGAAATATATTTTATGAAGCATAATAGCTATAGATGTTAAAATTTTGCAGTGTTAGCATTTTACGATGTTAGAACAATGTCAATTAGCAAAGGTCAAAATGTGTTATTTATGATTAGCTGCAAATAAATTAGAAATTTAAATGCACTATCTGAGTATCTTTGGACACCAAAAATTCATTAGTAAGAGTTTAGTAGTAAAACAGCCTCAAACAGATGTGATCAAAATGCTATCTTTCTAGCAATTTTTGATAAAATTTGATAAGACTAAGTTACCTGCATAATTTGAATTAAAAAATTAATGAGGAAAGTGAAGGTTTCCCAAAGAAATTTTAATTTTATGGTCACAGGTAGGCATTATCTGGTCAAGTTCTCACAATCATTCTTGCTTAAATAGGAAAGAAAAAATATATTAAAAAGAGGCAGAAAACAACACTTATTGAGGACTATATATAAACCACTGCACAGCTCCTTTGCAAATGCTACTTGATCTTTTTAATACCATAATTATTTAAAATACAGATTATTAGAGTTGCCATTTATGAATTAAAGGAACTGAGGTTCATAGCTGAATCAGTTAAAAGTTGGTAAAGGTGAACTTCAGACTATTTTCTACAAAAGCATGTTGGGACTTTTTGTTTTAGTGTGACAAAGTAAATTATTTTTGTAAACAAAGTAATATATAAGAACTCTGAAGTGAGATAGAAGTTACTTTCTAGTTCTATGAACTTGAACAAGTTATTGACCCTGAGGCGGCACAAAGGATTCCATTTGTATTCCAGATTTACATGATTCAGAGATCTTATCCAATATAAAGTTTTCCTAATAATTTCAAGGATATAATCAAGAAGCATAGGTAATGCAAGAAGTATTGGATCCTGACTGCATCCACCCTGGCCTTTTCTTTTCAAATTATATACATTATATAATATATATATATACACATACACACACATATATACTCATATACTGTCAGTCATATACATCAATATGCATGATCTTCTATATCATTTAACTATATATATATATCCATAGATTAATATAACAATTATATGTACATATCAGACTGATGGATGAGTATGTACATATCAGACTGATGGATGAGGTACTTAAGGAAGACATGCAGGTCACCATACAGATCAGTTAGCATTTAGGGTATAGAAATCTCCATTTTACACTAAGAAAGCTGCATACTTTATGTGACATTTACCGAGGAGCTATGACACATAAATCCATAAATACTAGGTTTGTTTTCTAAAGCAATCTAAGTCAGGGAAATCCTGCTCAAAGGATTACATACATATGAATTCTTCTTCAAGTTTCCATAAGACTTTATGAAATCACCTGTCCTATTCTCTCCCAGGAAATCCACCCCTACCTACTGTGGTATAAGAAACAGATTGCATGTTAGCTGCTTTTGTAAGGATCCAATGAGTTAATCCATGTAAAGCACACAGTACAATGCTGTTAAAATATTAACAGTGCCAATAGCAATTATTATTATCATTACTGGTTATACTATTCACATTGGGAGTTTAGAAAGGATTGACATAATGTAGTGGGAGCTAAGATGTACTTAGTTTTGCAAAATTCAGAACTGTTGGCATTCTCTTGCATTCATCTAAGATCTAATCATTTAGTGGAAAGTATCTTCTCAGGAACCATATGTCAAAAAAGAAGTTAAATAAAAGGCATCCAGATTGGTAAGGAAGAAGTCAAACTGTCGCTGATGGCAGATGACATGATATTGTGCATTAAAAATCTCTAATGAATCCACTCCAAATCTACTAGAACTAATATCTAAATTCAGCAAAGTTGTAGGATACAAAATGGATGCAAAAAAAAATTTGTGGCATTCCTATATACAAGCAATTAACTAGCAGAAAGGGAAATCAGGAATACAATTCCATTCACAATTGTATCAAAAAGAATAAAATACCTAGGAATAAACTTAATCAAGGAAGTGAAAGACCTATACTCTGAAAATGACAAGACACTCACAAGAGAAATTAAAGAAACTACCAATAAATGATAACACATCCAATGCTCATAGATAGGAAGAATTAATATTTTCAAAAAGGCCCTGCTGCCTAAAGCAATCTACAGATTCAATGCAATCCCTATCAAAATACCAATAGCATTCTTCAATGAACTATTGTGAATAGTTCTAAAATTCATATAGAACCACAGAAGGCCCTGAATAGCCAAAGCAATCCTGAGAAGGAAGAATAAAGCTGGGGAGATTAGGCTCCCTGAAAGCCACAGTAATCAAGATAATTTGGTACTGGTACAAAAACAGACCCATAGACCAGTGGAACAGAATAGAGTCAGATATAAGCCAAAGTAATATACAATAAAGGAGCCATGGATAAACAATGGGGAAATGACAGCCTCTTCAACAACTGGTGGCAAAACTGGACAGCTACATGTAAGAGAGTGAAACTGGATTATTGTCTAACTCCATACACAAAAGAAACTCAAGATGGATCAAAGACCTGAATGTAACTCATGAAGCCACAAAACTTAGAAGAAAACATAGGTGAAAATCTCTTGAATATAAACATGAGCAACTTTTTCCTGAACACGTCTCCTTGGGCAAGGGAAACAAAATAAAAAAATGAACAAATGGGACTACATCAAGCTAAAAAGCTTCTGTACAGCAAAGGACACCATCAGTAGAACAAAAAAGCATCCTACAGTATGGGAGAATATATTTGTAAACGACATATCTGACAAGGGGTTAACATCCAAAATATATAAAGAGGTCACATGCCTCAACACCCCAAAAGCAAACAACCGTATTAATAAACGGGCAGAGGATGTGAACAGACAATTCTTCAAAGAGGAAAATCAGACGGCCAATAGACACATGAAAAGATGGTCCACATCACTAATTATCAGGGAAGTGCAAATTAAAACCACAGTGAGACATCACCTCACACCAGGTAGGATGGCCAACATAGAAAAGACTAGGAACAACAAATGCTGGCGAGGATGCAGAGAAAGGGGAACCCTCCTACACTGCTGGTGGGAATGTAAATTAGTTCAACCATTGTGGAAAGCAATATGGAGGTTCCTCAAAAAACTAAAAATAGAAATACCATTTGACCCAGGAATTCCACTCCTAGGAATTTACCCAAAGAAAACAAGATCTCAGATTCAAAAAGAGATATGCCCATTTATGTTTATTGCAGCACTATTTACAATAGCCAAGATATGAATGCAACTTAAGTGTCCATCAGTAGGTGAATGGATAAAGACGTGGCACATATACACAATGGAATACTATTTAGCCATAAGAAGAAAACAAGTCCTACCATTTACAAGAACATGGATGGAGCTGGAGGGTACTATGCTCAGTGAAATAAGCCAGGTGGAGAAAGACAAGTACTAAATGATTTCCCTCATTTGTGGAGTATAACGAGGCAAAACTGAAGGAACAAAACAGCAGCAGACTCACAGATTCCAAGAAGGGACTAGTGGTTACAAAGTGGAGTGGGTGGGGAGAGAGGGAGAAGGGGATTGAGGGGTATTACGATTGGGACACATAGTGTGGAGGGGTCACAGGGAAGACAGTGTAGCACAGAGAAGACAAGTAGTGACTCTGTGGCATCTTACTACACTGAAGGACAGTGACTGCAGTGGGGTGGGGGGGGGGGACTTGATAATCTGAGTGAATGTAGTAACCATAATATTTTTAATGTGAAACCTTCATAAGAGTGTATATCAATGACACCTTGATAAAATAAATAAATAAATAAAAGGTAAAAAATTTTACAAGTTATCAATTACTATCTAGGTATTCAATAACAATGAAATAATGAAAGGAAGAAATGAGGAAAGAGTAGGTGGGAGAGAAAGGACCAAGGAAAGGGGAGAGAATGAAAGAATGGAAAAAAATAAATAATGTAAAAGATTTAGGTAATTCAATTTATGTTAATATTGCTATGCTAGACCAATTTTCTTGCCAGTAATTTTACACTTCCTTCTAAATGTTTAATTCACAGTATGTCATTCATTTTCATTTAACAAAATAAATGATATAAATTAAAGGCATATTTGCTTCACATTTCAATTACATTGTATAATATTACCAATTTGAAGAAATTATCAAACTTATTGGTATTTGTGTAATACCATTAATCATCATATAAAAATGTGTTTACAAGTCTATACTTTTATAACAAAGCAAATACTTTTTATCATAAAACTAAACCATTTGGGAGACAAAATTATGTATAAAGAAAATTCTTAAATTGCACACTTTGATAAAACATGTTGCAAGTATCTGAACATTGAAAGCTAATTTATACTAAGCAAGAAAAGAAAAACACCTGGGAAAGGAAGTTTAATAAGCAATTATCCAACACCCTAAATTCTCCCATTGCAAGGATTTTTTTCAAGACAATTGTTTTTATGTAATTAAATACCTGCAGAAATAAATGTTTTCAATGATTACCAAGGTTACCCAAAGCAAACACAATCAATTTAAAAAGAGAACAAATCTAAAACATGTATTTCTAATTTCAGACCCATCAGAGACTGGTAAATTCATACTTAAAAGTAAGTATCTATATAAATGAGGGTACATGGTATATTCAACCCTTAAAAGATAAACTTTCACTGAATTTTCATCTCTTTTCATTACTTAAAACACATTATTTTATATATCTTCAAGATCAAAGCAAGAACAATGGCTCTCTTAAATTTAGCCAGAAATTTGAAAGATTTTTTTCAATGTGCATTCCTGAGCCAGAATGAAAATATTAAGAACACATCCTTGTGTGTAATTGGAAGTAAATTTAATACTACTTTTGTGTAAAGATATCAAATAAATTTGAAGTAATATTTATAAGGCAGTTAAGACCTTAATAAGATCAACTGAGAGAGCAAATCATGGGAATTAGTAAATAGAGTACAAAATAATTTGACTGAGTAGCATGTACATATTATTTCAGTTAATAAATGAAAATGGGTTAATTTATTAAAAACTTTTAAAGATTTCAAATTGTCCCACAAAACAAAACCTGTTTCCTGTATTCGAGTTGATAAATCTAAAGCAGTGACTCAGAGGTATTTTTAGAAAAGCTATAAGCACTATGACAAACATACACAAATACATATAAAAATTCCTAATATCAGACAAGGTAGAATTCAGAAACTGTCAAATAAGGTATAGAAGAATTGAGAGACTGAGAGATTTTTTTTTTCTACAGAATGTCTTCTAAGGTTTTTTTTATTCCTACTTTCATTACTTTTGAAACTGTACTAAAGATAAAACTTTTCTCAGATTGTTCACTAATTCAGTGAAGTGACTGATCAAACAAAAGCCCCATAATGGATAAACTGTTTCCTGAAATAACCGCGATCCCCTGAACCATTAATAAAATGACCAGCTGGTAGAAGATGATAAGGAGATGGTAATGTTTTTAATTAGCACTTATTCTGCACATTTATATTAAGAATAGTTATAATATCAACTACATGAAAACATGACAATTATTCTATGTTAACAAAAAACAAACTCTTCATTCAGTGTTAGAAGGATTAAAAGATAAATTAACAACAACTAGAAGTACTTTTATTCAAATGAATGTTTATTCTTTAAAAAACAACTTCATTGCTATGGTGATTGCACTTAGTGTAACAAAAGTGTTTATTGAAAACAAAAACTAATCTTAACTCAATGCTAGTTTCAGTCTAATGAGTAAAACAGATAAAAAGTTACATGTTTGGACAGTATAAAACATATCCTTAGTGCTATGATTTGATGGAAAATTGACAAAGACTGTAATTTTGTAATTTTGGAAGATTACTGATCTCTTGCATCTTTATTTACAAAATAAAAGTGTTCATTTAAATGATGTCCAATAACATTTTCTGTTCTACTATTTTGAAGGGTTTTTACTTTTTAGATTCTCTTATTGAAATATAAATTCTCATAATCTAGTATCTTGGGTCAGTTTCAAACTTTCCTTCTTTAAACTCATACTACATGTAATTATACATTACATATTTACATAAGCAAACTATGTAAATTATCTATCTATGATTAAAACAAATTTGCATACTCCTGCTAAATCTGAAAGACACTACTTTCTATTCTCTTATCTTTCATCTTTAAAAATGTTGCCTTGACCCACTGAGTTAATTTCACAAGTTACTAAGTTTTTGATCCTCCATTTAACAAAATAACTACATCTTTATGTAAATCAATAAGTCCTGTTTAGTGTTTAATCTGCATATATGGTTTTATAAACATCAAGAAGGCTGAAAAAACACAATTAAAATATTCTGATGTAGTCAAGAAAGAACACAACAAAGTTATTAGTACAGATTATTTGATTATTAAATAAATAAATGAGTGAAAGAGAGGAATGACAAGTCATCACATAGTTTTTTACTATTCCATAGCTCATGTTCTTAATATTGTGCAGGAAAATAATATTTTAGGGGTCAAAACTTGGGATGCTATCTCAAAGAGACAGTGTCAATTAGAAGGCTACTGCTCAGAGAAATACTAACACCAAAAGTAAAACAAAAAACCCAAGAGACATCCTGAAATAAATATTGGCAATGTCCATTTGAGCAGTGTGCAAAAAAAGAAGCTGATTCACTGACTTACTGAAGGGGTACTTATTGAATACCTTCTATTGACTGCATCCTACTTAATAATAATTACTAGGCACTGTTCTAGTTATTGAAGAGTGCCTTGGACAAAACAGACAAAAATATTCCCTAAAGAATTTTCACTGTACTATGATGAGACAGACCTGTGTCTTCACATGGTCTTTTCTCTGTGCCATGAATGGTTCAAACAGCCAAGTTCCCAGAAGCCAGTTAGAGAACCTTGCAAGCAGACTTTTCTAAAAGAAAGCAGTCTCAGGCTCACTGTATTAACTCTCTTGTGCACTACGAGGCTGACAAGTTCATGGTTATTTTTAATTTCTGATACATTTTAGGCCAAATATATATATTTTTATCATGACTACTAAATTTTGTTTTGATTTTTTAAAGATATAAAAATCATAATGTTACAGGCTAGTCCATAATAAGCAATTTGTTGACTACTTTCCTTCTACTTATCCCCCAAGTTGATATAATTTTAAAAATAGCAGAGGAATATCCAGTGACTTTACCTAAAGTAGTCAGAGTAAAGGTTTCAAAATACATTAGAAGTCTGCATTAAAAATGCAGAGCATGAGAACAGGGAGAAAAGAATTTCTATTGTCTCTGGAACAAAAAGAAAATAGGAAAAGTAGTTTAGACACTACTTGAAATCATAACCTATTGAGAAAAGAAAAGATCCATCCAGGAATCAAAAAAAGACACTAACAGCAGGTACATACCTTATCAAATCTCCATTTGTGGGGAGGATAAACTTTGATGGAAACATGACAGCATATATAAGAAAAAAAATGAAATCAACATAGTCTTTCAGGGATCTATGTAAAAGTATGTTTATGAAATAATTTGGTAACATAAATATCTATAAATTTATAAATGAAGACTAAATAAATTATGGTAGTTATAGCACTAAATATCATACATGTGTAGTTAAAGCATTAAATCAGTGTGCTCACATGGAATGATCTTCAAGACATACTGCTCAGTGAAAATGTAACATGTGGAGCTCTGAACACTAAATGCTTCACAAGATATGTTTACATGTGTATAATAATGACAATAAAACACAAAATACTATTGCTTTCTTCTGGGTTGAGAGTATTAACTTCTGGGAATAAGGGTGAGTTATTTTACTTTTTACTGTTTAAATTCTACCCACATGTGTTATTATTTTATCAATATAAAATTCTGCTTCCTGTGCCTCTGAGAGACACCAACATGATTAAATCAATGAATAGAAGGATGGAATTTGAGATGGGTGATCATAGAAACAAATATATTTTGGAATTTAAGATAACACAAGTAGAAAAACATATTCCTAAAACTTATATGGAACCACAGAAGATCCCAAATAGCCAAAGAAATCCTGAAGAAGAACAAAGCAGGAGATACCACACTTCCTGATTTCAAGTATATTATTATAAACCTATACTCATCAAAACAGTAGAGTACTGGCATCAAAAAAATGTTTTTACTTAAATTTTATATTAATATTATAAAACTATTTGTATTATGGTTCACATTCAAAACCAATGGAACAGAATCAAGAGCCCAGCAACAAACCTAAACATAAACGGTCAACAAATATTTGATGAAGGAGCCAAGAATACTCAATGGAGAAGAGGCAATCTCCTCAATAAAAGGTACTGGAATAATGTAATCTTCACATGTAAAAGAATGCAACTGGACCCATATCTTATAAGACTCACAAAGTTTTGCTCAAAATGCATTAAAGACTTAAATGTAACATCTGAAACCATGAAGCTCCTAAAAGAAAACATGGGAACATAGCTCTTTGACATGGGTATTGGCAATGATTTTTTTGGATATGACACCTAGGCAATAAAGCCAAAAATGAACAGGTGGGACTATATCAAACCAAAAAGTTTCTGGACAGAAAAAGAAACCATCAACAAAGTGAAAAGACAACTTAAGAATGGAAACAAATTTTGCAAACCAAATATCTGTTAAAGGGTTAATATCCAAAGCATATGAAGAACTCACTCAGCTTAATAGGAAAAAAAAATTTTAAAGGGCAAAGGGCCTGAATTGTCATTTCTCCAAAGAAGATATACAAAAAACCAACAGGTACATGGAGAGATAATCAACATAACTACTCATTAGGGAAATGCAAATTAAAACAATGATAAGCAATCACCTCATACCTGTTAGAATGACGATCATCAATAAGTTGGTGGGATTATAAATTGATACAGCCACTATAGAAAACAATATGGAGATCTTCAAAAAATTGAAAAGAACTACCATATGATCCAGCAATTCCACTTCTGGGAACATACATAAAAGTCAATAAAAGTTAATAAAAACAGTAACTTGAAGTCCCAATGTTCTTAGAAGCATAATTTATAATAACTAAAACATGGAAACAACCTACATGTCCATCAGTGGATGAATGGATAAAGAAGTTGTGGTATAATTATACAATGGTATATTATTCAGTCATTTAAAAAAAAAAACAAGGAAATGCTGCTATTTATGACAACATGAATGGACCCTGCAGACAGTATGTTAAATGAAATAAGTCACATACAGAAAGATAAGTACTATATGAACTACTTTATATGTGGAATCTTAAATAAAAGCATTCATAGAAAAAGACACAACACCTGTAGTAACCAGAGGTAGGGGGTGGAGGAAGGGGGAATTGGAAGGAGATGGGCAAAAGGTATAAACTTCCAGTTATAAGATAAATAGTGAGGATGTAATGACAACAAGGAAAAGATGTCTTGTAGCTAACACTGACATATGACTTGGAGAAAGTTGTTGAGAGTAAATCTTAGGAGTTCTCATCACATGGAGAAAATTGTTTCCCTTTCTTCTTTTCTTTTCTTCTTTCCTATATACTGTACCTGTATGAGAAGAGGGATGTTAGATGAACCTGTTGTGGTAATCATTGCACAACATATATAAATCCTCTGAATTCGGGAGGATGGAAACTCAGGAGGAGTTGCAGTTTCAATCCAAGGAAGATGTGCTGGCAGAATTCCTTCTCAGTCAGTGAAGGTCTGTTTTGTTTTATTAAGGCCATGTTTGGATGAGGTCTGTCCATCAAATGGAAGGCAATCAGTTTTATTGAGTGTCCATCAATTTAAATGTTAATCTCATCCAAAATACGTCCTCACAAACCATCCAAAATATTTGACCCAATATCTGGGCACTGTGGCACAGCCAAAATTAACCATTACAAATTCCCATTCTTTGCTTTTTTTATTAAGCTAACTTTTGAACCTGGAAAATAGAAATTGATCATTTATTTTGGGAAAAATATTCCAATTTATGTTATTCTCTTTAAACACTGTGTCCAACTAATACTGTATTTAACCTAGCTATACGTTTCCCTGTTTGTATTTATCTTTAATTTTTATTTAATTATATTTGCAGCCTTAATTTCTAAAATGCTTAAGGATTCACTAAATGATTTGTTTCATGTAGTCTTTGACTAAAGACTATTCTTGTCCCTCATGACAAATCTTAAAAGATCCAAAAAGAAAGTTTCCTAGTCATTGCAGAAGTATCTGATTCCAGCTATCAGTCTTAAGTCTTCCAGCTGAAGTTCCAAACATTGCAGAGAGAGGTAAGCTGATTCCTCTGTGCCGAGTCTGTCATTAACAACAGAAACCACTAGAGATAGTACGTGATTATTGTTTTAAGCCTAAAGCTTGTGGTAAATCAGCTACAGATAAAACAACTTGGTCCTCAGTTTAGTCAAAGACTACATGAAACTAATCATTTAGTGAATCCTTAAACATTAAAGAAATAAATGCTGCAAATATAATTAAATAAAAATTAAAGATAAATACAAACAGGGAATTAATAAAGGCAATATTTAAGAGGCTGCCTCTAGACAGGACTGTAGATCATAAAATACTGAACTTTAAGTCTGTAACAAAATTGAGTTAAGACCTTTGGTAGTCTTAGCAATAGCAGTGTTTTAAATATGGGAGAAATGTGAATTACAGAGGTCAGAGAATGAGCTCAAATGATTTTTTAGCAATGATTCCCTAAGGATATAAGCCTTATAGTATCCAAACCTTTGAGTAGTTCCCTCCCATGCTGACTCTGACCTTGGCTACATAACTTGCTGTGGCCAATAGGATAACAGAAAATGGGACACTAGCAAAGATTTTTAAAGCACAAGAGCACATCAATGTTTTCCCTCCCTCACGCTGGGAATCCTGGGGCTTTCATGTGAAAAACCATGGTCTAAGCATCTGGAGGATGAAAAGAGCATGTGCAGACAGTGGCCCAATCCTAACCATTCCAGGCATCCCAGCTGAGGCCCTGGACATTGAGTTGAAGGCATCTTAGATAATGTAGCCCAAGCTGAGGCAGTCCAGACACAAAGAAATGCCAGCCAAACCAAAGAGTTGTGAGAAATAAGAAATCATTGTTTAAAGCCATTACATTTTGTGAATGGCTTGTTATGAAGCAAAGGCAAATAAACATAATCTCTGAAAAGATCCCAAGTTCATAAAACTTCAAACCCATACTTAACATCTCCAAGAATGCAAAAAGTCCACTTACACATAAATATCATAGACTTCCAGCCCCTCCATTGTTGCTTTGCAGCTGCTTTCCTTATAAAAATAACTCACCAGTTTGATGTAGGATTTTTAAGGGATTCATTAATTTTTCGGGCTTACCTGTTCCTTCCAGCGTCTAAGCCTGTCATTTACCCTTGTCAGCTTC
Organism: Manis javanica; assembly: GCF_040802235.1. Classification (NCBI taxonomy): domain Eukaryota; kingdom Metazoa; phylum Chordata; class Mammalia; order Pholidota; family Manidae; genus Manis; species Manis javanica. The sequence continues at coordinate 48,306,817 of NC_133167.1, read as the reverse complement.
ACAGCAGCAGTCATTCCTTCCAACTTCCTTTTTTTTAAAGTAGGCGAGATGAGGAAAAACCCAAAGTAATTAAAATGTTTACTCAAATGTCTCTCAAATCCATTCTCTCCCCTTCATTCCTATTGCCTTTCACTCATTATTTTGGGACTTGATTTTTTCTGGCCTACTAGACTACGTATCACTAAGTCTCCCAGGCACTGAGTCTCATCCACACAAACTACCCTCCATGTTTTAAGCGAGTGACCTCTTCAAGTAATAATTTGCTTAAAACTCTTCAGTGGGTTCCTCATTCAGGGCTGCCTAGGTCAGGACAACAAAAATATACTTGCAGCTAACTAAGTGCTTGCTAGACAGAGTGTTAACTATTGTGCATACAAGGGTGAATAAGCCAATACCTGCTTTCAAGGAATTTCTATTCTATTAAAGGAAGACTGATAGGTAAAAAGATATTTTTGTTGTAATATGAAAAGTGCTAAGATGGAGGTAAACACAGAGGAAGAGAATTTGGCAACAGTTTAAAATGTAAGAAAGGCCTAGAGGCTTTCTAGTTAAAGCACACAACAAACACACAGTTTTAAACCTGTAAGCTCAATGCAGAGAACTAACTGCAAATAGTTCTGCATCACTTGAGGTTCAATTCTGAGAAGTGGGATGGGGGGTTGTGTCTCAGAGGGGGAGAAAAGAGCTATATAGGCAAGAAGACATCCTCCAAAGGTGTCTACCACTTAATTTCCAAGAGCTGTGAATACGTTGTTTCATGGCAACAGCAATTAAGATTGCTAATGAAATGAAGGTTGCTAATCGGCTGACCTTAAAATAAAAAGAAAGTAACCTGGGTCATCTAAGTGGGAACAATGTAACCAAATTTTTAAAGAGAGGCAGAAGTCTGAGATGAGAGAGAATTGAAGATGCTACATGCTGGATTTGAAGTGGGAGGAAAGGGAAGCTTCTAAGAGACAGAAAGAACAAGGACACAGATTGCATCCTACAGCCTCCAGAAGAATGCAGCCTTGCCAACACCTTAATTAAGCACAATGAGATTAATTTCAGACTATGGACCTCAGTGATAAAATAATACCTTTTGGTTACTTTAAGCCACTAAGATTGTAGTAATTTGTTACAGCAGCAATAGAAAACTAATACAGGGACCAAGTCAGAGAGGTTATTACATGCTTTGTAATAAGTCCTCCTGCAGGCAACTGGGTATTTAATGCAGTAAAGAGAAATGGCATGAAACATTAATTTGATCAAAGATGGACTGTCTAGATGAATGGTGGTAGGGAAATGTTGTCAGTCTGTGGCAATCACACACACACACGCACGCACACACACACACACACACGAGTGGCCTATCTGGGTGGGAATATGAAAAGGTACTGTGAGAAAGACAGGAGACCAAGACCAATAAATCTCAGTGATAATGTCAGTAGAACCAAGAGTTCAACTGAAGATGGGAATAAAAGGGTGTCAGTCTGGGGAAAGGAAATCCCGGGGCAAAATACTCTTAAAAACCAAAAGCAGTCAAAGGGAGAAATAAAGTTCAAAACCCGTTTATTTCTCACAAACTGCAGTCCCAGTCCCTTTCTTCTCTGCTCCAGCAACAACCACACCAGCCTTCTCCCTCACCTCTCAGGTACAGATAAGCCTTCAGTTGCCCAGGTAATCACCCACTGATATGAAGATGAAGTGTTCCACCCCTGAGGAAAGATGCAAATGCACTAAAGCCATACTTCTTTCCACCTCTGAACGTCTATTGATATACAGATATACTAAAGCCAGGCAAGATATTCTGGAAATGCTACAATTTTACCCACAATCCACCCTTCCAGAAATCTCGCCTTAACAATTTCTTTGATCTCCCTCTTCCAACCAATCTAGTAACAAGCAATAACCACAGCAATTAAATCTTGATAATCCTCAAGCCAGAGGATTCAGCCTAGCAGATTAAGCAAATGTACTTTACAGCACAATCTCTCACTAAGCACAAAATATGTTTCTACAATTGTTTACTCATTCCTAACAATCATGCTAGATTGCTCACAAAACTTTCACCAAACATTAGTCAAAGTCAATCCTCCCTTTAAACATTATTTTCTTAGCAACAGCAACACAATCACAATTCTCAAGCCATAGGATTCAGCTAGGTTCAAAGTCCTATGCAGAGATTAAGTCCAAAACTCATAGAACAGCAACACAATCATAATTCTCAAGCCAGAAGATTCAGCTAGGTTCAAAGTCCCATGCAGATTAAGTCCAAAACTCGTCCATTCCAGTCATCACTTGGCAGCTGCAGCCAAGGGGGTGCATCCAGGACACAAAGACCATAGAAGCAAATAACAGTGATTGTCAAGGGGCCAATTTGCTGTTATTACAGGAATACGCAGAAGGCCAGCTTCCAGGCCTTTTCCCCAAGCTGCCATAAGAACCAGCCATTGCTCATCCATGTGTTGAAAAGTCCAGGGCCATGTCCATTTTACTCCTAATTCCTGCACCCATCTTTGCAACACATGTCCAATAAAGTGGGTACCTCAATCGGTCTCAGTAACTGGCAACCATCCATACACTGCAGAGAGATGCTCTAGGCCCCTGTTGGTGGTTTGCTGATCTGCACAACATGCAGGGCACTCCTTCTGGGCTCGGCTGACGTCTTTAAAGATGAAAGACAAGCCACACCGATGGGCCAACATTGTCTTTTGAGTTGTCTGTGCCACACCACTCTGTGGCCTTTGGGTCCAGTCTCGCACCCACGCTGCGCTGGGATAGATTATTACCTTGGTCGGAGCTGTTCCAGCGATGGGCTCTGTAGCCAGCAAGACATGGTACACTGCAGACAGTTGCTTCTCTATAAAGGTGACCCGGGCCTATGCTCATTTCCATGGTTGTGGCCAGGCTCCGGCCGGCAGCAAGAGCAGCAGCAGTGGAAGAAGCAGAAGCCTTAGGCTCGGGCCACGGGCTGGGGTTGACGTGGCCAGCAGCAGTGGTGGCACATCCACAACCACACGAGTGAAGACACATGTACCTTGACGTGAGCGCCGCTTCTCCCCGTCATTTCTAGGAGCGGCACTCCCAAAGGACGCACCCATTATAACAGATTTTGGGTTCAGAGGAACACTGCCAACTTATGCCAATTGTCGGTCTGGGGAAAGGAAATCCTAGGGCAAAATACTCTTAAAAACCAAAAGCAGTCAAAGAGAGAAATAAAGTTTAAAACCCGTTTCTCACAAACTGCAGTCCCAGTCCCTTTCTTCTCTGCTCCAGCAGCTGTCGCGTGCCCTGTCCTCGCCGGCAAGAACAGCATGCAACAGCAGCAGGATTCTTCTGCAGAAAGCTTTATTCTTCAGCTCTTTGTGAAACAAATGAGTTGGGCAGGACGCAGAGGGGAAGGAGAGGCTTGCTTATATAGTTCTCATGCTCTGACCTGGTTGGTGCGGCTCCATATGCCTTATTAGCATAACCATTTGGTGGGTCTCATTGGTCCTTATGCCAAGGCGCAATTAGCATGTAGTTTAGTGGTGTGGGATGATTTGTCATTAGGAAGTTCGGGGCCTTCCGGCTGCCCTGCATTGGGCGCTATTTTCTGAGCGCGGCTGCCAACATCTCCCCCTTTTTTGTCTAACAGAAGCTCAAGGCGGAACTTGCCAGCAGAGGCGGAGACAGAGGCCTGACCTCCATCATACTTCCTGATGCCCCCTTTTTGGAGAGGGGTTCTGGGCATCTACCCCTATGCAGTCAGGCATGCCTCTCAGAGGGGTCCAAGACCTCTTGCAGTGCTTTGCCTCGCATCCTCTGGCTGGCGTTGGGACCGCTTGGTACAAAGGGTTTGGACCCTTTTTCTCAACCCTCTTGCACCATGAGCTTCTTAAAGAAAGCTGTGATTAAGCATTGAGGTACTCGGGCCTGGTGCAGTGCCACATGGGCTCAGGGTGCAAGAGCTACCTCAAGCTAAAGCCGAGCTTCCTTCTTAAGCATGTTGAGCCACACTTGGGGAGAGGCGCCAACGTCTATCGCCATTAGGGCTTGAGCAAGGATCACCTTGTCCTGCTTATGTTGGTTGCGGAGTCTGCATAACAACCAGAGTAAGAGCATGAGACCTCCAAGCAGGAACACACCCATTCCAGCCATGCCCGCCCACTCCTTGACGTGGGAGAGAGCTCTGAGGAACCAGGAAGAGAGTCCTTCCGCTACGGAGATATCTAGACGGGTGGAGTTGATGTGGATAATTTCTCGCCGCAGCTCTTCTAGTGTCCCATCGAAGTCTTGGGACCAGTTTCCTGAAAGATACTGGGACAGGTCTCGTGACAGATTAGCTGCCCGTGTAAAATTTTTATATTGAATGCTAGTGATGCAGAGGGCACAATATTTCCGCTCACATCCCAATTGGGCCATTTGCCAGAGCACCTCTATTTGTTCCTCCACGAGATCTATGCGTTGATTGAGGATCATTATTCCTCCTTTCAGTTTGCCATCAAGTGTGGACTGTTGGTCCAGGGCAGAAGCTACTGAGGCTGCAAGGTTATTGAGCTCTGTAGCCGATTTGATGGAGGTGTCTAAAGCTATACCAGCGGCGGTGGCTGCGACCGCGGTCGCGGAGATCAGGAGCACTATGGCGGCTGTAACACCGAAATCGTGCCTTTCTCGAAACAGAGTCATGGTGTTAGGGGCGTCTACGGGAACAGGGACCCAACGGGGGATGCGGACTACCAAAGCATTGGTAAAGTTACGCGCATCCCAACACTGAGACAGAAAGCAGGTTTCATTGGAGCAGGAGTCAAAGCTACTATTGGATAAGATAAACAGAAATGGGGGGTATACGCATACTGGAGAAGGTGGAAAAAGGGAATTAGGTGACTCTGGACCTGATTTTGCTGAACACGTGTAGTTCTCGTTGTTATGGGTCATGATCATGTTCCAGTGTGCGCGCATGTGGTTATTCTCGCACCAAAAGGTGATATTTTTTACACCGATTCCCCCACCCTGGAGGGCGGAAAAGGGGGAGAGGTCGGTACACGAGCCATTGACTCCACACAGCATCCATTTATGGAAGGGGTTCATGCTCAGCTGCTGACGAAACTCGCCTCCGAGCACCTTTACTGGCCACCAAGCCTCATTGGCTGGCCGTCCCTCCATATCTGGGGAGATGGTAAACTCCTGCCTCTCAGTTGCCCACGTTACTACAGTTGACTGACAGTCAGTCCAGGGCCACAGCTCTCCCTCATAGTCGCCCACACAATGGGAGGCATATTTGGGTTGACGAGGCCTGTCGGTGGAATTGTTCCTGGGAGAGTGTACAAATGTGCCATTGATCCAGAGAACCATCTGGTGGATAGTCATGTTGTTATAGGGCGGGCTCCCTTCCTTATTAGGCCCTTCAAATTTAGCTGACATAACGGGGAGGCTACTGGCCTCTAGAATTATGTCACTGAACCATCCGTATTTCCTCCGTTTCAGGGAGATACAGCCAGCTAGATTCTGAGTGGTGAAGCATAATGACCCATTAGTTACGAAGGATCGGTTTTCTCCCAGGGGAGCTACTAGGGTGTCTTTAACTAAGTAGGGCAAGTTCATACTAGCATTGGTAGTGAAAAAGCGCGGAAAAATGGCTGCATTGAAACGGACAGGCATAGGCTTAGGAAAGGCAGACAGGATTCCCCATCTCAATACTCCCTGAGTCGGGGTCTCCAGTGTCAGGAGCAGGGTCAGAAGGTATAGCGAAGTCATCTCCTTTGTTTAGGACTTTCCTCGTTAGGCGCTCTGGGATCCAGAAGGGATTTTCTTCACCCTGGGGGAAAACACACACAGCTCCCCTGGATCTGATTATGATTGGATCCGGGCCCTTCCATTGGTTAGATAACACGTCCTTCCATTTTACTAGTTCTTGTGGGTCTTTTGGCCACTGATTATGGCGATCCGCTGCTGTATGGCCTTGAGCATCCAGATTCAAAAAATTTATAGTGAAAAGTGCTAGGGCTATGGCAGTTTTTGGTGTGGGGGGTATATCTTCAATTCCCCCTTTTTGTTTAAGTAAATAGGATTTGAGCGTGCGGTTAGCGCGTTCCACAATCCCTTGACCCTGTGGGTTGTAGGGAAGGCCAGTGATATGTTTTATCCCCATGTGATGACAAAATTGAGCAAATTTTGTAGAGGTATAGGCTGGGCCATTGTCTGTTTTCAGAATCTGTGGTAACCCCCATGCGCTCCAAGCCTCAAGGCAGTGCTGGATGACATGGGAAGCTTTCTCTCCTGACAATGGGGAGGCAAAGATGACTCCTGAACAAGTATCCACGGATACATGTACATATTTCAGTTTCCCAAAAGACAAAATATGCGTCACATCCATTTGCCAAACTTGTAAAGGCCTAATACCTCTGGGGTTGATCCCAACATGAGGTGTGGGAAGGAAGCTGCAGCAATGTTGGCAGCTAAGGACAATGTTCCTAGCTTCGGCCCTGGTTATGCTAAACCGCTTGCGCAGTGTTTCGGCAGTGACATGAAATTGTGTATGGAATTTTGAAGCTGTGGTGATAGGGTCTAGCAGGGGAAAAGCTATATTTCTGGTTGCGAGGTCTGCCAGGTGGTTGCCTTGGGTCATAGGCCCGGGAAGGCCTGAATGTGCTCTGATATGAGTTATATACAAAGGAGATTGCCTATGAAGTAGTGCTGATTGTATCTGTTTGAACAAAGTGGCTACTGGGCTGGACGCTTTGATTAGCCCGGCCACTTCTAGAGATTTGACTGCATTAACTACGTAACAGGAGTCAGACACAATATTTAAAGGTTCAGGAAAGATTTGTAGGACCTCTAAGACTATGCGACATTCCACTATTTGTGGAGTGTCAGGCGTGTAGCCTTTTGTCACAACTTTGCCATCATGGACATAGGCACCTGTGCCTGTCTTAGACCCGTCCGTGTAAACTGTTTTTCCATGAGGCAGCGGGGTTAGGCTAGTGACCCGAGGGAATACTAGGAGATGATTTTTGGCGAAGTTGATGAGGTGATGTTTAGGGAAATGATTATCAAAGGTTCCTGAGAAACTGTAAGCAAGTATGGCCCAATCATCGTTCATAGCACATAATACTTGTATCTGTTCTACGCTGTAAGGGGTTATAATTTTAGCTGGAGCCTCTCCGAAATGTGTCATGGAGGTTTTTACTCCTCTCAAAGCAAGTTTGGCTACGGCTGCCGGATAGTACTCTATTGTCCTAGCCTGAGAGGCTTGGGGATGGATCCAGATCAGTGGGCCGTGCTGCCATAAAACTGCTGTTGGCAGCTCCGGGGTGGGAAGCACACACAACTCAAAGGGTTCATTCGATTGCACTCTATTTAATTGTGCTGTCATCAAAGCCTGTTCTACTTTGCGAACGGCTTGTAATGCCTCAGGTGTGAGGGAGCGTGGTGACGTTAGTCGTGGGTCTCCTTCTAGGGTTTTAAATAGTGGAGTCAATTCAGTGGTGGGTATCTTTAAGTATGGGTGCAACCAATTAATATCTCCTAGGAGTTTTTGGAAGTCATTCAAATTTCGCAATTGATTATGTCTTATCTCAAGCTTTTGGGGGCAAATTACATCTGTGTAAATGGTTGCTCCTAGGAATTTGCTAACACTAGATTTTTGGACCTTCTCGCTTGCTATATTCAGTCTCCAATTTTCTAGGGATCTAGTGAGATCTATATATGCTTCTTCTATTTCTGCTGGTTGTGGGGAGCAAAGAAGGATGTCATCCATGTAATGGATGATCTTTAGCGTGGGATAGGTCTTACGAATTGGGTCTAGCGCTCACTGAACGTACAGTTGACATATGGTGGGGCTATTTGCCATTCCTTGAGGGAGGACCTTCCACTGAAATCTGGCATCGGGTTGTTCATGGTTAATAGCTGGCAAAGTAAAAGCAAATCTTTCCCTGTCCTTGGAGCTTAGAGGTATAGAAAAGAAACAATCTTTAATATCTATTATGAGCACTTTCCATTCTTTGGGTAAGGCAGAGAGGAGTGGCAGTCCCCGTTGTATGGGTCCAAGCATTCTCATTTGAGCATTTACTGCTCTCAGATCATGAAGCAACCTCCATGATCTTGACTTTTTCCTGATTACAAATATGGGTGTGTTCCATGGGGACACAGAGGGTTCTAGGTGTCCCACTTGGAGCTGCTCTTGCACTAAGCAATGAGCTGCTTCTAATTTTTCAGAGGATAGGGGCCACTGAGGAACCCATACGGCCTCCTCTGTGAGCCAAGGTATGGGCATGGCATCTTCAATGGCCCCTATGAAAAACCCAGGCCGTGACGGTCACTCTTTACTTTGGGCAGGATGGGCTCTATGTGTCCCTGTTGGTGTTTCCCCAGCCCCTTGCCAGGGATGTATCCCATGTCCATCATCATGCCTTGGGCGGGGGTGGAGTATTCATTAATGAGTTTGAGGCCTAAGTCTCTCATGACATCCCTCCCCCATAAATTGACCGGTAGAGGGAGTACATAAGGGGTGACTGTACCCTCTTGTCCTTCAGGGGCTCGCCATTTCAATGGTTTGGCACTAATTGAAGGGCTTGACTCATATCCTAAACCTTGTAATGAATGTGAGGATTGGGTCACAGGCCACTTGGAGGGCCACCAGGTTGCAGAGATAATACTTTTATCTGCTCCAGTGTCTAGGATTCCCTCAAAGCTCTTTCCCTCTATTTGAAGAGTTAATTTTGGTCTGTCTGCTAAATCTAATACTATGAAGGCTGAATCCCAGTCAGAGGAGCCGAAGCCCCTTTCTCCCCTCTCCGTGTTGGTAGCAGGATAATTGGCGTGGAGACTAGGTAAAACTAAGAGCTGGGCTATGCGGTCTCCCGGGGATATAGGATAGATTCCTCTGGGAGCCGAACACATGATTTTTACTTGTCCTTCATAATCTTGATCTATAACTCCGGGATGAACTATCAGGCCTTTCAATGCAGCAGAAGAGCGCCCTAGGAGTAACCCAATGGTATTTGGTGGTAGGGGGCCTTTAAAGTCTGAAGGGATAGGCTGAACTCCCATCTGTGGAGTCAACACTATTCTGGTGGTGGCACGGATGTCCAATCCCGCGGAACCTGAAGTGGCTCTCCTTGGGGGGCCTGGTTGTTCCCGAATGACACTTGCGTGCTGGTTGTCCCATATATTTGCGGGCCCTGGTGACGGGGGGCCCTCTGGGCGTTTTTTGGCAGTTCTAAGGGTTTCCCTTCTATATCTTTAATAGACCGGCACTCTTTGGCCCAATGCCTGCCTTTCTTACACTTAGGGCACAACCCAGGGGTCTTTTGGGTTGTTTGTTCTGAAGCTGGGCTCCTACACTCTCTCTTTATATGTCCTAATTTCCCGCATTGAAAGCATTTGATACTTCTGTTAGTGATCCTGGCTTGTTTGTGGCTCTGTAATATGGCCGCGGCTAGGCCCGCATTGGTGAGTGGCCCTCCTATTTCTCTACAGGCTTTCAACCAGGCATGTATCCCTTTTTGTTTCCAGGGTGTTATCGCCTTTCTGCATTCCTTGGTACATTGTTCAAATACTAATTGCTCCACTAGGGGCATTGCTTGTTCCTGATCTCCAAATATTCTGCCTGCGGCCTCCATCATACGAGCGACAAAGTCAGAAAATGGCTCGCTCAGCCCCTGAATAATTTTTGTCAAATTGCCTGATACTTCTCCTTTGTTGGTGAGGGCTTTCCATGCCTTGGTGGCGCACGTGTTTATTTGTGCATATACCTGTAAGGGGAAGGCGGTCTGGTTGGCTACCCACTGTCCTTGGCCCGTCAGCATATCATATGACCACGCAGGCTGTCCTTCGGCCGCGTTTGCGCGTGCCTGGGTCATGCTGATATCATGCCACAATGCCTTCCATTCTATGTATTGCCCCATACTAGAAAGGCATGCCTTAGTTACATATTGCCAGTCTGCGGGTGTCATGGCTGTCTCTGTTAATCTCTCAACTTGTGCTATGGTATAGTTAGCACTGACTCCATAAGCCCGAACGGATTCTGCTAACTCCTTAACTTTTTTATGGCTCAGGGGCTGGTGAGAGCGTACGCCATTATCCTCAAATACAGGAAACATTTGTCTAATTGCCTGAAGAGTATCTGGGTGGCAAAAGGAGAGTGCGCCACTCACGTAAGGTGGCGGGGCAACGGGCATCGGGGGACACCCTGCTTTCATTTTTTCCTTGGTCCGCTTTTCAACTTTGCTGGTTCCCTTACTTCTGCACTCTGCGGTTTTATTCTCTTCCCCTTCCTCTGCGGACGTTAATTCCTCCTCAGATTCCCTATTGGAGAGTTGGAGGTCCCTCAACTCTTTCCAGGGGTATTTACTATTTTCTCCGAGGCGATCGTCACTCGCTTCTCGGGGCTCTTTCGCTTTTGCCCTAGGCGGGCTTTCTCCCTCACTCTGAGGTTTCTTTACCTTCGTTTTTGTGGCCTTTTTTCGGCCGCGCGCGCTGTTTCCCGTTCCGTTTCTGACATGCTCTCTTGGATATCTGTCAATGCTCTCTGACCTTCTTTTATTACCTTTTCACATCTCTCATCTTGCAGACAAGCTCTAATCAGTTTCCAGAGGGGCCTGGTGTCTCCCCTCAGGCTACCCTCCTCCTCCTCTCTATCAAGATCTTTCCCCAGTTTGTCCCAGCTCGGGATTGAGAGGGACCCTGAACAAATGAACCAGGGGGCCACACGGTCTATCTCCTTCACAAAAGATCCTAAGACTTTGCTGGAGACCTTCAAGTTTCGCTCTTTGAGAGCTGTCTGCAGCGCCGTGACTAATGACGGTGCATTCCCCATGGTGCCTCCTTATTTACAGAGAACCATCAATCATCATCCTAAAAAGCAGGGGCCTCTCGGAACTTACTCCTCCGGGCTTTCTTCTGACCTTCAGTTCTGAATCCTCTCCAGATGTCTGAAGGGTCCTCCCTGTGCCGGTGATGTTCTGGTTCCCGAGATTCGGCACCACTTGTCGCGTGCCCTGTCCTCACCGGCAAGAACAGCATGCAACAACAGCAGGATTCTTCTGCAGAAAGCTTTATTCTTCAGCTCTTTGTGAAACAAATGAGTTGGGCAGGACGCAGAGGGGAAGGAGAGGCTTGCTTATATAGTTCTCATGCTCTGACCTGGTTGGTGCGGCTCCATATGCCTTATTAGCATAACCATTTGGTGGGTCTCATTGGTCCTTATGCCAAGGCGCAATTAGCATGTAGTTTAGTGGTGTGGGATGATTTGTCATTAGGAAGTTCGGGGCCTTCCGGCTGCCCTGCATTGGGCGCTATTTTCTGAGCGCGGCTGCCAACAAGCAGCAACCACACCTGCCTTCTCCCTCACTTCTAGGTACAGATAAGCCCTCTGTTGCCCAGGTAATCACCCATTGATATGAAGATGAACTTCTCCACCCCTGAGGAAAGATGCAAATGCACTAAAGCCATACTTCTTTCCACCTCTGAACGTCTATTGATATGCAGATATACTAAAGTCAGGCAAGATATTCTGGAAATGCTACAATAAGGGACAGGAGGTATCTAGAAGCATTTCTGTTTCTGGTTTTCCTAGATACTGATATTGTCACTGAGACAGCAGACGCAGGAGAACAGGGCTTTACTTTGTCCTGACTTGGTAAAGAGGGTGAGCTGACATTTGAGTATATTGAATTTGTGGTAATTTTGAGACATTCACATAGAGAGGCTTGGCAGTGGGCTATATCCCAAAGTTAGATTTCAAATTTAGTTCTGAACAAAATAGTGGCATTAAAACAGAGCTGATGTAAAAGTAGAGTTTATTAATGAAGAAACTGCCTCTGGGTCCACTGTTTAATAATGATAGTTGTAAGATAAATTCTACCTGAAATAAGCAGGAGAAGAGAGGCAACAAAGGGCCAGGTAGTTTATTTGAACGCAAACTCCCGGGTAATGATGATCCACGGTCTGAAACACAGGCAGGGGAAGTCACACCTGGTGAGGGAGGTGGGGGCTCCTAAGGGGTTAGGAGGGGGAGGAGTGGGCAAGCTATCCTACAGGGTGTGGAAAGGTATGATTGGCTAAAGATGACATAATAGACAACTAGAAACTTTTTTTTTTCTTTCCAAGAGGGAGGAAGCTGACATCTGGGTCTTAGTTGGCACATCAGAAGGATGGAATTCAGGAAGAACCATCCCCTTTCCATATAAGGCACGGACCTTGGGGTCTGGTCAGTTCTCATTTTATGGTACCTCTCTATTCTGTTTGCATGTCCTTGTTTTTCCTTCCTCCAACCTAACATTCTAGCCTTTTGGTCATAATGGGCGATGACTCGATCTGGCTACTTCTGGCTGACAAGGGGTGCCGTGGGGGTTTGAGGCTGGTATTAGGCCAAAGGAGGGGTTTCAGTGAGAAGAAGTGCATAACGGTGAAGTAACATCTGGTTGGTGGCGACCCGGGTTATCTAGGTTAGCTGCTGTTGGAGGAACCTGAGGACATAAGAGGCAACTAAGAGTAAACTACAAACTGTTATTAAGGGGCCCAGTAGGGGCATTAGCCAGGCTATTATGGGGGACTGGAATTCTGAATCGAGTTTACATTTTAATGACTAGTATTGGGATTTACTATAGATAAGACTGCATTATTGAAACAATATTTTTCTAAAATCACCCTCATTTTTATTAGAAGTAGCTAGATTAAGAAAATAATTAATAGATGGCTTGATTATTTGCATAAGCACAGCAAGAAGAGCAATTGATTACATAGGCTCTATTAAATATGCTTTGCTGGAATTTTTTGTAAGGAATTTCAGATTGGACTTTTAAAGGCCTCTTGAGGCCAGACAACCAAGCCAGACTTGTCATCAGGTTTTGTCTGCAGTACCTGTAGATTTGGGTGAATTCTTCTCTTCTTGAGGTTCCCAAGACATTCTTGAGGTTCCTGCACCTGCCAGGAAATGACCTTCTTTACTCACCTGGTAAGGCTGCTGGGAACTCGTAAGCAAGGTACTAGGCCAGGTCTTCTAAGGGGCTTTGTTGGCTGTATAAAGTCAATCTTAGTTCCTTAAAGCTGTCTGTTCATATCTGAGTTTACACACGTGTCTCTCAGGTGTGAGATTCCAGTCAAAGCCTTGGTAATATAACCAGTGTTTTTAACTGGTCTTCTTACAAGGAAAGCAGATTCTTATTGAACTTGTGCAAATAAACATACTACCATGAAATATAAAAATAGTCACTGAGAGTTTTTAAATTCTGGAGGGATCGGGTAGAGAGAAAGATAAAGTTTCAATTCTGCTTATAAAGGCAGTCATTTACTAAACTGTTGTCAGCTTAAGAGAAAAAGCTTAAAACACTTAATCAACAACATTTGAAACAAAAAGCCACAAAGTCATCTTCCTTAGTTTACTTAATCTTACGTAACTAATACCTGTTCTACTGAAATCAAGTTCTTTACTAGCTTAAGAGTAATAAAACAGTGACTAAATAGCAAGACTTACAAATGACAATGGTTAAAGATTTGATGAGAGCTTACAGTAAGACAGTTGACATAAGGAAATTCTGGTATTTCTGTAACACAAAACATTTAGTAACAAAGTTTAGCATTATTCTTTTTCACAGTGCTTTCTAAGTAATTAAGCAGGTAATTATATATCAGATAAATAAGCTAAATTAGCCAAATACTTTCTCCAATGAGAAAAAGTTCTTCTGACATGTTCTAGGGGCCCTCTGGAAAATATCAGAGTTAACTAGGGGTAAAAGTATCTTTCTGAATTTGATTTTGGGAAGCTATTTAAAGTTTTTAAGGCACTTGCCTAAATAGAATCATAAGTCACTATGAAACAATACTTATCTATTTAACCCTAATGATAATAACAGATTTTAAAGGCAGATACAGAAGGTTACACAGCTGTTAACAAATCTTAGCTTTTAGTCTTTTTAATATTAAGATCTCATTTTCATAAATAATCAGACAACTCATTGAGACTTTAAGCATGAGAAATTGCTTAGATAAAACAATTAGAGAACTTTTTGCAATCTTTCAATATTAAGAGCACACTAACAGTTAAGAAAACTTTGTCTTTTTAACTGAAAACAAGATTCTAATTTTGCTGTGTACTTGATACCGAGACTTATTTGCTTTAATTTTATATAGCATGACCATATTAAATTCTTCTACAAACTATCTACAACCCTTTTACATTTAGATTTATTTCTAAATAAACAGCTATGCTTTAGAATAAAGTTACTTTCTTTTATCAAAAGACACATTCTTTAGCATTCAAAAATGTTATCCTTATTACTTTAAGTAATTTTAATTAGAACTTAATACCATTAGGTACCTTAATTTTTCATGAACACTGAGAAGCAGGCTATTGTAAACTGTTACACTAGCATTCTGCAGATTGACAAATTTATGAACATTTCATAATTTCTGTAACTATGAGCTTCATAGCACAATATCTCACTAAACATAAAGTATATCTTCTTAACCTAGCAGAACTTTAAGGTTTTAGGTTACCACAAAGATTCTCAGGCTGGTATGTAGGTATACACCCTGTAACACACAATTAAAAAGGTGTTCACTTGCCACACCTTTTAGTTCATTCATTCGTAACAACTATGCTAGATTACCTACAAGACCTTTACTGAATATTAGACAAAGCTAAGCCTTTAAGCATTTTATTCTTAAAAGATTTAGCAGATAACATTAACTTAAATGATCTTAGGTAAACTTAGGTAGCTGATAACCACAAGGACATGCTCTCCTCAGCTAAACCCAAATTAGCATTATGCTTAACATTTTTTATCAGATTTTTCTGGAAGTTTTACAATGCCCAATTTTCACAAGCACTTGTTTTTTAAATCAATTTTTATTAATACCATCTGGAGGTAGGAAAATATTTTTCATCTACACACCTAGACACACAAACATACAAACTGAGACATAATGACTACAGTCAGCAACGCTTTTTACACAAAAACATATACACAGACAGACAAACCAATAAAAAGACTTGAGTCACTGATATCTAATTGCTTTCCCTCTCTTCAGCTTCTTGTCCATGGCTTCTGGAACCAGAGGGCGGGAGGAACATGTTCTGGTTGGGGAAGAGTGCAGTGAAGGCGGACGGAGAGGGGGTGGTGCAGCCACTGGAAGAGGAGAGCAGGACAAAGGCATGGTTGAGAATGTAGGACTTTAAGATGGCAGCGACAGGTGTGAAGACAAAGGACTTAAAGATAGTGGTGGAGAGAGGGGGAGGGGATTGTGAGCTGAGGGAGGCAGGCGAATGCGGTCTCCTGGCAGATCTGAAAAGGAAGGAATGGTCAGAGTAAGAGGCTGACAATCATTAACTGGAGATCAGGCTAGGAGAACTTGAGTCATTGAACGCCAAGTCCAAAAAGCCTGCACATATGGGATTTCACTCTACTCTCTGCTCCAGTGGCAATAAATCAAGTCGGTGAGGAGGCCAAATTGAAAGTTCCCACAGGGGGCCAATGAGATTGATTGTCTAAGGGATACTGAGGCCCAGCCTCAGAGCAAGGAAAGACTAGCTTCTGTTTGCAAACTTCCTGGGACAAATATAGAGAAGCCAAATTAGAAATGAGACACCGCAATGGGGCCTGAGCCTCTGCTTTTAGGGCTGGTTCCCTATGTCTGTGCCACTTCCCAACTAATTCCGCTGAGAGGAGTGCCCAGCATCCCAAGAGCACCAAGTCAGGAGAGACATCCTGGGAGCCTGGGTGAGGGACGTCTCTCACACCACAGGGCCAGGGGCGGTCCGGATGCCCCACCTGAATGTAGCTACGATTTCTAACGGACCAGGTGAAATGGAGTTAGGAAGGGAAGCAGACCAGGGGAAACTGAGGGACTCACCAGAAAATACTCCACGCAGCAGAGAGCAGGTTGAGGTCCTGGGTGGGGGAAGGAGGGGGCAGGGCCGCTGGTGGTTGGTTGGGGCCCCATGCTCACGCTCCTTCCCAAGTTTAGGCCCAAATGAAAGATAAATTCTAGCTGAAATAGGCAGGCAAAGAGAGGCAACAAAGGGCCAGGTAGTTTATTTGAACCAAACCAAAAGTAAAACATAGAAAGACTTGCTGGGGGAGAGGGGTAAGCTGGCTAATTTCACCTATCTTCCAAGGAGCTATATGGTTCTGTGCTAAGAAGCTTAAAATTAGAGTCCTGACTTTCCACCGGTCCTCTCAGCAGTGACCACACCCCATTCCCAGTCTCCCACAGTCTTTTCCCACTCCAGGTCCCAAGTATAGTCCACTGGTTTCCTTCAGGGCTTGTTGCCTTCCTCCTGCCTCCCTCTAGTTTTCTATTTTGAGCATTTTGAGGAACCTCCATACTGCTTTCCACAATGATTGAACTAATGTACATTCCCACCAGCAGTGTAGGAGGGTTACTCTTCTCCACAACCTGCCCAAAATTTGTTCTCTTTTGGATGGTGGTGATCCTTACTGGTGAGACGTGATATCTCATTGTGGTTTTAATTTGCATTTCTCTGATGACTACTAATGTGGAGCATCTTTTCATGTGTCTGTTGGCCATCTGAATTTCTTCTTTGGAGAACTGTTCACCTCCTCTGCCCATTTTTTTATTGAATTATTTTCTTTTTGTTTGTTGATGTGTGTGAACTCTTTATATATTTTGGATGTCAACCTTTTTATGGGATCTGTCATTTACGAATATATTCTCACATACTGTAGGGTACCTTTTTATTCTATTGATGGTGTCCTTTGCTGTACAGAAGCTTTTCAGCTTGATATAGTCCCCCTTGCTCATTTTTGCTTTTGTTTTCCTTGCACAGGGAGATATGTTCATGAAGAAGTCACTCATGTTTATGTCCAAGAGATTTTTGCCTATGTTTTTTTCTAAGAGTTTTATGCTATCATGACTTACATTCAGGTCTTGATCCAATTTGTATTTACTTTTTTGAATGGGGATAGACAGTGATCCAGTTTCATTCTCTTGTGTGTAGCTGTCCAGTTTTGCCAGCACCATCTGTTGAAGAGACTGTCATTTCCCCATTGTATGTCCATGGATCCTTTATCGTATATTAATTGACCATATATGTATGGGTTAATGTCTGGAGTCTCTAATCTGTTCCACTGTTCTGTGGCTCTCCTTGTGCCAGAACCAAATTTTCTTGATGACTGTGGCTTTGTAGTAGAGCTTGAAGTTGGGGAGTGAGATTCCCCCCTCCACACTTTATTCTTCTTTCTCAGGATTGCTTTGGTTATTCAGGGTCTTAGGTGGTTCCATATGAATTTTTGAATTCTTTGTTCCAGTTCATTGAAGAATACTGTTGGTAATTTGATAGGGATTGCATCAAATCTGTATATTGCTTTGGGCAGGATGGCCATTTTGATGATATTAATTCTACCTAGCCAAGAGCATGGGATGAGTTTCCATCTCTTAGTGTCCTCTCTTTAATTTCTCTTAAGAGTGTCTTATAGTTTTCAGCATATAGGTCTTTCACTTCCTTGGTCAGATTTATTCCTAGGTATTTCATTCTTTATGATACAATTGTGAGTGGAATTGTTTTCTTGATTTCTCTTTCTATGAGTTCATTTTTAGCATATAGGAGAGCCACAGATTTGTGTGTGTTAATTTTGTATCCTGCAACTTTGCTGAATATTGATATTAGCTCTAGTAGATTTGGAGTCAACTCTGAAGGGTTTTTTATGTACAATACCATGTCATCTGCAAATAGTGACAGTTAAACTTCTTCTTCACCAATCTGGATTCCTTGTATTTCTTTGTTTTATCTGATTTCCATGGCTAGGACCTCCAGCACTATTGTTGAGTAACAGTGGGAAGAGTGGGCAACCCTGTGTTGTACCCGATCTCAGAGGAAAAGCTTTCAGCCTCTTGCTGTTCATTATGATGTTGGCTGTTGGTTCATCATATATGGCCTTTATTATGTTGAGTTACATGCCCTCTATGACCATTTTGTTGAGAGTTTTTATCATGAATGGATGTTGAATTTTGTCAAATGCTTTTTCAGCATCTATGGAGATGATCATGTGGTCTTTGTCCTTTTTTTTAAATGGTGGATGATGTTGATGGATTTTTTAATGTTGTATCATCCTTGCATACCTGGGATGAATCCCACTTGGCCATGGTGTACGATCCTCTTGACATATTTTTGAAATCGGTATGCTTATATTTTGTTGAGTATTATTGCATCTACGTTCATCAGGGATATGGGTCTGTAGTTTTCTTTTTGGTGAGGTCTTTGCCTGGTTTTGGTATTGGGGTGATTTTGGCTTCATAGACTGAGTTTAGGAGTATTCTCACCTCTTCTATTTTTTGGAAAACTCTAAGGATAATGGGTATTATGTCTTCTCTGTATGTCTGACAAAATTCCGAGGTAAATCCATCTGGCCTGGGGGTTCTGTTTTTGGGCAGTTTTTCGATTACACTTCAATTTCATTGCTGGTAATTTGTCTGTTTAGATTATCTGTTTCTTCCTTGTTCAGTCTTGGAAAGTTGTGTGTTTCTAGGAAGTTGTCCATTTCTTCTGGGTTTTCCAGAGTGTTAGCATATAGGTTTTCATAGTACTGTCTAATAATTCTTTGTAATCCAGTGGGATCCATCATGAATTTTCCTTTCTCGTTTCTGATTTGTTGATGTGTATTGATTCACTTTTTCTCTTAGTAAGTCTGGCTAGAGGCTTATCTATTTTATTAATTTTCTCAAAGAACCAGGTCTTGGTTTTATTGATTTTTTTCTATTGTTTTGTTCATCTCAATTTTATATATCTCTGATCTATATTATGTCCCTCCTTCTGCTGACTTTAGGCCTCATTTGTTATTCTTTTTCCAATTTCGGTAATTGTGACATTAGACTATTCATTTGGGATTGCTCTTCCTTCTTTAAATATGCCTGGATTGCTATATACTTTCCTCCTAAGACTGCTTTTGCTGCATCCCACAGAAGTTGGGGCTTTGTGTTGCTGTCATTTGTTTCCATATATTGCTGGATCTCCATTTTAATTTGGTCTTCGATCCATTGATTATTTAGGAGCATGCTGTTAAGCCTCCATCTGTTTGTGAGCCTTTTTGCTTCCTTTGTACAATTTATTTCTGGTTTTATACTTCTGTGGTCTGAAAAGTTTGTTGGTAGAATTTCAATCTTTTCGAATTTACTCAGGCTCTTTTTGTGGCCTACTATATGGTCTATTCTGGAGAATGTTCCATGTGCACTTGAGAAGAATATGTATCCTGTTGCTTTTGGATGTAGAGTTCTACAGATGTTTATAAGGTCCATCTGTTCTAGTGTGTCATTCAGTGCCTGTGTGTCCTTACTTATTTTCTGTCTGGTGGATCTATCCTTTGGAGTGGTGTGTTGAAGTCTCCTAAAGTGAACGCATTGAATTCTATTTTCTCCTTTAATTCTGTGAGTATTTGTTTCACATATGCTGGTGCTCCTGTGTTGAGTGCATATATGTTTATAATGGTGATATCCTCCTATTGGACAGACCCATTTATCATTATGTAATGTCCTCCTTTATCTCATTACTTTCTTTGTTTTGAAGTCTATTTTGTCTGATACCAGTACTGCAGCCCCTGCTTTCTTCTTGTTGTTTGCATGGAATATCTTTTTCCATCCCTTGACTTTTAATCTGTGCATGTCTTTGGGTTTGAGGTGTGTCTCTTCTAAGCAGCATATAGTTCGGTCTTGCTTTTCTATCCATTCTATTACTCTGTGTCTTTTGATTGGTGTACTCAGTCCATTTACATGTAGGGTGATTATTGAAATATATTTACTTATTGCCATTGAATGCTTTAGATTCGTGGTTACCAAAGGTTAAAGGTTAGCTATTTTAGTATCTTACTGTCTAACTTAACTCGCTTATTGACCTATTATAAACATTGTCTCATGATTCTTTATTTCTCTCCCTTCTTATTCCTCCTCCTCCATTCTTTCTATGTTGGGTGCTTTTTTCTGTGCTGTTTTCTGTTTCCTTTAACTGCTTTTATGCGTAGTTGCTTTTATGTTTTGCCTTTAATATTTGGTTGGTCTGCTTTCTCTGCTGTGATTTTATTTTCTCTGGTGACACCTATTTAGTCTTAGGAGTGCTCCCATCTAGAGCAGTCCCTCTAAAATATGCTGGAGATGTGGTTTGTGGCAGGCAAATTCCCTCAACTTTTGCTTGACTGGGAATTGTTTTATTCCTCCTTTCATTTAAATAATAATCGTGCTGCATACAGTATTCTTGGTTGAAGGCTGTTCTGTTTCATTTCATTAAATATATCATGCCATTCTCTTCTGGCCTGTAAGGTTTCTGTTGAGAAGTCTGATAATAGCCTGATGGGTTTTCCTTTGTAGATGACCTTTTTCCTCTCTCTAGCTGCCTTTAAAACTCTTGTCCTTGTCTTTGATCTTTGCCATTTTAATTATTATGTATCTTGGTGGTGTCCTCCTTGGGTCCCTTCTGTTGGGAGTTCTGTGTACTTATGTGGTCTGAGCGACTATTTCCTCCCCCAGTTTGGGGAAGTTTTCAGCAATTATTTCTTCAAATACACTTTCTATCCCTTTTTCTCTCTTCTTCTTCTTCTGATACCCCTATATGGATATTGTTCCTTTTGGATTGGTCACACAGTTCTCTTAATATTGTTTCTTTCCAGGAGATCCTTTTATCTCCCTCTGCTTCAGCTTCTATGCATTCCTGTTTTCTGGTTTCTAATGCATTATTGGCCTATTGCTTCTCATCCATTCTGCTTTTAGGTCCTTCCAGTGATTGTTTATTTCTGTAGTCTCCCTCCCTTCTTTGTCCATTAGCTCTTGCATTTTTCTCTGCAGCTCCATCAGCATGGATATGATCTTTATTTTTAATACTTTTTCAGGAAGATTGGTTAGGTCTATCTCTCCAAGCTCCTTCTCAGGGGTTGTGTCTGATTTTGGTCTGGATCAACTTCTTCCTCCTTTTCATAGAGATAGTTAGTTGTTAGGAGCTGGTGCGTGTGTCGGCTGCGAGAATGTCTCTCTTTGCTAGTTTCTGGCCTTCCTCTCCTGGGAGAACAGTGACCCCTAGTGGCTTCTGCTGGGCAGCTGTGCGCAGAAAGGGTCTCTGATTCTTGCCCAGCTGCTGTGGAGTACACTCCGCCATTGCTGTGGGTGTGGCCTGCCTCAGGCTGCTGCACCGCTATTGTGGGACCTTGCTGGAAGGGGAATGGTCAGTAGGCTTTTTATCACCATGAGGGGCCTCCGAGCTGCGCTTCCGCCCAGGGGGTTAGGGCACCTGGAGTTCCCCGAGATTCCCAGCTGCTAGGCTGAGTGTCCTGGGACACTTCCATCCAGCTGTGGGTTCCCTGTCCCTTTAAGACTTTCAAAAACACTCACTTTTCTCTTGTCCCAGGGGTGCTGGCTGCAGGGACCCACTCGCAGGTTTTACTGTTCCGTTTCCCTATTATCCAGCACACCACATACTGTGTCTGTACTCCCAGTGCACATGGCTAGGGCTGGGTATTTAGCAGTCCTGGGCTCCCTCTACATTTCCGCTCTGACTACTCTCCTACCAATGGGGACCTGGGGTGAGGTGTGCACTTGTGTCCACCCAGGTCACAACTTGTATCTTACCCCCTTTGCGAGGTGCTTTTGTCTTCCAGATGTAGATGTACCCTGGCCGATGTACAGTATCCTCTGGTCTCCCTTTTAGGAATAGTTGTATTTGTTGAATTTTCAAAAATATATATGGTTTTGGGAGGAGATTTCTGCTGCTCTACTAATGCCACCTCTTGGCTCCTCTCTTGTAAACTATATTTTGACAAGATATTCCATGTTAAATTAATTCTGCCCAAACATTTTTTAAAGGAAAAACAATTATTTTAACTGAAAATGGAAGGGTTACCATGGCTATAATGAATGGATTATCTTAAAGGTACTCTTTCTTTACAGGCAGTAGCCCAGGTTTGGTCTTGAGAAACATACTGCCATAACAGCTAAAATTCACAATCTAAAAGAACAGTCCACTCCTTGACTGACTGTTGAGTGTTTCCCTTCACAGGAAAGATAGAGGCTTCTTATCTGGTCTCACTAACTTCAAGACATTACCTTGTGCAATTCCTTTCTTTACCCTCTCAAGGAAGCATTGGTAATTAGAGGAATTCCACTTTATGATTTAGACCCTTAGAAGGGATTAAAGTCTGGTGTTAAGCAGAGATCAGAAACATACCAAGGAAACTTTTAAATGGAAAATGAAATCTAGCATCCTATCAGGTTCCTTTAATCTGCCTTTTTGCTCACATCTGAGACATCCTTTAACCTACCTTGAGGGAGTTATTTACAGTCCTACCAGCCAGGCTCCTCAGTGTTCAAAATCTCACTGAGGTACAACTGCCAGACTAAATACAGAGGTAACAAATTAGTACCTGCAGACAGGTCTGGATTGGTGAACAATGGGCGGGGTCTTATAAATGGGACAGGATGCCTGTAAACAGGGCAGCTGTTCTCACGTTCTCTACATCTCCCACACCTTCTAATTGCCTTTCACTCGAGCCAATTCCTGCTTTGATACTACTTCAGACCTAAACTTGTTGTATTCAAAAAAAAAAAAACTTCAAGGAAAGCAAAAAGAAAGAATGCAAAGGCAATATCAGGACTTCCACCCTGCACTTTTCCCCTTTCAGAGGTTCTTCCATTGCCATGCTGTAATTTAAAAAATGGACTAAGAACTCACACCAAATACAAAACAAACAAAAATCCCTTCTATTCACTTTGGTAACATTTTAAGTTACAAGTGAAATTAAGTAACTTTAGCTTTTTCCCCTAAAGTAATAGATATAGAAACATGACTGTAGCTTAAATTTTTCACCTTTTATATGTTAATGGCTATTATATAAGGTTGTATTTGGTCTTCACACATATGGAGAAACCTCAGTCCTAACCAATATCCTTTATAATTGGCTCTTCAATATATTGAGCTTTATAACAAAGGCCTTGAATTTTTTCCTGACTGTGGCAGTCAGATAAGGAGTTTCTTGCATCAGCTAAGACCCCATTTATTAAAAAATAACTCTTTAATCCACTATCTTTAACATCTTGAGTTTTCCTTCTATTTTTTGTTAAAATTGCTTCAGTGAATCCTGTAAAAAAAGACTTTTCAATTTTTCTCCCGTTTTCAGATTACTGAGGTATAATAATCATAATTAGTATTATCCCTTTATCCACTGAATATAACACCTTGGCCTGGAAGAGGGAAGAGGAAAAAGATGAATCTTAGCATTACCTTTTACAGTAAAGCAAACTTTCTCCCTATTCCCTTTCTTTTCCTTTCCTCCTTTCTTCTCTGTCTCAGGGCCAGGGACTGACTGATGGAGTTCAGGGGAGGAACTCATTGAGTGAGGGTGGGCTTTTAGGTCAGTGGAGAAAGAGGTAGGGATAAACAATTAGTGTTACTTAATCCAGATTTTTCTGTTGCTCATTTTTCCGTCAAAGTCTTCTTGCATGCTTTATTTTCAGTGAACAGTCTAGTCATTTCAATGGATTGATATTTAAAAATGAAATTCTAATTTTGCATTTACAGTAACTAATACTTAAACAACTAATTTTACATTTATAATGCTTCAAAATTTGTGTTTGTAGCTTTTTAAACCTTCTTTTGGTTTTAACCTGACAGATCCTCATTGTCACCTTTTGGAAAATGAGTATGATCGTCTCCATGATCTACATCTAAGAGGGTACGTACCATAGATGCAAAGATATCCTGGCAAGTTTTAAAGAAAGGTGGATACATCCCCAGCAATAATAAAGTGAGTTGAAGATCACTTCTCTTTAATCATTGAAAGTCTCCATATATTTCTGGGGTATAGAAGGGGTATCACCTTTATCTCAGTCAGGGGAAATGGTTAATGGGAAATTCCATTAATTGCTTAGTGTATGGGTCAAGGGAAATCAGGTAAAACAGTTTATCAATTAAACCTTTTCCCTTCACCTTTTTTCTTTGTAATATCAAAAGAGGGGGGCCAAATAATTTGAGGATGTCAAGATAATTTTCCTAACTATATCATAGGCCTCTTTCTGTCTCTGATGTCATATGCTTTGTCAAGGATTAGGTCCCATACACTTCTTAAAAAATTGAGACAGAATGGGAACCTAGCAAAATCAGCTTGGTAGAATCCTAACAGACTGGGTTCATGCTGGGTTTGAATGAACACTACTATTACATTAGTATTTTAGTAACTCCAGTTGGGTGTACTAAATTCCTTTTTGTGGCACAAGTATTATTAATAGTGTTGTCTGGATAAAGACTGCCTATTGATTAACAATTGTAGACAGATCACTTAAAAAGTGTTTAGCAATTTATATTCTTGATACCCAAAGTCACCAAAATGGTACGCTATTATTATTTTTACTCCGGAAAGTAATTGTTAGGATTTTCAAATATGTGTATTTAGATTTTTTTGTTGTTGTTCTAGGTTGTATGTACCTTGAAGGAATTTAATAAGTACAGAGAATATCTTACGAGTTTAAAACTAGGTTTTGAAAGAAAGTACATAAAAGAATAGGTAATTTAAACACTTAAATCTGGTTTCTTTACAAAGGGTTTGAAAGAAAGGTTTGTTTGTATGCGCAGTACTTTCTTATAATATTTCTACCTTTAGTTTTAACAAACTAACTTTTGCAAATGAAAATTTAGAGCAGGGATTAAACAATATTTTGAACTTGCTCTACTGGGCCAAGAAAGGGAAAGTGATTGATATGCCAGTGGTTGCTAGCATAACTGATGAATTAAATTGCTACTCACATGTCCCCTCTGCCTGAGCTGAGGCCAATAGGAATAGTCCATTGTGGTAGCAAGATTCCTAAGCTAGAAGACAAACCAGTTTGAGCAACAGGAACAGTATGGGTAGTTACAGCCGGCAGTGCGGACACGTGCATGGCAGCACGCCCGTCGTCGAGGCCCCCACCGGAGCTCCAGCCTTTGGGGAAGGGGGCAGGGCTAGCCACAGGCGGGGCTCCTGGGCCATAACTGTCCCGTACCAGATGCCTCAGCGTCCTGGCGCAGCCGGAGGTTCGGGCTCCTCTGCCCCCAAGCGGCTGCGGGGCGGCGGAGAGGAGCTGGAGGGCGGGAAGCGGGAGGGCTTCGGGGCTGTTAGGGAGAGGTCCTTAGGGCCTGAGTGTGGGACTCTCTGGGTTTTTTTGGTTGGAGTAGAAGTAGCTGGGTCTACACTAAATGAGTCATAGCCAAAAGGAAAGACAAAACTCTCCAATTGTCTCTCACAGGGTGCCCACAAAACCCACTTTCCAGGGGTGAGAGTGGCCCGACTACTGATCTCCCTCTTGGGGTCAAGTTGCCCGTGATCCCAGGAAGCAATAGTTTGTACTGTACAACAATGTTAAGTGCAAAGGTAATTTTTAACTATCTTACTTTAAAAATTTTTTCTACTTGCCGTTAAAATTCAGGTGCTCCATCATGCAAAATACATTAAGGGAATTTGCACTAACAGTCACCAGAAAACAAAAAGCCCACAGCAAACCTAAAGTATTGTTTAGCATGTATATATGTAACAACTTCAATCTTTCAAGATTCTTTCTGCTCACAGCCCCTAATATAATTTGTATTGCCCTTGGTTTGCATAATTTCACTCAACAGTATAATTTTATAATTTAAATCATACTGGGTTACAGTGTGCACTTCACTCAAACCTTTTCATGTCTTTGTTTCTCTAGGCTAAGCTGTACCCTCAGATCTCCCCAGTCACTGAAGGAGGTTCAGTACATTCTTTTTGAGTGGTTGCTTTCCTCAGTATTGGGAAAAAATTAAGAATTCTGAGTGACCACCTTTCACTGAAGCATTTTCAAAGAACATTAGAAACATTTTAATTAGAATTATAGGATTCATCTATCTTTTAAGTAGTCCCTAAAGCTTTGTGTCATTTAATGTGTATGTCAGGATGCAAAATATGCCAATAAGGTGGGAAAGTATATATATCAAACTCTTGCATGTAATACCTGGTTTTCACCTTTCAGAAAGAAGGAAGGAATCTTACTCCTGAACCAATACATTACTTCACTGACAGAATTAGGAGTTCATCTTCATACAACCAAGAAAATTTGATTTCATATGCTGGGTATGTGAAATTAAAGCAATATACATATAGAAATCTGAGATGAAAGTAATGCTTATGGGAAGAATATGGTGCTCAGTAAAACCATGGGCAACTCTTCAGCCATAGACCTTCCCTCAACTCCTCATTATTCTTCCTCCCCTTAGCTACCCACTGTGGACACTTCTTAAAGTGTCCCTTCACAACATGATGGCCCATTTCTAGTTCTCTGGTCTATACGTCCTTTCTAGAACTGCAGGGTCTTGGATCAAGAATTTGCTAGTGTGTTTTGTTTTTGTTTTAACCTGGGAGATAGACACTGGGTCACAACAGTAACTGCACTATTAACCAAAGGTTCCCACTCAACTCTCTTAAGTAGCTAAATGTTCCAGTGTGTATAACTTCCTATAAGAAGAATCCAAAGAAGAGAAGGAGCAGTGTAAGCTTAAGCATTCAGAGACCAATTCTCTGAATTGGTCTAACAATGTGCCGTAGTTATTTGTTCCGCTATTGAGGAACAATAACCATGTTGAGGTATCATCAGAAGACTTTTATCTCAGCTCCTTCCTCTACCGAATAAGGTATCCTCTGTAGGAAAGGAGTATAGCATGAGTTTCAAATTTCAATGGAATGTCTACCTGTATAACAAATAATGTTATGTCAGCCATTTCAAGACATCAAATTTTGTCAACCACGTATGATAATATCTAAGTACAGGAAAAAACCTTCAGAAGATGGTGGGTTCTGTTTATAGAAATATTGTGCAAATGTCTGACTCTCCTGTTTCAATACAGAAAAGTATAGTCAGCCAAAGCCCAATTATGGTTGACCAAACAGCCAGTTTCATTATCCAAGAGATTATTGAAAATCATCTTCCAACCATTTTGGAGTGGAGAAGGTTTACCTAATCCAAGGACTCCATTGTATGCAGCATCACCTATGGTTAATCAGGTTCTCAATGAAGTCACAGAGTCACCTGGACCCCAGATGCCTTCACCCTTATGTACTGACCCTGATACTTTTGTTGGGGAAATTGTTGCCAGACTTTTATCAAAGGTTTTCGGTCCAAAGCGTAACACTGAAATTGAGCTGGAAAATATGACCCCAAAAATAGTATGCTCTATAAATAACCATGTGGACAAAGCCAAAGTTCGCATTCTATGTGATGATAAAGAGCAGCCTTACCCTTCTGTAGATACAGATATTGTGGATTAAGTTGTCACCTCAGTTTATAGAAATGTTTTAAAACAGCATGGGCTAGACCCTGAGGTTTGTAAAGAGTCTGAAGACACTAGTACTTTTGCAGACAATATTGCCAATTTAATCATAGCAGCTATTTCACGTTACTTTCTTCATCCACTGTTCTATTTCAACCGCTAAAAATATTGTTCTGGACAGCCTTAGTAACATCAGTAAATCTACCAAGCCATGTCAGAGTTTATTTCCATATAACACCTTGCTATCATACACATTTTTAGAAGACGTGACCAGAGTACTATTATCTAGAATCTTTTCTTCTGAAACTACCATTGTTCCAAAGAAACCACCAAAGACAGTCAAGATTGAATTTCAATGAAATTGCTTCAAATACGATCACTGACATTAGGACAAAAATTTCCCAACATGAAATTCGATTTTCAAAAAATAAAGAAGAAACCAAGTTTGTTTATTCAGAAGATGATGTTCAGCATCTTGTTGACAAAGTATTAAAAAAAATTTCACAAAACTCTGAGTCTCAAGAATTAGTTGAGCAAAACATCACAACCGATGATGATGTTCTTATTGAGAGAGTAGCAGGTTTTATCATTAAACATATGTCAGCAACATCTTCAGCCATTTGTGGATGGAAAGTCATTACCTTGTTCATATACATATTTTGGTGAAGAAAGGAGGCAGTGGTTTTATGTAAAAGATTCAGAAAATGAACTGTTTGATAAAGCTGAAAAAGTCATACATTCGATAGCAGAGGCATTCTCAAAAGCTCAAGTTAGCATTCTAGAGAATGCTGAGAAACAATTGTGTTTGCCTCCAGTGGAGAAAGGCATAGTTAAAAACATTATTGACACAGTGCATAGCAAAGTTCTACAAGAATATGAAATGAAAATAATGCCCAATAAAGATTTTCTACATGACACAGGGACACTGGCTGCAAGGATAACCAAAACCATCCTGGCTGAAACTTTTGACTTCCAAATTCATCCAAATCTTATACAAAAGCTTCCTTTTAAGTCTCACTCCAAACTCAGTACTAATGTTTTGATAAAGAGAGTTCAGTGTGATATCACTAAATCGAGATACCAAAGACAAGCTTCATCAACATACACTATGTTAACACATACTCATTTCAAAACAATTGTCACTAAGATTTATAAGATTTATCTGAGCTGTGTCCCTTGGCCTCCAGTACAGAACACCCAGATTACTTCTCAATCAGACAATACAGTTATGAAACTGATGAATGAAATCATGTCAGTAATTTCAACACATGCAATATGAACAATTAAACACGGGAATGAAAAAAAATGTATGATTTCAGAAAAAGATAGTCTATAGTTGATGCCATTTATGCTGATCTTTCTTATTCAGATCTATACCAGTCTCTTACAAAAGTTAAATATGTATAAGTAACATACCTGTTTCAAAAATAGCAAGCTTTGTAATAAAAGAAATTTTTAACCACCATCTTTAGTCATTTTTATCTGCAGATAAAACTCTCAGCTGCAGTTGAGCGAATTTATAAACAGAAAGCAATAGATCCTAAACAAGGAGAGTTGTCTTTCATTGTGAACTCAGCTATCTTTGTAGAAGAAGTAATTTCTGAGCCTTTATGTAAACCCCTTTATGCATTCTCACATAATGTCTTGGCTGCTGAAAACCCAGACACAGTAAAAGTCAAAATTACTGGCATTGTTACAACATTAGTAAAATGAATTGTTCTGGAAATCACCACATCAGAGATTTTATTTGTAGAGTACTTTGATGGTGACACGTGCTCTTCAGAAGGGTTTAGAGAAATGGTACAGAAACCAGTCAACCTAATTTATGAAAAAATATTACATGAATATAAATCTCTGATTCAAGTACATTATTGGGCTATACAGAGTGACACTATTTGTTTTGGAAGGAAAATATATCATTTGCTATTGGAAGAAATTTATGATTATCAGGTACAGTCATTAGTTCCAGGAGAATTAGTTCCTTCTTCCGATTCTTCCCCTCAAGCTGATAATATCAGAAATGTACTCAACTTTATCATGAAGGACAGCCATACATGCGTTACTGTGCTGCCTCATCCTCTTTTAGAAGATATGATTTACAAGCTTCCAGTGCACATCTTCCCTTCAACTGAAGCTGACAGTGAACCAGAAGAGGAAGAAGTTTCACCAGATTATGAGTTTGTGGATGCAGTTTCAAAACTGACTGATGAAATTATCAAAGAAATTTCTGAATATGAGATCCATCTTGCTACAGCAGAAGAGAATGCAGAAAGTATACAGTTAGAAGTGACTGAGAATTTGGTTGACTCTATATGTAATAATATTTTTTAAAAATCTGAATTTCAAGCCGAAGTACAGGAAGATGCAAAGAAAAAAGGAGGCTCATTCCTCAGTAAAATAGCTGGCTTCATTATGAGGGAGATCATGGATCATCATTTGCAGCCATTTGTACATGGTAAAGAGTCATCTTCCAGGGACTCTGATTATGACCAGGTCTCTGTACTTTCTAAACCTGGTAAAGAAAAGATACCACCTTCTCTATATTCAGTTACATTTCTGGAAGATGTAATCATTGACTTTGCTCACAAATTTTATTCTCTTCAAAGCGTTACTGAAGATTCTAAGAAAATACAAATGCCAGAACCAGACATTGTGGACTTCGCTATAAAATTTGCAGACTGTCTGACAGGAGAATTAAGGAAAAGTGAAATTAAAGTTCTACCGAATGCTGAAGAAGTGTTTTCTTTTCCACCAATTGATAAAGAGACAGTTGATAAGATCCCCGATTTTGTGCATAATCAATTCATAGCAAACTATGGATCTAATGATGTTCAGAAGGATGATAAAAATAACATTGCTATAGAAATGTTACTGCTTTAGCCCAGAAGGCAATCTCTGCATTCAAAATTCAACCACTTTTTTCAGGAGATGGGTCTTCTACCTTCTTTTCATTTCTAAATCCAGATAACATCAACCAGAGGATTCAATGCCTAACAGAGAAAATTTCTACACCAGTAAACAGATGCTTAAAAGGGAACCAACTTGCTTTACCAACACAATCATATAAACATACTTCTCTAAAGTCAGACCAGAAAAATTCACTGAACACATTGGAAAGAGATAGAAGTGCAATGAGTAGAAAGAAAGGTTTCAAAGGTGAGGAGACATCAATGAAAAAAGGCAACATCCAAGATCCGATAGTTACCGCTATAGCTGGAATCATGAAAAATAATGTGGTTAACCTGTTATCAGAGTCAGCTGCAGGTGTGGCAGACAAAAAGAAGGAAAATTAAATGGGAATTTCAATTAAAAAAATACAATGAGAATATATCAAAAGTTACTTCAACTACTAGTATGAAAAGTAAAGATACAAAAGGACCCAGACTTAAGACTAACACATAAAAATAAAGACACTGAGAAGAAAAGTACATAGCTCCAGAATCTGAGGAAAGCCAAGGTAATGAGGCACACACACAATTTCCAGCAGCTACTAATGATATAGAACATGAGGAGAAACCTGGAGCAGATTTTGAAACAGACAGCGAAAAGATTAACAGACTAAGAGAAAATTCATTAAAAAAAGGAGACAAGCTCTTTCATTTATCTTCTTTGGCATCTAAAGTGAGAAATACAGAGACCACAACAGAGAAAATTTTGAAAGCAGGTACCCCAAAAACAAATGGAGTGGAAAGACAAGCCTCTACATCTCAAATAGCTGTAAATGAGGAACAATATTCAGATTACAAACATGTTCAAAATATCATTGAAAATACTTATGATGATATCTTAGAAATATATCATTCTCAAGGATCCACAGATGATTCACATGTCCAAAGTCCCCCAGTGATAGGTCACTGTAGGTAATTCAGGAGGTTGGCAAGGATACTGCACAGTCTGTTTCAACAAAGGATCTATACCTCTCAATTAGCAAAAATTTCCCTGCCATAGAGAAAGAGGGAGAGAAAGAGAGAGAAAGAGAAATTGAAAGTAAAGGAGATTAAAATTGAACCTAGTAAAACAAATACTTATCAGTACCAACCAAAACATAAACCTGGAATTTTTCCTGCTAAGTTTTTAGAAGATATTATCACTGACATGATTAACAAATTGACCTTTCTTCCTCAACAGAAACACAAATGTGTGAAAGATGTCAAAATGTAAGTGATGATGAAAATCAAATGGAACTGTATGAAACAGCTATGAAACTTATTGATTCACTGTTAAAGGAGTTTTCAGATGCTCAAATTTAGGTATTTAGAACAGATCCGGAAAATCAGTATCTTCCATTAGTAGAAAACATGTCATCATCAGTTCCTAAAGTACTTTCCGGGCATAAAGAGTCAACTCAGAGAAGCATCACCTAGCATTAAGAAAACTGTGAATAAAATTCCACATATACACAAAATGACTAAAAACTCCTCCTTAAACAAGATACCTGTCCTAAATAACATACCAGCAATCGATCAAGCCAATCGATTGGTCAACGAAGTTGTTCACTCTTCTGTATGCAATATTTTGAAGGAATATAGGTCTCAAGACTCCATTCGTAAGACTATAAAAACTAATGGGGAAAGTATAGCAAGACAACTAACTAGTGCACTGATAAATGAAATTTTTCAACAGTAGCTTAATTTTATATTTTGTGATGAGATTCCACCTTTAGCATGTTTGCCTCTCGAATCTAAGGATTTTGTTAAAAAGATCCAAAAAAGTGGTTAAAAGAGCCAGCAAAGAATGTCAGGCATTGTCACCATATACCGTCATGCTGCTTCAATAATTTTGAGAGAATGTGATTTCTGCTCTCTTATCTAAAATTTTCTCAACTGTGTCTAACACCAAAGCAGAAACGTCTGAGGGCAAAGGGTTCACAGAACAGGATTTCCTTCAAAT
The DNA here is from genome assembly GCF_040802235.1 of Manis javanica. Classification (NCBI taxonomy): domain Eukaryota; kingdom Metazoa; phylum Chordata; class Mammalia; order Pholidota; family Manidae; genus Manis; species Manis javanica. The sequence continues at coordinate 48,274,710 of NC_133167.1, read as the reverse complement.
GAAGTTATTAAGTACATTACAACAGAGATCTCCAAACATGATATGATTATACAGTATGTGGACTCCTTATATCCCAATGATGATGAAATTATTCAATCAGTGGTTCATTCCATTTATAATAATCTGTCACAGTATGGGTCACAAGAGATTATACAAAATTGTGTATCCAGTGGATGCAGAATCCCTTCTGCGGGAGTCCAGCTCCAGCCTAGGGGTGGGATGCCTGAAGATGCAGGATGGAGTTGGCGTATGGAGAGACAGGACACAGAGTCAGTTGGAGGAGGCCTCACGACAAAGTGCCGATGACAGCTTTATGTAGATCATTTTGCACAAGGATGTGATTATTTTTTATTTCTTCTTTCGATTAACAAGCATAGGCAAGCTTTCTTCTTTCTGTTTCTTTCTAATCTATACATGGTTAGCCAAGTGTTAGACAGGTGATCTTTTTTCTGTTCCTTGACGTAAACTTTTCCTAGCAACATGAACTCTATTGTGTCTCTCGTTGCTATGCAAAGTGGTTTCTGAGTAATGCAAGTGACCACAGAAACGTGCAGCATGTAGCAGTGACTATGGAGTCTATCGGCTCAGGGTGAAATACAGGTCACTCACTGCTACAGTTAGCTAGGCAGGTATCATTATCTATATTTCTAATGCAATGGGTCCCGGTCCCCTCATAATATTTATTCTATCATAGGTAGATGTAAGATAAAGATAGAAAGCATGATTTAGTGCTGTTAGAAGGCAAGTATAGATGATCAGGTCTGTGCCTATATACCAGGTATTGATCCAAGCTAGACAAGGGCAACAAAACATCCACAGGTGTAGACAATTTCTCCCAACACTGGGGGGGTGAGGTTCTAAGCCTCACCTCTGTTGGCCCCCATTTTCTCACCTGATGGCCCCCCTGCGACTGTGCCTGTCTTAGGTTGTTCCTCCCATGAGGAATCTTACCCGTCTCTGGCTAACCAGCCATCTCCTAGGGCCATACAGGGAGATGTAAAGCTGGTAAGTGAGAGAGAAGCAATATTCTTTGAAAATTTAAGCTTTTTACTTCTTTGCAGATTTATGCCCTGTGGCTTCCAGGCCCAGCACTTGTCTTGACGTATCTTTACCTCTTGGAAAAATTATGGTACTCGGTAATTCCAAATATGAGGCACAGCTTCTAGTAAAAGGCTGTAATTAGGAAGGAAGAAGAAAAGCTATAGAAGTAGCAGATGGAAGGAAACATGAGAAGATGGATTAAGTGTCAGACAGGGATATTCCATTCAGTATTCCCCTATAATTCTATTTCTCTAATTTTCCTATATAACTCTTCATCACTAATTTCACTAGCATTGCAAACAAGGGGGGCATTCCCACTTAGGTGGAAATGGGATAGTCAATGTTTGACTAGCTACCTACAGGTTTTGGTATTCTATGCCAAGATTGCCATCTGGCCTCTGCGTGTTCTATTCTTCAGGAGCACTGTCCTTAAAAGCTTCTGGGAAGTTTATGTTCTCCTCCTTTCCGTGCTGCTTACAAAAGTTTAGCTTAGTCTTTGGCAAAAATGCAAGCAAAAGCAAAGCCAATAGTATAATGGAGAAAAACAAAATCAAGGTGGGTAATAGGGGGAGCCAGCTGTGAAGGCCCCTGCTTTGCTACACAGCTTGAGTAGCATGGCTCCCGGCACCTTTCTGAAACCACAGTTGACTTGATTCTAAAAAGAAGTGTCCGGCAATCAGCTGCAGAACTATTTTTCTGGAGAGCTAACTCCATATCAGTGTTCAGAAGTTAACTACATTGTCGAAAATATTCTTAAAGATGTTATCCCAACTGCTGATGCTCCCCAGCCTCAACAATCACATGCTCATATGCTGCCTTCTGATGTAGTAGAAGAAACTGCTTTTTTTTGTCAATTTTTATTGAAGCTTTTGTCTATGTTTCCAACAGTAGATAAGGAAAGAACCAAATCTGGAGAAACTGAAATGCAAAAGATGACCTCAAAAATATTAAATTCAAAGAAATAATCAATCCTCCCATGTTTCCTTCCATATGCTACATCTGTAGCTTTTCTTCTTTCTTCCTAATTACAACCCTTAAATAGAATACGTGCCTCATATCGAATTTACCGAGTATCATAATTCCTCCAGGTGGTAAAGATACCTCAAGACAAGTGCTGGGCATAGAAGCCACAGGGCATAAATCTGCAAAGAAGTAAAAAGCTAACCTTTTCAAACAATATGGCTTCTCTCTCACTTACCAACTTTACACTTCCCTGTATGGCCCCGGAAGATGACTGGTTAGCCAGAGACGGGTAAGATTCCTCAAGGGAGGAACAACCTAAGACAGGCACAGTGGCAGGGGGGCCATCAGGTGAGAATTTGGGGATCAACAGAGGTGAGGCTCAGAACCTCACCCCCCCTGCTTTGAGAGAAATCTTCTGCATCCGTGGATGTTTTGCTGCCCTTGTCTAGCCTGGAGTAATACTTAGTCCATAGGCACACACCTGATCATCTGATCATCTACATTTGCCCTCTTACAGCACTCAACTATGTTTTCTACCTTTATCTTGCATCTACCTACCACTTCAGCATTTTATTAAAAATAAAAATAATAATAATAATAGAGGGAGAAATGTGGGATCAACATATAAATCAAGTACAAAAATCAAATGAATATTCATATTTGACCTGATTGTTTATAGGTCATAATGCGTGATCAAAACCGAAAGTTTCTGTGATGAATGCCCTTGTACTGTTCACCATGTAAGAATTTATTCACTATGTAAGAATTCGTTCACCATGTAAGAACTTGTTCGTTATGCTTCAGAAGATTGGAGACTGACGAGAATTAGACTTGAGATGGATTAATGATTGTACATTGAGCATTGACCCCCCTATACTGAATTTTATTGTTGTTAACAACCATTTGATCAATAAATATGAGCGATGCCCTCTCAAAAAAAAAAAATTTAAATTCAATACAAGAATTTATCTCCAAAAGTAAGATAAAACTTGTATCACCAGCCAAGGAATTGCCTACTGTACCTTCAGCTGACAATGAAACTATTGAAAAAAATAGTTAACTCGATTTATACTAGTGTTTTAAAGCACTCTGGCTCACACACCTCTATATTGAAAGATTTAATGGGTAAGAGCATTGGCCCTTTCTGATATAATAGGTTTTTTAATGGTGAAGGAAATTTCCAATTCTGAATTTCAACCTAAAGTGGAGGAAGAAGTATCAAAGTCAGAATTAGTTTTGGAAGCTGTCAAAATTATGGAAAAAGTGGTCAAAAGTGTTGATAAGTTTAAGTCCCCCATCCAAAAAAGATCTATGTTAGATACTACAACTTTAGAGGAAGCTTTGGCTTTGTTCTTGGCTAAAATTGTAACATTGCCAAGTGTCTCAAGCAAAGATGCAAAAAACTTGTCAAAGCCTGAGTTAAATAAAATTGCACCTCAACTGACAAAATCTGTGGCAGCTGAAATTTCCAAAAATAATATTAATCTTGTTTCTGCTGATCCTGAAGAACACTTCTGAAATCCAGAAAGCATAGAAATCATTTCTCAGGTTACTGATTCTATTTATAGTGATATACTGCAACAATCTGGAGCCCATAAAGATCTTTATTACAACATAAAAGGTACAAACAGAGCCTTCCCGAAGAAAGTGGCTAGTTTGATTATTAATGGAGTTTCAAATCTTCGATCAGATACAGTTAGGTTAAAGAATTCAAGTGCTGATCTCTTTGGAGATCAAGCCATTAATAGAATTCACAGAAGTATGCTGACTAAATGATCCCTGACTTAGAAAAAGGAGAGTCGGATCGAGATTCAATTGAAGATGAGTCACCAATTAAAATAGTCCCACTTATTAGGAAGAGACGCCAGTCAAAACAGATCCTGACATTATCTCAGAACACTTAGCAGTAATTTTGGGGAAAACTCAACCTCTTGAAAAACTTGAGATGGACTGTTTAAGAAAAACTGGACATAGCATAGAAGAGCTAAGAAGTGCATCAATAAATGGGAGAAGTGTCTCTTCTTCAGACACATCTAATTTAGGAAAGATAAAGAAAGGAACACATACTTCATTGACTAAGACAGGACGATTGGATTTAAAAACCCTAGAGGTAAGTGCAAAAGCAGTAACAAAACATTAAAATTAAAATTCAAAATACAAGTGAATAGAGAGGCATAATTGTTCTGTGATTCCCTTCTTCAAACAGGTATATGGAAATGCATTTTTTCTTATTGCCCCGCACTCTATGAGAATTGGTTACACTTGTTCATCCATAAAGTCATGTAACTTACTGGGACTTGCCACATCAGCTCTGTGGCTCACTCTCAAGGTCTCAGGCTAGTTTTCCTAAGACTATCAGTTTAAACTGGCTTTTAAAAGAAAAATTATGGGAACACAGGGACATACACTCAGTAGTAAAACCAGGCTGACTAAAATTATGATCTTCGTTTGAAAATTCAGAAAAGCAATCTCATATAGTTCCTGTAGTTTTTTATTGTGGGTTATCTAATGGTATCTTCAAGGGCCAGTTAATACAATATCAGGATATGTGAACTCTCAAAATTTAGCTAAAATAGTTTTAATTTCTCAAACTTATGGCTCTACACAGTACTTTTTACTTTTAGCAACATTCATCAACAAACATTAGACTGCAGACACTTAGATTATACTTATTATCTCACTTTAATTAGGCTTCCTCAGTTTTTCTATACTCTCAAGAAGCACCCAGTTTCTTTCCTCTTCTATCCTTGTTCAAGACCCAGCAGCCTATGTACTCCCATTTTTATGAACCCAACGTTCAAAAATCCATCAACATCATCCACCACATAAACAAAAAGACGGACAGAAACCATATGATCATTTCCAAAGATGCTGAAAAAGCATTCAACAAAATTCAACATCCATTCATGATACAAACTCCAAACAGAACGGGTATACAGGGCAATATAATAAAGGCCATATATGAAAAACCCACAGACAATGTCATTCTGAACAGCAGGAAGCTGAAAGCTTTTCCTCTAAGATCAGGAACAAGACAGGGATGCCCACTCTCCCCACTGTAATTCAACATAGTACTGGAGGTCCTAGCCACAGCAATCAGACAAAACAAAGAAATACAAGGCATCCAGATTGGTAAAGAGGAAGTCAAACTGTCACTATTTGCAGATGACATGATATGGTACATAAAAAACCCTAAAGACATCATTCCAAAACTACTAGAACTAATATCTGAATTCAGCAAAGTTGCAGGATACACAGTTAATACACAGAAGTCTGTTGCTTTCCTATACAATAATGACAAATTAAGAGAAAAAGAAATGAGGAAAACAATTCCATTCACAATAGCATAAAAAAGAATAAAATACCTAGGAATAAATCTAACCAAGCAAATCAGAAACCTATACCATGAAAACTACAAGAAACTATTAAGAGAAATTAAAGAGGACACTAACAAATGGAAACTCATTCCATGCTCTTGGCTAGGAAGAATTAATATTGTCAAAATAGCCATCCTGCCCAAAGCAATCTAGAGATTCAATGCAATGCCTATAAAAATACCAGCAACATTCTTCAACGAACTGGAACAAATAGTTTTAAAATTCATGTGGAACCACAAAAGACACCAAATAGCCAAAGCAATCCTAATAAGGAAGAATAAAGCAGGGGGCATCTCGCTTCCCAACTTCAAGCTCTACTACAAAGTAACAATAATCAAGACAATTTAGTACTGGCACAAGAACAGACGCACAGACCAGTGGAACAGAACAGACTCCAGAAATAAACCCAAACATACACGGTCAACTAATATATGATAAAGGAGCCATGGACATACAATGGCAAAATGACAGCCTCTTCAACAGACGGTGCTGGTAAAACTGGACAGCTACATGTAAGAGAATGAAACTGGATCACTGTCTAACCCCATATAAAAAAGCAAATTCAAAATGGATCAAAGACCTGAATGTAAGTCATGAAGCCATAAAACTCCTAGAAAAAAACATAGGCAAAAATCTCTTGGACATAAACATGAGCGACTTCTTCATGAACATATCTCCCCGGGCAAGGGAAACAAAAGCAAAAATGAACAAGTGGGACAATATGAAGCTGAAAAGCTTCTGTACAGGAAAGGACACCACCAATAGAACAAAAAGGCATCCTACAGTATGGGAGAATATATTCATAAATGACAGATACGATAAAGTGTTGACATCCAAAATATATAAAGAGCTCACGCATCTCACAAACAAAAAGCAAATAATCCAATCCAAAAATGGGCAGAGGAGTTCAACAGACAGTTCTCCAAAGAAGAAATTCAGATGGTCAACAGACACATGAAAAGATTCTCCACATCACTAGTCATCAGAGAAAAGCAAATTAAAACCACAATGAGGTATTACCTCACACCAGTAAGGATCGCCACCATCCAAAAGACAAACAACAACAAATGTTGGCAAGGTTGTGGAGAAACGGGAATCCTCCTACACTGCTGCAGGGAATGTAAATTAGTTCAACCATTGTGGAAAGCAGTATGGAGGTTCCTCAAAAAGCTCAAAAGAGAAATACCATTTGATCCAGGAATTCCACTCCTAGGAATTTACCCTAATAATGCAGCAGCCCAGTTTCAAAAACACAGGTGCACCGCTATGTTTATCGCAGCACTATTTACAATAGCCAAGAAATGGAAGCAACCTAAGTGTCCATCAGTAGATGAATGGATAAAGAAGATGTGGTACATATACACAATGGAGTATTATTCAGCCATCAGAAGAAAACAAATCCTACCATTTGCAACAACATGGATGGAGCTAGAGGGTATTATGCTTAGTGAAATAAGCCAGGCGGAGAAAGACAAGTACCAAATGATTTTACTCATATGTGGTGTATAAGAACAAAGAAAAAACTGAAGGAACAAAACAGCAGCAGTCTCACAGAACCCAAGAATGGACTAACAGTTACCAAAGGGAAAGGGACTGACGAGGATGGGTGCAAAGGGAGGGATAAGGGGGTGCGAGGAGAGAGGGGCCATTAAGATAAGCATGTATAATGTGGCGGGGGGCATGGGGAGGGGTGTGCAACACACAGAAGACAAGTAGTGATTCTACAGCATCTGACTACACTGATGCACAGTGACTATAATGGGGTTTGAGCGGGGGACTTGCTGAAGGGGTGTCTAGTAAACATAATGTTCCTCATGTAATGGTAGATTAATGATATCAAAAACAAAAGATTAGTGTGGAGTTTGAGGTAACTCAACCTCTCTATCATTAACACTACTCATGACTCAAATACATGAAAGCAAGAAAACAGAGTAAACGAACCTTCCTACCTTGACAACTTGTGGTTTTTCCAAATTTGTCTGCTTTCTCCATGTCCACACACTGTCCACTGGGATAGCCTGTCTTCTGACCTACCTCCCTGCCTATTATACAAAGCCCTGAAATCAGCATTTCCATTTTAAAGTAAAGACTAGGGGAAAATAGTACTACATAATTCTAGGGAGGTCACCCATGACAACTAGCTCTACTAATCACCCCAGATGTTTAGCTATACATCCATAAACATAGAATACCAAACATCACTACATGTTTGAGCAAAATCAATTCTCTGAAAGCTGCGTTTTTTAAATCAGCCATCAAGGCATTAAACTCTTAACCAGCATTACAGAGAAAAACATAAATATAACAAATTTGTTCAATGTAAAAAATATAATTAACAAAAGTAACTAAGGGCAAGGAGTATGTGCTAAATTCTTCCTCATTCATACTAATAACAGTGTTACTAAAAGTTCATGTGCATAATGGGATTAAGCAGAAAGTATTTAGAAACTTTTTAAAAAATTTGACAGTGATTTTATGAGTAAAACCTCATAATCTACTTGCTGGAAAGTCAACAAATCCTACCTCAAGGTCAATAAATCAAGAAATAAGAACTGTTAAGAACTAAAAAACAAATTGCTCAGATTTATTCCCCTCAGTCAGGACCTAGGGGTTCTAGAAGGAATTATATTACAGTGGTTCTCATTCAGCATTATGTCTGTGTGTTTCTATTTTCCCTATATTTTGTGAACTTCTTAGGAGCAGAAACTAATAATTTTACCCCCCTGTGCATATGAGTCATTTATTATATCTACTAAAGGAAATTAAAACCAAAAATCTTAATTGAATAAATGCAATACTTAAAAAAAGTCATTAAAAACAAAACAATTTAATTTTGACAGCTATGTTAAGAGGAAATATTATGCAGACCATGAGCTTTGGAGTTAGCCTGGATTCTTTGTCACTGACTAGCTGTGTGGACTAAGTTTTAGATTCCTCATCTTAAGACACACTACCTACACTGACAGAGTTAGTATGAGGAATGAATGAGCTAACTGTACATAGAAGGCTCAGCACAGTGCTTGGCATAGAAGTAATGCATGTTACCTGTCATTTTTCTAAAAAACTTAAAACCTGAAGGGTAATCACAAACCCAACCCATTTTACTTACAGATAATCCACTTTTCCATTGGATCTAAAGAGAGATATTCACAAGGCATCTTAAAAAGACAAAACATAAATTCATGGTTAAAAGATATTTTTAAAAATCCATATTTAGTCACTTTCCTTGTCTTTCACCTGAAAATTCTTACTATGTAAATTTTTAGCTCAAATACCACACAAATTTGACAAGTTGGATAAAAGTTTCATAACCTGTATTTAAACCTGCAGTCCATAACAGGCAATGAGAGTTGTGCCCTTTCACATTTACACAACCCTGAAACCTCTCTTTGAAAAATACTATTGCTAAATTGTCTTCGATCTTCTAAGTGAGAAATTCCAAATTTCCCAAATCTACTCAGTTTGCATATTCCAAAGGAACAGCATTGTAACCAAGTTAATAAAAAGATTTATGTACACAGATGCTATCTCACCCAAATCGGTAATTACATATGTGTATGTTTTACATTTGCATACCATCTATATTAATATACAGAGAAAAAGACTGAGGAAAAATAGAATAACAATTTTCTGTAGTTAAATAAGATTTGGGTGATATTTGTTTCCTTATAATTTTCTGCATCTTCCAAATTTTCTACAATAGAACAAAACAAACACTTAAAAGAAAGTACTCTTACAACTAATGGTATTAAGTTAACATCAGAATCTACGAATAAAAAAACCTAAATAGTATGACTTAACTACTGAGCATTTTACAATGCTTTACTGATAGGTTAATACTAATTAGAAGAAAAACTCCAAGACCATTGCTTAACTGCTATTTTTTTGTAAAAATCAACTATTTTTATCCAAAAAGGGAAATATGGACCCATACAGTCTCAGACTGTGCAGGATTGAGCATTGTACCGGGTGCACTGATGAGACTCAGTAATTGGGCGTTTCTTCACTGGTCAGCTGACAGATTCCTTCGAGGATACACCATCTGAAGAGAACTTAGTGCATCTGAAAGAGACTAATTAAAACAGGAGAAAAGAAAGTTAAGGAATAAAATGTTTTTTTCTTTTTCAATTAAATTCAAGCTACAAACTATTGTGCATTTCTAACTGTACCATCCTAAGACAAAGAACCTATTTACAACTATGCTCCATATAACAACTGAGGTGGGTCCTGGCTACCCACTTCTAGATCTTTTTTTTTTTTTAATTTCATAAAGCTCTGTATTCCTGGAAAGGAACTTAGCTCAGGAAATGTTACTTTCTTAAAAGTTAAAATGTTTGGCTTGGGATCTTTATTTCAAAAGGAGTGGAGAGCCTAGTGTCATCCATCTCTGTATCATTTTCTACTCTGCTGGCTCTCAGTGAAAGAAAAAGCTAGTAGGGTTATATTACTAAATTAACAGAGTTCAACATGTTTCCTGGTTCTCCAAAGAATGCCTTATAAAAATAATTCACTGCATTCTCTTAATTACTTCTATTTGCCATTTAGTCTATTAATTACAGCTCTATCATCAAGGTATTTACTGCCTCACCTCATTTACTCTTTGCTTGTTTTTAACTGTCCTTTGATATTCATCCTGCCTCCTAAAAATTCTGTACAGAGTGATTCTTTCATCTGGCTGCACATAGACTGCCAGAGGTGTTTGTTCAGAATAGAGATTCCAGGACTGTATCTAAAACCTAGTGAACCAGAACCTCTGGGAGTAGAACCCAGGAATCTATGTTTTTATTACATTCTACCAATGATTCTGAGTATGTTTCAAAATTAAATTAATTTTAACAAATCCTAGCAAATACCTGGCTGCCTTTCTATCAAAACTGTGAGATACCATAGAACATGGTAAAAATCAAAACTGGGATATAACTGGTCTAATCCAAATGGATAACTCTCCTCAAGAAATTATTAATAGTCATGCTCAGTGAAATAAGTCAGGCATAGAAAGACAAATACCAAATGATTTCCCTCATTTGTGGAGTATAACAATGAAGCAAAACTGAAGGAAAAAAATAGCAGACTCACAGACTCCAAGGAGGGACTAGTGGTTATCAAAGGGGAGCGGTGGGGGAGGAAGAAGGGGATTGTGGGGTATCATGATTGGTGCACATGGTGTGTGTGGCATCATGGGGAAGACAGTGTAGCACAGAGAAGACAAGTAGGGACTCTGTGACATCTTCCCACACTGATGGGCAGGGACTACAATGGGGTATGGGGGTGGGGGGATTGATAATAAGAGTGAATGTAGTAACCACATTGCTTTTCTTGTGAAACCTTCATAAGAATGTGTATCAATGATACCTTAATAAAAAAAAAGAACTTATTAATAGTCTAGTGCATGCTAGTAACTATGGAGAACTTAAAAGAGATCTCACATCCTTCAAGGAAATTTTAATCACCTAAGTGGGAAAAGAACAAGTTGGATAAAATCTGAAGTGGCTAAATACACACAAGGCCATATCTGACTGGCAAAAAGTAAGTAATAGATCCAGAAAGAAAATAGGAATAGGGAGACACTCGTAGGTAAGAACACAGCACTACCAAAATCAGAGACAGATAAGTGTGATACTCTCAGCACTTTGAGAAATCCTTATACTTCCATCTATAATGATGATTTTTTACTTCAAAACTGGTTATCATCCACCAGCTTCTTCAAACTAATGATTCAACTAACTCCAAGACATCAAACCTATATAAATTTGTGGGTATAATACAGCATCTAAAGAAGTTAAACTGGAAAACCCATCCTCAGAATGTTCACAGGAGTAAGAAAATTGACAAAAAAAATCATGTTAACTAGGCCAAAAAAAACCCGTCACAGATTAATATAAAATAGTTATTATTAAAAAGTCTGTCATCAAAAAGTACAATGAACCAGTTCTTGTATCCTGACTTTTAGCTCTGGTTTTGCCACTATTGCTGCCAAATGGCTCACCTTGTCATGTCACTTCTCCATGCTTCAATTTCCTTATCTATAAATACTGAGGCTGTATGAGATCCCTACAAACTTCCTTGATGTGCTCAGAAACTATGGCTTGAATCAGTCCTATTGCAGACAAGTCATAATGGCAAGATCCCTTAGAACCAAAATTATTTCATTAAGAACTATCTTCTTATATATTATAAAAAATATACTGCAAGTTATTTCCATAAAACTCCTACAATTTTTTGTAAGAAGCTATATTTAATGTAACTAAAATGTATCAAATACTATGTATCTAAATACTTTTAATGAAACAGCTCATTTAATCCTTGTAACAACCATATGAGATAGGTACTACTATTAATCCATTTTTATAGATATCAAAACTGAGGTATAGTGAAGTCAGTTAACTTACTTGCCCAATATTACACAGTTAGTAACTGGCAGAGTTGGTATTGCACTCAGGAAGTCTCATATGAAAGTAGACATTCTCATATACTAAACTTCACTACCTCTACACCCTATACTGAAGCTAAAACTATAATGGATCAATAGATTTCTAGCTCTCTGTGTACTATTTGGAACCTAAATGATTAGTTCTTTGATTTACAATTAGATAAAACCATACACAGCTATTATTCACATGTCATTATAATTATTTTCCTAAAAGAAGTTCATCTTTATACTACCTCCTATACCTATTAAAACATGTCTAAAAATCAGCTCTTACCTTGCTATGGGGTACAAATTCTTCCATCATCTTCTTTAAAGGGTTTTCATAATCCATGATCATCTGACCAAGGCGTGGGTATTCTCGGTCACTTAAAATAGACATACCAAATTTCACTGAGTTATAAGCCATCAAATTGAAAACTTCACGAACTGTTTTAAAATGTAGGTCTACCTTGCTCCGTGGGTCATTTCATGAGCATAGTTGTATAATCCAATGATTGCCTTCCTTTCTTCAATTCAAGACAGCAGGATCATTAGTGTTGTATAGGTTATGATCAAATCTAAGTAGTTTTTTGTTAAATCAAAGTTTACAGTCTAGAAAAAAAATCAAGTTTAATTCCTTCTATTCTACAAACTTTTCAACACAAATACACACACACAACATCATGGCAACTACTCAAAGCTAGTAATCTCTGCAGTTATTTATTTTATCTTTATTTCTGAAATTCTAATTCCTTTCACCAAAAATATGCCAAATTTTGTGTTTGTGACACAGTTTTATGGATGAAATAGAGTTTACAATCACCCTATTTTAAACTGGTAACTGTTTACAAGGGTAACCAAAGCCAGAGTAAAAAGAAACACTAGAGCCAATCTCGGTAAGCAAGAACAAGGAATATTAAATATGTAAATAAAAAGGCTTGTCATGAAGTCAATAGAGACATTTTTCACTTTAACTTCTTGTACCTAGCAATTGTCTTACTAAGGAAGTCTATCAAATATGCCTTCTAAAGAGAAAAATTACTATTTACTTAACTTTAAAATTGGGCCTACTAAAATAAAACACTGAAATTAACAATATATACAACACTTATTATATTTAGTGATAATCAAACAAGTAAAAATAGAGAATGCTGTAATTCCTTACCTTAAAAAAATAGCTACAAAACAAGCCAAATAAGCAGTGCTAAAATTTTATACACTAGTCTTACAAGTTTTCTCTTAAAAAACAGTTCAGTTTCCTTAGTTCTACTAGAAACAGAACAATTGGAATTCTTTTCTGAAAATAATACTTACAATATCAAAGAAGACTTGGCAAACATCAATAGTATTCAGCAATTCACAAACATGGTCCTGAAAATAAAAGCTTCTTTTAATTTTTTACCTATGTAAATAATACTAAATTCAGAAAACACAAATAAACTGTATTTAAAATTTTAGTTCTAGAATAATTCTAATTTTATTATCTATAAGTTACAAAGGTATCTATACAATATCAATCTACCTTGAAAAGTTATATTTTTTGTATTAAAACACAACATACCTTAAATTCCATGACATCTACAAATGTGAAGTAGTATAATGCCAAATTTTTCAGAATCCCAGCATTTTCTTTCTGAAGTTGTGCAAGCTATCGCTGTAAAAACAAAATTAAAATGCATTGCTCATTGAGAACACAAATATTTAATTTTACTACATACTATCTTCTTTTATGACTGCTATATGGAAGCACAAGCTTTTAGAACAGTATTTCTAGAAGATTAAGGCTTTTTTAAAAAACCAAAATACTTGAGACAGTAACTGCTAACAGTGGTCAGCAACTGACAGTGTGAGGCTATAAAACGAATCAAAGCAGATTAGTACCAAACTGCACTACTATTAAGGAAAATAGGAAAATGTTAGGAAAAAAATAATTTTCAAATGAACTCTCTAAAAAAATTAAAACAGTTGATGAGCATGATCACATTACTAGAAGTGAAAGAAAAGAAGGTGAAAAACATTATTAACTTACACTACAAAAACAATGTCCTTTATAAGTTTGGAACTTAGCAAAAAGAACATCCAGGCAAAGCCACGTTACGCATGCAAAATAAAACGTAGATACAAACATAAAATACAGTAACAGTTCCCTGACCAGATCACAAAACACAATAATACACTAAACAAAAGCAAAAACCACAACAAAAAATAAATGAGAAAGTAGCAAAACTAGAATAAAGACACAGGTAAACATATAGAAGAGGGAAATGAGAATACAAAAGACAAATATTATTTCAATCAACTTATTGAATTTATAAAAGTCCCATGTTTTCTTTTTAAAAAACTGTTAATACAATTTTTAAAAGAATCCAGCCACATTTAATGCCCTTTATCATAAGACTGCCAGAATTCCAATAAGTCTCTAGAATCTTGATACTTTGTACTCTACAGAATAGGAACTTTCACATCATTTAGGAGCTTGTTAGAAAAGCAGAATCTCAGGCCCACCTCAGACTTACTGAATCAGAATCTGCCTTTTAACAAGATTCCCAGTTGACCTGAATGCACATTAAAGTTCAAGAAGAATTACTTATCTAGAACATGAGAAAACTAGAAAATGAGAAAGTGGTTCAAAATATCAAACTTACTATCAAAGTCTACACAATTTTGAGGCTCTCATGCAGTTCTTACTTATAAAGGAGGGTTAGGGATATAAAGTATATATAATTATACATTGTAAATGCATAATACAGTTATGTATAATTGTATTGAACCATTACTAAAAGCCAGAAAATTTACAGCAGTGAGTATGACATCAAGGGATAATAAAAAGAAAAAACTATTGAAGACTATAAAACAGCAAGCATAGCAGTCTGGTAGACCCAGCTATTGAGGGAACACTATCGAGGATAAACTGCCCTAAATACTGCAGTCCCTGAAGACATTTAAAAAATGACTGTTTGGAAAATATGCATAAATGAAGCCTCATTACTTCCTTAAATGCCAGACAAATTAAGGTATATACTTACAGTGATATATAACTGTTTCTAGCTTTATCTATGAGAGTAGCTGACTATTTTGAACAAAATGTTTCAAAATAATTCTGCTCATATGCACATTTATCATCACCACTCACATCAAGCATATAAATATTTATTTAAAAATGACTGTTTCCTCAGATTATACTACCTCAACCTTGTTCAACATTAAACATTTATGACTGTATCTTAGTCCTCCTTTCCTGCTTTTCAATACTTTAAATTTGAGTTCTGAAATACAACAAGTGACAGTAGAGTCATAATAATAGGAAAAGAAGTAAAGAGTATATATTCAGTTGCTACTGGGTTTAATTATTAATAATTATCCTAGTTTGGACAAAAAATTTCAGTATCCTAGTTTGGACAAAAAAATGACACAGAAACCATCTCATTAGGGACCTTAACAATCTTTTACATAAACCTTCATTTTACATATTAAAGAGAACCTACAGAACTTAAAAGAACCTTCCCAAAATTATATAACTACATAAGGATCGGGCTAGGATAGGAATTTTCATTTCCTTAGTCCTAATAGTGTTCTTTCTACCA
Organism: Manis javanica; assembly: GCF_040802235.1. NCBI lineage: Eukaryota > Metazoa > Chordata > Mammalia > Pholidota > Manidae > Manis > Manis javanica. Next base: position 48,259,336 of record NC_133167.1, on the reverse strand, counting down.
TTCTACATGCCCACTCCCTTTTCAATAAAATCTCACTGTTTATATGCACATTTTTTATCATCACCACTCACATTAGATATTTATTTAAAAATGATTGTTTCCTCAGATTATACTACCTCAACCTTGTTCAACACTAAACATTTATGATTCTTAGTCCTTTTTCCTGCTTTTCAATACTTTAGATTTGAGTTTTGAAATATAACAGGTGACAGTAGAGTCATAATAATGACTATTTTATTTTCAACTTTATTTCCTCACATACCATACTGAAGAAGCCTCCACAATGGCTTTAAAAAATGTACTGAGCTAATGGATGTCTGAATTCAAAACAGTGAAGTTTTCAAAGCCCTATACAATTTGGCTGTAACTTACTTTCCAATCTAAATTTCCCCTATACCCATTCACACACTATACAGAAGCCAAAATCTATTCACTATTTTCTATACATATCTGTTTTCTTTACTGTTTTTCCTCTATTGAGATGTCCAAATTCCACCACTCATGCATGTCCAAACCCTACGACTTCTAAATCACTCAGTTTAAATGTCAATCCCATTTTCAAGAAATTATCCCTGATTGAACTTCTCTGAATGCAAATAACATCTACCTCCTCTATATATATGCAATTTCTAATAGTATCATATTCTTCTTTGTATCATAGCTATCCCCAATACTCTTAGACAAGGTATTGAACTCAATTTTTTAATCTTTACAGCCCTTACCATACAACTATGAACATAAAGAGGTATCTAGTATAAACATCAGATGACTGATTAGGACAAATTTAAACGACCTTTTTATTTATGTCAGTGGCAGATAATCTGTTTCAGTTGATGCTAGAAAGTTTATACCTTATTGTGTGACCATGACTAAATGACTTCTCAGAACCTAATACCCTCATCATCAAAATGGGAGCTGATGTAGACAGTTAGCTAGAATAACATGCATGAGAACATCTGACAATGTGCCTGGCACCCAGAAGCTTCTCATTTGATGAGTAACAAAGGAGATTCACAGACCACTTGTTCAAATTAAACAAAAATAACAGTATTTTAAATAATTTCAATACTATTCATAGTATTTCTAATGAGTTAATATAGAGCATGCACTCTTGCACTCTTTGCCAGCTATTGTTCCAAATATTCTACAAGTATCTCACAATCCTCTCAACATCTCAATGAGATAGTTACAATTATGTTCCCTAATTAATGAAAATAAATTCAGTGAAGCTCTGCATGAAAAAATCCAAGTAAAACACAAAGAACCCAAGTGTCCACAGCTCGTAGGCTTCAATTTCAAAAAAAATGCTACATTTTTGTTCTTAAAGTGAAGGAGAGTAGACACTACCAGAAGTATTTGATTTTAGGTTCAACATCCAGAATAAGGTTTTCTCTATTTGTCAGCACCTCATTTTACAGTAAACAAAATGCAGGAAATGGTTTAAGAGTATAGATCAGCAATAAATTATTTGATGCTACAGAACAAACATTAGAAATGTACAATTTTGAGAAGAACTGATTCTATTGACTCATTTTTAAAACCATACCATTGACACATAGATGAACTATATATATAAGTAAAATATTTTTAACAATGCTTTCATTAAAATCTCTAATTATGGATCACTATTCTTAATATCCAAGTAAATGTGTAAAAACTGAAAATAAATAGGACAAACATTAGCCATGCAAAATAACACAAAATAAGATTATATCTTTGCACTGAAAAATCTGAGTAATCTTTGTATAATTAAGAATCATTTTCCACACAAAAATAAGTATCTAAAAAATTGACTGTAACCTAACCAAGGAAGTGAAAAACCCTATACCTTGAAAACTACAAGACACTCTTAAAAGAAATTAAAGAGGACACTAATAAATGGAAATTCATCCCATGCTCAGAATTAATATTGTCAAAATGGCCATCCTGCCTAACGCAATCTACAGATTCAGTGCAATCCCGATCGAAATACCAACAGGATTCTTCAATGAACTGTAACAAATAGTTCTAAAATTCCAATGGAATCACAAAAGACCCCGAAGAGCCAAAGAAATCCTGAGAAGGAAGAATAAAGCACGGGGATCTCGCTTCCCAACTTCAAGCTCTGTGATACAAGTGGGACTGTATCAAAGTAAAAAGCTTCTGTACAGCAAAGGACACCATCACTAGAACAAAAAGGCATCCTACAGTATGGGAGAATATATTCATAAATGACATATCCAATAAAGGGTTGACATCCAAAATACACAAAGAGCTCAAGCACCTCAACAAACAAAAAGCAAATAATCCAATTACAAAATGGGCAGAGGATCTGAACAGACACTTCTCCAAAGAACAAATTCAGATGGCCAACAGGCACATGAAAAGATGCTCCACATCGCTAATCATCAGAGAAATGCAAATTAAAACCACAATGAGATATCACCTCACACCAGTTAGGATGGCCAACATCCAAAAGACAAACAACAACAAATGTTGGTGAGGATGTGGAGAAAGGAGAACCATCCTACACTGCTGGTAGGAATGTGGTACATATATACAATGGAATATTATTCAGCCATAAGAAGAAACCAAATCCTACCATTTGCAACAACAGGGATGGAGCTAGAGCGTATTATGCTCAGTGACATAAGCCAGGCAGAGAAAGACAAGTACTAAATGATTTCACTCTTCTGTGGAGTATAAGAACAAAGAGAAGAACAGAAGAACAAAATAGCAGCAGACACACAGAACCCAAGAATGGACTAACAGTTACCAAAGTGAAAGGGACTGGAGATGATGGGTGGGAAGGGAGGGATAAGGGGATTAAGGAGTATTATGATTAACACACATAATATATAGAGGGGGTGTGGGGAAGGAAGTATAGCACAGAGAAGACAACTGGTGACTCTATAGCATCTTACTATGTTGATGGACAGTGACTGTAATGGGGTATGTGTTGGGGAGTTGATAATGGGGGGAATCTAGCAACCATGATGTTGCTCATGTAATTGTGTATTAATGATACCAAATTTTTTAAAATCTAAAAAAAAATTGACTGTAATTTAGTATTTACTGGTTCTCATTCAAAGAAAAAGTATTAGCAAATTACAATAAGGAACAAATGTCTAAGAGAGCTAACTCACTGATGATCCGTGCAAAGGAAGGTGGCTACAGTTCTTTATTCACCCATTTCAATTATGGCCTTCTTTCATTATCGAAACTACCCACTCCTAATAAATCATTTTTCCTGGTCTTTATTATGCCAGTATTTTGCTCCTTTTAAAAAACAACCTAATACTGAAGTTTAGTTTCAGGGAAACCTTTGTACAATTTCTTAATACTTTCTAAACCAGACTTTTAAAAATAAGCACTCTGAAAGGCTATTTGGGTAAACTTCTTTTAAGGAACTGTCCAGCTACAACCCTAGTCATCAGCTCCCACCTAGACTACTACAGGAGCCTCCTAACTGTTCTCTACTTCTGCTCCTCTCTCTTCAGCAGCAGCAGAAGAGTGAGCATCAAACTATCTGAAAAGACAATTGGTTAGGAAAGATGTTATTATCACTGGATGAAATAGTATATGGCAGCTCAGTACTATATTTTGCTAATTTTAAGTAATATTTATTCAAAATAAAATATTTTTTAAAATCCAGTGATTTTCTATCACATTTAGGATAAAATACAAAGTCCCCACCAGTGCCTCAGAACAAAATCTAAATAGGACCCCTGCCAATCTCTAAGACCTCATCTCCTTTTCATGCCCCTCTAGGGCCACTCAGTAGCTGTCATACTGGGCCTTCCTACTATGTCCATCAAATTCACCAAGGTTCCACCTCAGAGACTTTGCACTTGCTTTTTCTTATGCCGGGAAGCTCTTTGCCACTTTGCATAGCTCACTCCCTCATTTCACATCTCTTTAGAGAAGCCATTGTTGAGCGCTCTCATCTAAAATAGTTTCACCCTCGTTACTCTAACCCCATACCCTGCTATTTCTCCCTACCACTCATCTCCAAATGAAAGCATTTATTCACTTTAGCTATTTTTTTGTCTAACATCCCAACTTGCATTTAAATCCCATGAGCACAGGAAGTTTGTATTATTTCCTGCTATAGTTCAAGTATCTAGAATACTGGTACACAGTAGATATATTATAAATGAACAAATGAATAAATGATCCTCAAGTTTCTCAATGTGAAAGCCATGGAATCAATTTTTCAACTACACTGCTGATTATAAATGAATCCAATACCAGGTATATTAATTCATACCTCAAAAGAGTTTCTGTATCCTAACACAAACACAATGGTATTCAAATTTCTTGAATAAATTCCCTTAGTTGAGCAGAATATTTCATTTTGTCCTTCCAAGATAGAAAAATATAAGAGAAGGAAATGAGAAGTACCTAAAGAGAATGACTTTAATATCAAATATCAACAAATCACCGCAGATTACCTAAAAATCCAAATTAACTCAAAGACTACTTATCTTTAAAAAGGTTCACAGGAGTTTGTAGGACTTTCTATCATGTGTAAAATGTTTCTATTGGGAGTCAGCTGTATTTCATAAGTGCACTTTTCTGAGCAAAGGGTAGCAAATAAATTTTAGGGGAAGTTATCCTAACAGTAGCCTAGTAAATAAGCAGTACAGATTATTTAAGATTTCTTACTAAATTTAATCCTTATAACTACTTTTCAAGGTACATTTTTTATTGTACTAAATACACATAACATAAAACCTATCATTTTAACCCTTTTTAAGTGTGCATTCACACTTAAAAATGTACCCACATTGTTGTACAACCATAACCCCCATCTATTTCCAGAACTTTTTTCATCTTCCTCATCCAGATATATTTTTATCCTCATTTTCCAGATACAAACGCACTAGAAGAGAATCAGATTCCAAAGCTCAAAACACTTCTTCAGCACATTTCAACAATCAAGTTGCTATACAATGACACAAAAGTAGCATAGGGACAAGCAAAGCTAGAGCTGTTTTCTTTTCAGAAAATACTATTTAATTGTAGCCTCATCAATATCACATATTGAAGCTTCTAAGAACTCCTCTAATTCAACTTCATTTTATATATCAAAGTGATCTTTTCCAAGTTTATATTGCTAGTCACCACCTGTTGAATTCTAAAATGCAAAGAACAGAAGGGTTTTATATTTTTAAGAAAAGAATGGGGGAAAAAAAGACTGTAGCGATGCCTCCTTGCAATAGGATTTTATTGTCCTCCCATCAAGAGTTGCGTTGTTTTCCCATCCTTCCTTTCTCTATCTGGCCTTGTCATGTGCTTCGAGCAATAGAAAGCAGCAAAAGTGACAGTCTTAACTTAAGCATTACAGCTTCAGATTTTGCTTCTTTTGGAACCCTACCCTAAAGTGCCATGTGGGAAGAAGCCTGCGATACCACATCACATGGGAAGAGAGGTTCAGCATCTTTTTCTATCCCAGCTGAGCCCACCCTGCTAGCCAACTCACCAGCAGAATGTGGCCATGACCTAATGCTAGTGAGAAGAGCAGAGGAACTGCCCAGTCGACCCACAGAATGAATGGTAAGTATTAAGTTGTTATTTTCAGCCCACTAAGATATAGATGATCTGCTATGTAGCACCAGGTAACTGAAACAAAGATTAATATAAACATCAGTAATACAAATTAAAACCATCTTTATTTCACCACCTGAGTGCATTAACTTGCATCAGAAAAAATCCTGGAAGTTTAAGATTTCTGGTCATAAGACAATCAAAACACAAAGTGAGGAAACTAACTTTATCATTAGTACTAGAAAATCACTAATTATATGTTGTGTGGTTAGTCAAGTATAACATCTTTGTATAAAATATATCACACTATATTGAGAGAACTGTGTGACCAATCCAAGTGTAACAATATTCACACTATAGGGACACCAGAAGAACAGACAGAGAAAGGGATAGGAAGTGTCTTTCAGGAGGTAGTTGCTGAAAACTTCCCCAATCTGGGGAAGGAGATAGTCTCTCAGGCCATGGAGATCCACAGATCTCCCAACACAAGGGAACCAAGGAAGACAACACCAAGACACATAATAATGAAAATGAGAAAGATCAAGGATGAGGACAGACTGTTAAAAGCAGCCAGAGGCAGAAATAAGATCACATACAAAGGAAAGCCCATCAGGCTAATATTAGACTCAGCAGAAACCTCACAGGCCTGAAGGGAGTGGCATGATGTATTTAATGCCATGAAGCAGAAGGGCCTGGAACCAAGATTACTTTATCTGGTGAGATGATCATATAAATTTGAAGGAGGGATTAAACAATTTCCAGATAAGCAAAAGCTGAGAGAGTTTACCTCCCACAAACCATCTCTGCAGTCTATTTTGGAGGTATTGCTATAGATGGAAGTGTTCCTAGGGTTGGATAGCTGTCACCAGAGCTAGTAAAACCATGGTAAGGAGGATGGAGCAGCTGATTGTGAGGCAAATGCAAAATTAAACTGACTATCCACAAAGTCAATCGAGGAATAGACAAAAAGTACAGAATTTGATACCTAATATATAAAGAATGAAAGAGGAAGAAAAAGGAGGAGAAATAGAAAAGAACCTTTTAAATTATGTTTGTAACAGCATACTAAGTGAGTTAAGTTAGACTCTTATATAGTAAGGAAAGTAACCTGGGACCTTTGGTAACCATGAATCTAAAGCCTGAAATGGCAATAAGTACATACCTATCGATAATCACCCTAAATGTAAACGGACTGAATGCACCAATCAAAAGACATAGAGTCACTGAACGGATAAAAAAAACAAGACCCATCTATATGCTGCTTACAAGAGACTCACCTCAAACCCAAAGACATGCACAGACTAAAAGTCAGGGGATGGAAAAAGATATTTCATGTAAACAACAGGGAGAAAAAAGCAGGTGTTGCAGTACTAGCATCAGACAAAACAGATGTCAAAACAAAGAAAGTAACAGACAGTAACAAGAGATAAAGAAGGACATTACATAATGATAAAGGGCACAGTCCAACAAGAGGATATAACCATTATAAATATATATGCACCCAACACAGGAGCACCAGCATATGTGGAACAAATACTAACAGAACTAAAGGAGGAAATAGAATGCAATGCATTCATTTTAGGAGACTTCAACACACCATTCAGTCCAAAGGACAGATCCACCCGACAGAAAATAAGTAAGGACACAGAAGCACTGAACAACACACTAGAACAGATGGACCTAATAGACATCTATAGAACTCTACACACAAAAGCAACAGGATACACATTCTTCTCAAGTGCACATGGAACATTCTCCAGAATAGACCACATACGAGGCCACCAAAAGAGCCTCAGTAAAGTCAAAAAGACTGAAATTCTACCAACCAACTTTTCAGACCACAAAGGTATAAAACTAGACATAAATTGTACAAAGAAAGCAAAAAGGCTCACAAACACATGGAGGCTTAACAACACGCTTCTAAATAGTCAAGGACTATGGATCAACAACCAAATTAAAAGGGAGATCCAGCAATATATGGAAATAAATGACAACAACAACACAAAGCGCCAACTTCTGTGGGACTCAGCAAAAGCAGTCTTAAGACGAAAGTATATAGCAATCCAGGCATATTTAAAGAATTAAGAATAAACCCAAATGAATAGTCTAACATCACAATTATCAAAATTGGAAAAAGAAGAACAAATGAGGCCTAAAGTCAGCAGAAGGAGGGACATAATAAAGATCAGAGAAGAAATAAACAAAATTGAAAAGAATAAAACAATAGAAAAAAAATTAATGAAACCACGAGCTGGTTCTTTGAGAAAATAAACAAAATAGACAAGCCTCTAGCCAGACTTAATAAGAGAAAAAGAGAATCAATACACATCAACAGAATCAGAAACGAGGAAGGAAACATCACGACAGACCCAACAGAAATACAAGGAATTATTAGAGACTACTATGAAAACCTATATGCTAACAAGCTGGAAAACCTAGAAGAAATGGAGAACTTCCTAGAAAAATACAACCATCCAAGACTGACTAAGGAAGAAACACAAAATCTAAACAAACCAATTACCAGCAAAGAAATTGAAGCGGTAATCAAAAAAACTACCCAAGAACAAAACCCCGGGGCCGGACGGATTTACCTTGGAATTTTATCAGACATAGAGAAGATATAATACCCATTCTCCTTAAAGTTTTCCAAAAAATATTAGAGGAGGGAATACTCCCAAACTCATTCTATGAAGTCAACATCACCCTAATACCAAAACCAGGCAAAGACCCCACCAAAAAAGAAAATTACAGACCAATATACCTGATGAACATAGATGCAAAAATACTCAATAAAATATTAGCAAACCGAATTCAAAAATATATCAAAAGGATCATACACCACAACCAAATGGGATTCATCCCAGGTATACAAGGATGGTACAACATTTGAAAATCCACCAACATCATCCACCACATAAACAAAAAGAAAGATAAAAACCACATGATCATCTCCATAGATGCTGAAAAAGCATTCGACAAAATTCAACATCCATTCATGATAAAAACTCTCAGCAAAATGGGTATAGAGGGCAAGTACCTCAACATAATAAAGGCTATATATGATAAACCCACAGCCAACATCATACTGAACAGTGAGAAGCTGAAAGCTTTTCCTCTGAGATCGGGAACAAGACAGGGATGCCCACTCTCCCCACTGTAATTTAACATAGTACTGGAGGTCCTAGCCACAGCAATTAGACAAAACAAAGAAATACAAGGAATCCACGTTGATAAAGAAGAAGTTAAACTGTCACTATTTGCAGATGACATGATATTGTACATAAAAAACCCTAAAGACTCCACTCCAAAACTACTAGAACTGATATTGGAATACAGCAAATTTGCAGGATACAAAATTAACACACAGAAACCTGTGGCTTTCCTATACACTAACAATGAACCAATAGAAACAGAAATCAGGAAAACAATTCCATTCACAATTGCATCAAAAAGAATAAAATACCTAGGAATAAACCTAACCAAAGAAGTGAAAGACCTATCCTCTGAAAACTATAAAACACTCTTGAGAGAAATTAAACAGGACAATAACAAATGGAAACTCATCCAATGCTCTTGGCTAGGAAGAATTAATATCGTCAAAATGGCCATCCTGCCCAAAGCAATATACAGATTCGATGCAATCCCTATCAAATTATCAACAACATTCTTCAACGAACTGGAACAAATAGTTCAAAAATTCATGTGGAAACACCAAAGACCCCGAATAGTCAAAGCAATCCTGAGAAAGAAGAATAAAGTGGTGGGGGGTGGATCTCACTCCCCAACTTCAAGCTCTACTACAAAGCCACAGTAATCAAGACAATTTGGTACTGGCACAAGAACAGAGCCACAGACCAGTGGAACAGATTAGAGACTCCAGACATTAACCAAAACAATATGGTCAATTAATATTCGATAAAGGAGCCATGAACATACAATGGGGAAATGACAGGCTCTTCAACAGATGGTGCTGGCAAAACTGGACAGCTACATGTAAGAGAATGAAACTGGATCACTGTCTAACCCCATACACAAAAGTAAATTCAAAATGGATCAAAGACCTGAATGTAAGTTATGAAATCATAAAACTCTTAGAGAAAAACATAGGCAAAAATTTCTTGGACATAAACATTAGGGACTTCTTCATGAACATATCTCCCCAGGCAAGGAAAACAAAAGCAAAAATGAACAAGTGGGACTACATCAAGCTGAAAAGCTTCTGTACAGCAAAGGACACCATCAATAGAACAAAAAGTACCCTACAGTATGGGAGAATATATTCATAAATGACAGATCCGATAAAGGCTTGACATCCAAAATATATAAAGAGCTCACACACCTCAACAAACAAAAAGCAAATAATCCAATTAAAAAATGGGCACAGGATCTGAACAGACACTTCAAAGAAGAAATTCAGATGGCCAACAGGTACATGAAAAGATGCTCCACATCACTAATCATCAGAGAAATGCAAATTAAAACCATAATGAGATATCACCTCACACCAGTAAGGATGGCTACTATCCAAAAGACAAAGAGCAACAAATGTTGGTGAGGTTGTGGAGAAAGGGGAACCCTCCTACACTGCTGGTGGGAATGTAAATTAGTTCAACCATTGTGGAAAGCAATATGGAGGTTCCTCAAAATGCTCAAAATAGACTTACCATTTGACCCAGGAATTCCACTTCTAGGAATTTACCCTAAGGATGCAGCACTCCAGTTTGAAAAAGACAGATGCACCCCTATGTTTATCACAGCACTATTTACAATAGCCAAGAAATGGAAGCAACCTAAGTGTCCATCAGTAGATGAATGGATAAAGATGTGGTACATATACACAATGGAATATTATTCAGCCATAAGAAGAAAACAAATCCTACCATTTGCAACAACATGGATGGAGCTAGAGGGTATTATGCTCAGTGAAATAAGCCAAGCAGAGAAAGACAAATACCAAATGATTTCACTCATCTGTGGAGTATAAGAACAAAAGAAAATCTGAAGGAATCAAACAGCAGCAGAATCACAGATCCCAATAATGGACTAATAGTTACCAAAGGGAAAGAGACTGGGGAGAATCTGAGGGTAGAGAGGGATAAGGGTGGGGAAGAAGAAAGGGGGTATTATGATTAGCATGTATAATGTGGGGTATGGGGGAAAGGGGAGCTGTGCAACACAGAAGACAAGTAGTGATTCTACAACATTTTACTATGCTGATGGACAGTGACAGTAATGGGGTTTGTGGAGGGGACTTGGGGTAGGGGAGAGCCTAGTAAACATAATGGTCTTCATGTAATTGTTAATTAATGATAACAAAAAATAGAATAAATAAAATAAAATAAAAATAAATAAAATAATAAAATAAAATAAAATAAATAAAATAAAATAAAATAAAAGTAAAACAAAATATAAAATAATAAAATAAAATAAATATATCACAGTGTTAAAGCTAATACAATTTACACATACAATGGCATCATTTTCCATTATAAATGAAACTAGTCATTTTACACTCAGTTTTAGTAATTTAAAAAGGATCTAACATATAACTACCTTGCTTTCATAACCTGGATACACAGAAATATATAAAATAAAAATAAACTTCTAATTGCCATCATGGTAATGGATAATTATAATGACTATTGATGTCAAGATGGCCTCAGGTGCTACTAACACGTGCAAGGTAATTGGCCAACATTAAAACAGTTATTGGGGGCTATTTCTTTTACTTTCTATAGATTTTGTTCATCTTCCTGCCAACTGTCTTTTGCTCCTGATTAGTACCTTTTAATGTACAATGGGTTTGAAACAGACATTTCAATTTTGCCTAAGTAAACTAGACAAACTTGGGCATAATGAGAACCAAATAGCTTATTTCTGAAGAAACCTCAGTTTTTCTAAAATAACCATTTCTGGTGGCTCAAAATTGCTTTTTACAGCTTTATGGAGGTACAGTTTGCATACCATAAAATTCATCCATTCTAAGTGAACACTTACATAATTTTAGTAAGTTTAGAATTGTGCAACGACCAACCCAATCCACTTTTCAAACATTTCGATCATCACCAACTGTTCCCTTGGGCCTATTTACAGTTAACTGACTCAATCCCAGCCCTAAGCAACTACAGATCTGCTTTCTATATCAATAAATTTTCTTTTTCTAGACATTTTCTATAAAATGGAATTACACGATATATAGCTGTTTCCATCTGGCTTCTTTCACTAGCCTAACGTTTCTGGAAGTTCATCCATGCTGTAACATTTATCAGTATTTTGTTTTTTTTAATTGCTGAATAGAATTCCATTAAATGGATATATCACTATTTATTCATCAGTTGATGGGAATTTGAACTGTTTACTGTTTTAAGCTATTATGGATAGCTATTATGGATAGAGTGAAATTGCTTCCTTTCTAGTTTTCAAATGTGGTTCAGAGGCAGTGATATGAAAAGTGACCTGTAGATAAGTGAGGACTTACTCTAGTAATACATTATTCATTTAGTCAACAAATATCTAACCGATTAATTATCTTGCTGTCCTGATATCAACAGGCATTGTAGAGGGAGCTGGGTGTAAATCTATAACCTTAGTTTTCAAATGTGGTTCAGAGGCAGTGATATGAAAAGTGACCTGTAGATAAGTGAGGACTTACTCTAGTAATACATTATTCATTTAGTCAACAAATATCTAACCGATTAATTATCTTGCTGTCCTGATATCAACAGGCATTGCAGAGGGAGCTGGGAGTAAATCTATAACCTTAATCTCAAAGTGAGCAGTCTAGGAAGGGAATGTACATGTAGATATTCACATAACTCATTTTTTTAAGGTAAATATCCAGCTTTAGAACCTGGTTACACCACAACTAACTTCTAGGTGCCAGGTTCAAAGATCACAAAAAAATACAATACTTAATTTCCGAAATGCCCTTCAAGACAAAGCCTCTCACCAATTGGTAATAACATGAAAGAGGTTTAAAATACACACACACACACAAAGTATGAAAAAGACCATAAGAAAGATCAGAGCTTCAAAGAATGATGAGGTAGATGGGGGAAGTTAGAGGAGGGCCTAGAACTGAGAGGGCAGGCACCCAGGGATTTTTGTCACATCATTACATATTGACAGAGTGTGATGGCTTTTGTTAAATTTCCTCAAAAGGCAGACCTGTAAACAAGGATAAAGTTTATACTTAAGCTGTCTTAGCTTCCTTCTGGCCTTTTTGGACATCTGCTATTCTTTGGAGATTTGGAGACAGGTAAAGCGGCATCAACAGGAGAAAAACTTGAATCTCAACTTGAACTCATGATCATTAACCATAACTGAGTAGTAACATTACTCCATTTTTGTTCTCAATTCACTCTCCCACTCTTCTCAATTATTATTCCACTCCTCCTCTCTCTTACAACACCCAATAGTTCCTCTTCAACTTGGTTCTCAGCTTAATGCTAGCCTGAGTTCTAGACATATATACAATTGGCTACTCAACATCTCCACTCAGATTTTTAAGTAGGTCTCTCAAACTTAATGCATCAAATACCAAGCTGTTGAATATTGTCCCTTTTATATCCCACCCCAAACTTGTTCCTCTTGCATCCTCACCCCAGTAAATCTTGATTATCTGTTCAAACCAAAAACATTGGGGCTTTATTTTTCATTGTCTCACCCCATAACCAATTCATCAGCAAATACTGTAGACTCTCTCTCAAAATACGTGCTCAGATTTGAACATTTCTCACCTCTACCAGCCCATCCAAGGTATTATCAGTGTTCATTCACCTCAATGACTACAAATTTCCTAGTTTGCCTTGCAGACTATTTCCAACTCAGAAGCCATAATGATCATAGGTATATCACTTCATTCCCCTGCTACTCCCTAAAGACATCTCAACACACTCAGGGCGATCAGCCAGTCCTTACTCTGCCCTAAAAAGCCCTGTGATATGCCTACCTCTTACAATCATCACTGTTCTCATCTCCTACCACTCTCTCTCCCCAACCCCCAATCACTTTGTTCTACTCGTAATGGCCTACCTCCTGTCCCCTGAGCATGCCAGGCATGCTCCCACCTTGCCTTTGCAGCTGATGCTCCCTCAGCACAGACAGCTCCTCCCTCAACTCACAATTTCCCTCCTATCTTCAAATCTCTTCCCTAATGTTTTCTCCTCAGAATAAGGCCTTCTCTGGTCACCTTAAGTAAATTAGCATCCCCCCACTATCACAATTATTCATTTACCCTTCTTTGTTTGTCCTCTTAGAACTTATCACTACCTGGTAACTATGTTCCTATTCTTTTTTTGGTTTATCTCTGTCCAGTAGAATGAAAACTGTACAAGAGCAGTGACATGAATTGTTTATTCACTGCTGGATCCCCTCGCCCAGAACAGGATTTAGCTCATAGAAGGCACTCAATAAATGCTGTAAATAAATAAATGAATGATAACTGGAGGGGAATATGGAAACACATGATGCATGCAGCACTTAATCTGAAAGGGCTGAAGAAAGCTTCTCTGAAATAGTGACATATAAGGATAAGACCTGAAAGACAAGTAAAAGTTAGTCTCATAAAATATGGGAGGGAAGGATTATTCTGGATAGTAAATACAGTATAAATAAAGGTACAGAGGCAAGGAAAAGCATGGCCATTTGTGACATGCAAGTGTACACATACTCTTCCAAAAGAAAATACTCCTCAAAAAATAAAGCAATGAAATATACTTCCTCATGTCCCATATTCTATCCTACACTAGACAGTGAGGACTAATCCAGCATACTGTTCTATATGTTTCTTAGCCAAAGTCCATTGGTATACACATTTAAAATATTTTTAGCCAAGATGGCTGCTAAGAAGAAAAACAAAGGAAAGTATTTTACAACATCTGTTATTTACTCCACTGTAGTTTCTTTTGTTGTCTTCTATTTTAGACCTTGGCAAATAATCTTGATCTGGCAAAAAGGTTAAGACTAGACCTGCCATGAAAAATAATAATGAGATACCATGCTAAAGGTATTCAAAGGGTACCAGATTAAAAGTGACTAAAGGACTCTTCAAAGAATGACCAAGAAAACACAAATTAAGGATCAACAGGTGATTAGATATTAGTAACATCCTTTGCTATTATGAAGGGCATCATAATCACCACTGCAGCCAAAGGGCTGTCTAAACAAATGTTTGAAGGATAGCTGAAAACTATCACTAAAGGTATGATATAACAGTAGAAATTTGAAGAAAATGGAAAGATGACTGCAAATGCTGGGAATGCATCTTTGTGGACTATGCTATGAAACCCCAGTTTAATGTTCATTGGAAGTCTCATTTCCAGGAAGACACAAAGCATCCTTGAGCTGAAGAGGTTATGATTGTAGTTCAGTATGATTAGAATATACAGTGATTCACAAGATGATGTTATTATAAACATTATTATTTATCATTATTAATTATTATATATTATTTAAATATCTGGGATCATAGGAACTACCCTTGAGAATAAGACAAAAACTGAAAAATATATTCATACACAAACTCTATAAGCAATTTCAGGTTATTTCCAAACTCTATAAAGACTCAGTGTGAAAGCCCAGTTGAAAATCATTACACTTAGGACAACAGAGAGAGAGATGGTCTCAGGATGAATGCTATGCAACAGGCTTATGCAAACTGCCCAGAGGGGAGTTAGAAGACACAGAGTTATAGAATAGTGGGCTTCAGAAAAAAACAAGGAGAGTTTATACAAAAATGGTGTGATTATCAGATTAGATAAATTTAAGAATTCTATAAAGGTACATAACTGTAATTTCAGAAAGCAATGATATACCTACAAATATAACTGTAAAGTAATTCTGGAAGAAATGATCTACTTCACCTTAATACTTTATGTATGTATAAACATAAATAAACAAACTTATAAAGTCCAAAGTGTGACAATGGAGTGAAACAACGCAAACCAAGCAATCAGGTCTTTAATATTTTTCATTTTCAGAGTCAGCATATAATTCAATCTCAGACTGATTTATGATTACAGAATCAAAAAAAGCAGTAATAATTTGACAACATAAGAGTACAAACGACCAAGGGTGAGGGTGTTAAAATAGAGAACTGTATTACTTAAAGTTTAAAAAGGAAGTAACCAAACATTCAAATATATTAACAAAAAAACTCCAACATAAGGAAGAAGGGAAAGGCTAAGAAAGGGGTAGGAAATTTAATGAGCTAAATCCTCAAATTTTGTAGCAAAGAATTAAGAGACATTGTCTAAAGTTGGTAAATGAATATAAAAAGGAATAAGCATATTCCTTATAGTTCTGGAAGTAACCTCTAGTAGATGTATGAAAAATAGAAATTTCCTCTGAGTAGTACGATTTGAATGGGAAAGAATCCCTTAAGATATATATTTGCTTTTCATCCTAAGTTCTTCTGGACAGCTTGATTCATTACCATGTATTTGTACTATCTTGGTAAAAATTAAAAATAAAAGAAAATTTGAACCAGTAGGTCATCAGTGCTGAAGTAAATCTCTGCCAGCATTTAACCTATTTCAAGTGCTTATCAAATATATCAAAAAAGCAAAGCTTACTTGTATTTTCTAATGAGGGGTTCATTCTTTTATTTATTCTATTCATTCAAGCTAGAATTAAAAACTATTACATGTGGAAGGTGTATTAACTAAATACTGATATCTTTTTAAAAGAACATTGACATTTTAGTTCTCATTGCATTAAAATTATTTAATCTTGGCAAAGTTTACTTGGTCAAAATCAATTATTTATTTAAGTTTCCATTAGGGTCTACACATATGTATAGAGATATTTACTCACAACAAAGTACGTCTCAAAACTCTGTTACATTTTACTATATGATTCCTTTTCAAGACAAAGTAGTTCAAGCCTACTTCCTAATCAACAGGGATTCAAAGATGAGTGCATGCTCCAGGAAAACAGAAATGTGAGTTACCATAGGTAATAAATTAGTTTTGCTTTGTTCTGCCACCCCTAGTAGAGGCTGTAGAGAGGAAGGGGTGGGGGTGGGGGGACAACAGAAGGAGGAATTGGGCATCATGAAAAGCAGTTTGGATTATCATGGCATTTGACCCAATAGGAGATACAGACCTGAAGGGAACAAATGCAAAAGACAATATAGCATTAAACTAACAAGCCCTAAATGACCAGTTTGACATTTTATACAAGTCAATGGGGTTTCCAAAGGTTCTAGTTTAGGTAACCAAGAAAATGGTGATGTCTCAAGGAAGAGAACACAGAAAATAAACAAAATGGAGGATAATCCTGTTCAATATTTGACACAATTTGGCTGTTTAGTTTGTGAACCTGTCCAAAAGGTAGTTGTAAGTTAGATCTAGAACACAGAAGATAATAGCCTATTACTTAGCTGAAGCCATGGAGTACATGTTTTTATATATATTGAAAAAAATAGGGTCACTTAGAAATATCCACATTTATAGAGTAGCTAGAAGGAAAGCCAGTGAGGCAGACCAAAAGTCAGAGAGGTAATATAAATAACGGCTTCCATCTGTCAAAAGCAATTTGTCATAAATATCTGCTAAATGCTTTAGGAAATATTAAACTGCTTCTTAAGATTGGTGTTATCACCATTTTAGAGAGAACAATGAGGCCTTAAGACGCGATATGATTTGCCCCAAATCATTCAGCTAGTAAGTGGAAAGACCAAAACTCAAATTTTGATTTATTGACTCCAAACTCCATACTTCTTAACCAGTAAACTATCACATCATAATGGAAGCCTGACAAGGCAAGGAATGCCCTCTTGGAGATTAACCAGAAACGAGAAAGTTTCCCTTCCTTCTAACTCCTAACTAAACCACAGTGCATGTGTCAAGGGCCTCTCCACACCCATTTCCCAAAACTGCCACCCCACCCCCAAAATACATTTATGCTTTTAAGAAGCTGACACTCTTTTTTTTTTTCAGCTTACTTTCAGTAATATAATTAACAAGATGTATTTGTGTAGCTCTACCAAAAAGCACAGAGTTTTGTGGGGTTTTTTATTAATAACATAATGAAGTTTTATAAAATAGTGTTGGTAAATTTTGGGCCTGACATAAAACTATGACAATGTTCGAATAAATGAAGGCTAGCTAAGTTAAAGCATACTAATTAGGTTCATTAACTCATCAAACACATATTCTGTGTCTTATATACCACACACTAAGGATAAAATGGTGTTTAAAAACAGACTTTAATGCTGTATCTGAACCAACTTTACTGGCAATTATGACACTCTGAAAATTGCTTTATTTTGCCTTTTCTTGGGTGTTAATTTAAAAATATGACATTATATAGTATCTTACAATACTATGTTCCTTGAGAGAGGGGATAAGTAATAACTATAGCACAAAATATACCTCCAAGTTTGAAAATTTAATTTTCAAGAGATTTCAATAATGGCCTGTATCTCAGTCCAGAATCCATGTATTAATCTCATGGCACTCTACTCACTAACAATGTCTTCATTCTCATGGAGTCAAGATCAAATTTAATATATAAAGGACAGTAATTTATACCATTTCCCCATTAATTCGGGAATCAAATCCAAAATGTTATACTAAAATGTATAACATGCAAATTACATAATGACACTTTTGAGCTAGATATTTTTAGTGTTTTGAAAAAACACAAAGTAGTTTTTAGATATAAATACCACATAGGAGGAACAAAGGAGGAAAAATTAAGTCTAAAACATTTTAGAGAAAAATTTCATCAAGTTTTAATATACAGCTAAACATCGGCTTTAAAATGTCTTTTAGAATTTCTTGGGCAAAACAATTTTTACCTGTTAATAAAATAAGGAATTTTCTTTATCCAGGGAAATAACACATTTCCCTCTATTTATTCATGAGAAACATCTGGAAAACAAACTATAAACCCATTTGACAGTCATATAGTCATATTTTCAAAATAACAGGAGGTATCATGTTATATAAATTAGACAATGAGATAATTACCTAAGAAATGCTTTCCTTAATCTAAAATTAAGTAAGAAAACTTAGTAATTCTATTAAAATACACAGTCTGGCACATACAAGATACTCAATAAGTGGCTATAATTACAAAACTGGTATAGTTTTTATTCATTTGAATTTTACTTAATCAGCCTGCTTTGAAGAATATGTACATTTAGTTCAACATATTTACCCACAAAAGAAGGAATTCTTGGTTACCCAAAAATAAAAATTAAAAAAGTTCCCCTAAATCCAGAACTAGGGGTAGGGTGAGTGGAGGTATAAAAGTTTACAACTGGTAAAAAAAAAAGGTCTGATCAAGACAGTACAAGTGACTCAACAGAATTCAACATCCTCATGGTTGAAGCCATGTTAGGCAACAATGCTGCGCTGCTGTTGGCAAAACCTTCCTTTATTGTAAACCAGGTATCTACGTGCTCACAGCTTTTACTGGGATTTAAAAGCATGGCAGCAGGAATGCAGCGTATCAAGCAAAGAATCAGTTAAGTTTTTGGCTGCAAAATAATGTTAGCCTTTAAGAAGATCAAAAAAAATTTTGCTGAATTTTTCACTGAACCAATTCTTTTTATGACTTCCTTTTCTGAAATTGGGGACAGGTGGTACTTACATGAATGACATGAATGAAAACAGAAATAGTGCTGAGCAGTAATTCTTCCTGACCCCTGAGATAAAGTAAGCTCTGTGACACATATTTATACAATGACCCAAAGCCCAGTATAAAGGAGGATAAAAAACCTGCGATATCAATACCATTTCTTCAGTGCACATAGTGGCCAGAAATCCGCAGGCTCCTATAAACTTCAGATGCTACTGTCATTCCCAGTCCTTACCTTCCTCTAACTACTTTTATGGAATTAAAAACTAATAATAAAACTGAATTCATTTCTCATTTCTTAACCCAAGCTGGCTAGGAACTTGTCACAAGGATTTTAGCAGGCCCAGATCAAAAATGAGATCACAACTTCAGTTATCCAGGTACATGGTATTTCAGTAAGTAAAAAACAACAGAACAGCATTACACTGTATAGTTGTAAAGTCCATCTGACAAAATTCAGACTTTGCAAACAAAACAGAGTAAATTCTACAAGTACTCATATAACGTTCAACAACATTGTACATTGATTTTATAGGTTAAACAGAATTACCACATGACCCAACAATTCTACTACTAGGTATATATATCCAAGAGAAATAAAAACACATATTCACACAACTTTTACACAATGTTCATAGTAGTATCAATAATAGTCAAAAAAAGTAGAAACAACTGAAATGTTCATCAGCTGATGATGGATAAATACAATGTGAAATATGTACACAATGGAGTATTTTTTGGCAATAAAAAGAAATTAAGTACTAATACATGCTACAACTTGGATAAACCTTGAAAATATAATGTTAAGTGTAAGACAGTAGTCTCAAAAGGCCACATGTCACATGATCCTATTTTTGTGAAATCTCCAGAGTAAGCATACAGATAGAAAGTAGATGAGTGTTTGCCTAGGACTGGGGGTGGGCAGGAGAAACTGCTGATAGGTCCAGGATTTTCTTTTTGGGTTGATGAACATGATCTAAAATTGACTGTGGTAGTGTATGCACAGTTCTGCAGATATACTAAAAAACACCGAATTGTACACTTCAAATAGGTGAATTGTATACATATGAACTGTATTTCAATAAAGTTCTTAACAATCAATTCTGTGCTACAAAAGTTGAGAACTATTAAAAAACAAAAACAATAGCATTATAATAAAGTTTGCCCAGCAAATCAAGAAGAGCTAAGATTCTTAATAATTTACTAACAAAAAAATGTTACTGTTATGAAATAGTGAATATACATGTAATCTTATCTTCTAATAAGAAACCACCTCATTTTCAGGAACTTTCCTTGTTCTTACAGGAAAATTTATACAGACACACAATTATAAATTAAACCTCAAAGATTCTCTGAAGCATTCATATCACAGAAATTGTACAATCCATGAAAATGGGAAATGTGTATGAAATTAAATGTTAGATTTTCATTATAAAATCTCTTTCCTTCAGAGTGAGTATATAATCTCTCAGACAAGTTAACTAATTAATGTCAGTAACTACAAAAGTGTTATCCAAACAGTGTTCTTAAAAAGTATGTGCTTTGAATCACCCATTGGTAACTGGGGACTAATTGTGATACCTCACATACTAGTTACAAAACACAATCTTCTATGAAACAAAGAAAGACCTCTCTTAACCTGTACTCAAAAATTACTTAAAAAAACATTCTTTAGAAAGCACTTTACCAGACTTTATTAATTCCGACTGGTATTTTCACTCTACATTAAAATATTTTTACGAGAAAGTAGTATCAACAGGTTAAACACAACTCTTCCATGAATATGCACTATTTGAGGGCACCAAAAAGAGACACAACACTTTCAAAACAGAATTTCTTAAAGCTAGGGAGACCATATGTAATAGGAAAGTTCTAGACTGAGTTTGTACATAAATAAAAAGGGATAGCAAAGATAATAACATGAGACTAATTTTCTAAAATTATTCACATAAGTTATTATAAAGAACCACCAAAAAATATGCAAACACATCAAGAAGATTCTGAACCTAAGTGTATAAGAAAAAACTCTCCAAGTAGCTATATAAATATTTGGAATATATACACATCTATTGCCTTCCTGTCTGTTGCAACTTGAAACAAAGTAAGTGTATAAGAAATTAAGATCTTGTGTTTTCCACAAATGGCAATGTAGCAGTCACTTTTTCTAGTTTCAGAGATAAGCATATTGTCTGTAAAAGCCCTTAATCAATGTGTAATCTACATGTCAAAATACAAAAAAACAAGAGCTATTTCAAGAATTATACTAACCATTACTTTCCTTACAGATGGCTAAAATAAGTAACACAAAAATTTAAATGACTTACATTGTTGTTGCGGGTTTCTACAGCAGGGAACTTTCTGACTATGAACTTCACAGCAGATTCCAGGTTTTTGTCAATAAGGTAGGATGGTTTTGCCTTGGGGTCTCCACATGCCTATAAAACAACAGTAATAAAAAAGAGTGAAATGCACCGTTCTCCTAAAACTAAGAAGTAACAGCAAATCTGTAAACAGAAATTAGAAAGGTATTTATTGTTTTTGGTGAGCAGGTGATAAAATGAATAGGCAAAGTGCAGGGATTGTCACAGCTGAAATATGCAATGGGAGACAGTACAGAGATGTTCTTCTACTGAAAAAAAAATGAACGGAAAGTTTCAAAGCAGTTAACACAGAACAGCAGTGAAGAAAAAAGCTCAAACCTAAAAGAAAAAAAAAGAAAAATTCTTGGTTTGAGGTAGGATTGTATTCATCTGAAGCTAATAAAATATTACAAAATTAAATATTCAGTAGGGTACTGGAAATGTTTGTATTATAATATAAAAGTTTATGTTTAAATGTCTTTTCCAAAATGTTTTCCTCTTTCACTTTAAACATTTTATAATACAAGAGGCTAGTTCAAAAGAACTGGAAGCTGCTAAAATTGTCTTTATAATACTAAAGAGTGTTTCTGTTCTGAATATTTTGAGTTACAACAACAGTGTTTTCCATCATATCAGCAGCACTTCAAACAATGAATCTACATCTGTTCTATATCTCATAAGCACAGAACAAATGGAAATGTTTACATTTTGACATCAGCAGTACAGCACTCTCTGTAGCAAACTGTAAAGCATTATACAAATGTAAGATAATACTACTAGAAAGAACTTTTTATCTGAACTATTAGCAGTACAGAATACAATCTTCAATTCTGTTCACTATTTTATTATGTGACATTTAATTAACTCATTTGTGAGATGTTATTTCTTAGGGAATTACTAAAATTTTAACATTCCTATTTAACTTTTTATTAATTTTAGAAAGGATGATGTGTCCTTTGAAAAGTTTTCTCTATTATGCATGAGGAAATAAAGTATTGCAATTTGACGTTTTATCATTGCTTACTATAGCTATGTTGTGAATTGCAGAAAGAGAAGTTATGAAACATGAAACTGATCTGAAAGCGGGCAAGCGGGCAGAGGGAAGGTGAAAAGCTTTGCAAACCTTCCAAACTTGTCCTTGCTGGGAAGCATTGTAATAAAAAGAGAGAAAATTACATGTAAATGATTGTCAAACTATGACATACATTTCAGTAGAAAACTTATGCACTGCAGACTATGAATAACAAAACAAGATTAGAACTCTATGGTGCCACAATTTTAAAGGTATTCTAAGTAGTGAGTTTTGGTATACAATAGTTACAGAGTTTATAGTATTCATATATATTTGAATACTACTGTGTAAGTGTACAACCATGTCAGTTCTTGGGGCTCTTTCTAAATCAATTCAAAATAATACTAGAAGGAAAAAATAAAGACTACATGCAACTATAAAAACATAATTAAAAAATCAGTGAAATTTTATATACCTTAAAAATAAACGATAGCCAAGAATTAAAGTAAATTATTACTGGATGACTTTTGCAGTTCAACTCCAATTGAAACTACTTTTCAAGTCTCACCTAATTTCCAAGCCAAAGTATGAAAATCAGTGTAAACATCCCTATTGCTATCCAAATGGAAAAAGGAATGCAGTAAGAATTCACTTAATTCTCAAATACTTAGATAAAACAAAATTAACTTTAAGAAATTTAGAACTACATAATCCTTAAACAGATTGACATGTCTACTACGTAAATTCCATTTCAACTTCATAAATATTAAAAATATATGACTTTTCCTCTGAGTAAACCATTATTTAAGGTATTATTTCTCATAAATTAGTCTTCCAATTAATCCACTTCCCAAAAAATACACTACAAAAATAACCAAGAACCACATAACTAAGAATTCATCCAAACACAAATAGCTACAGATTAGCATTTCCTTACATCAATGATATAACGAAAATCAAGTTTCATAAACATGTCTGAGGTAGAAGCATAAAGTAATTCCAAATTATGTTCAATTTTTTAATATGTATTACTTTCATATTCTAATTATTTAAAAATTTAGCTATCAGAACATTCTAATATAAATGATTATTGAATAATATCAACTACCAAAACCATTTTTCATGATCACAAATTTTACTGTGTAAGAATTTAATTAAGTAACTAAAAATATATAGATATATGAGCAGCTCTTCGTTCTTACACTGAAAACAAAGAGAACGGAATTTCATTGCAATGAAAAAATAAATGGTTGTATAGTCTTTCCTTAGAAGTGATTTACTTTTTCCACACTGCTCAGTGAGCCATATCTAAACATGCTATAGTAAGAATGGGTATGCCATAAAAATTAAGGATACAGACTCTGGAATAAGACTGACTGGGTTTCAATCTTTACTACTTAACTAGCTATGAGACCTTGAATGTATTATGTAAGATTTCTTAGTCTTGGTTTCTTCATGTGTAAATGTGGAAATTAGTACTTACCTCATAGGGTCATTATGAAGATTAGAAAAAAGATAGATAAACCACATACAGTATTTAGTAAAATGACTACACTTAAGTGCTCTAAAAATGTTAGCTGTTGTTAATAATCGCTATAATAATTATAATTAATGAAGTAAAAGCCTCATATGGATTGTAATCACAGATAACTTTTATCGCAGTATAGAACCAGCAATTATGACAATTCCCTCTCCCAATCACATATTTCCTCCATTTACCCCAAGTCTAAATATAACAAATTTGTTGTATTTTTATGAAGAGGTTAGCCTGGTAGTTAAGAACATGAGTTCTCAGGTAGGCTGTCCAAGTTCAAATCCTGATTCTATCACTTCCTATCATGTAACTATAAGCAAGTGATTTTACTTCTCTGTGCCTCAGTTTCTTCATCTGTTAAGCAGCTGACAATAATTACCACCTACGCTAAAAAGTTTTTAGGCCCATTACATGAGTGTCTGTGTGCATGCAGAATTCACAAGGCTATTTAGCATACCATGAGCACTCAAAAATGCCAACAAAAAAATACAAGGTTTATAAACACTATACAAAAATACCAGACCCCATTTTTTTTCCTGAAATCAACCTCCTTGATTTATTAATACCAAGAGAGATCCTTGTGTGGGATATATTCAGGCAAAAAAAAGAAAAGGCACAAGAAAAAAACAAACTATGACTTGACTAAAAGTAACATCTAGGTAAATTCATTCAGGCAGAAAGCCATACTTAATAATTCGGTTAAAAAGGGGTATACCAAAAAAATTCCAACTAACCAGATGCCTCAATTTATGAAGATTAATCTTCTTCCTCATCTTAACTCAAAAAATTTCCTTTCAAAGACACTGAGGACAAAGAAATCATTAACGACCTGTATTTTAAGAACACAGCCTGCAGTTGATACACCTGAAACCCTATCTCATCCTACTATAGTTACAATATTACAAAAAATTAATCTTTCACTCTTTAAAGTATTGTCCTTTGAAATACTACATTTAAGAAAATGAAATATACTACCAAGTTATCAATATACTTAGACTAATACATTTTAAAAAAAGGCTTACCATGAAATCATGTCCTTTGAAATACTACATTTAAGAAAATGAAATATACTACCAAGTTATCAATATACTTAGACTAATACATTTTAAAAAAAGGCTTACCATGAAATCATGATGTTTAACAAATTACCAAGTCAATTAGATAAAACTTTTGAATATTTCTATTCCCCCCCCACAAAAAATGAAAAAGCAAAAAGTTAAGTACAAAGCAAAACTGTGTATAAATCCCTGAAATCTTAACAGTTCTACCAAAACGTTTTTCCCACAATTGGCTAAAAGGGGTAATTCACCAGATAAAAAAAGAAATTATACCTGAATGACAGAATTAAAAAACAAAAACAAAAACACCCCCACCAAAATCTTGTTTTACTTAATCTTGACTCAGCATGCTTTCATAATGCATGAAACATTATAATTAAAATTCCAGAAGCTCTAGAGCAAATTTAAATATTTTATACTTAAATTTCCAGTTCTCAGAATTGGAACTTTATTTTCCATGAATATTCTAATTATCTTTAAATAATCCTAACTTGGTTCAATTTAATGTGGCAGATAAAATTAACTAGTGTTAAAGGAAAAACTTAAATATAATATTTAAGAACTCTATTTCTTAGTCAAGTAGATCACAAACCTTTTGGCTTTAGGCAAGTTGCTTAACCTCTGAGCATCAATTCTCTGATCCATAAATTAAGGATACTATCACTACCTATTTCATAGGGTAGACTATTGAAATTTTTATAAGACAAAATGCACATAAAGTGCTTATTCCAGTGCCTGGCACATAAGTACTTATAAGTAAGTTCTAAATGATTATCTTTCATTTTTTAATAAAACTTTTTCAAATCACATGGTTATCTATAGTGAGTTCCCAATTACCAAAATAAGATTTTCCATTTAACCAATTGTAGATTAGTATTGTCATTTCAATATCTTCAAGTTCATTTTTCATAAAACACAAATATAATGTTATTCAAAAATAAAGAACAAAGATATTTCAGAAAAACAGTATTTCATTTAAGCCACAAAATGAATGTCTTTGACTAGAAACCAAGACCAGACTTTGTATGATTTTTTAAGTACAACTTTAAAATAATTCTTTCTGTCAAAGTGCCACCAAAACCGCTTCCCAATTTCTTTCCTCAAGGCTGTCACAACATAGATTTACATACCACAGCTTACTTTTACATGGTTAATGTTACTATTTTTTTAAGAACTTACCATACTGTAAAAATCAAACATTGATGGAAATAGTCATCTATCTATTCCTAACAGATTAATAAAGTAACAATCAAGAAAAAAAGAAAAAGAAAACTATTAAAGACACAAGAGTGAGAAGCAAAAAGAACATTTACTGGGTACCTGCTGTGTGTAAAACACCTATGCTTTATCTAAAGTATCACTCAACAGGGGGGAAAGGAGATTGAGAGAAATTAAGTAACTTGCTCAACGTTGTACAACTGTAAGTACCCAAAGCACTAAAAATAAATGGTCGTATAAAAGCATATGCTCCAAAAAAAAAAATGTATAGGAACATGGTTCACTCTTTTAATACCTCAGCTGCTTCACTGGAGTTACGACTATCAAAGGAAAAATCTAATTAGTTCAATCAATTTTATTTTGTAAATATTTTTTAAGACTAGTCTAACTCAGCAATAAAACACATTCTTTTGCCAAAATACTGACATTGAAATGATTTTTTAAAATAACATAACTGAAAAAAACTGTAACAAACTCCCAGGGATCATACTGAGAATGCATGCTATTTGTAAGAGCAGAGGAAAAAAGAATAGGCCCACCTAAATCATGTCATGGAAAAGGAGAAAAACACAGAATATGACCAGTTTTTACTGGAAAGAGGAACTTAATGTTTACTCAGTTCAACAAAACACAAGTTTTAACACAGGTTCTGCAAAACTGAAGCATAAAGGAATGAAAATTCTCCCTTGAGTCTTCAAGAAATTGAAACTAATGCCTAAAGAAAGAACAGACATCATCTAAGATCATGGACCATAAAAGCAACTTACTTATCATTCTTTTATTTTCTAACTTTAAAAATAATGAAATACAGGGTGAAAATTTTCAATAAATACTGGAAAGTCTATCGAGGGCAAAACAAGTCTCAAAGTAGTATTAGTGGTTAATTTTCCATTCACTTTTTTCTTATGTATCACCTATATTTTGGCCAACAAAAATTTACATCTAAATTTCTGTGTGAGCTTAGGTAGACTAAAATATATATATATAATAAACCACCTCCACAGTGTGGATTAAGAGGCTTGATAGGAATGAATACTGTTAATTATTGGAAATGCTTTAAAATTAACATAATTTTATTAATAACTGCCTCTTAAAGCCAATAACAGCAGGTTTAAAGACATACAATTATGGTAATTGTTTTCTAAGCATGAATTCTGGGAAAACCATGAACTTAAATATATTCCCATAATACTCAACGATTGATAATTTTAGTGATTTAGGTGAGTTACTGTGCCACTGTTGCCCTCAAACACTTTTCAGTTTCCATTATACAGAAACATCTCAGTTTATAAAACAAAGGTGTTCTGTTACAGTTTTTTCAAAGTGTTGTATGTGGTCACACTTTTACTGTTCTAACGAAGTTGCTGTTTAAAGGACTACTGAAGAGCATACTTCTGAAATTCAAACAGTAATGTTGTATTAGCAGTACTACATAGCAGTATAGATGCTAAACTGTAATATCAGGTAGTAAAAAGGAACACTTAAGAACTGTTTCCCAAAGCCATTTCCTAAAATTGTCCTGAGCTAGATTTAATTGGGAAAAAATGAGCATTTATTAAGTGCCCACTATGTTTTAAACCCTGAAAATGGAACTAGTAACAAAAGCCTACATTTATTCACTTCTTACTACGTGTTAGGCACTGTACTAGCAGCACTTTGTATGAATTAACTTACTTAATTCTCAACCTTGTAAGGTTAAAGAGTATTCTGCAAATGTGGGAGAACTGGAATTTATTTAAGATTTCAAGAATTAAAATCAGTAAGACTAACATGGCTTAGGAAAGCAGAAGACATAACCTGGAGCATACCAGAAACTGAAAGAAAATACCCTGTAAATTGTTTTTAAAGTAGAGAGCCTATGTGCAGCCTAGCATTCCAGAAGTTTACTTATACTCTAGAAAACAAAATTAAATCACTACAGTGAACAAGTATCAGAAAAAGAAACCAGAGGTATTAAGAACTTAAATATTTGACTTATTTGGATCAAGATCCAAAAAGTGTATACTTAAAAAACCTAAAATGATTATACATTAGTGTATATCCCTGGTTGAGAACAACTGTCTCCTCTTCGATTTATAAACTATAAACAGAAAGGTTAAATAACTTATCCAGAGTCACTTTTTTTTTTTTGTCTCAGACCTTTATCTAGAATCTAGCTCTCTCAACCCAAAGAGTACACTACAAATAGGGAAAATGACAGGGAAGTTTATAGAGGCCAGCAAGAACATCAGACATTAGTACAGTATTTTATAACCTTATATATATTTTGTATTTACTGTACAAAAGTTCTGGGATCTTAAATAATGACTAGCTACTCCTTGGCATTGCCTGACTGAAGCTTCTATTCAGACTTCAAAACTAACCACAAAAGTCACCATCTCTTCTTCCCATTCCCTGCACACTGGATCTTTACCTCCTTTCTTAAGACTCCCACAACCACACTTAAACCACACTGCATTTTAGCTAAGTATCTACATATTTCTCTCATCCACTAAAATTTGAATTTCTTGGCACTGGAGGCTATCATAGTTTGTTTCCCCAATGTCCAGGAAGACATTCAGTAAATGAAGACTGAATGAATGAACGAAAAGAAATCCACAATATTACAGACTGAAAGAATAGTTTATATGACTTAGAAAACAATTTTAAAGACGCATTTTTAATACTGTCAGCTACCTAAAATAATAAACTATTCAATTACAAAGTATTTTCCACTATAGGCTTTTTTCCTTAAAAGATTCCTTTGAAATTGGCATTATGTACAACCCTACTTACAAACTAATGATTCAAGAGCTTATGAAGTTTCTTAACTGCAGTAAAACATCTCAGTACAGTATTATTTGAAGAAATGACTAACTAGGAGATTGTCTCATCACTGTCATATCATGTAAACAATTTACCAAAGTGTACCTGCAGTATTGCAATTCCTAACAGAATTACAAAAAAAAATTATTTTATTGCATTTACTAATAAAGACTATTAAAACAGTTACAACAACAAAAAAACACATCTTGGGAACAGAAAGGAGCACTACTAATTTTGTAAAAGTCCAAGAGAGACAAAAACACACTTACTGATCTTACTTATCTAACTGCATTTCTTGCACTTCGTGTTACAGGGCTTTTCTATGTAAAAATGTTACCATTTGACTTTAGAAACAAAAAACTGTATTTGAAATTTCGATTATAAACATATCTGCAAGTGAGGAAATGATTATATATGTCCTTAAAATTAAGGAAGATAAATGCTATTTCGCTGTTTCTTTTACACCTCCCTTGCTGCTTTATATATACTCTTCCCTGAGTTTAAGCAAATTGTTTATTTTCTTTAGTATCACTTGTATGGTTAGTATTTTCAGTTTGTATGTTTTAATATGGGACTAAATTTCATTCAGGCACTACAGTTTAGAAATAATCACAATGGGGAAGTGCATGTAACATGAAACGTCAATACAAAATATATTTCGCCAAAATTTCTTGAATTGAATTTTAACATTCCTAATTCTAAACAATTTCTCATTTTAATACATTATTAAGCTAAACAGAAGTATCCATTAATAATCACTCTGGTACACTATGTGATTTCAATTGTCTATTCATACAAATCCACACAAACTTCATACAACAGTAGACAGGAAGAGTATTTCTATAATATAATTGCATTATTTCTTTAAGGTTATCATGGGTTCAAAATCTAATTATATTGACAAAAATTTCACTAGTAACTATAAATCTAGTGGCAAAAAGTTTTATTAAGAGCCCAGACTTAGGGGTCAAGAAAAAAAAGTGCCTCTCCAAATTCTATTGCCTTATTTATAAAACAGGTACCTATCTACATCACCGATCTAAGGAAAATTAAAAGAAAAAATACACACAGCACAGTGAAATCTCAAAATAAATGTCAGCTAGCATTACTTTCATTATATATTATGTTTATTACACTATAAAGATATTAACTATTTGGTCCTAGTAACATGTACACCTATTGAACCTGACACAAAATTATTGTTGGAATTTTACTTAATGCTAACATAGCTAGTAAATTATCAACGACATGAATTTAAGATTTTCAATCATCCTAACCAGTAAAGACAAGAACTTTCAACACAGACACATTTTTTTCATCTGGCCTCCTCATTTTTAACATAATGGATATAGCTATGTCCATTTATATAGCTAAATCCATTCCTTTAAATTTTCTTAAACTGTAAGTATACAAGCAATAGATTAAGGACCCTAATTGCATTTATGTATAAGCTGCACCATGTTGCTGCCAATTTATTTTTGTAAAGAATCTAGTTTAGTCATATAATAGAATATGCATGCACATATGTTGGTATTTGTACAAAAACAATTTAAGTATACAAAGCTTATTTTTAAACATGGGAGATGGGCAGGCAGATAATTTTTGAAATCACACATTGATGTTTAAGTTTTTGACAATAAACATGTATTCTTTCTGTAATCATAAAAAATTAATATTTAAGCTGTTTAACAACTCCACATGAGAAACACAAGACAGATAAATGTATCAGCACACTTAAAAAAAAAAGGTTTTTCTTAAGTATTTTTCAGGGATATTTATCTCCTCAGCCTAACATCTACCTTGAGAAAAACAATTATCAAATGCTCAATTTCAAGCAGCTTCCTTGAAAAATAAAGTTATAGACATAGTAAGATTTCTTTAAATAAATAATATATATTATTTAAATTCAGATTTATGGAAATACAATGTTTTCTTCTAAACATATTTAAGGGCTGTCACTAGTGAAACCCCACTGGGAGAAAAAAAACTACCTCATACTACTAATACCTATCAGTCTAGAAGCTGCCACGGACAATCTTTGAACATGCTTCTGACTGACCAACAGAGAAAATAACATCCTAAATAAAGAGAAATTTTAACACTTACAGAGAAGACTGAAGTTCGTTCCCCTTCCTTTACCTTGCACAGCACTCTCCGCATATAACTTCCTGCCCCACACCACCCATTAGAGAAACAGATACAGCTAAGTACTTTCTATTTTACAATGCAATTCTACTA
Source organism: Manis javanica (assembly GCF_040802235.1). Classification (NCBI taxonomy): domain Eukaryota; kingdom Metazoa; phylum Chordata; class Mammalia; order Pholidota; family Manidae; genus Manis; species Manis javanica. The sequence goes on along the minus strand of NC_133167.1, from coordinate 48,227,992 downwards.
ATTTTTTTCTTCATGAAATAAAATAGCATTGGCAAAGGACTGTGAAAAAAAAATCCTCTAATTAAAAAACAAAAAGGAAGTGAAAGTGAAAGGAAAGGAGCGACATACAGCAGCAATTCACTGGAGAATTCCGCTTTATTAGGGAAAGGTGCTGGGTTATATAGGAAGGGGCATGAATTGATTGAGGTGTCACTTCTAGGGGGCTGGTGGCTGGTGGCGAGGTGCTGGGATTGGGAGGGGGGCGAGAGGTGATTGGGCTTCAGGTGGCGCCGGCGGGAACCGAGGACCCCGAAGAGAAGCCGGAAGTTTGCCATCTTACTGGTGGGGGCCCTTCATTCCCCCCTTTCTCCTCTATGGGGTTGTGGACGTTGCTTTCTCTCTGGCTGCTTCCTGCTGAACAGGGGTGGAGAAGGGAATGAGGGCTTGAGGATTGGGAGGAAAGGGTTGATAGGACTCCCAACAGTAAGGATGAGTAGATGTGGACTTCTTCAGGTTGGAAATCAAAGAAGGTTCCCTGTAACTATAGGTCGAGGACTTGTTGATTCTAATGGTGGTGCCAGGAGGATATGGGTGCCAGAAGCCAGGCATCTGCGGCCATTGTTTCTAGGAACAGTTTCCAGCGGAGAGAGAGGTCCATCTCAGCATGTGGTGAGGAGGTCACATGAGGGTGAGGGATCTTCTGTGGCCAGAAGCTGGTAGTTCCTGAGTAAAAGCTGGTTAAAAGCTTGATTAGAGATTTTTCCGACTTCGGATTTGATGAACTTTATTATACAGGGTAAGAAGAGACAGGCGAGAAGAATGATTATTATGGGGCCTGCAATGGGCCAGAGCCAGGTGAGGAGGGAGTTTGTTAGTATTGAACTGAATGGGTTGGAACTGGAAGCAGAGTGGAGGCTGGAGGCAAGGTCAGTGAGTTTGGTGATGTCAGTTTCTACAATGCCGGATTCATTGATGTAATAGCAGCACTGTTCCCGGAGGAAGAAGCAGGTGCCGCCTTTCTCGGCTGTAAGCAGATCTAGGGCCCGCAGGTTTTGAAGGGTGACCTTAGATAGCGAAGTGACCTGTCTTTGGAGAGAGGCTAGGGAATCAGCAGTGGATGTTAGGGCTCCCTCAAGTTTGGCGTTGAGATCTCTAACTGCCCATAGAGAGTGACTCAAGGCTTCTCCCGAAAACCCTGCCCCAATGGCTGAGGTGATCAAAGAGATACCGACCATGATGGGAAGGAAAACAGCCCTTTCTATGCGCAAGGGAAAGGGAGGTTGGAGCTCAAGAAATTCTGCCATGCTGTAAAGTGTAAGCTGTGGGATTATGGTGACGAGAATGCAGGGTGTATAGGAGTTGCGAGGCAGTGAGTTGAAAAGACTGCCATTACACCAAAAGAAGTGTCCTGGTTGCGCAAAAGTCTTAGAGCTGGAGGTAGGGGTATAGATAGAGAGGCAGTGAAGTGCGCTGGAGGGGGGTGGAGTTGGGTCTACACACAGTGGTGGTGAGATTATCTGTGTATTCTGGTTCCCATAGGGGTATGTCTGCCAGGGGGAAAAGGGGTTGTCTTTCTGCATGGAAGGAGTAGTTGGAAATATTAAGGGGCAAGGCGGCCAGCAGTCGGCGCTGTAGTGATGCGCACAAGAAACAATTGGCGGTGTTAAGGGTGTGGTTGAGAAAGATGGTGGTGTCCTGAATGAGCTGTAATGAAGAGTAGGAGAAATGGGAAGAGGGGTGGGGATAAGAAGATGAAGAGACACCATCAAGAGTTTGGATAATAGCTTTTTCGGAATGTCTGCTATCTGATGCAACTTGAGAGATCTGGGAATGAGAGGGAACATACTTTCGAGAGATATGAAGGGTACTGTGGGGGGTCGAAGACCCCTCATAGTAAACTGAGGCTGTGACTCTGGCAGCCCATCGAGAGTCCCGGGGATCTGGGATTGATAAGGAGAATGAGCCGTTGGGATATTTCATGAAACGGTTCGAGGAGTAATACTGTGGGTACTGGAAGTTACCCATGTAGTGAATGGCGCAAGACTAGTAGGGACATCTCCTGTAGGTCTCTGGCCATCGCCTGCAATAGGCTTGTTTTTGGTCATAGAGGAAGCAGAGGTAGGGAGAATAGGGGTAGCTGCTAGTGAACACTTCGGTGGAGGGAGGAAAGTGGAGGATAAAGGCTCAGAGCAGCTTTTCAGAGGACAGTCTGATGTGGCAATGAGGGCAGTAACTTTTGTTTGATGCTGTGTGTAAGTCTGTCTGACTTTGAATCGCCATACAAAGGAGGCTGGGGTGGTGGGGAAGACAATAGGAATGAGGAAAAAAAGTGAGAGAGCAGTAAAGGAGGAAAAAGTCATGATTCGGGTATGGATGGCAAAGGGGGTGAACGGGATTTTGGAGGAAAGAGGACAGTAAGGTCAGGAGTCTGGAGGTAGGGAGAGTCTGTAAATTTTTGTAGGTTAAGAGATCTTTAAGGTGATGTGGGGACAGAATGGTAAGGGGCGCCCTGAATGTCAGTTTATGAGCTTCCTTCTGCAAGAGCTGTCCAGCGGCTAATGCCCGTAGGCAGGGGGCCCATCTCCGAACTGTGGGGTCTAATTGCTTGGAGAGATAAGCTACTGGGGCAAAGGATGGGCCATAATATTGGCCTAGGACTCCTAGAGCTTGATTGGACCTCTCATGAATGTATAATGAGAAGGGCTTCGACAAATCAGGAAGATGGAGAGCTGCGGCTTCCACAAGGGCATGACGGAGCTTAATGAAGGAGTGTCAGGGTGAGGAGGATAATGGTTCTTTAGGGGGGCCCTAGCTGAGGTCGTATAGGGGTCTTGCCAACAGAGAGAAGTTAGGGATCTTCGCTCTAAAATATCTACCCAGGCCTAGAAAGGAAAGGATTTCTGTCTTGGTTTTGGGAACGGGCAGGTCAGAGAGGAGCCGTTTTCTGTCTAACGTAATGGACTTTCTTTGTTGAGATAGAAGGAATCTGAGGTAAGCGACAGGAGGGGAAGAGATTTGAGCTTTGACGGGGGATACTCGGTAACCTCTGGAAGCTAGAAGGTTAAGTAGGGAGGCAGTGTCAAGTTGAGACTGTTCCCACAAGGGACTGCAGAGTAGAAGATTGTCCATGTATTGTAATAAGGTGGACTCGGAGTGATCATGATGAAACTGTTTGAGGTCCTGAGCTAGGACCTGTCTAAAAATATGGGGACTATCTCGGAAGCTTTGTGGCAAAACTGTCCAAGTGAGTTGTTCAGAATGTCTTGTGTATGGGTCCGTCCAGGTGAAGGCAAAAAAATCTTGGGAGGAGGGGTCCAGAGGGATAGGAAAAATGCATCTTTGAGATCTAGGACTGAGAAGTGGGAGGCCGAGGCAGGGATCTGCGATTAAAGGGTGTACAGATTTGGAACTAAGGGATGGATAGGGACAATGGCCATGTTGATGAGGCGAAGGTCTTGAACAAGGCAGAAAGATCCGCTGGTTTTTTTAACAGCTAATATGGGGGTATTAAACAGGGAGTGAGTGGGTCTGAGGTAATTTTTGTTAAAGAGATCTTGAATGATGGGTTGGAGGCCTATGAGGGCTGAAGTGGTTAGGGGGTATTGGGCTGACAGATATACTGAGAGGGGTCACGTAATTTGATAGAGGCAGGGGGACATAGGTCTATGGAGGGGCTTGTAATGTCCCAAACTTTGGGATTTACAGGGTGTATGAGGGCGGAACCAGAGCTTTCATTGGGTAGAGGGGGGTCGTCGGCTATGAGGGCCATCAGAAAGGGAGTACTGGGGGCTGTGGGAGTGGATATAGTTATGGAAATGTGGAGGAGGGAAAGGATGTCCCGTCCTAGTAAAGGGATGGGACACTGGGGCATAACCAGGAAGGAGTGGGAGAAAGGTATGGGATTGTCTTGGATTGTGCATAAAAAGGCGGGGGGGTGTTTAATGGGAAAATTTGTTTACCTCTTACCCCGACTATAGGAGTAATGGCTGGCATGGTAGGGCCCCGGTATTCTCGCAAGACTGAGAAGGTGGCTCCTGTATCTAGGAGGAAGGAGATGGGGCAACCGTCTACTGTTAAAGTAACTCTGGGCTCCTGTTTGGTGATGGAAATGGTCGGGCGAGAAGCCCCCGGGTCCCGTCAATCTTCTTCTGCCAGCCCCACTACGGCAGGCTTAGGATGGGGGTTGTTCGTCCAGCCTCCCCTTCGGGTGGTTGGGCAATCAGACCCCCAGTGGCCCTTTTTGTGGCATCTGGGGCATGGGGTGGTAGGAGATCTGGGGGAGGGGCATGCCCTTGACCAATGTTCCTCTTTTCTGCACTTGAAACAAGCTCCTGGGGGGGGGCTTGTTTGTAGAGGGGCGCCCGCGCCCAGGTTGTGGTTTTATCAGCTGGGTCAACATTTGGAAATTGGCCTGATCAGCCTTTTGTTTACGGCATTCTTTCTCCTCTTCCTGGTTATGGAAGACTTTAAAGGCCACTGTTAGGATCTCAGTCTGTGGGGTAGCGGGGCCCTATTCTAACTTTTTGAGTTTAGCTTTAATGTCGGGGTAGCTTTGAGCTAGGAAGTATGTCATAAGGACATGTTTTCCTTCAGGTGTTTCTGGGTCTAGGCTGGTATACTGTAATAGGGCTTGAGTGAGTCTGTCTAAGACCTCGGAGGGGGTTTTGTCTCTCTTTTGAATTATGTCTTGGAGCTTTTGAAAATTGACTACTTTACGAGCTGCCTTTTTCAGACCTGCTATTAAGCAGGAGGCAAAAATATCTCGAGAGCGGAGACCTACAGCAGTGTTATAATCCCAGTGTGGGTCTTGTTCAGGGCCAGCAGTGGGGCCAGGGGGATAGGTGGGGTCAGTCCTGTGGGTTTCGGTAGCGTGCATTTGGGCGAAGTCCCAAACTCGTCTACACTCTTCAGGGAGGAGAGTATTGGCCAGGAGCATGAAAATGTCATGATGCGTGAGGCTGTAAGACCGGACGGTCCATTGAAACTCCCTGATGTATGTCGTGGGATGAGTGGAAAAGGAACCTAGGCATTTCTCTAGTTGGCTAAATCTCCTAAGGAGAAAGGGATGTGAACGCGCATGATGCCTTCGGATTCTGCTACCTCCCGGAGGGGGGCAATAATTTTGGGAGGCTCTCGGGACCGAGTCTGAGGGGGACTGAAGGGTTCTGGCTCAGTCTGTGGGGGAGTGACGCGGTCTAGCCGTGCCTAGTCGAGCAGGTCCTGAAGTGCAGAAGGGGGGCAAAGAAAATAAAGAATCGGACCCACGTGTTGCCAGCCAGCAGCCCAGCTGCTTGCCTCTGCCGCTCTAGTTGGGCTTGAACTCATGACTCTGAGGTTAAGAGTCCCATGTTCTACTAACTGAGCTACAGCAGGGCTCCAGTTAATTGCTTATGAAATGCTTAAACAAAATGTTCTTTGTTCTCCATTCCTGCCACATCGGCAAGTGGGGGAAGGGCATAGCTAGAAGCAGGGGCGGTGTTTCTACACATCTTCAAGGTCTCTCTATTTTCAGAGTGAGGAGTCTTGGCTCGTCTTCGAGGACAAGATATGTTTTTGTGGACAGATAACTTCCAAGGACTGCACAGGTTGTTCTCTAGCTTGTGCTTTCCCATGCTGCATTCAGACATGGGGGAAGGTGCTTTCCCATTCTCCCTACAAACATGTGAGAAGACAAAGGCGGTCCCTAACAGGGGAGAAACAGGTGATGAGGGCAAAGACGGATGAGGACCCCGGGACCTAGTTAAAGGGGGGGCTGAAAGGCTCAGGCTTAATCTGTGGGGGACGAAGGCGGAGGAGGTGAGATGGGGGAGGAGATGGTGGGGGAGGAAGGGAGAAGGGCTGTTGCAGGAGAAGGGGAAGGGAGTGAATGGGAGGCTTCTGCGGGGGCGGCGGCTTGCAGGCTAGGAGAACTTGGGAGGGGGCAGGGGGGAGGAGGAGGCAGAAAGCTTCGATATAGGGAATCTCCTTCCATTTTTTCAGGCGCTGGCAGTAGTTAAAGAGATTGCGAGTGATGTTAGGATCAAGAGTTCCCCTGCGGGCCATTGGTTGTTATTGTCTAGGGGGTATGTCGGCCAATCTTGGGAGCAATATTTACGGAGAAGTTTTGGTTTTATATCGGGTGTCAGGGAGAGGGTAGCCATATGCTTAAGCAGGCATTCAAGAGGTGAACTTTCAGGGAGGGATGAGGAGGCTCCCATGGCTAAAGGACAAAGAAGGAGACCAACAGGGGAAGACGAACGGAGATCCTCGGACTGGAAGCAGACTGCAAGGAGACAAAGGGCGTCCTCGATGATCCTTGGTGGTCTGCGGAAACTCGTATACGAGTCGGAATTTCTTAGGAAGTGTGGGTCGTCACCCAGACTTCTCTAAGAAGGCAGTTTGCCGGAGTCACAAGGTACCTAGCACTAGGAATTTTCGGCAGACAGAACAGATTTCGGCGGACGGAACAAAGGAGGAGGTGTGGGGAAAAGGGAGCGTTCTCATCTGCAAAGGAGTCAGCCCATTTATGGCTGTTGGAGGGGGGCCTGAGGGTCTGCCACAGCCATGAAGGCCTGAGGCGGGGATTTATGGCTGTTGGAGGAGGGGCCTGAGGGTCTGCTGCAGCCGTAAAGGCTTGAGGCAGGGATTTATGGCTGTTGGAGGAGGGGCCTGAGGGTCCGCCGCAGTCGTGAAGGCCTGAGGCGGGGAGAGTTCCCTCCTCGTCCCGAGCATCAGGGCATTGCCAGACGATCACGGTCAATGGCACTGCGATAGCTCAGAGAAGAGTGGCCCACCCCGGGGAAATTTTGCTTAAAAAGTTTCAGCACTGATGGAAGGGACGGTGAATGCGTTTATGACTGTCGGAGGAGGGGCCTGAGGGTCCGCCGCAGCCGTAAAGTCTTGAGGCGGGGATTTATGGCTGTTGGAGGAGGGGCCTGAGGGTCCGCCGCAGCCATGAAGGCCTGAGGCGGGGAGAGTTCCCTCCTCGTCCCCGAGTGTCAGGGCATTGCCCGATGATCACGGTCCATGGCACTGCGATAGCTCGGGGAAGAGTGGCCCACTCCGGGGGGAAAACTTACCTAAAGGCCAGAGAGGAGTAGTGAGTGTGATGAGCCAGCGCCGGAAAAAGAGGACGAGGGCAAGCTGCTGCTGGTGTCAGGGGAAAGACGGGGCCCAGTTGGGGTGTCCCGTCTCCCGGGTTTCGGCACCAATGAAAGGAAAGGAGCGACACACAGCAGCAATTCACCGCAGAATTCCACTTTATTAGGGAAAGGTGCTGGGTTATATAGGAAGGGGCATGAATTGATTGAGGTGTCACTTCTACGGGGCTGGTGGCTGTTGGCTAGGTGCTGGAATTGGGAGGGGGGCGAGAGGTGATTGGGCTTCAGGTGGCGCCAGTGGGAACCAAGGACCCCGAAGAGAAGCCGGAAGTTTGCCATCTTACTGGTGGGGGCCCTTCAGAAAGTATGTTGAAATCTGCAAAAATACTCCATTAAAAAAAGTTTGTAATATTTGGGTGGTTCTTATCTCCATTCTGTCCTTTAGAATTGAGGCAATAATTTAATAAGTGGAAAAATATGCAGTTATTAACTGAGACCTTTTGGTACAGAATTATCAAGTTCCTGCTGGTGACAGTATAGGAAAAGAAAGAAGACAGAAAAAACAAGTAGTAAACAAGAAAAATAGGTATTTTTAAATTCAGCAAAAATGTTTTCTTTGGGCTTTGGGAAAGTGCTTGCTTAACAGGAATAGAATTTCATAGAAACAGATGTTGCCCAAAAAAGTTGTTGTGATTCCTAAATAAATACTATCTTACATTCATAGAAGTTTTAAACTATTTTCATAATGTTACTTTTACCTTAAACATTTCTGTGAAGTAGGCAGAGCAGGTATTACTATCCCTGTATTATGGAAAACTAAAGTGAGGTCAATTAGTTTTTTAAATGGGCCATAAGTTCTACTTGTAAAGATAACATAATCAGAGCTAGAATAGACTGTAGCCTTCCTTTATAGTTAATTTTCCCCAATTTTACAGAGGAGGAAAAAATGAAGCTCAAGAAAGTCAAGACACCTATCCACTGTTACAGAACTCTCAATGAAGGGCTGAAATTGGAACGCAGGTCTCTTAACCTCTACCCCTATATGCTCTCCTTCCACTACCACATGGACTGCCATGCCACAGCAACAGATATGAAAGTAGCCTGAAAAATGTTAAAAATTACTCTATACATGAGTATCATTATTAGGTCTGGTAAAGGGAAGACATTTTCAATAAAAAATAAAAATGTTAAGGAATTTAAAAAATACAATGTAAGAATACCTACCACCACCTTCAGCTATTTCCCCTAAAATCCTCCTTTGTGTGTTCTTACACCCCTGATTAGACTACAAGGGCCTTAAAATTTCTAGGAGCTAGCTGTACATATTAAGTTCTAAAAAATTTTTCAACTTACAAGATTTTCTTTAAAAAGCAAAACATTTTTCAGCAACCATGTTACATTTTCCAAGTATTAAAGCATATTATTCTTAATTATAGTAACTTATTTTACTTAGGTCACTGATGTATTTTTCATTTCATCATATATGTTCACTAAAATATTTCCATTGCAGACTTCCAGTCAAAACAGAGTAATAAGCTCTGATAGATAATCTAATGCATACCTGTATTAATAAAAATGTGGTAATTGGGCAGACATGTATGATGCAGTCAGTGGAAGTGTTTCCTTGAAGACTAAGAAATCGAGATTGAAAAGATCATGTGGTTCATACTGTCATCAAAATGCAGACAGTATGAACCTTATACACACATGGTGAACAGATCTTACTCACTTTGTGGCAAGTTATTTGAACAAATGTTTCAATCCCTAACCAGTCAGCTTCCTTATATGCCAGTCTTATAAGACAACAGTCTTATACTGATAGGCTGAATCAAAATCTGATGCATTTGTATGCAAAATTAGAAGGAGAGCAAACCAAAAACTATTATTATTAAAACTGGAGCAAGATTATATACACACTCATATATATGTTAAATATGCATATATATATATATGTATTATGTATATATTATAAACATAATATACATATTACATTCATCCATTTCAACAAGGCTTAACTGAAGGCCTCATGGACCCGATGTACTAATTTAAAAATGAGTAACTTGTCCCTGCCCAGAGCAACTCACAAATCAAGCAAGGAGACAAAATATTTCTCAACAAACTATGAATTTGCGTTCAGTGCTGAAATATAACATCTCCATAACTCAAAATATTTGATGTTTGGAAATAATGATCATTCAATTCATTTGAAATTTTACTAGTTCAGTAATACAAGAGCCTTAAGTTTCTCAAAACAGGAAATGAAAAAAATATGCTTTCGAAAAGGCAGTGAAGTAGAATTGTAAGTCCAAATACTTAACATTTAATCTTACGTAATTTCCTAAGGTAAAATATGTAAAGTTTGATTGTATTTCTACCATAAAGACGTTTAATGAATGCTTACAAAAATATACTTTGCCCAAATACCCAAATCACTTTTGATATTACTCTCACTTCCTCTTCTGGAAACCAGCATAACCATTTCCTTTAACCACAATACCACAGGTCTAGTAACTTTTAGTAATGTTTGACTTGCTCATCTTTTGGACAAAGTTCACAGAGGAACCAACTTCTAAGTCTGTTAAGGAGCATAATCTCATAAGAAAAGTTCATGTCAATACAATCTGTAAGTAATACGGTCTAAAATTTAATTACTTCTAACCTACTAAATTTACAACCAAGGCTCTTTCCTAAATGCAAAGGGCTTCTCTATGACAGTAAACTCCGGCCACATCAAATGCAACAAACTGAACAGGCATGTGGCAGTTACTCTCCAGGTTGCACCGAGTTTAAGAGTCAAATCCTTGCATCTACTTGAGCAACTGCAACATAGCTATCCTTGTATAAAATTGATCACTATTAAGGTAGGACAGCCTTCTCCTTTAGAAATTAGTGTTCTATCAAACTGTTGAAATAAATCACTTTTCACTTGAACCCTATGATACGAATTTCAAAAGTAGTATTTATTCAGCAGCCCTATGAACAAGCATTATAATTCTACTGTTATGACTAAACCAAAAGGAAATATTGGTGATTATGTTAACACAACAAAAATAGATTTGACATTAAACTGGGAATTCTAAAGATCTAGATTGTACCAAAAAAAAATCTCAAAAAAATTTTTTTATTAAATTCTTTGAAATTTACTAATCTTGTCTTAAAAAGAAAAGGAATTTGGTTGTTTTCTCCTAAGATAAATTAATGTATTTGTTCTATCTTTACATCTGCTTTTAACTCCAACTCAGCCTTCCATTCAATCTGCTGACTTTGAATGGGCCTATTGGCTACAGCTACTCTATCAGAATATGCTTTCAATAATCAGTAGTAGCCACGTATCTAGTTTTTATTTTGCACCGACACCGAACTTTATAAAACAGCGTCTTGCTATCAGACAAGGCTGAGAAAACTATGAGGAGGAGTGAAGAGTGAAGGGAGAGAAGTTTGTTATTCCTGTTCTAGTGACTCACAGCCCAGAAGTATTTCAGAAGAAAATTCGTTCCACCCTCACTTGCCCTACTCCCCACCTTCAAAATGAAATAATTCCAAATCGTCAACACGCTCTCGACCGGCTTTTATTTAGCAATCTAAAATAAAGTGGCAAAGTGCGGGGGTGGGGGTTCACCCTGATTAGCCATTCCCTTCCCACATTCCCACACTTAACAATAAAAAACTTGAAGAAAAACTGCTCCCGCTTCCGCGATTCCTCCCATTCAACCGCAGTTGCGGATCGACCAAGTTTTCCTCCCCCGCCCCGCCCCGCAGACGTCGCCCACCCCCCACCCCCAGCCCCCTTTCCTGCGGACCCCGTCCCAGGGCCAGGATCCGGGGAGCAGCGGCGGCGGCGCCCCTCGCCCAGCGCGGAGCCGGGCCGGACCGCGCCGCGGGAAATGGCTTCTCTCTGCCTGCGGCCCGCCCGCGAGCCGCCGGGGAAGGCGCCCGGGGCTCCGCATTAGGCCGCGGCGCATCCCGGCGACCCCGGGCAGGCCCCACGCGGCGACGCCGTGAGGTCGGCCCTGGGCACCGCCTGCTGACCCATCCCCGGTTCCCCCCAGGCCTCCAACCTTCTTCAGCCCGCCGCCCCTGCCGCGGCCTCGCCGGCCCGTGCGCACCTTCTTGATGTTGTAGAGGCGGGTGAGCATGCCGACGCCCCGTCACTGAGGATGGTGAGCTTCTCCGCCAGCCTCTGCTGACTGGGCTGCAGCACCGAGCGCGACATGGTGGTGCTGGTGCCGCCGCCGCCCGCCCGCCTGGCGCCCAGTCACGGGCCCGCGGCTTCCGCAGCAGCCTCTCGCGGGCCTCCTACCCTCCTGCCCGCGACCTCCGCCTCAGGGGAGCGCGCCCATGGCCCTGGCGCCCCAGTCCGCGCGGGTGACAGACGAGCCGCGGCGGACACCTTGGGGTTCCTTCCCCAGCGGCAGCCCGCGCGCGGCCCAGCAGCCTCCTGCCTTCCTCCCGCCGCCCTTCCGTCCCCACCCCCGGCGCTCTCCGCCCCAGCCGCCACCGAGCCGCCTTCCCGAGCTCCTCCAGTAGGTGTGGCGGCGGCGGCGGCGGCGGCGGCTGAGAACGAGGCCGCTTCCCGCAGCCCCGATGAGCGCTCGGTCACCTGATCGGCCGCGCTGGCGCCCCCGCAAGGCCGGACGGGGAACTGCGCCGGGGGACCTCAGCCCGCCGCCCCTGGCCTCGCCGCCGCCGCCAACGCTGAGGATGCGGCTCAGGCCCCAGACTCACCGCGCCCCGCCCAGTGCGCGCGATCCCGGCCTGGGAGTCAAGTAGTTTTACTTAAGTTAAGAGATTTCTGCTCTTGGCCCCACACTTAAAGATCATTAAAATTATCGTAAGCCTTCAGACAGATGTAAAAAGTAGGTGGTAGCTTCATATTTATAATAATCTTAGAAAATTAACTAGTAAAGTTAACTAGTATAGGCTAGTATGCCTAAAAAAGTGTGAATTATACTGTATGTAAATTATATCTCAGTCAATGTGACTTTTAAAAAGTTACATATCTATGTTTGAAAAATTATTCATTAAGACAAGTGCAATAATGGGACCCACTCTAAGGAAAGTAAGCATTTAAAAATACAAACTGGAAAATAATTTGAGACGGGCGAGGTTGGCTCTATAGAAAAGTTTATAATAGAATTACATTTTGTGGCCCCCAGATATATTTTACAATGATTCAATTATGAAATTCCACTCATAAAATTTCCAAAATAAATTTATGACATGCAGCTTTTTATATATGCATTAGAAAACTTTCAGTTACTTATAGTAACAATCCTCTGTGGATTTAAGGAATATTTTTCAATTCTATATAATACATTAAACAACCAAATACTTAAAATGTGCAAAGTACTGTTGTTCTAGGAGATATGATACTGTAAAAGGTGCAGATTTTGATCTCCTCATATTGACATCCTGGGGAGAACAGATATATACCTAAGGAAATCTAATATAAGACAGCCTGAGATACAGGGCTAAAAAGAGGACCTAGAAAGAGCAGTCTCAACCTGAAGTTTCTAAGGGCCCTTTTGGAATAACTTACATTTGAGCTTTGAATGAGCAGTAAGTCTTGGACTTACAAACTTGTAGAAAAGTTCAACTTTAGTAAATGTAAGACAGTGTGAAAGTGCGGAAAAATATTAGGAATGTTAATTACATACATGAAAGAAACAAAGGGGAATAAAGCCAGGAAGAGAAGTGGAACAGAAAATACATAGGCTTATGAATGCTAAGGCAAGAAAAAAAACTCCATGGAAAAGAAAAAGTACAGAAAAAAATGGGAGAAACTAAAGGTGACTTTAGGATATAATGATAATTTGGTACAGCTGTTGACTATGACAAGGCTTATCCTTCAATATTTATTGCCTCTTTCTCCCTTAGAAATAGGATAAAAACTAAATCTTCAAACCTCCCTGTAGCCTACTGTGGCCACATAACTAATGTCCTTGACAACAAGATGTCAGCTCTCAAGACCCTTTCCTAAGACTGCTGCTGCTCTCCTTTCAGTTCTGCCATGTGAAACAAGGATGCAACGACCACCATCCTGGACCATGAAGACAATGGCCACTCACTGAGGATGGCAGAACATAGAAATGGAAGATGTATGTGCGCTTAGAGCAGAACTGCCATACCAAACCTGGCCCTGTCAAGATCTGAATTTTGTGTGAAAGAGAAAATTTGATTTAAGCTTTAGTTTTTTTTAAAATTATTCACAGCCAAACCTAATCTTAAATAATAACAGTTTTTGTGGCCAATATTATAGTATCTCTAGCAAAAATCAAATAAGGAATAATAATTAAATTTAACATTCACGTATTTTTACACAATCTGTCAGGTGCTATTTGAGTTACATTTTCTCCTCTACCTCGTTCAACAATCCTCTGAGATAGTACTATCTTCGTTTCACAAGTGAGGATACTGAAATGCAGATAGGTTTTTTTAATTGCCAAAGGTCATACCCATAGAAAGTGGTAAACTTGGTAATGGATCCTTTCTCAGTCTTGACTCCACGGTTCATACATATTCTTAATTACTGCAGTGTCATTGAAGATCAGTTGAATTACACAAATCTGTCATGGATCCAATGAACATGATTCTATAGTTTCTTCTAGAGCCCCCAACTCTGCCCAAACCTTCATTGATAGTCCTTTCATTAAACTTTCTTCAGTTAACATTTAGACTCTCCATATTTTCCGCCAACTGATAGATCAGGTCTTTCAAGAGGCTTTCTTTACCAGAAACTAGGATGAGTGTTTTTTGCTAACCATGAAGAATATTGCAATTTGCTTTTTTAAATCATTTAGCTGACCCAGCCCTCTGTTGCTTCCCTACTAAAGGCAAGAAGAGAGAAAAAATAATAAAAGGCAGCTTCTTGGTTTCTTAGGATAAAGCCCTTCGATTAGGATATCTCTTGGTATAGGTAAGGTTTCACTTACTTTCAATGGCAAATGCAACGTTTTCCTTCCCATCAGACTTCAGAATATATGACCAAATTCCTCCTAGAAACAGCCTCGGAATAGTGAAGCAGACATATATTGATTTGTTTGTCCTCCATCCCTTCCTTTAGGAAACTGCTACATTCTAAAAAAATTGAGTGCAGAAAGAGAAAAGTGGGTCAGGCTGTGGGAGGCTCAGGCATATTAAATAAGAAATTAATGGAGTTTTGCCAGGAATTGCTGTTTTTTAAATTGCTGTAAACACTGCATATCATTAGACCAATGTAAACAGAGGAATCAACTTTGGGTGAAGAACTGTGGAAAATGATGATAGAAGATTTCACCATTATTTAACAGTGATCATAGAAAGGACTGACATTAACATATATGCTACATCAATACTTCAAGTTCTGTTCTACATCCAAAGACCACCAGGTACGATAACTAACTCCACTAAAAGATGATTCAGAAAGACAAAAGGGAAAAGATAGAGCAACAGTCGCCCTGTATCTGTAGTAAATGAAGTAAGGAGTTAAGACTTAGCCAAAGATTGCAACTTGGTATTCCAAAGGAGTAAGGAAGACAGGCTTAAATGAAACATGTCTCCAGTAGTCAGGAAAAGAGATGCCAGAAATACAGCTGATCCAAAAAGTTCAAAAAGAAAACAATGAAAAATTAATTACAGTCTTGATCCTGACCATTCACACCCAATTAGTTTCATCTTTTAGCCTGCCAGATCTTTGGTAATGCACATCACCCATATTTATTTGTTAAAAATAGATTTAAATTCACTCAAAGTACTTAAGTTTTCTCTGTGGAAAAATGCTAATGTAATAAATATTTATTTCACTTTATGATTGATTTTTAATTTTTCTTGATTTTTTTCACACTATAAAAGATGTGAATTTTCTTCATTTTGTTTTAAAAATTTATTGTGCTTAAACTCACATTTAAATAATAGATGATGAGATACATATCAGTGCATACAAATATTGATTGATCTTTTGGGTTTGATCTTATTTTTTAAACAGTAGAGTGCTCCATGGAAAATTGTCAAAATCAGTGATAGAACAAAACTTGAGTTAGTATACAGGATAATCCTATGAGGACAATCAAGTTCCAGCTGAACAGAGTAAGATCCATTTACATCTTTACATTTAGTCAACACCAGAATAGTCTTTCAAAAACTGGGAAGGATATTGAGTATATTGAACCAGACCTCCAAGATGCCTTGACTGGAGACACAAATATGGGATACTCAGAATATGGATGTTATTTAAAGCCATAGGAATAGATGAGATCATTTTGGAGGGAGTATTTAAAAGAAAAATAAGACCTAGTCCAAAGCCTGAGAACTCCAACTTCTAGGAATCAAATAAAATAAATGGACCCAGTAAATGAGACTGAACAGGATTGTGAAGGGGTCTATAGATTAGGGCAGTAGCTGAAGAGGTTAAAGGAGGTTTTGTTGTTTGTTTATTTTGCATGGTAGTTGCCAGACCATCCTGTAGAGGGGAAGAGATTTAATACTCAGAACAGAGAGAAGGAATAATCAAAGTAGCAGAAGCATTGATAGAACAGGAAGAAAAGAGATGGAAGGAAAGTAGATGATACACAGCCAGATTGATTTTTGGCTGGGGATTGCAGGGAGAGAAGATAATGATATTAGCTAACATTTATAGAATACTTGTAATGTGTCATTCTCTGTTCCAAATACCCCACATGCACTAATATGTTCACATTCATAACTAACTTTTGAAGTAAGTACACTTTATCATTCCTAATAAATAGATGAGGAAGTTATGCCTAAGGTCACAACTGGTAAGAGGTAGAGCTCAGGCGATTAGCCTCTTGATGTGTACACTGACAAAGGTCAATGGAATTGGTGAAGGGAAGATGAGAAGTTTTTCTCATATCTTCTATTTTCTCAATGAAACAAATAGTTCATTAGCCTAAAAGGGAGGTCACATGTCAGAAAATGTTAAACGTTTGTTTGAGTTTGGTGTCATGTATTTAAATGGTTAGGAGAAAAAAGCCTAATCTCTGTGATCAGACTGACACAGTTGGAGTCCTGGCTTTGCCACTTACAGCAGTGTGGCCTTGGACATGTGACTACAGCTCTCTAAACCTCAAATTTTCACTTTAAATGGGGATAATTGTACCTACCTCACTAGATTGTTGTGAGGAATGCATGAAATAATTTTTAAAATTGTACCTTACACAATTCAGTGACATAAATGTTGCTTGTCATCATTATTCTTACCCTAGTCTGCCCACTTGTGTGCTTTTCTACATTGATACATGGCACAAACAAAGACGGAGTGTTGTAGATTTTCCTTTTCAGGAAGTGCAATGGAAGGAAAGAGTGGCAAAGGAGTTGAAAGAAGTGGTTAGGGAATAATATAGCTAATTCAACTTTAGAATCAGAATTCATTAAAATTTTGCACGATCACCTTTTGTATTTCTCCCATTCCTGATGTTCTTTATTTGTGCTTTATTTGAAATACTAAAATGAAGAATTAATTTTCAGTTGGTGAAGAGAGGAAATGTTTCCTAACTATTTTCAAATTATTTATACTTATTTTGTATAGTAGATTCTACATATAAACTATTAGGAGCATATTAAAGCACACCTTTGCATGTTAGTGTGTATGCATAATTCTTGTGCCAGACATTTAAGAATAGTTTATCTTGAACTGTATACATTTGAAGTCTATTTAAATAGAACATACTTCTATTATCTAATAGATTAGCTAAAAAAATGCTAGCTAAAAATAAAACTGCTAGATTACAAACTGTAGAACTTCCAAACATTAGAAGAGAAATTTGTCTGTGCAATCCATTCTGAAAATAACAGAATTAGTTTAGCTCCTTCTTTTGTTTTAAGATAGGATAAGATAGACTTAAACCCCATGAATTGAATCAGAAGAAAGGAATGAAGTGAACAACTCATCTTTACTCATTTCCCCAAAGGAGTAGAAGCAGAAACAAAAACAAACCTGCAATCATTTTTCTTTACATGTTAGTCTTTATAGGTCAAATTAATTCTTGGTTCTCACTAAGATTCCTAATTAGTTGTGGATTTTGTACTCCTAAATAAATCTGATGATGCTATGCATCCTATCCATAAAAATATACAAAATTTTGGTACAATTTTAAAGAGTCTGTGGTCTCACTAAAACCTTCATAAAACTCTATAGGCCCAAGGTACATAATCATTCTGCATTGTAATGACTCCACCCAAAAAAGGCACAAGAGAAGCAATCATACAGCCAAGTAATCATATTCTAAGTGTCCAGGTTTAACCTATGTAAATGTTAAAGACACAACTTTTTAGAATTGTCCGGAAATGTGAAACACATCTCTTTCCTGATTGGTTTAATGCATTACAACAAACTCTACCAGTAATCTTTCCACAGAAGTGATGGGAGCCTTTGTAACCAACATTTTATCAGGACTAAATATCCCACTGTAGATGAATTACTCAACTTCTCTCTCTCTTTATCGGCCTCCTCTGGCTGCCAAACCTTTGGCACCTCCAACAGCAGGTGGGAAGGAGAACTGAAAGCCGGAAACCCAATTTTGTTTTACTTTCAGTTGAATACCTTGACTAAACAACTTAGTGCAAAGGAAAAAGTGAAACTGTTGTTTAGCACTTAGTCTTCAAATTGGGTGCAAATTATCATTTGCCTACATATCCCTCTCTGTAATTGCTATGCATAATATCGTGTTGGCCGCCTCGTTAATGAAATGTACAGTGCTTTAAAGAGATCCTGTGGCTTCTGCACATTACATAAGCCATAGTTAGTTTGCCTCAGACTGATCGCAGAAAAAAACTGTAAATTTAGACTCAAAAACCTGCTGCTGAAGCAGACCCAGCCAGCTTTTCAGCTTTCAAAGCTGCTCTGTAAAAAGCAGCACATTTGGAAATCTGCTGCTAGTACACCCTATTCATATTCTCTTCATAACATGAGAAAGAGACACAAGACACATGAAAGAATCACAAAATGGAAAAAGCAATAGATTCTAATAAAATCCAGTTAGGCTTGGTTTTCAAATGACTAGGCATTAACATGTCTTTGAATGTTGACAATATACTGTTGTTAGCACAAAGAAGCCCTCTCTTGACTTGTATGCAAGGTGGCAAATTCCCTCTCCACCAGCACCCACTTGGCCCTCTGTTTCCTACTGCTATTGCTTTTCCAGATAGGCAAAATGTAAATACAAAGTAAATCCAGCCAGCAGTAAATAACAGTTTGACACAAAGTAATGGACTTGACTGCCTCAAATTCTTTGCGGAATGAGGTCATGTAAAAACATAATCAAATATTAAGATTAAGGGATTTTTTTTTCTTTCCTTCTTTAGGAAAAAACTTAATTTATGTGAAATTAATGTTTTTCTTTTATGTCCTTTTATTTCAAAAGGTATTAGTGGGAAGGTTTTTTAAACTTCAAATTTTTTGTTACCAACTGTTTCAAACTAAAAACAGAGAGGAGAGTACCTATCCTACCACGTACCCATTACCCCCAGCCTTGACACTTAACATTTTTCCAAACTTGAAACAAAGGATTCTAATTTGTCTATAATCAAAACCAGAATTCTTTAATTTATGCTACAAATAATAACTAGAGTATAAACAAAATAATGTAAATAATAAACAAGTAAAAACACTTGAAACACATCACTTTGAAAAATTTTTATAAGAAGACAGCTATTTATTGTTACTGCAGAAAAGACCTGGAGTGATAAACACTAGTCTTAATGTGGGGTTAATTTTCTTTCTTATTTTTGTTTTTGGTTTTGTTTTTGTTTTATTTTGTTATCATTAATCTACAATTACATGAAGAACATTATATTTACTAGGGTCCCTGCTTCACCAAGTCCCCCCACAAACACCATTACAGTCACTGTCCATTAGCATAGTAAGATGCTGTAGAATCACTACTTGTCTTCTCTGTGTTGCACAGCCCTCTCCATTACCCCAACACATCATACATGCTAATCGTAATGCCCCCTTTCTTCTTCTCCACCCTTATCCCTCCCTACCGTCCCATTCTCCCCAGTCCCTTTCCCCTTGGTAACTATTAGTCCATTCTTGGGTTCTGTGATTCTGCTGCTGTTTTGTTCCTTCAGTTTTTCTTTGTTCTTAAACTCCACATACGAGTGAAATCATTTGGTACTTATCTTTCTCTGCCTGGCTTATTTCACTGAGCATAATACCCTCTAGCTCCATCCATGTTGTTGCAAATTGTAGGATTTGTTTTCTTCTTATGGCTGAATTATATTCCATTGTGTATATGACCACATCTTCTTTATCCATTCATCTACTGATGGACACGTAGGTTGCTTCCATTTCTTGGCTATTATAAATAGTGCAGCAATTAACATAGGGGTGAATCTATCTTTTTCAAACTGGGCTGCTGCATTCTAAGGGTAAATTCCTAGAAGTGGAACTCCTGGGTCAAATGGTATCTCTATTTTGAGCTTTCTGAGGAACCTCCATACTGCTTTCCACAATGGTTGAACTAATTTACATTCCCACCAGCAGTGTAGGAGGGTTCCCCTTTCTCCACAACCTCACCAACATTTGTTGTTGTTTGTCTTTTGGATGGTAGCCATCCTTACTGGTGTGAGGTAATATCTCATTGTGGTTTTAATTTGCACTTCTCTGATAAGTAGCGATATGGAGCACCTTTTCATGTCTCTGCTGGCCATCTGAATTTCTTCTTTAGAGAATTATCTGTTCAGCTCCTCTGACCATTTTTTAATTGGATTATTTGCTTTTTGTTTGTTGAGTTGCGTGAGCTCTTTAAATATTTTGGATGTCAAGCCTTTATCGGATCTGTCATTTATGAATATATTCTCCCATACTGTAGGGTACCTTTTTTTTCTGTTGATGGTGTCCTTTGCTGTACAGAAGCTTTTCAGCTTGATGTAGTCCCACTTGTTCATTTTTGCTTTTGTTTTCCTTGCCCGGGGAGATATGTTCATGAAGAAGTCCCTAATGTTTATGTCCAAGAGATTTTTGCCTATATTTTTTTCTAAGAGTTTTATGGTTTCATGACTTACATTCAGGTCTTTGATCCATTTCTAATTTACTTTTGTGTGTGGGGTTAGACAGTGATCCAGTTTCATTCTCTTACATGTAGCTGTCCAGTTTTGCGAACACCATCTGTTGAAGAGCCTGTCATTTCCCCATTGGATGTCCATGGCTCCTTTATCGTATATTAATTGACCATGTATGTTTGGGTTAATGTCTGGAGTCTCTATTCTGTTCCACTGGTCTGTGGCTCTGTTTTTGTGCCAGTACCAAACTGTCTTGATTACAATGGCTTTGTAGTAGAGCTTGAAGTTGGGGAGCGATATCCTGCCCCACTTTATTCTTCCTTCTCAGGATTGCTTTGGCTATTCGGGGTCTTTGGAGTTACCATATGAAGTTTTGAACTATTTGTTCAAGTTCGTTGAAGAATGTTGTTGGTAATTTGATAGGGATTGCATCAATTCTGTATATTGCTTTGCGCAGGATGGCCATTTTGATGACATTACTTCTTCCTAGCCAAGAGTATGGTATGGGTTTCCATTTGTTAGTGTCCTCTTTAATTTCTCTTGAGTGTCTTATAGTTTTCAGGGGACAGGTCTTTCACTTCTTTGGTTAGGTTTATTCCTAGGTATTTTATTCTTATTGAAGCAGTTGTGAATGGAATTGTTTTCCTGATTTCTCTTTCTATTGGTTCATTGTTAGTGTATAGGAAAGCCACAGGTTTCTGTGTGTTAATTTTGTATCCTGCAACTTTGCTGTATTCCGATATCAGTTCTAGTAGTTTTGGAGTGGAGTCTTTAGGGTTTTTTATGTACAATATCATGTCATCTGCAAATAGTGACAGTTTAACTTCTTCTTTATCAATGTGGATTCCTTGTATTTCTTTGTTTTGTCTAATTGCTGTGGCTAGGACCTCCAGTACTATGTTAAATTACAGTGGAGAGAGTGGGCATCATTGTCTTGTTCCCGATCTCAGAGGAAAAGCTTTCAGCTTCTCGCTGTTTAGTATGATGTTGGCTGTGGGTTTATCATATATGGCCTCTATTATGTTGAGGTACTTGCCCTCTATACCCATTTTGCTGAGAGTTTTTATCATGAATGGATGTTGAATTCTGTCGAATGCTTTTTCAGCATCTATGGAGATGATCATGTGGTTTTTGTCTTTCTTTTTGTTTATATGGTGGATGATGGTGATGGATTGTTGTACCATCCTTGCATCACTGGGATGAATCCCACTTGGTCATGGTGTATGATCCTTTTGATGTACTTCAATTTCTTTGCTGGTAATTGGTTTGTTTAGATTTTGTGTTTCTTCCTTGGTCAGTCTTGGAAGGTTGTATTTTTCTAAGAAGTCCATTTCTTCTAGGTTTTCCAGCTTGTTAGCATATAGGTTTTCATAGTATTCTCTAATAATTCTTTGTATTTCTACGGGGTCTGTCGTGATTTTTCCTTTCTCGTTTCTGATTCTGTTGATGTGTGTTGATTCTCTTTTCCTCTTAATAAGTCTGGCTAGAGGCTTATCTATTTTGTTTATTTTCTCAAAGAACCAGCTCTTGGTTTCATTGATTTTTTCTATAGTTTCATTCTTCTCAGTTTTATTTATTTCTTCTCTGATCTTTATTATGTCCCTCCTTCTGTTGACTTTAGGCCTCATTTGTTCTTCTTTTTCCAATTTCAATAATTGTGAGATTAGACTATTCATTTGGGATTGTTCTTCCTTCTTTAAATATGCCTGGATTGCTATATACTTTCCTTTTAAGACTGCTTTCGCTGCATCCCACAGAAGTTGGGGCTTTGTGTTGTTGTCATTTGTTTCCATATATTGCCTGATCTCCATTTTAATTTGGTCATTGATCCATTGATTATTTAGGAGCATGTTGTTAAGCCTCCATGTGTTTGTGGGCCTTTTTGCTTTCTTTGTACAATTTACTTCTAGTTTTATTCCTTTGTGGTCTGAAAAGTTGGTTGGTAGCATTTCAATCATTTTGAATTTAGTGAGGTTCTTTTAGTGGCCTCGTATGTGGTCTATTCTGGAGAATGTTCCATGTGTACTTGAGAAGAATGTGTATCCTGTTGCTTTTGGATGTAGAGTTCTACAGATGTCTATTAGGCCCATCTGTTCTAGTGTGTTGTTCAGTGCCTCTGTGTCCTTACTTATGTTCTGTCTGGTTGATCTATCCTTTGATGTGATTGGTGTGCTGAAGTCTCCTAAAAATGAATGCATTGCATTCTATTTCGTCCTTTAGTTCTGTTAGTATTTGTTTCACATATGCTAGTGCTCCTGTGTTGGGTGCATATATATTTATAATGGTTATATGCTCTTGTTGGACTGAGCCCTTCATCATTATGTAATGTCCTTCTTTATCTCGTTACTTTCTTTGTTTTGAAGTTTATTTTGTCTCATACTAGTACTGCAACACCTGCTTTTTTTCCCTGTTGTTTGCATGGAATATCTTTTTCCATCCCTTGGTTTTTGGGCTGTGCATGTCTTTGGGTTTGAGGTAGGTCTCTTGTAAGCAGCATATAGATGGGTCTTGCTTTTTTATCCATTCTTTTCCTCTGTGTCTTTTGATCGGTGCATTCAGTCCATTTACATTTAGGGTGATTATTGAAAGATATGTACTTATTGCCATTGCAGGCTTTAGATTCGTGGTTACCAAAGGTTCAAGGTTAGCTTCTTTAGTATCTTACTGTCTAACTTAACTCGCTTATTGAGCTATTATAGACACTGTCTGGTGATTCTTTATTTCTGTCCATTCTTATTCCTCCTCCTCCATTCTTTATATGTTGGGCGCTTTATTCTGTGCTCTTTTGTGTTTTCTTTAACTGCTTTTGTAGGTAGTTGATTTTATTTTTTGCCTTTAGTTAATATTTGTTTGGTCTTCTTTCTTTGCTGTAATTTTATTTTCTCTGGTGACATCTGTTTAGCCTTAGGAGTGCTCCCATCTTGAGCAGTCCCTCTGAAATACCCTGTAGAGGTGGTTTGTGGGAGGCAAATTCCCTCAACTTTTGCTAGTCTGGGAATTGTTTAATCCCTCCTTCATATTTAAATGATAATCATGCTGGATACAGTATTCTTGGCTCAAGGCCTTTCTGTTTCAATGCATTAAATATATCATGCCATTCTCTTCTGGCCTGTAAGGTTTCTGTTGAGAAATCTGGTGATAGTCTGATGGGTTTTCCTTTGTAGGTGACCTTTTTCCTCTCTCTGGCTGCCTTTAAAACTCTGTCCTTGTCCTTGATCTTTGCCATTTTAATTATAATGTTTCTTGGTGTTGTCCTCTTTGGGTCCCTTCTGTTGGGAGTTCTTTGTGCTTCTGTGGTCTGAGCAACTATTTCCTCCCTCAGTTTGGGGGAGTTTTCAGCAATTATTTCTTCAAAGACACTTTCCCTTTTTCTCTCTCTTCTTCTGGTTCCCCTATAATGTGAGTATTGTTCTGTTTGGATTGGTCACACAGTTCTCTTAATATTCTTTCATTCCTGGAGATCCTTTTATCTCTCTCTGCATCAGCTTCTCTGCCTTCCTGTTCTCTGATTTCTATTCCATTAATGGCCTCTTGCACCTCATCCAGTCTGCTCTTAAGTCCTTCCAGAGATTCTTTTATTTCTGTAATCTTCCTCCAGACTTCATCCCTTAGCTCTTCTATGGTTATGACCTTTATTTTGAATTCTTTTTCAGGGAGATTGGTTAGGTCTGTTTCCCCAGGTTTCTTCTCAGGGGAGGATTTCTGGGTTAGTCTGGTCTGGATCAAATTGTTCTGCCTTTTCATGGTGAGAGAGGTAGTTGTGGGGAGCTGGCATGTGTGTCTGCTGGGAGAACGTCCCTTCTTGCTGGTTTGTGGCCTTCCTGTCCTAGGAGAATGGCGACCCCTAGCAGCTTGTGCTGGGCAGCTGTGTGCAGATGGGGTTTCTAATTCTTGCCTGGCTGCTTGCTGTGAAAGAAGCTCTGCCCTGCTGCTATGGGCATGGCCAGCCTCAGGCTGCTGCTCCACTATGGCAGAGCTGCGTTGGAGGGGAACCAGGCGGGAAGCTGTTTATCGCAGTGAGGGACCTCTGAGCTGCGCTGCCTCTCAGGGGGTTAGGGCGCCTGGAGTTCCCCGGGATTCCCAGCTGCTAGGCCAAGTCTCCCAGGATGCTTCCGTCCAGCTGTGGGGTCCCTGTCCCTTTAAGACTTTCAAAAAGCACTCGCTTTTCGTTTTCCCAGGGGTGCCAGCTACAGAGACCTACTCACAGGTCTTACTGTCCCATTTCCCTAGTATCCAGCACACCATGCACAGTGTGTCTGCCCTCCCAGTGCAGATGACTAGGGCTGGGTATTCCACAGTCCTGGCCTCCCTCTCCCTCCCTGCTCCGACTCCTCTCCTCCCGCTGGGAGCTGTGGTGAGAGGCGCTCGGGTGCAGGGCCACAGCTTGTATCTTACCCCCTTTGCGAGGCACTGGGTTCTCACAGGTGTGGATGTAGCCTGGATGTTGTCCTGTATCTTCTGGTCTCTCTTTTAGGGAGAGTTGTATTTGTTGTTTTTCAAAAATATATATGGTTTTGGGAGGAGATTTCTGCTGCTCTACTCATGCCGCCATCTTGGCTCCTTCCGGAAACAACTATTTTGAAAGCACTGAAGACAGGACACAAATTTAAGGGTTTATAAAGCCAAAATCTTTGGGTTTTCCTTTGTAGGTGAAACCAAGAAAGTGAGAGAAAAGAGAAACTAACTGGAAGTAAACTGAGCAACATACATATGTTTTGCCAGAAGTGTATTTACTCTCTTGCACTTGACTTTGGTTTCATGGACTTTATAAAGGAAAGGAAGAAAATCTCAAGCAAGCTAAGGCCAACTTGGAAAAATAATATAGAAGCCTACAGTTCATAAAGCTGGGAACACAATGAACAGAACTCTCAGGAAAAAGGTAAAACAGAAATAGCCCCTTTCCCATCCAGAGGAAAACAGAAGTTATGACTGAGTAGAAGAAGGAAGAAGGAAGAAACTCATTTCTCAGAATTTTTAATCGTAGCCAGCCTTAACCATAGAGTTGCAGCCTACATTAAAACCTCCTGCAAGACCCTCTTCCCCCCAAAATCTCAAACTATGAAGTTTGTTTTAAAATTAACAGGACTGGTAGATTCCCCTCTGGCAGAACTAAACCAAGTGTATTATAGAGAAACATCATGATAAGCATCATGACAGACTTAAATTTCTTCAAATAAATTTACAAGGAAAATGTGCATCTCTAGAGTACCAAATTGAAGGCAACAGGAGAAATATTCCTAATACAGCTCTACAAATATATGCTAGAATTTTCAGATACAGAAAGTAATGCATTCAAAATTTTTACAAATAAAGAGTAAACATAAAAATAATTGTCTAGTTAATAAGAAGAGGATATAATGGATTAATATGGAATCCTGAAAAGTAGCTAAATAGTTATATAACTATGTAATCAATTCAAATATAATCTCTGCGTAATATATGAAATATGTGTAATACAGATTCATATAATAAATATGATATTATAGGGAAAACAATAGATATTAATAATTTTTTATTTAATGCCATATGCATTTGAGAATTGGTGAACTAAGTCGATATTAAGAAACTTAATAGAATGTAGCACAGGAGGTAAAGAAACAGAGTATAGAAAATGTAGAGATGTCAAAGACAGTGAAAAGTTCTACCTTCTATCTAACCAAATTCTAGAAAAAGGGGGGGAAACCAGGAGGAGACAAGACAGTGCTCCCTCACCTGTCATGAGTGGCAGCACTAAAGGTGATAGCCAACTATACTCAAAAGACTATTTGTAAAATATTGGAATTGCCCAGTTTCAACAAGAATATCTTGCATGACCAAGAAAGAGGAAAAGATAATAGCGTTTGTTTGTTTCTTTGAAGGAATAAATTTCGATGATATGGTAAAGGAAAGAACAAAAGTATTTTTAACCTAAGCTGAGTGAATAGTTGTTGTATGATCTTGAATGGGGAAGTTAATGGAATGAAAGTCAGCAGATTCTGCCTTGAGGACATTTTGCTAAATTGAATTAAGTCAGACAGAAAAGGACATACTGTAGGAGTAAATCACTTATATGTAGCATCTAAAAAAGTCAAACTCAGAGAAACAGAGAGTAGAGTAGTGGTTAGTAGGGTTTGAAGGTGAGTGAGGGAAATGAGATACTGATCAAAGAGTTCTCACTTCCAACTATAGATTTAACAAGTTTGGGGATCTGATGTTCAAATGATATGTGGTGATTAACAAGGTGATTATAGCTAATAATACTGTATCATATACTTGAGTGTCCTAAAAGAATAATCTTAAATGTGATCATTGTATGATTTATAAATGCATAAAATGAATATATTGTATATCTTAAAGATACATAGTGTTATGTGTCAATTATACTACAATGAAGATAGGGAAAAAGTCAAAGTGGGCTCTGAAGTTATGGGTAGCTCTTGATTTCTTCTGAGGATATATTCATACTAATGAGGTTATCATCATTTTGTCATTTTTCAGATTAATCTCAATTTCTACTCTGATAATATCTAGCTGGACTTTAGAAATTAGAATTATATCAAATTTATCTACTATGTTAACATAATAATGCACACGATACATGTTTTCTTTCTTTTCCTATATTGTTAAAATGCAGAGGCTAATAGATGGTATTTTATCTGTTAATCTATGAATTGCCTATTAATCTATAATACAGTATACCAAAATTGCTTCATAATTACTCTGTTACTGAGATACAGTTATTTTGTTCCAATCATAAACAGTTAACAAAATAAGTAAAGTTTAATATCAAATCTAGCTATTTTCAGAAATATATTCAACAACACTCAGGTTGTGTTTGAAAAACAACCAGTCTAAAACATATTTGGTTATAATTTTCCCAAGTGAATGCAATTATAGAGTTTTGAGAACTTTTTACAATAACTTGCACTCATTAATTTATGCAGCAATAACAATTTTGGCATGAGGTTAGCACTGCAGGCAGATGAAACAGATGAGCAGGAAAAATTTTTACCGCCTGTAAAGACAATAAGCCTCAGAGGATTTTAAGGAAAAGATTATAACTGATTAAGTATTTATGCAGAGTGACTTTGACTAGAGTTAGTTTATCAGTCCTTCAGATCATCTGTACTGGAAGATTCCCTAGAATTTGTAGAGATGAAAATGTTTATATAAAATCACATTTTATGCACCTCTTTTTACTCAGCAGGTGTTTTTTTTTCCCCCCTCTCTGAAATACCAACATTTTGGTAGAATTGAACAGTAACTTCCACAGGAATAGAGCTACATCATGAGGGTGCTGCTTCCAAACAGTTTCTTCTTTTGTTCTCACCAGATGGCATATATAGAATCAATAAGTAGTACAGAAAATTAATAGTTAAGTAAGAATATGGATGATGCTTACTTTGAAATTTCAGGGCATCATATTTCTAACACAAGCTTTTAATAATGTAGGGAAACAATAGCAAAAGTTTATTATATTGATTTGTAATGTTTTACCAGTACAATGAAATCACCTGATGCATAAAATTGAGTATCCAAATAATTGAACACTTTAGTAACTCTTTAGATAACTGATAATTTACAAGAGAACCTACTAACAGAATGGCCATATACATAAAACTCCTTTACATGAAAAGGATTTATTAAAGAGTTAATTGTTTAAATAACACATCTAAGTTGTATAGTGAAACTTTTTCCCATAACAGGATTTTTCTTTAAAGTCTTATATAAGCTGATTTTGTGATTTTATGCAATAAGAATTATAATTTACTGTTAGTGTCACTGTAGGAAAAATGAGTGAAATGACAGTTGCAAAATAAATGAATAGAATTGCAACTTCAGTAATAGAAATTCTGGTGAAAAAAATCTACACAATTATTCAATTGTGTTTTAAAATGACAACTAAGAGACATAAACTAATATTTTTAAAACTTTGTTTCTGTGTTAAAATATCTTTATTAGAATAAGTCTTTATTCTTTTTTTAAAGGAATGTGATCTTTTTAAATGCACTGTAACAACATGCATATATTAATAGAGTTTCCTTGTACCTTATCCACTGACACAATGGTGAGGTAACAAATACATATTTACCCATTCATCTGTCAATTGCCACTTAGGTCTTAGCTATTTTAAATAATGCTGCAATGAACATGTGATTGTAAATATCTCTTCTAGAATATGCTTCATTTTCTTTGGATATATATGCACAGAAGTGGGACTGGTGGTTCATAAGGTAGTTCTATTATTGATTATTTGAGGAACCTCTATACTCTTTTGCATAATGGGTATAACAATTTACATTCCCACCAATAGTATACAAGGGTATCCTTTTCTCCACATTCTTACCAACATTTGTTGTCTCTTTTTTACAGTAGCCATCATAACAGGATATCTTATTGTGATTTTGATGTATTTCCCTGATGATTAGTGATTTTATGCAGCTTTTCATTTGCTTGTTGGCCATTTGAAAATTGAGGGTCAATATCCTTAATGAACCTAAGTGCAAAAATTCTCAACAAAATACTAGAAAATGTAATTCAAAATTCATACACCATGGTTGAGTGGGATTTTTCCCTAAGATGCAAAGACGGTTCAACATATACAAGGCAATTAATGTAATATACCACATTCACAAAGGATAAAATCATACGGTCTTTTCAGTAAATGTAGAAAAAATATTTAATGAGGTTGAACATCCTTTCATGATTAAAAACTCTCAACACATAAATTATGGAAGGAATATATATCAGCATAATTAAGGCAATTTATGGCAAGCCCACTGTTAACACCATAGTGGCAAAAAAACTGAAACAAGGGTGCCTGTGCTCACCATTTCTATTCAACACAGTACTGGAAGCCCTAGCCAGAGAAACTAAGGAAGAAGAATATAAGGCCTCCTAACCAGGAAGGAAGAAGTTAAATCATCTCTGTTTGTAGATAATATAACGTTACATATAGAAAACCCCGAAGACTCCACCAAAAAAGAATGTATATGTAGATATACATATGCATATATATTACATGTGTGTGTGTTGTGTGTACATGAATGAATATTATTTAGGCATTAAGAAAGGGAAATCCTGTCATTTACAGTAACACAGATGAAACTTGAGGACATTATGGTAACTGAAACAAGCCAGAAGTGAAAAGACAAATGTATGACTTCACTCATATTTGGAATCTAAAACAGGCAGACCCGTAGAAGAAGAGAGTAGAATTGTAGCTGTCAGGAGCAGGGGGTGGGGGAAGTGGAGAGATGTTGGACAAGGGTGCAAATTTCGCTTATGAATAAGTTCTGTGAACTTGTGTACTAAAGTACAGCATGGTGACTATATTATACTGCATATTTGAAATATGATAAGAGGGTAAATCTTAAGTATTCTTACCACATGCAAAAAAATTGTGATTAGCTTCATGGTGGTAATCATTTCATAAAGTATACCTACATCAGATCATCATGGTGTATTCCTTAAATACATATAATTTTTATTTGTTAATTGTTGCTCAATATGGGCTGGAAAAATATAAGAAATATATTTACTTTGTAGGAAAAACAAAATACAATAAAATGAAGATCCTTGGGCTTATCACCCATCTTTATATCATTTTGCTTCCATATATTTATACATAGTATGCAATATCATTTTCATGTTCTATTTTATCTAAAACTAGAAGATAAAATATTAAGAAAAATAAATGGGAAAATTAGAAAATAAATAGTGGTAAATTAAACCAAATCATATCAAAAGTTTCATTAAAAGTGTTCTAAATATTTCAAAACATTATCAAACTGTATAAAAAATAAGACAAGTATATGTTTCCTTATAAATAATATGATAACAATACCTTGCTAATAATAATACCTTGTTAATCTTTATTATAAGAGGCTCAGATAAAATATATTTCAGGACAAAAATTATTAATATATATGAAAAGAGATTTTTATAGCAACTATTAAGTCAAAATCTCCAAAAACAATAACGATCACGAATGTGTTTCACATACACCAGGGCTTATGATTACATGAAGGAATATTTGACAAAACTAAAATAATAAATGCACAACTGCATGATATGAGTTAAGAAGTTCATCATTCTGAGTTACTGAAAGGCCAAAAATTCAGTATATGTATAAAACATATAAATGACACTGCCAATTACCTTAAACTTAGTGATATTTATAAAATATAAATGTATACATTGGTTATTTTAACTAATAATAGTTCAATACACATTCTTTTCACCAAAAACAGAATACACACAGGAGGAACAAACATTGGGCCATAAAACAAAGTTAAAAATTTTAGATGAGGGGGCGGAGCCAGGATGGCGGCGTGAGTAGAGCAGTGGAAATCTCCTCCCAAAAACACATAGAGCTATGAAAATGTAACAAAGACAAATCTTCCTAAAAAAGAGACCACAGGACACAGGACAACATCCAGACCACATCCACACCTGCAAGAACCCAGCACCTTGCAAAGGGGGTAAGATACAAGCCCTGGCCCGGCGGGACCCGAGTGCCCCTCCCCCCGGCTCCCAGTGGGTGGAAAGAAACCGGAGCGGTTTTTTTTTTTGGTGAGTGCTTTTTGGAAGCCTTAAAGGGACAGGGACCCCGTTGCTAGGGAGGCAGGGTGACGGGACCGGTGAGCGGGTGCCTGGGACGGGTGCCTGAGGACAAAGAATATCCCGCATTTTTCCCTGCGGGACTGGTGGGCGGGTGCCTGAGACAGGCGCCTGAGGACGGAGGAAATCGCGCTTTTTTCCCCTTTGTTCTTTTTTTCTCTTTTTGGCGAGTGCTTTTTGGAAGCCTTAAAGGGACAGGGACCCCGGTGCTAGGGAGGCAGGGCGGCGGGACTGGTGAGCGGGTGCCTGGGACCGGCGCCTGAGGACAAAGATTATTACGTGTTTTTCCCTGTGGGACCAGTGGGCGGATGCCTGAGACCAGCACTTAAGAACGGAGGAAATCGCGCGTTTTTCCCCTTTTTTTTTCTCTTTTTGGCGAGTGCTTTTTGAAAGCCTTAAAGGGACAGGGACCCTGGTGCTAGGGAGGCAGAGCAGCCGGACCGGTGGGCATGTGCCTGAGACCAGCACCTGAGGACGGAGGAAATTGCGCGTTTTTCCCCTTTTTATTTTCTCTTTCTGGCGAGTGCTTTTTGGAAGCCTTAAAGGGACAGGGACCCCGGTGCTAGGGAGGCAGGGAGGTGGGACTGGTGAGCGGGTGCCTGGGACCGGTGCCTGAGGACAAAGAATATCGCGCATTTTTCCCTGCGGGACTGGTGGGCGGGTGCTTTTTGGAAGTGTTGAAGGGACAGGGACCCTGGTGCTAGGGAGACAGGGCAGCAGGACCAGTGAGCGGGTGCCTGGGACTGGCGCCTGAGGACAAAAAGAAAATCGCGAGTTTTTACCTTTTTTTTTTTTTCTGTTCCCTCTCTCATTGTTGCTGTTGTTGTTTTGGTTTGGAGAGTGCTTTCTGGAAGTCTTAAAGGGGCAGGACAGGTCACTTAGACCAGAGGCAGGAAATCTGGGGATCTCTGGGCACTCTAACCCCCTGGGCAGCAGGGAGCACAGAGGCCCCTTACGGAGATAAATAGCCTTCCGGCCGCTCCCCCTCCAACGGGGCTCCACCATTTTGGAGGAGCAGAACCAGTCAGGCACGCCCACGGCATTAGCGGAGATAAACCCCATAGCAACAGGGCAGGAAGCAGAAGCCCTGTCTGCACACAGCTGCCCAGCACAAGCCACTAGAGGTCGCTATTCTACCAGGAGAGGAAGGCCACAAACCTAAGTTCTTCCAGCGGTCACTTGTACCAGCTCTGCAAACTGTCTCTATCACCATGAAAAGGCAAAACTACAGGCACACAAAGATCACAGAGACAACACCTGAGAACGAGACAGACCTAACCAGTCCTCCTGAAAAAGAATTCAAAATAAAAATCATGAACTGACATGCTGACAGAGATGCAGAGAAAAATGCAAGAGCAATGGGATGAGATGCAGAGAAAAATGCAAGAGCAGTGGGATGAACTCTGGAAGGAGATCACAGATGTCAGGAAGGAGATCACAGAAGTGAAACAATCCCTGGAAGGATTTATAAGCAGAATGGATAAGAT
The DNA here is from genome assembly GCF_040802235.1 of Manis javanica. Taxonomy (NCBI): domain Eukaryota; kingdom Metazoa; phylum Chordata; class Mammalia; order Pholidota; family Manidae; genus Manis; species Manis javanica. The sequence goes on along the minus strand of NC_133167.1, from coordinate 48,195,846 downwards.
GCAAGAGGCCATTGATGGAATAGAAGCCAGAGAACAGGAACGTATAGAAGCTGACATAGAGAGAGATAAAAGGATCTCCAGGAATGAAACAACACTAAGAGAAATATGTGACCAAGCCAAAAGGAATAATATTCATATTATAGGAGTACCAGATGAAGAAGAAGGAGGAAAAGGGATAGAAAGTCTCTTTGAAGAAATAATTGCTGAAAACTTCCCCAAACTGGGGGAGGAAATATTCGACAGACCATGGAATTACACAGAACCCCCAACAGAAAGGATCCAAGGAGGACAACACCAAGACACATAATAATTAAAATGGCAAGGATCAAGGACAAGGAAAGAGTTTTAAAGGCAGCTAGAGAGAAAAAGGTCACCTATAAAGGAAAACCCATCAGGCTAACATCAGACTTCTCGACAGAAACCCTACAAGCCAGAAGAGAATGGCATGATATACTTAGTGCAATGAAACAGAAGGGCCTTGAACCAAGGATACTGTATCCAGCACGACTATCATTTAAATATGATGGCGGGATTAAACAATTCCCAGACAAGCAAAAGCTGAGGGAATTTGCTTCCCACAAACCACCTCTACAGGGCATCCTACAGGGACTGCTCTAGATGGGAGCACCCCTAAAAAGAGCACAGAACAAAACACACAACATATGAAGAATGGAGGAAGAGGAATAAGAAGGGAGAGAAGAAAAGAATCTCCAGACAGTGTATATAACAGCTCACTAAGCGAGCTAAGTTAGGCAGTAAGATACTAAAGAAGCTAACCTTGAACCTTTGGTAACCACGAATCTAAAGCCTGCAATGGCAATAAGTACATATCTCTCAATAGTCACCCTAAATGTAAATGGACTTAATGCACCAATCAAAAGACATAGAGTAAGAGAATGGATAAAAAAGCAAGACCCATCTATATGCTGCTTACAAGAAACTCACCTTAAACCCAAAGATAAGCATAGACTAAAAGTCAAGGGATGGAAAAAAATTATTTCAGGCACACAACAGTGAGAAGAAAGCAGGGGTTGCAGTACTAATATCAGACAAAATAGACTTCAAAACAAAGAAAGTAACAAGAGATAAAGAAGGATACTACATAATGATAAAGGGCTCAGTCCAACAAGAGGATATAACCATTCTAAATATATATGCACCCGATACAGGAGCACCAGCATATGTGAAGCAAATACTAACAGAACTAAAGAGGGAAATAGACTGCAATGCATTCATTGTAGGAGACTTCAACACACCACTCACCCCAAAGGATAGATCCACCGGGCAGAAAATAAGTAAGGACACACAGGCACTGAGCAACACACTAGAACAGATGGACCTAATAGACATCTATAGAACTCTACATCCAAAAGCAACAGGATATACATTCTTCTCAAGTGCACATGGAACATTCTCCAGAATAGACCACATACTAGCTCACAAAAAGAGCCTCAGAAATTCCAAAATATTGAAATTCTACCAACCAATTTTTCAGACCACAAAGGTATGAAAGTAGAAATAAATTCTACAAAGAAAACAAAAAGGCTCACAAACACATGGAGGCTTAACAACATACTTCTAAATAATGAATGGATCAATGAACAAATCAAAATAGAGATCAAGGAATATATAGAAACAAATGACAACAACAACACTAAGCCCCAACTTCTGTGGGACGCAGCGAAAGCAGTCTTAAGAGGAAAGTATATACCAATCCAGGCACACTTGAAGAAGGAAGAACAATCCCAAATGAATAGTCTAACATCACAATCATCAAAACTGGAAAAAGAAGAACAAATGAGGCCTAAAGTCAGCAGAAGGAGGGACATAATAAAGATCAGAGAAGAAATAAACAAAATTGAGAAGAATAAAACAATAGCAAAAATCAACGAAACCAAGAGCTGGTTCTTCGAGAAAATAAACAAAATAGATAAGCCTCTAGCCCAACTTATTAAGAGAGAAAGAGAATCAACACAAATCAACATAATCAGAAATGAGAATGGAAAAATCACGACAGACTCCACAGAAATACAAAGAATTATTAAAGACTACTATGAAAACCTATATGCCAACAAGCTGGAAAAGCTAGAAGAAATGGACAACTTCCTAGAAAAATACAACCTCCCTAGACTGACCAAGGAAGAAACAGAAAAGTTACACAAACCAATTACGAGCAAAGAAATTGAAACGGTAATCAAAAAACTACCCAAGAACAAAACCCCGGGGCCGGACAGATTTACCTCGGAATTTTATCAGACACACAGAGAAGACATAATACCCATTCTCCTTAAAGTGTTCCACAAAATAGAAGAGGGAATACTCCCAAACTCATTCTATGAAGCCAACATCACCCTAATACCAATACCAGGCAAAGAACCCACCAAAAAAGAAAATTACAGACCAATATCCCTGATGAATGTACATGCAAAAATACTCAATAAAATATTAGCAAACAGAATTCAACAGTATATCAAAAGGATCATACACCATGACCAAGTGGGGTTCATCCCAGGGATGCAAGGATGGTACAACATTCGAAAATCCATCAACATCATCCACCACATCAACAAAAAGAAAGACAAAAACCACGTGATCATCTCCATAGATGCTGAAAAAGTATTTGACAAAATTCAACATCCATTCATGATAAAAACTCTCAGCAAAATGGGAATAGAGAGCAAGTACCTCAACATAATAAAGGCCATATATGATAAACCCACAGCCAGCATTATACTGAACAGCGAGAAGAAAGCATTTCCTCTGAGATCGGGAACCAGACAGGGATGCCCACTCTCCCCACTCTTATTTAACATAGTACTGGAGGTCCTAGCCATGGCAATGAGACAAAACAAAGAAATACAAGGAATCCAGATTGGTAAAGAACAAGTTAAACTGTCACTATTTGCAGATCATATGATACTGTACATAAAAAACCCTAAAGACTCCACTCCAAAACTACTAGAACTGATATCGGAATACAGCAAAGTTGCAGGATACAAAATTAACACACAGAAATCTGTAGCTTTCCTATACACTAACAATGAATCAATAGAAAGAGAAATCAGGAAAACAATTCCATTCACCATTGCATCAAAAAGAATAAAATACCTAGGAATAAACCTAACCAAAGAAGTGAAAGACTTATACTCTGAAAACTACAAGTCACTCTTAAGAGAAATTAAAGGGGACACTAATAAATGGAAACTCATCCCATGCTCATGGCTAGGAAGAATTAATATCGTCAAAATGACCATCCTGCCCAAAGCAATATACAGATTTGATGCAATCCCTCTCAAATTACCAGCAACATTCTTCAATGAATTGGAACAAATAATTCAAAAATTCATATGGAAACACCAAAGACCCCGAATAGCCAAAGCAATCCTGAAAAAGAAGAATAAAGTAGGGGGGATCTCACTCCCCAACTTCAAGCTCTACTACAAAGCCATAGTAATCAAGACAATTTGGTAGTGGCACAAGAACAGAGCCACAGACCAGTGGAACAGATTAGAGACTCCAGAAATTAACCCAAACAAATATGGTCAATTAATATTTGATAAAGGAGCCATGGACATACAATAGCAAAATGACAGTCTCTTCAACAGATGGTGCTGGCAAAACTGGACAGCTACATGTAGGAGAATGAAACTGGACCATTGTCTAACCCCATATACAAAGGTAAACTCAAAATGGATCAAAGACCTGAATGTAAGTCATGAAACCATTAAACTCTTGGAAAAAAACATAGGCAAAAACCTCTTAGACATAAACATGAGTGACCTCTTCTTGAACATATCTCCCCGGGCAAGGAAAACAACAGCAAAAATGAGCAAGTGGGACTACATTAAGCTGAAAAGCTTCTGTACAGTGAAAGACACCATCAATAGAACAAAAAGGAACCCTACAGTATGGGAGAATATATTTGAAAATGACAGATCTGATAAAGGCTTGACGTCCAGAATATATAAAGAGTTCACATGCCTCAACAAACAAAAAACAAATAACCCAATTAAAAAATGGGCAGAGGAACTGAACAGACAGTTCTCTAAAAAAGAAATACAGATGGCCAAGAGACACATGAAAACATGCTCCACATCGCTAATTATCAGAGAAATGCAAATTAAAACTACAATGAGCTATCACCTCACACCAGTAAGGATAGCTGCCATCCAAAAGACAAACAACAACAAATGTTGGCCAGGCTGTGGAGAAAGGGGAACCCTCCTACACTGCTGGTGGGAATGTAAATTAGTTCAACCATTGTGGAAAGCAGTATGGAGGTTCATCAAAATGCTCAAAACAGACCTACCATTTGACCCAGGAATTCCACTCCTAGGAATTTACCCTAAGAACGCAGCAATCAAGTTTGAGAAAGACAGATGCACCCCTATGTTTATCGCAGCACTATTACAATAGCCAAGAATTGGAAGCAACCTAAATGTCCATCGGTAGAAGAATGGATAAAGAAGATGTGGTACATATACACAATGGAATACTACTCAGCCATAAGAAGTGGAAAAATCCAACCATTTGCAGCAACATGGATGGAGCTGGAGAGTATTATGCTCAGTGAAATAAGCCAAGCGGAGAAAGAGAAATACCAAATGATTTCACTCATCTGAGGAGTATAGGAACAAAGGAAAAACTGAAGGAACAAAACAGCAGCGGAATTACAGAACCCAAAAATGGACTAACAGGTACCAAAGGGAAAGGAACTGGGGAGGATGGGTGGGCAGGGAGGGATAAGGGGGGGGAAGAAGAAAGGGGGTATTAAGATTAGCATGCATGGGGGAGAGGGAGAAAGGGGAGGGTGGGCTGCACAACACAGAGAGGACAAGTAGTGACTCTACAACATTTTGCTAAGCTGATGGACAGTAACCGTAATGTGGTTGTTAGGGGGGACCTGATATAGGGGAGAGCATAGTAAACATAGTATTCTTCATGTAAGTGTAGATTAAAAATTAAAAAAGAAAAGAAAGAAAGAAAGAAAGAAAGAAAGAAAGAAAGAAAGAAAGAAAGAAAGAAAGAAAGAAAGAAAGAAAGAAAGAAAGAAAGAAAGAAAGAAAGAAAGAAAGAAAGAAAGAAAGAAAGAAAGAAAGAAAGAAAGAAAGAAAGAAAGAAAGAAAGAAAGAAAGAAAGAAAGAAAGACAAAGAAAGAAAGAAAAGGGGGATTACTCCTTGATAGGATAAAACTATTGGTAAATCAAAGATCAAGGCATGCTTTAAATATCCTTAATGTTGATCACTTAAAGGGTGTCAGATGATCAGCTATGGAGGTACTCTTTTCTGATAATATTCCTTTCTCTTAATAAAAAAAAAAAAAAAGCAGTTACTGTGTGCTGACCTCCAATGAGTTCTGCACAGTGGTATAGAGGGCATGTCAAAGTGTGGGCAAAGGGTCTGTTTGTTTCTATGCAGAAGATCAAGGCCTAGCTTGGATACCCAGAAAATGAACTAAGATACGATATGAGGAAGAGCTTCCAGCATCAGCACTCTCTGGAGGACTTGTGCCAGGGGATGATCATCAAAAAGCCTCCACAGGGATCCGGACGATGCTGCGGTTGTGGCTGCATCCAGCCCACCGTCTCCTGGACTTGCCATAGGAATGAGGAGGGAGATGTCTAGGCTGGCATGTGCATACAGTGAGACAACGAATTTGACCGGATCTGTACTGTTGGAACTCAACCAGGAGTTGGGAGGGGTGCAAGTTGTAGCACTCCAAAATCTCATGACTATAGACTATCTACGGTTAAAAGAACATATGGGATGTGAACAGATCCCAGAAATGGGCTGCTTTAATTTGTCTGATTTTTCTCAGACTGTTCAAGTACAATTGGACAATATCCATCATATCATAGATAAATTTTCACAAATGCCTAGGGTGCCTAAATGGTTTTCTTGGCTTCACTGGAGATGGATGGTAATTACAGATTTGCTTTGTTTATGTCACCGTATTCCTATTATGTTAATATGTGTGTGCAAATTAGTTAGTAGTTTAAAACCTATACATACTTAAGGTACTCTACAAGAAGATATGTCAAAGAAATAATCAATCCTCCCATGTTTCCTTCCATATGCTACCTCTATAGCTTTTCTTCTTCCTTCCTAATTAAACCCTTAAATAGAATTCGTGCCTCATATCGAATTTACCGAGTATCATAATTCCTCCAGGTGGTAAAGATACCTCGAGACAAGTGCTGGACATAGAAGCCACAGGGCATAAATCTGCAAAGAAGTAAAAAGCTGATCTTTGCAAACAATATGGCTTCTCTCTCACTTACCAACTTTACATTTCCCTGTATGGCCCCGGAAGATGACTGGTTAGCCAGAGACGGGTAAGATTCCTCAAGGGAGGAACAACCTAAGACAGGCACAGTGGCAGGGGAGCCATCAGGTGAGAATTTGGGGATCAACAGAGGTGAGGCTCAGAACCTCACCCCCCCCCCCACTTTGAGAGAAATCTTCTGCATCCATGGATGTTTTGCTGCCCTTGTCTAGCCTGGATTAATACTTAGTCCATAGGCACACACCTGATCATCTGATCATCTACATTTGCCCTCTTACAGCACTAAACTATGTTTTCTACCTTTATCTTGCATCTACCTACCACTTCAGCATTTTATTAAAAATTAAAATAATAATAATAATAGAGGGAGAAATGTGGGATCCACATATAAATCAAGTACAAAAATCAAACAAATATTCATATTTGACCTGATTGTTCATAGGTCATAATGCGTGATCAAAACCGAAAGTTTCTGTGATGAATGCCCTTGTACTGTTCACCATGTAAGAATTTATTCACTATGTAAGAATTCATTCACCATGTAAGAACTTGTTTGTTATGCTTCAGAAGATTGGAGACTGATGAGAATTAGGCTTGAGATGGATTAATGATTGTACATTGAGCGTTGACCCCCCTATACTGAATTTTATTGTTGTTAACAACCATTTGATCAATAAATATGAGAGATGCCCTCTCAAAAAAAAAAAAAAAGAAAAGAAATTTAGGCATATGTTCAAACCACCAGTCCTGTCATTGGAGACAAAAGGAAGTTGAAAAACCAGTTAGTTGTGGTTTGTGTTTCTAATAGATTGGATATAATGAAAGGGATTTCTGGCACATGTGTACTTAGTTTAAACCCTGATTTAAAAAACAAACAAACCTCTTTGATCCAAGTCATTAAATTGCATTTGTGTGTGTGAAAAAAAAAAAAATTTTAGACGAATTGAAACCCTGCAGAATATGTTCTTTGGTTCAAATGCATTTAAATTAGAAAACAATGACAAGAAGATTTTTGAAAACTCACAAATATTTTAGAATTAAATAATTCACTTCTAAGTAAACCATGCATCAAATAAGAAAACAGAGAATATTCAAAATACTTTGAAATAAGTTACACTGGAATGCAGCATATTAACGTGGGATTTTATAGTTTAAATGTGTCTATTAGGAAATAATTAAAGTATAAAAACATTAACTTAGTGTTCCAACTAAAGTTAGAAATGACAAGTTACACTCAAATTAGAAAGAAAAAATAAGAACAGAAACCATTAAAATGGAAAACAGACAAATAATAAGGAAAAACAATGAAATAGAAAGGTGGATTTTTGAAATGCTCAATAAATTTGACAAATTTCTAGCCAGGGTGATCAACACAGAAAAAAATACAAATTGCTAATGTGAAGAATAATAGCAGGAACTCACTACAGAGCCTATGGATATTAAAAGGTACTAAAAATTGTACTATGAATAAGTTTATGGCAATAAATATAAAAACTTTGATAAAATAAGCACTTTCCTGGAAATACACACTTTACCAGATTAACACAAAATAAAACAGAATCTGAATGTGCAACTCTCCTCAACTCATTTCATGAGGTTAGTATTTACCTGATAGCAAAAATAGAATAGGAGACAAGAAAAAAGTAAACCAAAGATCCATATCATTCATGAAATATGTGTAAAATCCCTAACAAAACATTATCACACAGAAATCTGGCAGTAGGTTTGCCCTTTGAAAATCTGTCATAGTAATTGATGATATTAATAATGTAGTGGAGAGATCATGATTTAGTTTATTTGCATTTGAAAATATATGCATGTGTACATAACTTACAGTTTTTTATTTTTTTATTAAGGTATCATTGATATACACTCTTATGAAGATTTCTCAAGAAAAACAATGTGGTCATTACATTCACCCTTATTATGGAGTCCCCACTCCCATAAGCCATTGCAGTCACTGTCCATCAGTGTAGTAAGATGCCACAGAGAACTCTTACATTCTCAAGTTTCTCCCTTTTGAATTCAATCTCCTTTGGTTTTAGAATTATAAAGTATTCATTTTATTAAATTTTTTCTTCTATCTGAAATCTGATCTTGACATATAACTAGTTTATAATAAGATCTGTTCACAAAGTAACATTCTAATATTATATTCAAACACTCAATTTTTATTTACTCATTTTCAACTATATCTTGACTGTTACAGCACATTGTTTTCAACTTAGATACATCTCCATTTTGGGGCACACATTAGGGTACTTTTAGCTTTTGATGTGGCAGTGTGTTCAAAAGAAATACCAAACTATGAGTCATATACAAACTGTGCATGCGAAAAAATATCAGAGGTTCATGTTTATTCTACTTACACTAGATCTTTAATATTGCAACATCAGAAGATGACCAGAGGCTAAACGAAGCCAGGTCCTGGTGAGTCTTGTGTCTGTCAGGTTAGGCTGCACCTGCCCTAAAATGTGTCTTGACTTTTATTATGTCTGGCTGACTTCTGCCAATATGATTAATCCCTACCATATTTTATCTACCCCCACACTTTCTTTTTTCCTTTTATTTTATTTTAGTATGCTAGGCTTAAACAGGGAAATGACTGCATTTCTCATGCAGGTGACAGGATGATTCATTTTTCCAGAGGTGTTTATATTCCTTTTATCAGAAATGAAAAAAAAACTTTTGAATTACTTTTTGATACCTCTCTCTCCACTCGCTACATTTAATTGCTCACCAATACCCTTAAAGAATTATCCTTCTCTAGCACATACTTTTCATACAGTACAGCTGAAGGGGAGGTAGAAAAACACATCTGACTCATCTTTTACAGGATGAGAATTAAGGTGAATGGTGCATGTGTCCACCTGCATGTGTGATTTTGCACATATACATAGTAATAGGGGCTTTTCAGGGTAGGGAGGCTTAAAAATGGGCTGGTTGTCCTAACAAGCCTTCTGCATCTAACAGACCATCCTGTTAAAGGTTAGCTGATGCCAGTGGGGCCTGGGCAACCACCGACTTTAGAATCAACCTAACATTAAAGTGGCTGATGCCTCGATGATGCTGATTCTTGAAACAGCAAAGCAAAAAGATATACGGAATGTACAACTTTCACTCACTGACTGCTATTTAACTTCATTCACTTTAAACCATGTTTTCCTAGAGCAGAGGGCGTATTAGAAGCACCTCATTGCCACTCCCTATAGTTTGGTTCTGAATTCCAGTTTATCATTGGTTTTTAGGAATCACAAAATAAATAACAGTTACAGCCTTTATACTGCATTTTTCACATCCTTCTCAGTGACATATGAAATTTTGAAAAGTATCTCAAACAGTAGTCTAACTTTTCCAGGTTAGAAATTTAAAAATTAAGGTCAGGATGTTAAAAGAAGTACCCAAGGTCACATGACTAGGAAAGGACAGGGTTAACATAACCTGAGTTTTCTGACACCAGAGACTAAAATCCACACACAGAGTGGAGAAAAAACTGGAAGAGTTGAGTTCCTCTAAAATGATACACATTTTTTTCCTTAATTTAGGATGGGGTTATGTCTGGACAAACCTGTCATTAGTTGACAATAGCAGAAGTCAAAAATGCATTTAATACACCTAACCTCCCAGTCATAGCCTAGCCCAGCCTACGTTATATAACGCTCAGAGCGTTATGTTGGTCTCAGCGGGCCCATCAGCTAACATGCAGACTGTTTTATAGTGAAGTGTTGACTATCTACTGTAATTTCCTGAATACTGTACTGGAAGTGGAAAACAGTGGAGGTCTGGGTGCAGAGTGCTTGCTAAGTGTATTGGTTGTTTCCTCTCTTGATCATATGGCTGACTGGAAGCTGTCTCACTGCCACTGCCCAGCATCACAGTAGAGTACTGAATGAAGCACATACTGCTAGCCCAGAAAAAATATCCAAATTCAAAGCACAATTTCTACTGAATGTGCATTGCTTTCACACCATTGTAAAGTTGAAAACTCATACATTGAAACACTGTAAGTTGGGGATTATTTATGAAAATGTATTCAAATAAACCCATCACCAATCCATTCATAATGATGGCAAAAGAAATTTCTCAGTAGTAAAAGATCTGGAGATAATTCATTTAACAAACATTTATTGAGCCCTTACTATATGCCCAGTTATTTTCCCTTGGCCCAACAACCTTGAGCTGGCATCTTTGGTAGCCTTTTTGTATAAGATAGTCAGTCTACTAGCTCAGAAACATCTGTAGAGCCCACAGAAAATGCCTATTCAGTAAGAATCCATGAGGGCAGGTGGGGAAATAGGCACTTTTAACATGTGTTCTGTAGTAAAGCTTGAAAATACTGTTTTACAAATCTTGACTCCGATTCCCAAATAGTTTGAATTTATCCTTATTTCAAGTACACAGGGTAAATACTGCCAGAGAAGTGAGTGCCACTTTCTCTTTCCATGACAGCCATACCTTGCTTTATTGCTCTTTGAAGATACTGCATTTTTTATGAATTGAAGGTTTGTGGCAACCCTGTGCTGACCGTCTAGTGGCACTATTTTTCCAACAGCATTTGCTCGCTTTAAGTTTCTGTGTCACACTGTGGTAATTCTCACAACATTTCAAACTTTTTTGTTAATATTATATTTGTTATGGTGATCAGTGATTACAGCTTGCTGAAAGTAAAGATGATGGTTAGCATCTTAATTTTTTACTTAAAGTACTCACACTGTTATTTTAGACATAATGCTATTGGATACTTAATAGACTATAGTATACTGTAAACATAATTTTTACATGCACTGGGAAAACCAAACATTCATTTGACTTGGTTTATTGTAATAATTGCTTTATTGTGATGGTCTGGAACTGAACCCTCAGTATCTCTAGGGTATGCCCATACTAGCTTTCCAAAAACATTTTCCCTTAAACCATCCTTCTCCGAAGCAATGAAATAATAGGTAGGTGCTGATAATTCAGGAACACAGAATCGAGTAACTAAGAAGAGGAATATTTGGCTGTGTTTGCTGGGGAAATCTACTAGGGTGGCCCAACTGGAAGATTTTTTTCTTTGGCAGCAATCCCATCAGTTTGTCTCACTAGAGGTTGTGCTGTATTGTAATGACTCATCTTTTCCTTCTCTGTCCTGTGAATTGCTTGGCAGACTTTCTGCTAATTTGGAACATGTCAAGGGGCAGGTATTAGATTGTGTGTGTGCATATTTCAGGATGAGCAGATGCAAATGTCTGAACTATTTGCTCTTTATGTAGACCTCCCGGGATGACCTAATTTTCCCAACATCTTAAATTTAAAATCATAACTCAAACTTCATATTCTTTAATATCAACTTTAACCTTTAAAACTCCCATGAATTAAGTGATACACTGAGAAGTATTGACAGAGAGTCAGAGTGACAAAATTCTATGTACACTGAGAAGGAAAGCCAAGGCTTTCAAAAATAAAAAGGTTTTACTGTTACACTGTTTAGCTTGTGACCATTGCTACCATCTGATCTGTGAACTCTGCCCTCCTGGGATCCATTTCCCTACATCCTTCTTTAAGGTCCTTGTAGGGAAAGCAAGGACAAAAGAGCTTGGACCAATAACTCATTAGGTATGCAAAAAAAACTAATCTCTTACAACCAGCCTAAGGCAGAACTACAAGACTATATTTAGCAATTGTTCATTAATATTAATAATCCTCAAGTTCTTTTTCACAATCTGAAATACCGTCTCTTTTCCATGTCAATCCTAGTTACACATCAGCCAGCCTCGTAACTGTTTGAGGTGGGAGGCAAAGTTTAAAACGGAACGCTGGGCAAGAGAAATACAAAAGAGGAGCTTTCCAAACCATAGTAGACACAGTCTTTTGGGCATGGAGAAGGAATGCTTTCTGAAGTTCTACGTTAAATGCCAGGAATCTGCATTGTATTTTGCTATGGTTGAAAAGGACTGTGTCTAACCTGAGGCTTCTTAAGCTTAGGACTATTGACTTTGGAGCTGGGAAATTCTCTGTCGTGGGGGCTGTCCTGTGTATGGAAGGATGTTTAGCAGCATCTCTGGTCTCTATCCATTAGCTGCTAGTGTACTTCTCCCCAGTAGTGACAATCAAAAATGCCTCCAAGCACTGCCAAATATCCCCCCTGGGGGGAAATCAGCTCCTGTTAAGAACACTAACAGGACTGGGTCAGCCACATGGGTCAGCTTCCAGTCAGGCCACACTCCCTAAAATGCTACAATGCATCCCTGTTGGTTCATTCGTCAACTGCTATTGGGCTCCAGCTGGTCCCTTCACACTGCATTAGAGGTGAAAACTTACTAAGAGGTGGAGGTGGAGGAACTTGTTGCTATATCTCAGCACAAAACAGGAAGCAAAAGCAAATTAACACTGAATGCATGGTACCAAAATTAATTACATATGTTAGCCAACTCTATCACTGAGAAATGCTCATGAGCTATCTTTCTCCTGCCATGGTTCAGGCTTCCATCTCTCTCCTGAGAATCCATCTCTGGCTCATTGTTGTCTCCTGAACCAGTTAATGAGTTACCAGGTGTCTCTTCCAGTACCCAGTGGATATTCAATAAATATTTATTGAAGAAAGAAATACTAGTTATTTGTAATTTGATTTTTTCCTTACTATAAATGAGTTTCTTTTCTCTTTAAACCAAGTTTGATTTTAATGATAGCATGGTAGGGCAAGATTTTCCAGCACCACTAAAATTCCACCATGATATAGACCCATTGATGATAAGGTGAGTTCTGGCAACTGCAAGCAATCAATTCTTTACCTGAGGGCCACGGCATCCTGCAATGTTCAGGCTTCCCTTGAAAATCTTCCAAAGCACACCTGAAACTGGATTTTTGCCACCCTGTTTCACTTGGTTTCTGGGATATGATTTAAATCTTTTGATGTACTGAGTCAAGTGTAAATGACATTATGAAATGTCTACCCAGGTAATTTCAAGGAAACATTTGTTCCCAAGCATCTACAGTCAACATCTTTGTTCTGAAAACCTACAATTCTCAGCATAACCAAGTTATTCATGTGAAAAATTAAACTCTTTGTCCCTAGTAATAGTGATTTTTAACTCAGTCTCTTTATAAAAGACTTATGTCTTGGTACTTAAAACTTGGTCCTGACTCTAAAAGTTGTTTATCGAATTTATAGTAAGAGCCCATGACCAATTATTAAATATCCACTTAAATATTTAAACACTGAATATATTGGTTCAGTTATGTTAATTGCACATTTTTCGTAAACATCACCTATGATATGGAAGTTACTTAATCCGATGCTATGATAAATCATCAACTGCCTCATTGAGGAATGGAAATTGTCTGAATGATATCTTGAATCCATGAGCAGAATAAGCTCATGATTTATGTAATCCATAAATCTATGTAATCCATCAGTAATCCATCCAGCAGTCAGACAGGAGGGCGTCTGCCTTATTTGAGGCAAGGTCAGCCCTTTCCTCCTATTCAGGTCTTCAACTGATTGGATGAGACCCACCCATATTAGGGTGTCTCATATTTGGTTGTCAAGGTTAAAGTCAAAATCATCCCTAAACAAAAGAATCCCAGGGAGACCTATGTAAATCTTAGACCGTTTTATCTTGGAGAGTGAGTGACATAATTGCTAAGGTCTAAACCGACTCATAGGCCTACTTTAAACATAAATCTATGTAATCCATCCTCCCATAATTTGCATAATCATTAATTAAGAAATAGACACCAATTTAAAACATTGGAAGAAGGGGCAAAGAGAGAATTCCCCGGGTGAAATCCAGTTGTGGTTTTAGGGCCAAAGGAGAAGCAGACTTGATTACGCATTCTGCATTGATTCTCAGATGCCTGCTTTGAGTTTTCCAGAAGGCCTTGACATCATTACGATTTACAGATGACCCATTTGTTCACGTAAACCTCCCTCTCACTATGTGCCAGGTAGTTTCCCAGGAATGGAGAATGTAGCAATGAGAAGACACAGCGGGCCACTGTTCCTATGGAATTTGACTAAATAGTCAGAGAGATAAATGAAGAATATTTCTGACAAGTACATTTAAGAAAACAAACACAGTGATAGGCAGTGGTTTGGAGCAGAAGGGAAGGGCTCCATAGCAGATGAGATTTTCAGAGAAGGCCATGAAGGTAACTTCTGAGCTCAGATCTGAAGGACAAACAACATTTGCTAAAAAGTAGTTGAAGGAGAGGAAATAGCAAGTACAAACCACTGAAAAAGAAATAACTTGGCAGGAATAAGATCACCAAGACTGAATCTTAATGATCAGGAACAGATGCACAAGGTCAGAACACAGGGATTTATGGTTAAAAAAGGGGATTGAATTTTATGCCAACGTAAAGAGGCCGTTGGCTAGTTTTAAGCCATAGAATGACATGATCTTATTAATATTTAGAAAATCTCTTTTCCTGCTAATGTTAAGGTTCAAAAGGAACATCCATAGCAGTGAAATTCTTTACTTCTTCTGGCTGGCTAATTTGTTAACCCATCACACATTATGTGTAATTAGAAGCTTTAATTGTGGCTTAGTGTTTAAAGACAATCTTTGTATTTTATCTTTATTTTCATAATCATTAATCCCATCAATAATTTTTAAGGCAGACCTTCTATACTGACAAAAACTGGATTCTAAATAGCTGGAGCTTTAGTGTACTTTTGGTCCCCAAAATACGGACTTTAGTAGCCTTATTTTAATTCTATATGTGACAGCATTCCCTTTTTTTTGTCTATTAGTGAACATTGTTTTATTCAAACAGAAAGTTCTATTCAAGCAATAAAAAGTATGTAAAGTTTTACAAAATCATTTAATAATGATTAACCTCTGAAAACAACAGATCTACCCTCTCAAATCTCCAAGGCTCAAAGGAAGCAATTTGAATCAATGGAAAACAATTAACTGGTCAATAGGTTATAAACTGATCCGAAGAAATACTACCAAATATTGGTTATTTTTTGTTGAGAAATGTGTGTAAAGTTCAGAAATGATAGATGTTCTTTCTCTGCATTTGTCTCTTTTTGACTAAAAAAACTTCAAACTTGTTATTAGAAAAAAGGAAGACTAGCAAATCAAAGATGTTTGTCTTAAAACCTCAGTCACCTGGATCACTATATCCCTTAACAGAAAAGAAATTGTCAGGAGATTTAGAAAGTCAAAGAGAAAAGGGTTGGTTCCAAGTTATTTTATTTTGACTAACAGGTGATATGTTAAGAAACTTTGTCTAAAGAATAGAACCTGTAGGATGTATATATACATATATATGAAAGGAATTGACTCCCCTGATTATAGTGGCTGACAAGTCCCAAGATCTGCAGTCAGTAAGCTGAAGACCCAAGTCAGTCAAGTTTGAACACAGGAAAAACTGATTTCCATCTCCAGGCAGTCAGACAGGAGGGCGTCTGCCTTATTTGAGGCAAGGTCAGCCCTTTCCTCCTATTCAGGTCTTCAACTGATTGGATGAGACCCACCCATATTAGGGTGTCTCATATTTGGTTGTCAAGGTTAAAGTCAAAATCATCCCTAGACAAAAGAATCCCAGGGAGACCTATGTAAATCTTAGACCGTTTTATCTTGGAGAGTGAGTGACATAATTGCTAAGGTCTAAACCGACTCATAGGCCTACTTTAAACATAAACCCATGCATGGCCTCACCCAGCAATAGAACTATTATTTTAACTGTCATCTCCACCTGGAAACAAGAAATATATTTTAAGTTCTTTCTTGACTTTGTTGTCTGACTCATTCATATACATTGCTTCTATTGGTTATCACTAACCAGTTTAACCACTCCCTTTCCAGCACTGTTGTTTATGTGACTTAGAAATTATACTTTGAGCCTATGCTGTCAAAATCTAAGAGAAATGACATAAGGAATAAGAATAAGGCTTGTCACAGTTTTCTGCCTCTAGGCAATTAGATTTTATAGCATCTTTTTATAACTAAATGGGAAATATAATTGAAATGAGATGAACTCATTTGCTTACCTGAAGACCAAGCTGTTTTTCATCATGCCAACCCCAGTCAGAGGCTCCCAGGCTCCAACCTCCAACAGAAAGCAATAGATGTGTGCCTCCAGTCTTTGGTGAATTACCACTGAAGTGGTTTTAATATTGAAAGGCAGCGGGAAATAAAAGAAACCCAGAAACTGAAAGCTCATTCAGATCCACCAAACTCCTGTCTGATTCTCCTGGTTAGCCCTGGCATTAAAAACATTTGCAAGCTTCAATACTCATAGCCCAAACAAGTTACTGAGGTCTTTCCTTGTCTGCTTTGTATATACAGTCAGGTCTTCCACTGAATTTGTCTCCTAGTCCTATTGCTGCAGGATCCCAGCCATTACCATTCACCACCCTACATTAACCACACATCTGCTTGAAACTGCCTGGGCCCCAGTCCACTTGGCTCTAGGAGGATCTGTCTTCACCCCATCCAGGTCACAGGTGATGTGACTAAGGACCTTCACAACTCCTGGTGAGCTGCGATCCTCTGTACCATGACTGTAGCAAGAACAAAGGAAGGCTGAAAAGGAGACTAGTGTTTGGGGATGAATACTTTTAATAGAGAAAAAGCTTTTACACGTGCATTATAGTAGATAAAGCATTGAATACCTGAGTTTTGCTCTGACTGTGCATTTACATATCACCTATTTTAAGAATACCTAGACATTTAACTATACTAGGAAGTAAAGTTTTTAATTCTAAAATGAGAAAACTCAAATACAGCCAGCAGTTAAATTCAATTAACTGTGTTTGATAGGAGTTCTTGAGCTTCTATTAAATACACATTAATTCATTCATCCATTTAGCCATTCATGTATTAACTCATTCAACAAATACGTATTTTGAATCAACTGTCAGTAAAATTTTATTCTCATCAGAGACCCAAACATGCAAAGAAAGATACTATTTTCTTATCATATTAGATTTATATGACACAGAAAGAGATTGTATAATACATTTATTTTAGATCTTTAGAAGTAGAATAAATACTATCTATTTATGGATCACATAAAACAACAAGGTTATTACAATTTTTGTAATCTCATCTTTGCTGTTATTTATTCATTCATTCAATAAACATGTGTTGAAATTCTACTATCTGTACCGAATGAAGCTCAGCTCCTACAGAGAGGAATAATTATCTCAATAGATTATTTCAGTACATACAAGAGTTCAGCAAGCTTGCTCACAAGATGTTAATGGGGGAGAGAGAGCATTAGTTGCTTTGCCAAGAAGTAGAAACGTGCCCCTTAAGCAATTGGGAAGTGCTGACTTTTATGTGTAGGAGAGTTCTGGATAGGTTAGAAAGATCTCTGAGGGCCAGTGGGAGGATAAAAAGGGGCTGGAACCTTAGGGAGGCTCAAGGTTATAGGATGAAAAGAAAGTAACCCATTCTAAAGAGATTGTATGTCCCCACCAACATATAGGTTAAAACCCTAAATTTAACATAGTTATGTAGATTTAAGAGTCACCATTTTATAGGCAACATACATCTGTTAAGGATTAGAAGTATGAGGCTGTAAAACCCAATGTTCACATTCCACATACCATGTGTCTAGATATTGTATACAGATTAATTTTCAGAGATTGAAGTCACAGGTTAAACCCACATGAATCCCAATTCTACATTTCTCCCCCATTTTACACCTGAAGAAACTGGCAAGAGAGATTAAAGAAAATTTCCCAAGCTGCTGAGCCACTAAAGAGTAAGTGCTAGATATAAAATCCAGGTACGCCATCACCTGTGGACTTAACCACTGCACTAAATGGCATTATTGCTTCTGTCAGTGAATCCATATTGTAGTAATTCTTGCTCACACAAACATCAAACTGTACAGAAGAACTATACAGAATTCAAGTTCTTGAATTCTCCTTCTTTATTTCCTAATTCCATGCCCTCCAGATCTCTTTTAATTTTGATTATTTTAGATCTATGGTGGCTCCCTCCATAATTTTAGATAATAAAAACAATACCTATTTTTTTTCACTACAAATGGTGAGTTAGCTTAAATGCACTTTGACCCATGTTCTCCAGCTCTAGTCCCAATGTTTGGTAATTGTGTTACTGTTCTTAGTTTTTATATTGGTCTTTTATATCCTTAGGAATACACATGAATCCCTTTTTTCTATTCCATACTATTTTTATGGTATTTGTTGACCTTTGCCATTTATTAAGACAAAGCTGTCTCTACCCTCATTCCTCCCTTACACATTTTCCCCACACTTCCCTCTGTCTTATCCCTCACTTTACCAGTGTGTTTTTTCCTTTTTAACTAATTAATTTTACCAACCTTTACACTCTGTTCTGTGCTTACAACTAAGTTGTCCATGCTTTGCCTATACACTGGCTCCAGAAATTTAGGACATATAGATAGCTACACTATTATGCTGGTGCAGGAAATTTTACTGCTGCCTCCAACACTATATCAGAATTAAATTTTCATTTCAGAAATGTCATGTTGGGACCTCTGTGGAAGATGAAAGAGATGTTCCTCAGATCAGGGTCAGTTTGGTTTTATTTTATGATACCAGATGATACCACACGTTCTTTGTTTCTATGCAGACAATGACATTTTTGTACCTTTTGGTTTTTCCATTTCCAATTACCAGTTTCTTTGCTTTTCTTTTTCCTCTCCTTTCCCTTTCTTTCGTTCCTCTCTCTCTTCTTTTCTCTCTTCCTCACCTCCTTTCCCGCCTTCTCTCTTCAAGTTTTGTGTCCTGATACTATCTTATGATTTCCAAATCTCTCATTCAGAGCAACAGCAGTTTCTTCAGAACTTTTCATGCAATGTGGGTTTCCCCCGACCCCACTCCTTTTCCCAGGGAACACTAATATTCTGGGGGCTCCAGGGTGGTCAAAGCACGGAGGGAGAAGGTACCCGGGCCCCTGATCCCTGTATGCCCATACTGACATCAGCCGAGGTGACAGGTCCCTCTGTGACCATCCTTCCACCCTCTCAGGAGCTGGTCTCCCATTCTGGGTGTTGGCCACAGTCAGCCCTTCTCCTGCTCTGCTCTGAAGTCAGGAAAACTTGGCAGTGATATCCAAGTCGGGGTTAAAATATATTCATGCCTCCATCACGTTCTTCTATCCCCAGGTCATGCACAAAGCACTCTGTGAGCCTTGCCAGATTCTAGGGATTTAGATACAAATGCTATAAAATCTCTTCTGGTTTTGAGTTCCCAAAACTCTATGGGAAATCCATCCCACACCCTCTCCCTGCCACCATGCAGGAATTTGGCTTTAGCAGAGAGTGGGTCAGATTCCTTTATCAGAGACCATTATCAGTGATTTACTCTATGCCTTTTTTTCGCCTGAACTTTCACCCTTTTCCCAAGCCCAAAGCTCTACCATCTAGAAAGACCCATTTTCAATGATCCTTCCCATCTCTCATTTGGGTCAGTGTTTCAGTAAGTAACTTCATTTATTTCCATTTGTTTTTCTCTTACTCCTACCTTGTGTGCAGAATATCCTTTTAGACCCAACCTCTCCTGGCAACTGATTCTTCAAATGAATTCCTGGTGATCTAGACACCACACTCCAGGAGTGTGTGAATCTGAATGCAAACTCAAGCTGTGAAATAGTTATGTGCACTAGACTTTACCTGTAAGTGAGCTCTAGCAGTCACTAAACCTTCACATTTCCTAAAAGAAAACTAATCACAAATATTTTCTGCACAAATAAGTCTCCTGCACAAATAAATCTCCCTGATTCAGTCCCAACAATCAAATTGTTTTGCATTTCAATCTCAATTCAAGATGTTTAGAGACAAAAACAGACACTGAATCTATTAATTCTAACCTGAGGATCCCTGCATATTCTGGGCACCAAAAGATCTGTTGTACTGATGCCATGACTTGAAATCTGAGCCTCTCAGGGATCTGCTAAAGAAAAAGGGCTTTGAAAGGATGACTGCCCCCTGGAAGGCTAGATTCCCGCAAGCTACTAACTCCTGTACTCAAGTGGCTCTTACAGGCCCTTCAGAGTAATGCTCAACCCTCAGGGACCTGCATATATCAGACATTTTTATCTTTTCTCCCATTTGCTCTTTTCTCTCATTGGATGAGTATTTAAAAAGGGTTAGTAGGAGCTGTGGTTATATTTAATTTGATGTTCTAACTGTTCTCATTAAAGTTTAAAGAATCTTCTTGAAATAAGAAAGTACTTATTACCAGGTATTCCATGAATTTTTGAAGTAAAGAGAAAGATGAATCTTCCAAGTTCCTCTGTTTTATGCTTAAAAATATCAGGAGCATATTTTATTACTGCTACATCCCCTTTTCTCCAGTAGCTGATCCCTGAAATAAGGGGAGAATATTCGAAAGTAAGATCCCTGAAGCAGTGGGTTGTGTGATGTTGAGCTCCTCCACTGGGAATAAGTTTCAAGGGCAGAGAAAAATCCAGAGTGATAAACTAGTTAGTGTGTGTGAGTGTCCATGTGTCTGTGGATGTGTGTTATCACCAGTACCTAATGCATTTTTTATCTGGAGTGAATCACTTTTGAATACCCTCTCTTTTATAGGAAAAAATTATTTTCAGTAGTAATTATGAAATAAAACTAATAAATGTCTCTTAATAGCCAGAAAAGTACAGACAGCAGAAAGTTTCTCTTATTCAACTTTTCATACATAATTATATTAGTACAAGTAAAGTAAAATAATTTTTCAGTATTTTTCATCAGGAGAGGAAAAGAAAAAAACAAAGAAGCACAACTATTTTTCAGCACTTTTTATATCTAACTAGCAGTTTGAACTTTGATCTTCAGGGGACAGTTCTATATAAACTATAACAATAATGCTTATTAACTTTATTAGCTACTATTAGTGAAATGTACACTATTTATAGTTAAATGTACACAAACTTTTTGCTAGTGTAACCAAAAAAATACAATTTAGGCAACTACAAAATCATGCCCCTGTCAAAACATTTCATTTATCTTTAGGAAAAGAACCCTAATAATTAAGAAAGAAGAAAATCACTTTTAATTTTATTTTTATGTTTCACTCATATGAATGTAATAAATTGTTTACATTCAGTAAAATAGTTTATGCGCAAATTAAAAGGTGCCCTTAGTAAACAATAAAATCATACCACAGTTCACAGTTTCACTGTTTTACATTTCAAATGCAATATAAACTCCATTTGCCAAGTAGATTAGAATGGCAAAATGCAATAACCCAGCTTCTCTTTCTGTGTTTTTACAATCACTATACAAGAATTATTTTGGATCAATGATTTAAATGTGGGACTAGGTAATACCTGGGGGTTAGAGATATACACTGCCCAAAATGCACATGAGTGATTCCAAACCACTATAAATATGTTCTCAAAGGAAATACCTGTAGCTGGTGTGTATACGTGTTGGGAGCTGTGTAATGAGAATTCTTTGAATTAGCTTCCAAGTAAAATACAATGTTTGTTAAAAGCTATAAAAATGTTTAATTCTGTGTTACATATATATTACTAATAACCAAAGATAACTATAGGAATGGCTTAGAACATAGAGCAACAAGACTTTTTCAGGAAAGAAGTACTTCGTCACTGACATTTATTAGCCATGCCCCATCCCGAGCACAAGGTGATAATAAAAAGTAGGCTGACTAGTTGGTTATATTATTGTTTCTAAGTCATCAGCTACAGATAATACACAGCCCCTCATCGATTGCTTAAGTCCCTTCTGCCACTGTGTCCTTGACATGCCTATGGTTATATATAAGCACTTTGCTTTCAAATACTTTGACACAGGTGGTGGAATCTTTGCTTGTGTTTATTTAAATCTACATCCAATGATGATCAGTTAATATTTGATTTACCTTAATAAAGTCTGAGCAGTCCATGAGAAAGTGATGACACAGACTCTAATCAAAAGCCCACATTCCAGAGACGGCCAGGACAAGTGCTTCAGGCAGCTTTGTCTGTACTCAGCAGCAGAAGGCTGTGAATTTAGCAGAATGCTTCAGAGAAACATTTTTCACTGATGAAGGACGCAATATCCGAGGCATGCGCATTACCCGGCACCTCTACCCTTGGCGTGGTGTATTATTCCAGCACATGCCAGCATTTCTCAACTGAAACAAATAGAATCTATGCATGATTTTATAATGTAATCATTTCCCTAATAATGGAACTGGTATCACTTCCAAATTATTCATGTATATAAAAAAGTGGCAGTAAGACATCTTACATTTACATCTTATATCTTTGCACCCAAGGCCTATTTTATATAGTCAGTTTTGATAGATATTGCCAAATGTGTTCTCTAAAAAGCTGTAACTATTTATACTATTAGAAATAGTCATGAGGATACACATTAACTCATACTCTAGCCAAATGTTGGATATGATCTACTGTTATTTAATTCATGCAGGGCCTGATGAGCTAGAAATATCTACCAGTGAAATTTAATTTGCATTTTTTGATTCTTGATTTGATTATATTTATATGTGTCTTATCTCTGTATCCACTCTGAATTTGCTGTCCATATCCTTTGTCCATTATGTCTATAATTTTATTTTTTCATATAGATTTTTAGGGGCTCTTATTTATTAGACATTGTTATATTGGATATGTTGTATATGTTGTAAATATTTTGTCCTAGTCCTTTGCCTTTTCATTTTATATCTGGTATCTTTATTACACAGAGCTTTTACTTTCACATAGTAAAATTTCTGTCTTCTTGATAGATATGGAATCTAGAATTTGTCGGGCTTAAGAAGTCAGCAAAGCATTATACAATAAAGTATATTTTATTATAACTTAAATTATTTATAAAATGCCATTATAGTTTGAGAAGTTGTTTAACTCTTAAGCCAAACTAAAATTTGTTTCAGTGGACGGTATAAAGTAGTGGCTGAAATTTTTTTTGAAACAGGTGTCACATTATTTTTGGTTGAAATAGGTGCCAAGCTATTGACATCACTGAGTGAAATGACGTTAGGGGAGACAGGAGGGAGGGGAAGATGTATAGATGGCTGCTCAGCTCCAGCCCATCGCTGCCATGTGGACACATGAGCCAAGTGGGCCCGCTTTTCCAGTTTTATTTTTTTTCCAAGAGAACCCTTAGGTCTGTATATTATATAAAATCTCATGCTGCCTGACTGAGAATATGTACATTTCCAGCCATTTATTTTTCCTAGAAAGAATAAAGCTTCTGAAGCAGAAAAGAAAAGCTCACTTATTGGACATGTTGACTCAGAACCTATGTTTTATAAAAGAATTATTAAACAAGTATACAGCTAAGGCAAGAACTGGAACTACAGTTTCTATTTCAGATGTCTAAATTTAGCTTTGAGATACAGATATCTTTATAAAATGAGAACCACACTTTGATTTCACAGTTGCTTTTGAATGTAACATCATGCGTATACATTAATTCTTGCCCTTTTCCTAGATCTGAAGGTCCCTCTTGGTATACAATCTCCACTAGGCACACAATGAGAAACATCGTATGTTGGTATTTTAAGCCATATATACTATTTGTTTTTACATATCTGTGATCACTTACACATCAATTGTGTAAAACACACTTACCAAAAAGATTTTAAAATTATAAGTTAATAAGCCTTAGTAATGCCTGGCTATAAAGACAAAATAGAGTTTCAAGTTAATGTAGACTGCTCGTTTTCTCTGATTGCAAAAGGAGAAAAACACCCAACTCTTCAGTTTTATAGAGATGTCCTTTAACCAAGACCTGGTCACAAGTTACTTCCAAGGACAGAGGTTGGATTTAACTACCGTGCTAAACAGGGCTTTAATTAAGCCAATCTCAAGCCCTTCTGGTACACTGTGCATCTTTCTTTTAGAACAACAATTCTATTTTTGTGTGCGTGTTTGATTTCCTACCTTCTGAGGAGACAGTATAATATGGACAAAATGGATAACATGACCTGGTTTTGCTATTTATTAATTGTGAGATCTGGGACAAATCACTTAACTTTTCTGAGACCTTATTTCTTTACCTATAAAATAAAAATAATAAAGGGGGGAGTCTAGTAAAAGGGGGAAGTCTAGTAAACATAATGTTTCCCATGTAATTGTAGATTAAGGATACAAAATAAATAAACAAACAAATAAATAAATAATAAGACCTCAGGTTTGTTGGGAAGATTGCACCTAATAATTTGGAATCTATTACAGTTTTATTCAAAAATACATTACCCAAAAAATATAAGCTCCTCTACGTCCAGTAGACTGGGAGTTCTTTGAGGACAGAGCCTCTGTTCTTAATTCTCACATCCTTAGCCTTTAGCATAATAGAAGGATGTAATAAATGTTCATGCAATAAATGAATGAGTGGACAAATGGGTGATTGGAAATCTATGTGTTTTCAGGAAATGAGCTCTTAAAATTTTTGATTCAGTGAATGATTTTATTCTACTTTGGTTCAATTGAATTCAAGAATATCCCAAATTGCACAAGTGAAAAAAAATATTTCCTAGGATTTTTCAGCCCCAGGAGGTTCCTTACCTTTAACTCAGCCCTCGATTCCACATCAGTCATAATCTGGGTGTTCTACAGTTCAGAACACCTCCCTTGGACTCTGAGGTCTCAAGAATTCAAATTCTTTGAATTCTGAGGTCTCTCAATCCTTGGCCCTTTGGCTTAAGTTGACAAAACCTGTTTCCTAAACCTTACATGCATTCAGCCTCCCTTGGGAGTTTGTTAAAATGCTAACTTTGTATGTACCATTCCCAGAGATTCTAGATTCTGAGGAAGGTGGGTCTCAGGCAACTGCATTCAAATGGTCCTAAAAGCAATAAATTCTTCTCATATCTGTCATCATCTTTTACATTCCTAATGTTGTTTTCTTGGTGCAGTTCCTGGGCTATTGAGCTTGCCTCTAGAGTGACACTTATGTGGTGGGGCCACTTCTGATTCACCATCCAAACTTCTGCCTAAGTGTCCTCTGTGGAGCCCCTATAAAATCATTATTATTCAATGGCTCCCCATTACCTGCAGAAAACAGTTAATGCTTCAGGTCCATCACAATGAGCCTCAACATTGTCTTTCTGGCTGATTTATTTTACTCCATCCATTCACTCCAGACATCCATCATACTCCAGACTCCATCATACTCCAGACATATCTGATTACTCATAACTCACCAACACCATAGGCCCATTACTTTCTCCCATTCTGGTGCTCTAGCTGTTCTTCCATTCTGAAACTCTCTGGGAGAGTTGCAGCCTCTCTTCCCAACAGCCTCATTTTTCATGTAATCCCATTTATGTTTTTAAAGTTTAGCCAATTGTAGCAAGAAAGCATTCTGGGACCTTCTATGAATTCTGATAGCCATGCGTGCTTACTGCTGGCCTACCATTTAATCATTCATTCATTACTTCCTGAGGTCAGCAGATCTCTTACACCAAGCTATGAGCATTGTATTATTATGAGTTTTGCACAAGCTTCTGAAAACAGAGGTCCTGTTTATATAATTTTTTGTAGCCCTAGAATCATAAGTCAGTACCCGCAAACAAGTCCCACTGTGTTTTATATAGTTACAGCTTCCTTGAAACAAAGTTTGAGAGGTAGATTTTTTTACTACTTTTTCCTGATTATAAAAGTAATATATGTCTATGAAATACAGATGAGTAATATAAATAAAAATCATTTGTGATACTACTACACAAGAAGTTTAGTGTATATATATATATATACCTTAGTATATATTATTAGTATACATTAATATACACCATTAGGATATATTAGTTTATAATTAGTATATATTATTTCTTACATATAAATCAGAATAACATAGACATGTAATAATTATATATGTATGTATATATAAATTATATATTTTTCAAAACTTGTGATTATGCCATATATCAAATTTCATATCCTAGCATTTTTCTCATTATTATAATTATACTTTTAGATACATTTTTCAAGACATGATAATAAAAAAAACTATTCAGGATTAGTGTATTTAGCCATTTTATATTTGCTCACATTTGGTTGGTTTTCATTTTTTAAATGCTGTCATGTTTCAATACTTTATGATTTTTTCTCCCCTAGAAATTCAAACAAACAGTATTTCCCAGTAGAATAGTCAGAACATTTTAAGGTTCTTGATACAGATATAGTCTATTGGTCTTCCAGAAAAGTTAAAATATTTTTCCATTCCCATGTACCACATCTTCATTAGAGTAAGTTGTGTTACCAAAAAAAAAAGTAAGCAAGTAGCAAACAAAAACAACTTTGTAAATTTTGGGGTCTAAAAGAAGCCTTCGGTTTCAACATTTGATGTTATTAATAGTGAGTTGAATGAGCTTGAATTTTTCCCAATTGTTTAATAACAGGAGACCCATATAGTCTTAGTTTTTTCTTTTATTTCCTAATGAGGTGGTAGTTTTATTCATAGCATACAATTTTTTTGTAAATTTGGGTATTCATATTTTGTCATAATAATTTCCAATGTTTGATACTTAATAGTCATTTATGTTAGTACAGATAGATGTTTCAAATTTTTACATAATCAAATCAATTAATTTTTTCAGAATTTCTCTATTTTTTAGTCTTTAAATTTCCTGCCTTTTGATAACCTGTAAGTATAATTCTTTATATTTTTCAAGGCTTCTGGTTTTGTTGGGCTCTTTAACTCACCTTTTACTTAATTTTTTTAAAATTACTCTTTGTTGCCAGATGTATGTTGCTTAGGAAGGGAAAATATATTTAATTAGAAAAGTAAGACAAAGGTAAAACAATGAAAGGACAAATTTTACTTTTTAATTCTTCATGAGCTGAGAATCTACTTTTGTTTATTTCAAATATTTAATCAATTGTTCAAACATATGTATAGTAATAATAGTTGTCATATTTGAAATTCTGTAAGTAATTCTGTACTATAATTTCATTTTATGATGTAATAGCTGGTGTGAAACTCAATCATTAGAATATGCATATCAATTCTACTTTAAGAAAATGAATGTCAAAATTGAAAAATTGTTTCCCCCTTTCAAACTGCGCTGGTGTAATAGTTACCTATTTGAAACATAAATCTATTCCAGTAAAAACATATACATAACTAATCAGCCTTTTGCCAATCAGCATTTATTTTCCTACCTCAAATGATGCATATTTTGGACAAATACAGTCTTCTAGGTTGGAACATAGGAAAATCTTCTAAAGTGTTTCACTTAAGAAAATATTTAACAAGTGTTTCAAAGAATCATTATACTTCATTAAAAGAAAGTAAAAATCCATGTTGAAGACTATCTGGAAGCCTATCACATGCACATATACATGCACACAAATTCATGAACACATATATGCATGCATGTATAAAAGTATGTGTCACACATTTGTGCACATATGTGTGTATGGCAGTGCTTCCATGTAATTATGTATACATATATGAATGTATCATACATCTATGATTGAATAATTTTAACTTTCTGTAGGTTTGATTATCATGTTGTTAAAAATATAAAATAAAGTTTTGCTGAAGGAATATATGTGTCAGTGATGTCACTGAAGAAAAAATGGTTGCCTAAAGCTAATAAAATCTTGGGATTCTAAATTAGTATCAAGGAATGATATCAAAACTTTCTTGAATGATTTTATAGAAGTTCTAAAGTAAGTTAGCAAGTTATATTCACCTTTGATGAAGTGACTTTGGAGTAAAGGATTGTCACAGTCTGAGTAATAATCATAACAACATCAACAGTGTAACAAGGGCAGCAACAGGGATTTTTCGTGTATAAACTATGTTCCAGACACTCTAGGGGCACTTAGCATACATCAGTTTCTTCAAGGCTTAAAAACTCTGTAAGCATGCCTTGTTGACTTGTTTTAGATGATAAATTGAGGCTTGAAGAGGTTAAGTAATATCTATAGCATCATATTCCTAATAGAAAGCAGAACTGGAACTGGAAATGGAACCCAAGACTGAATATACTGAATGCTAAAAGTCTCTGCCTCTATCATTACACCAGCTTGTCTCACAGCCAGTCATGATCAGCATGGTCCCCTCAGGAAAAACACACACACATACACAAACAAACACAATTATTATACTACTTTGACTTCATACACCCAATGACATGGGACAGTAGGCTAAATTAAATAAAGGTGGTAAAAGTTTGCTGCTGAAAGATCAAAAGATTAAAGAATTTATAAACTGTCCAAACTTTGGTGGAAAGATGAAACTTTGACCTTATTGTCTGTTATATTTGTCATCACTGTCTCACCACCATCCTCTCATGCTGATTTTTATCCAGATTGTGGGCACAATAAGCCCTAAAGAATACACTCATCAGGCCCTAAAATATTTTCAACAGATTATCTTCAATATCTCAGGGTAGAACTGCAAAGGTTGAACTGCCCTTCACATTACCTCCCTCCTGGCTTCCTTCCTGAGGAAGTGACCACTAAAACATTGAATGGATGGGGCACCCTGAAAGGTGTGTCCAAGTGGTGAATAATAACAGTCCCAGTGACAATAAGAACAATGAGCCCTTTCTTGCTATGTAAGAATAGCTCTATCTCACCTCACCTGCCAATGGTTTACTCACTGGTAGTACTTTCATATGACTGTGGGCTGAGAAAACATTACCTGATTTGGTACTGCACCAGGGAAGCCCCTCTGAAGATATTGTTCTTTTTATTTCATCAACCTCAAATGAAATTCACATCAACAAACACCTTTTTCCTCAGTTCCATGGTAGCAAACAATATAGTGATCCTTCCACCTTTATTTATGCTTCAAGTATAATTCGGTCTCTTGACTGAGTTACACAAAAGTGTTAGCTGGTTCATGAGTTGCATTAGAAGAAAAAGCAAAAGGCTACATATGGTAAAAAGGCCAGGGACGGCTTCCATACCACCAAGAAAGAAGATGCTAATTCTTTTAACAAAACCATCATTTCACAAATTCTTTGCTGTAGCAGATTTTTAGAAAAGAATAAAATTTAAATGTCTAAAAACCTGAAGGCCTTAAACATTTAAAATGCATCACATTGTAATATTATAGGATGAGAAGTAAATGCAAAAGCAAGTTGTCAAAACAGGATGTTAACTTTGTATCTCTTATGAACAAAGGCAAACTGGCAATTGTATGTAATTTAGCTCATGTTCTCTGGTAAAAGACTGATCAAACATACAATGGAAACCTATCTATCCAATAATCCACCATCCATGTAGGCGTGAGTAACATGATGTTGGCATCTTTATTATGTATACAGAGCACATATACAGATATAATAAGTGGATTCTTCTGCATAAGGATACAGAAAAATGCAATGACTGAGAAATAATTATTGTATTGCACAAGAAAGGTTTGTTTTGTGATATAAAATTGTCAAGTGAGATAACCTTAAAAAATTAAACAAACCTTAAAAGTTTGTATAAAGTTGTGATGGACATCTAATAGAAGTGTAAGTGATATATGATATTCATGTATCAAAGTGCAAGATGAGGCTTTTCAGAGGAAAGCTGATTCATGCCCAAATATTAAAAAAAAGTATCACTATGCCCATAGGCAGGACCATGTATAATCTTAAAATCCTCGTTATATATATATCTTGATTTGGCTTTTTGCTATTCTATATTTATAAAGTCTTTGCCCTTGCAAAGTAAAAAGGCCATAGGAAAATTGTGATACATGTTTCCCAATAAAGAAGGCACAACATATTCCTCAGGAATTAAACCTGATAATGACTTCAGATACAATTTCAGCTGCTAATTGATTAAGCTAATTATTTGTGATAAAGAGAAATAAAAACCTCTGAGCGAGTTTTGGAATTAATCTGTTTTTAAATGAGCAGGAAGTTCATAAGTAGAATGCCTTAAAGTGATATTCCCTGAAGGAGCAAACAGTACTATGAGATAAAATTCAATTATAATAAATGTATTGACATTTTTCACTGAGTATATCCTCTTAATCACTTATATTAGTACTAATTTAATTTCAAGTTTAATTTCATTGCAAAATATTGGTTTTTAATAGTGCATATGGACCTAACCATGGATAAATTAACGAGACTTCCATCTCAGCAAACATTTTTTTTTTTTTGAGAGGGCATCTCTCATATTTATTGATCAAATGGTTGTTAACAACAATAAAATTCAGTATAGGGGGGTCAACGCTCAATGTACAATCATTAATCCATCTCAAGCCTAATTCTCGTCAGTCTCCAATCTTCTGAAGCATAACGAACAAGTTCTTACATGGTGAACGAATTCTTACATAGTGAATAAATTCTTACATGGTGAACAGTACAAGGGCATTCATCACAGAAACTTTCGGTTTTGATCATGCATTATGACCTATAAACAATCAGGTCAAATATGAATATTCGTTTCATTTTTGTACTTGATTTATATGTTGCTCCCACATTTCTCCCTCTATTATTATTATTATTTTTATTTTTAATAAAATGTTGAAGTGGTAGCTAGATGCAAGATAAAGGTAGAAAACATAGTTTTCTATGTAAGAGGGCAAATGTAGATGATCAGATGATCAGGTGTGTGCCTATGGACTAAGTATTAATCCAGGCTAGACAAGGGCAGCAAGACATCCACGGATGCAGAAGATTTCTCTCAAAGTGGGGGGGGGGAGGGGGGGAGTTTCTGAGCCTCACCTCTGTTGATCCCCAAATTCTCACCTGATGGCCCCCCTGCCACTGTGCCTGTCTTAGGTTGTTCCTCCCTTGAGGAATCTTACCCGTCTCTGCTAACCAGTCATCTTCCGGGGCCATACAGGGAAATGTAAAGTTGGTAAGTGAGAGAGAAGCCATATTGTTTGCAAAAGTTAGCTTTTTACTTCTTTGCAGATTTATGCCCTGTGGCTTCTATGCCCAGCACTTGTCTCGAGGTATCTTTACCACCTGGAGGAATTATGATACTCGGTAAATTCGATATGAGGCACGAATTCTATTTAAGGGTTTAATTAGGAAGGAAGAAGAAAAGCTATAGAGGTAGCATATGGAAGGAAACATGGGAGGATTGATTATTTCTTTGACATATCTTCTTGTAGAGTACCTTAAGTATGTATAGGTTTTAAACTACTAACTAATTTGCACACACATATTAACATAATAGGAATACGGTGACATAAACAAAGCAAATCTGTAATTACCATCCATCTCCAGTGAAGCCAAGAAAACCATTTAGGCACCCTAGGCATTTGTGAAAATTTATCTATGATATGATGGATATTGTCCAATTGTACTTGAACAGTCTGAGAAAAATCAGACAAATTAAAGCAGCCCATTTCTGGGATCTGTTCACATCCCATATGTTCTTTTAACCGTAGATAGTCTATAGTCATGAGATTTTGGAGTGCTACAACTTGCACCCCTCCCAACTCCTGGTTGAGTTCCAACAGTACAGATCCGGTCAAATTCGTTGTCTCACTGTATGCACATGCCAGCCTAGACATCTCCCTCCTCATTCCTATGGCAAGTCCAGGAGACGGTGGGCTGGATGCAGCCACAACCGCAGCATCGTCCGGATCCCTGTGGAGGCTTTTTGATGATCATCCCCTGGCACAAGTCCTCCAGAGAGTGCTGATGCTGGAAGCTCCTCCTCATATCGTATCTTAGTTCATTTTCTGGGTATCCAAGCTAGGCCTTGATCTTCTGCATAGAAACAAACAGACCCTTTGCCCACACTTTGACATGCCCTCTATACCACTGTGCAGAAACTCATTGGAGGTCAGCACACAGTAACTGCTTTTTTTTTTGTTTTAATTAAGAGAAAGGAATATTATCAGAAAAGAATACCTCCATAGCTGATCATCTGACACCCTTTAAGTGATCAACATTAAGGATATTTAAAGCATGCGTTGATCTTTGATTTACCAATAGTTTTATCCTATCAAGGAGTAATCCTCCTTTTATTTATTTATTTATTTCTTTTTTTTTTTTTTAATTTTTTAATCTACACTTACGTGAAGAATACTATGTTTACTATGCTCTCCCCTATATCAGGTCCCCCCTAACAACCACATTACGGTTACTGTCCATCAGCTTAGCAAAATGTTGTAGAGTCACTACTTGTCCTCTCTGTGTTGTGCAGCCCACCCTCCCCTTTCTCCCTCTCCCCCATGCATGCTAATCTTAATACCCCCTTTCTTCTTCCCCCCCTTATCCCTCCCTGCCCACCCATCCTCCCCAGTTCCTTTCCCTTTGGTACCTGTTAGTCCATTTTTGGGTTCTGTAATTCCGCTGCTGTTTTGTTCCTTCAGTTTTTCCTTTGTTCCTATACTCCTCAGATGAGTGAAATCATTTGGTATTTCTCTTTCTCCACTTGGCTTATTTCACTGAGCATAATACTCTCCAGCTCCATCCATGTTGCTGCAAATGGTTGGATTTTTCCACTTCTTATGGCTGAGTAGTATTCCATTGTGCATATGTACCACATCTTCTTTATCCATTCTTCTACCGATGGACATTTAGGTTGCTTCCAATTCTTGGCTATTGTAATAGTGCTGCGATAAACATAGGGGTGCATCTGTCTTTCTCAAACTTGATTGCTGCGTTCTTAGGGTAAATTCCTAGGAGTGGAATTCCTGGGTCAAATGGTAGGTCTGTTTTGAGCATTTTGATGAACCTCCATACTGCTTTCCACAATGGTTGAACTAATTTACATTCCCACCAGCAGTGTAGGAGGGTTCCCCTTTCTCCACAGCCTCGCCAACATTTGTTGTTGTTTGTCTTTTGGATGGCAGCTATCCTTACTGGTGTGAGGTGATAGCTCATTGTAGTTTTAATTTGCATTTCTCTGATAATTAGCGATGTGGAGCATGTTTTCATGTGTCTCTTGGCCATCTGTATTTCTTTTTTAGAGAACTGTCTGTTCAGTTCCTCTGCCCATTTTTTAATTGGGTTATTTGTTTTTTGTTTGTTGAGGCGTGTGAACTCTTTATATATTCTGGACGTCAAGCCTTTATCGGATCTGTCATTTTCAAATATATTCTCCCATACTGTAGGGTTCCTTTTTGTTCTATTGATGGTGTCTTTCGCTGTACAGAAGCTTTTCAGCTTAATGTAGTCCCACTTGCTCATTTTTGCTGTTGTTTTCCTTGCCCGGGGAGATATGTTCAAGAAGAGGTCACTCATGTTTATGTCTAAGAGGTTTTTGCCTATGTTTTTTTCCAAGAGTTTAATGGTTTCATGACTTACATTCAGGTCTTTGATCCATTTTGAGTTTACCTTTGTATATGGGGTTAGACAATGGTCCAGTTTCATTCTCCTACATGTAGCTGTCCAGTTTTGCCAGCACCATCTGTTGAAGAAACTATCATTTTGCCATTGTATGTCCATGGCTCCTTTATCAAATATTAATTGACCATATATGTTTGGGTTAATTTCTGGGGTCTCTAATCTGTTCCACTGGTCTGTGGCTCTGTTCTTGTGCCAGTACCAAATTGTCTTGATTACCATGGCTTTGTAGTAGAGCTTGAAGTTGGGGAGTGAGATCTCCCCTACTTTATTCTTCTTTTTCAGAATTGCTTTGGCTATTCGGGGTCTTTGGTGTTTCCATATGGATTTTTGAATTATTTGTTCCAATTCATTGAAGAATGTTGCTGGTAATTTGAGAGGGATTGCGTCAAATCTGTATATTGCTTTGGGCAGGATGGCCATTTTAACGATATTAATTCTTCCTA
The DNA here is from genome assembly GCF_040802235.1 of Manis javanica. Lineage (NCBI taxonomy): Eukaryota > Metazoa > Chordata > Mammalia > Pholidota > Manidae > Manis > Manis javanica. Next base: position 48,161,951 of record NC_133167.1, on the reverse strand, counting down.
GCCATGAGCATGGGATGAGTTTCCATTTATTAGTGTCCCCTTTAATTTCTCTTAAGAGTGACTTGTAGTTTTCAGAGTATAAGTCTTTCACTTCTTTGGTTAGGTTTATTCCTAGGTATTTTATTCTTTTTGATGCAATGGTGAATGGAATTGTTTTCCTGACTTCTCTTTCTATTGATTCATTGTTAGTGTATAGGAAAGCTACAGATTTCTGTGTGTTAATTTTGTATCCTGCAACTTTGCTGTATTCCGATATCAGTTCTAGTAGTTTTGGAGTAGAGTCTTTAGGGTTTTTTATGTACAGTATCATATCATCTGCAAATAGTGACAGTTTAACTTGTTCTTTACCAATCTGGATTCCTTGTATTTCTTTGTTTTGTCTCATTGCCGTGGCTAGGACCTCCAGTACTATGTTAAATAACAGTGGGGAGAGTGGGCATCCCTGTCTGGTTCCCGATCTCAGAGAAAATGCTTTCAGCTTCTCGCTGTTCAGTATAATGCTGGCTGTGGGTTTATCATATATGGCCTTTATTATGTTGAGGTACTTGCTCTCTATTCCCATTTTGCTGAGAGTTTTTATCATGAATGGATGTTGAATTTTGTCAAATGCTTTTTCAGCATCTATGGAGATGATCACGTGGTTTTTGTCTTTCTTTTTGTTGATGTGGTGGATGATGTTGATGGATTTTCGAATGTTGTACCATCCTTACATCCCTGGGATGAACCCCACTTGGTCATGGTGTATGATCCTTTTGATATACTGTTGAATTCTGTTTGCTAATATTTTATTGAGTATTTTTGCATCTACATTCATCAGGGATATTGGTCTGTAATTTTCTTTTTTGGTGGGTTCTTTGCCTGGTTTTGGTATTAGGGTGATGTTGGCCTCATAGAATGAGTTTGGGAGTATTCCCTCCTCTTCTATTTTTTGGAACACTTTAAGGAGAATGGGTATTATGTCTTCTCTGTGTGTCTGATAAAATTCCGAGGTAAATCCGTCTGGCCCCGGGGTTTTGTTCTCGGGTAGTTTTTTGATTACTGTTTCAATTTCTTTGCTCGTAATTGGTTTCTTTAACTTTTGTGTTTCTTCCTTGGTCAGTCTTGGGAGGTTGTATTTTTCTAGGAAGTTGTCCATTTCTTCTAGGTTTTCCAGCTTGTTGGCATATAGGTTTTCATAGTAGTCTTTAATAATTCTTTGTATTTCTGTGGAGTCTGTCGTGATTTTTCCATTCTCATTTCTGATTATGTTGATTTGTGTTGAGTCTCTTTCTCTCTTAGTAAGTTGGGCTAGAGGCTTATCTATTTTGTTTATTTTCTCGAAGAACCAGCTCTTGGTTTCGTTGATTTTTGCTATTGTTTTATTCTTCTCAATTTTGTTTATTTCTTCTCTGATCTTTATTATGTCCCTCCTTCTGCTGACTTTAGGCCTCATTTGTTCTTCTTTTTCCAGTTTTAATAATTGTGATGTTAGACTATTCATTTGGGATTGTTCTTCCTTCTTCAAGTGTGCCTGGATTGCTATATACTTTCCTCTTAAGACTGCTTTTGCTGCATCCCACAGAAGTTGGGGCTTAGTGTTGTTGTTGTCATTTGTTTCTATATATTCCTTGATCTCTATTTTGATGTGTTCATCGATCCATTGATTATTTAGTAGCATGTTGTTAAGCCTCCAAGTGTTTGTGAGCCTTTTTGTTTTCTTTGTAGAATTTATTTCTACTTTCATACCTTTGTGGTCTGAAAAATTGGTTGGTAGAATTTCAATATTTTGGAATTTACTGAGACTCTTTTTGTGAGCTAGTATGTGGTCTATTCTGGAGAATATTCCATGTGCACTTGAGAAGAATGTATATCCTGTTGCTTTTGGATGTAGAGTTCTATAGATGTCTATTAGGTCCATCTGTTCTAGTGTGTTGTTCAGTGCCTGTGTGTCTTTACTTATTTTCTGCCCGGTGGATCTATCCTTTGGGGTGAGTGGTGTGTTGAAGTCTCCTACAATGAATGCATTGCAGTCTATTTCCCTCTTTAGTTCTGTTAGTATTTGCTTCACATATGCTGGTGCTCCTGTATCGGGTGCATATATATTTAGAATGGTTATATCCTCTTGTTGGACTGAGCCCTTTATCATTATGTAGTATCCTTCTTTATCTCTTGTTACTTTCTTTGTTTTGAAGTCTATTTTGTCTGATATTAGTACTGCAACCCCTGCTTCCTTCTCACTGTTGTTTGCCTGAAATATGTTTTTCCATCCCTTGACTTTTAGTCTATGCTTATCTTTGGGTTTAAGGTGAGTTTCTTGTAAGCAGCATATAGATGGGTCTTGCTTTTTTATCCATTCTCTTACTCTATGTCTTTTGATTGGTGCATTAAGTCCATTTACATTTAGGGTGACTATTGAGAGATATGTACTTATTGCCATTGCAGGCTTTAGGTTCGTGGTTACCAAAGGTTCAAGGTTAGCTTCTTTAGTATCTTACTGCCTAACTTAGCTCGCTTATTGAGCTGTTATATACACTGTCTGGAGATTCTTTTCTTCTGTCCCTTCTTATTCCTCCTCCTCCATTCTTCATATGTTGTGTGTTTTGTTCTGTGCTCTTTTTAGGGGTGCTCCCATCTAGAGCAGTCCCTGTAGGATGCCCTATAGAGGTGGTTTGTGGGAAGCAAATTCCCTCAGCTTTTGCTTGTCTGGGAATTGTTTAATCCCGCCATCATATTTAAATGATAGTCGTGCTGGATACAGTATCCTTGGTTCAAGGCCCTTCTGTTTCATTGCATTAAGTATATCATGCCATTCTCTTCTGGCCTGTAGGGTTTCTGTCGAGAAGTCTGATGTTAGCCTGATGGGTTTTCCTTTATAGGTCATCTTTTTCTCTCTAGCTGCCTTTAAAACTCTTTCCTTGTCCTTGATCCTTGTCATTTTAATTACTATGTGTCTTGGTGTTGTCCTCCTTGGATCCTTTCTGTTGGGAGTTCTGTGTAATTCCATGGTCTGTTCGATTATTTCCTCCCCCAGTTTGGGGAAGTTTTCAGCAATTTTTTCTTCAAAGAGACTTTCTATCCCTTTTCCTCTTTCTTCTTCTTCTGGTATCCCTATAATACGAATATTATTCCTTTTGGATTGGTCACATATTTCTCTTAGTGTTGTTTCATTCCTGGAGATCCTTTTATCTCTCTCTATGTCAGCTTCTATACGTTCCTGTTCTCTGGCTTCTCTTCCTTCAATGGCCTCTTGCATCTTATCCATTCTGCTTATAAATCCTTCCAGGGATTGTTTCACTTCTGTGATCTCTTTCCTGACATCTGTGATCTCCTTCCGGACTTCATCCCACTGCTCTTGCATTTTTCTCTGCATCTCATCCCACTGCTCTTGCATTTTTCTCTGCATCTCATACCATTGCTCTTGCATTTTTCTCTGCATCTCTGTCAGCATGTTCATGATTTTTATTTTGAATTCTTTTTCAGGAGGACTAGTTAGGTCTGTCTCCCTCTCAGGTGCTGTCTCTGTGATCTTTGTCTGCCTGTAGTTTTGCCTTTTCATGGTGATAGAGATAGTTTGCAGAGCTGGTACAAGTGACCGCTGGAAGAGCTTCCCTTCTTGTTGGTTTGTGGCCTTCTCCTGGGAGAATAGCGACCTCTAGTGGCTTGTGCTGGGCAGCTGTGCGCAGACAGGGCTTCTGCTTCCTGCCCGGTTGCTATGGGGTTTATCTCTGCTGTTGCTGTGGGCTTGGCCTGGCTGAGGCTGTTCTTCCAAAACGGTGGAGCCCTGTTGGAGGGGGAGCGGCCGGGAGGCTATTTATCTCCGTAAGGGGCCTCTGTGCTCCCTGCTGCCCAGGGGGTTAGAGTGCCCAGAGATCCCCAGATTCCCTGCCTCTGGTCTAAGTGACCTGTCCTGCCCCTTTAAGACTTCCAAAAAGCACTCTCCAAACCAAAACAACAACAGCAACAATGAGAGAGGGAACAGAAAGAAAAAAAGAGGAAAAAACACGCGATTTTTTTTTTTTTTGACCTCCGGTGCCGGTCCCAGGCACCCGCTCACTGGTCATGCCGCCCTGTCTCTCTAGTACCAGGGTCCCTGTCCTTTCAAGGCTTCCAAAAAGCACCCACCCACCAGTCCTGCAGGGAAAGAACGCTCGATATTCTTTGTCCTCAGGTGCTGGTCCCAGGCACCCGCTCACCAGTCCCGCCGCCCTGCCTCCCTAGCACCGGGGTCCCTGTCCCTTGAAGGCTTCCAAAAAGCACTCGCCAGAAAGAGAGAAAAAAAGGGGAAAAACGCGCGATTTCCTCCGTCCTCAGGTGCCGGTCTCAGGCACCTCCCCACCGGTCCCACAGGGAAAAACACGGGATATTCTTTGTCCTCAAGTGCTGGTCCCAGGCACCCACTCACCAGTTCCGCCGCCCTGCCTCCCCAGCACCGGGGTCCCTGTCCCTTTTAGGCTTCCAAAAAGCACTCGCAAAAAAGAGAAAAAAAAAAGGAGAAAAACGCGCGATTTCCTCTGTCCTCAAGTGCCGGTCTCAGGCACCCGCCCACCGGTCCCACAGGGAAAAACGTGGGATATTCTTTGTCCTCAGGTGCCGGTCCCAGGCACCCGCCCACCAGTCCCGCCACCCTGCCTCCCTAGCACCGGGGTCCCTGTACCTTTAAGGCTTCCAAAAAAGCGCTCGCCAAAAAGAGAAAAAAAAAAAAGGGGAAAAACGTGCAATTTCCTCCGTCCTCAGGCGCTGGTCTCAGGCACCCACCCCCCGGTCCCGCAGGGAGAATCGCGGGATATTCTTTGTCCTCAGGCGCCGGTCCCAGGCACCTGCTCACTGGTCCCGCCACCCTGCCTCCCTAGCAATGGGGGCCCGTCCCTTTAAGGCTTCCAAAAAGCACTCGCCAAAAAAAAACCACTCCGGTTTCTTTCCACCCGCCGGGAGCCGGGGGGAGGGGCACTCGGGTCCCGCCGGGCCAGGACTTGTATCTTACCCCCTTCGCAAGGCGCTGGGTTCTTGCAGGTGTGGATGTGGTCTGGATGTTGTCCTGTGTCCTGTGGTCTCTATTTTAGGAAGATTTTTCTTTGTTATATTTTCATAGCTCTATGTGTTTTTGGGAGGAGATTTCCACTGCTCTACTCATGCCGCCATCCTGGCTCCGCCCCAGCAAACATTTTTTTATCTAGCAAGAGAGAAGGAGGGAGGTTCATAGGCAAGCTGAATATGCTATTCTTCCAGGAAGAGACTTTAATCATCACTGGAACAGCTAACAATCATTTTTGGTTCTTATAACTTTGCATAGAGCTGGGAAAGTACATAAAATAATTTTTTTTCTCCACTAGAATGCATTGTATAATATGAGCTTAACTTTGTTACAGAAGGAGAAACAGCCTGGCGATCACAATGATTCAGTGCTGAAGCCCGCTTTGCTGTTTACTAGCCCTCAGAATGTCACTTCACTTGCCTGGGCCTAAGGCAGAAAGGGCCAGACTGAACACACTGAAATGCAGGGCCGTGACAGACTCACAGGTATGTTCTCTATAAACTGCAATGTATTTTAAATTTTGAGCCAAGGTGAAAAGAAAATCTTAAGAGACAGAGAGAGAAACTGGGGGAGTTGAGGGTGAAGGCAATAGCACATTGATTTGGGCTTCTCTTGAAAAATCAGAGAAACATGGTAACAAGTGGCTGGAGGTGAGTTTTCTCTGCCCTCTTTAAATAAGCCTGCTTCTCTAGTTCAACCTTTTCCCCACTGAAAGTTCTGAAGCAAAGTGCCAGCTGCCATTCACGTCATACAGTAGAATAGTATTTTCTGTACTGTTGATTCTATCAAAGTGAGAAAGTACTCACATCCAATGCCTCCTAGGCAGCTGCAGGCATTGGGATCTGGGTCTCTCTAACTGTACCATCTAAATAGATTGCTTTTCATTCTGTGATTCCATGTCTGAGCCACACTGACAGAAAGCTAGAGGCCCTTCATCCTAACTAAAAACCAGCACTTACCCCAAGTAATCAAAATAATCCTTGTAATTTTGGCCATTAGCTAATTGGACTCCTACTATAACTGGATTTCCTCAAAAGAGGTTGGCCATTTTCATTTTAGCCAAATTCATCCAAATCATCATGAGATCAGTATGGAAAGGCAGGAGAAAATGAACACCTTATAGAAGAAACCCCAAATCAGCTTAAGAGCAAGGAGTTTACCTGTAGTCCATGGTCTATCAAGCTAAGAGCTCAAGAGAGAGGCCCTTTCTTGTTGACTGTACATCTTGCACCTCACTTTCCTCTCTCCTGCTTCTCTCCTCTTCCCATGCTGTTTGCTCACTGCCCAAGAAGACATCCTTTGAGGAGCTAGAACTGAGGTGCCATAGGCTCCCATAACTGGAAAAGACATGCCCCGTGTAAGGCATGCTTCTTGGAGAAATCAACCAAGCGTTTTCCATTGAAGTCACAAACTGAGCGTCTTGAAATCTAATTTCCAGAATTAAAGGCTCTTATTTGCTGTTAACATACTTCTTATGAGTGCAGTTTAATGTCGTTTCCTCAAGTTTAGAAACTGGAAGGAATTTTTTTATTAAATGGTAGTTAAAGTTTTAACCATTGAGGATGCCAGCTAGTTTAAAATTATCTTTCCTAAGTCAATATTCACAAAGCTTCCATAGTTGTGACAAACATACACTCTTGCAGCCTGAAAGTGATTGAAGTTATTACCTAGAAAATGGCTCTGCCATCCCATGCCCACTCAGCACCTGCCTTTCAAAGAACCAGCTATGGGCCACAATGTCATTCTTCTCTATACATAGGACCAGCTTATGTTCAGAAATAGAATTAAAGCTAAAGTTAAAAGCAATATAGCCCTTGCTAGAAATTATTCCAGGATTGTCCCTGTGACTCTGCTATCATATGCTACTCTAGTTCACAAGTTACTATGGCATTTCCCATCATGATGCCCTTTAGTTAGGTATCAGAGGAAAGAGAGTCGACAGACAGAACAGTACAGGGGGAGTGAAAACGATGTAATGACTACTACACAAGAACAATTCATCATGTCATTGATCTGCTTAGAAATATCAAAGGGTTCCCACTGTCAAAAGCATTATGTCTACATAACTTAGCTTGCTCTTGAAATATATGGACCTGTGGTCACATCTGAGCTCAGTGCCTACAACTTTCTCCTAAGAACTGTGGGCTCTCTACAGTCTGTGGCAGCCCACACCACTCCTGACTCAAATTGAAAGGTGGTTTCTCTCAACCAAAACTGCTAGATGCCTAAAGATGTGACATGCCTATTACTTTTGAAAATATGAGGAATCCTTGGTGATATGCTGTTCTGGGTCCAGTTTCTAAGGGCCCAGAGAAGTAGCCAACACAACTTCAGAAATCCATGATTTCATAACAACAGTAATGACAAGCTTTCTTCCTCCCCCATTCTTACCAAAACTCAGACCTATACGGTGTTCAGAAATAGGACACAAGTGGAGGGAAAATGAAAATCAGAAAGACAAGGGAGAAGCAGGAGGGCTTGGGTGCTTTGTAATACTTTGTAGCTGTCAGAAGGTTGCAAATGGAATTGAGGTGGCCTACAAGTACTATGACTTTTATCTCTTCTTCCCCATTTCAACTGCTTCTCTTATGGCTTTCTGAACTTGCCATCATGAAGATAATTGTAAATGCATTGGCTACAATCATAAATGACTCATGAAAGACCTTACAATTTCTCATGGCTATACTCAGGACCACAGTAGGAAATAATAAAGATTTTTATGTTTTTTAAGAACTTTATTTTTCATGGAAAAATCTTCCTCAAGATCAACATTTAATGAACTTTTTCTATTGATAACATAAATGAGCTTTCAGTTGGTTCAGAGAGGAGTGACCTCCAGCTCGTGACCGTATCTGCCATGGCTGGATGGCTGGCTCTTTCAGTAAGGGTCCAAAGAATAATGAGGAATAGAGGATGCTTCTGTGCAGTACCAATGGTATTGGGGAGCTAAAAATATTAACAATTGCTAACAAACATTGAGCACATATAATGTCCCATGTGCTTTATATGTGCCCTTATTTACTCCTCACATCAGCATTATATGATGCCATTCTTATAGATGAACAACTGATGCAATGAGAGAGTAAGAAACATGTCTATTAAATCACTGAGCAGTAAGTGGGTGGAACTAGAACCTGAATTCAGGAAAACTAACTCCACAGCCACCACTTTTGAGTCTTATAGCACATGACTCTGTTCTTGACATAGATGTATGAACACAAAGAGATTACAAATATTTTACGTTACATATCTATCGCTGTTCCTGGAAAAGAGCATGTGACCAATAAGTGTTCCTTTTCTTCCTCTTACTATTTTTCAAATTAAATAACTGAGGCTCACAAGAGTTAAATCGCTTGCCCTAGGACATACCATCAGGGAACAGAAGAGTCAAATCTGACTTCAGAATCCATGATGCAGCACAGCTTGTCTCCAGATGCAGTAAGCCTTCACACATCTCAAGATTTGTACATTTTCATCCCTCCACTTTTACTCCATTGTTGCTACCATGTTTTATGCATTTATTTACTGAAGACCTACTCCCTTGCAGATACAAAAGGCCTTGTGATTGAATTATGACTGTGTGTCTCTCTCAGGACAGACAGATAAAAATCATTCATATATGATGCTGTCTCTTTTCTCCGACCCCTCTCTTGTCAGCTTGAGACAGTAGATTCAGGAAAAGACTTAGATGTTCTCAGGAATGACAAAATCATAATTTGGGAGAAGCCCAAGTCTATTTAACAATGAGGAACAATCATCAAACAGGAACACCTGTGTTTGATTTGTGAAGCTAAGAAACATTTTTTTAAGGAAGAAACATTCAAAGTTTAGGTTGTGTCTATTACAGAAGCTCTGTTACTCACCTAACCAATAACAATCACAAATGTAAAAAGCACACAAAGTGTGAAGTATATTGCTATAGGACAACTTGTGTTCTATCTATTTTATATGGCTATAGCCCTATCTAGGGTGGAATAGTTTAGAATGAAATTTCCCAGTAATTTACATTCTATCTTTAAAAAGACTTTTATGCACAGATACATATCTCATTATGGAAATACCATGCACATATAAGCAAAGAGATAATCTTACATACATTTTTTTTTATGAAGGTCTGGGTTCAGAATTATAAAACAAATCCTAGCCTTTTAATAGCCAACAGCCCACTTCTGGTTTTCAGATAATAAAATTGCATTGGAGGGAACACTGGGCAAGTCACAAACTGCCTCAGCTTAACACTAGTCTCAATAACAGTTTGATTATGTGGCAGTCAATGAAATATATTATACCCTTAGAATAAAGTTAGATAAATATAAGACTCTATCTCTGTCATTTAAAGATTTGTGTTCCCCATAAAAATGCTTGAATTAAAAATATCAACTTCTTGAAAAAATTGAGCCACGAATGCTAGAAAAATCCAAATTGTTGTAGCAGAGTAATTCAGGGTGTAGTGCTATATTTGGCATTCATAGTAAAACAGACTCTACTTTATGAATGAATTGCAACCCGTTACTGGTGTCATAAAGCCTCAGAATCAACTCCACACTCTTGCACTTGATTGGTCCCTCTTCTAAGGCAGGGCCTTTAAATAGCTAGTTTTTCCCATACTTCTAAATTTGAGCAACATTTTATTCTCTGCCAGAGATGTCTCTGGTTAACAAGGAAGAGATTTCTTTTACCAAACTGCAAAAAAACACTTTTAGAGGTTTCCATTGACCTTTTTGACTGGAAGCCCTAGAGCCCATGAGAGACTGACTGACGGATCTAACGGTCACTGGGTGTGTAGGAGGGACTTACATGATGAGAGAAAACGCCAAGAGTAAATCAAGCATCTTAGTACGGTAAGTACAGTGCTAGCGACTCTGTAGTTCATCCCATACTATGTCTCCATTTATATTTACCAAAACAGTGGTGAATATCTCTATATGACAGGTGAGGAAATTGAGCTGATGAAGGACAGAAAGTTTTAAGCCAGAGCCAATTGATTCTACAACTGCCAGCTTTCCACAGGCTAAATCATTCTTGGAAATTAGAAGATGAAAGTGAACAACAATATCAATTTGAAAAAAGAATGAAAACTATTAAAAACTTCCCCCTGAAAATGAAAATGTATTACCAATGTGTTCATGATATTTACATATTGTTTTAAGTTATATTAGATATGAAACAGAATTAGTTAATTCAATATAATTATGTTTTAATGAACATTGTAGACAAAATTTTTAAAAAACAGCAAGTCACTCTGTATTATCTACATTAAAATTAATGCAAAACATCTCACTTACTAGTTGGTTTTTCTCTAGAGCCATGGTTTCAAATTATATTGTATTACTAATATTTTCTTTTCTACCTTTTTTTCTGAAATAAAGTATGTCCTTTTTTAAAGCATTCCTCAAAAATTAGAACATGCCTCTAAAACAGTTATAATGGTGTCCATACTTGTTAAGTCACATTTTTCCTGAACACAATCTGCCAAGTTTCTCATACAATTGTATTTAATATGTTTCTTTTAGCTGGGATAGAAATAAAATAATTTTTTCATTATCTGTTGAGGATTAAGCAATGATAACAAAACCAATGATGTTTTCAATCCATTTTATCATAAGTTACCCTTATCTATCCTCTTTAGAATGATAAGTACTGCTCATTTTCATTACTACTATTTTTTAGATAAGGCACATGAGTAAGAGAGGTTAAGTAATTTGTCCATGGAACTCAGCAAGAGGAAAACTGAGCTAGAATTAAAGTCAGAGATTGTGACCATGTGCACCTTTACATTCAACCTGACAATGTTCATGAACAGTGCATTTTGCAAATAAGTATATTCCAGCTCGGATACCGCTGGTTCCTCCAAGCTCATATCTCCCAGTTCAATCAGGCAATCCAAAAATACATAGTATTCTGGAAAGAAAGAAATGGTCTTTATTTTTATTTTCACTCTCTTAAATAAAATGCTACATATTGAAGGAAAGGTTACCTCCTTCCCATGAAGTTTGAGAAAAAGATCTGAAAGAACTCGACCTCTGAAAATGGAAGCCACTGATTTATTCAACATTTGGAAAAGAGCAGTTGAAACTCTTCCACCACTAGGGAACAACAACTATTGAAAAGTACTAATGTAATTTATGTGGTTTGTGCCAAAAACAAATCCTGTCAAAGAATCTGAGGAAGTACTAATGGGTAATCATTCATTTTACTACAGAAGTTAAGCATCCCATCATTTCTTCCGTTAACACCTTACTGGAGTTTTGCCCCTCACTTTGCTAAAAACATGATTTACTCTGAAGTCAGTGTATTAGAAATATAACTTGCAGATTATACACCTGTTCAAGTTCTCTGAACCCTGGTGACCCACATGCACTTGGCAAACATCAAGAAATCAGCGCGACACCCCCCCCGCCCCGGGACCAAATATGACCTCTGGTTCTCTCTCAACATATCGGTCCCAGGAGAACCTGCAAAGAGGTCAGATTCAGGATATGGGATGTAACATATGTTCCACTTCTCAGTTGGCTAATAGCAAATATGGAGGGCTTCCTGGTCTCAAATAGCAAAAGGAGAAAATTCAACAGAAAAGTGACAGATCGGGATTGTGGTCACGGGACGGTGCTTATGGACTGAGGGCAGCTTTCTACCGCATACACTGCGTTGATTGACTCTGCACATCTCTAGTCACTCTGGGAATCCCAGTAGCACCACACAGCATGGCTGCTCCCCACATGCTCCCAGTAACAGCCTCAAGGGGCAAATGTGAACACAGATAGTTCTTGTCAATCATTCTAAACACACTAACTTGCTCCACTCCCCACCAAAGCTTCTAGATACAGGGATAGTAAACTCTTCTGAGATGCACTTTAAAAACTCTCAGCCTATTTTCACACTAAGTTCACAAAGCATTTCATGTGCAGATGCCAGAAAATGTAGCCCGTCTTAACAAGGCTTAGCAAAAATGTCTCATACACCTCCAAATCCATACACCACAGCCTGATATATATTCAAAGCCCAAACTCTCTGCAAGTTACACTCTTCTAGACACTGATCTCATCAACGTCTTGCTAGGAGAAACAGAAGTTTTTCATTACTTTTGTCTCCTCTTGCTACCCAGCAGCGATCTGAGCAAAAAGCTAGAAACTGAAACTGTACTGGATCCAATTCAGGAAAACTGAGACCTTAAGCTTTGTGGCTTCACCTGATCTCCTCATCCTTGAATGCGTCCTCTGCTCACCCCACAGCGAGTTTATGAGCTTCTGTGTCAGTTCAGTTCAGCAACAGGGCACCCGCTTTGTCACTACACCCAAGATCAAGGGGACGCGGAGGAATGCTGGTAGTGAGCAGAGCAATGGCTGAGGCCTCCTTTGGCATTTCCATGCTCCCTGCCAAGGAAGAACACATGGGAGGCATTACTGCTGGTGTCCCAAACTGCTCTTGTTTTACCGCATGCCATTCCTCAAGAGGGACTGAGCTTCCTGAATGTCCTGCGCGTTTAATAACCACTCATCAGCAGAATTCTATTACCAAAAAGGTTATGTGACCATAGCATTAAGATACTGATTCATAAGTGCCCGTATCTCCTAACACTGCCTGGAAAAAGTGTAGTTTGCTGCAATTCATATCAGTTACCCAAGGATAGTAAGAAATGGTTATGAGCAGTCCAAAGAAATTTTAGGAAAACTGACTTTAACCCAGATCTGTCATTACAAACATAGTTTAGAAACATCTGAATTACTATTTGATCCTCTGAAAACGTTTGCCAAAAGCCTATAGTAGGATTTTCAGGGAAAATACTGAAAGCTTTTTCTGTTGAGGAGGTAAACTAAGCCAATAGCACCCCTTTGTGGCAGTAAAAGGTATGAAAACTATAATTAAGACCATTATTTTATAAGGGTCTTTAAATTTTTTTCCCTATAAAATTATATTTATAAAAGCCTAAAGACTCATCGGTGGGTCCTTTCCCTCGCCTTCAGGCAGAGCCACACTAGTGTCATCTCACCAATTTGATAATCTGTTGTGGTTTTAAAGGTTTGCAAAGGGAGGATTCCATGACCTCTCCTGGTACAACCTTCCAGCATTTTACTCTCAAGTCTAATAAAAATACTTCATACAACATCATGCCCTCACTTCCTCTAGTTAGACCAGCCTCTTGGGTAGAGATGAGAAACAGATGGGCTCCATCCTTTATTTCCAGGGGTCTCTGCGCATCGTTAAGGCTCTGGAGAGGGAACGACAGCAAAACCATACGGAACAGATTTGGTCAGAGGAACTCATCGCGGTCTAGTCCTAAATCCTTCCCAAGTAAGACTCGCACAGAACAGGTCCACTGTTCAGCAGAGAGTGTGTTTTAATGGGCCAGAATATGCAAATCAAAGCTGTTCATTTGAAAAGAGCTTCCACTTTCCCTTACACAAGGTGTCTGTGCCCTCAGCCTCTACAGACTTTACCACCCACCCAACTCCCCTCAGATCATGTGCTCAAACTGTCTTAAACAAGAGATTTTTGAATAATAGTATCTATTAATTTAATTTTTTCTCCATTTGCACATCATCTATGGGACAGAAAAAATAATTTTTTAAATTTTTCTTTAAGTTAGGCGTTTTCTAATATTTTACTATTACTTTTCTATTTTTTTCATACCTTTTCTATTACTAAACTGAAGACTACATCATTCCCATTTAACACTTTAAATATTCATGAAGTTTGGGTTTTGTTGTCACTTACTTCAGCACTTCTCAATGACTTTCAAAATATAGACCAAACTGAAGGCTGCTCTGTACATTCTGGATACCTGTTTTCCTAGAGTTGACACGGGAGGACTGTGTTTCTTTTCTTCTTTTTTTGATCAATATTTATTATTATTGTTGCTTTGGCTAATGAGGAATGGATAGGGTTTGTTTTTATAATCTAGTCAGTGTAAAGATGAGCTTTGACCCTAATTTTTCCATGGGAGTGAGTTTTCAAAGGATAAATTAAGCATAATGATCTGTTGATCTGTTATTTGTAGCAGCTAAAGATGTAATATGCACAGACTTATTTACAGGCCCCTAGTTTTAAAACAACCGAGTATAATGAATGCCAAATTCATATTCCATTATGACTTCTGATCCTTTCTCTAAAAAGGAAGAGATGGATTCATGGAAAGAAATAATAATTAGCACCCCTTCTGTAAGTGAATGTACTACCATGTTTTATGCTTGTAGGCAGATAACATACACAGTAAAAGAACAGCCAATTGCATGGTCTTGCCTAAAACCTCACTATAAATTAAATACTGGCCATATATTCGTTTTGTAGTGTGTTGTTATTTATACTTGTTCTTAATCTTATTCTGTAATGTCTGGCGTAAACTGCACAATCAATATATTTTAATTTAAAATTAGCAAACCAACAGGAGTGCAGGACATCAGTTGGGACACAGTGGCTCTTTTGTTTCTCAGTTCATTCATATGAAACCATTGTGCAGTCCTGAACTTGGGACTGTCAAGTTATCTAGTCCAAGTAGATGCAGTTATGTTAACTTTTAAGATCCTCTTCCCCCCTCTAGTGGTGATGAAAGGTAAAAAACATTTATAATAGGTTTCTGCCCTAAAATACCCACCACTGACGTTTAGAGGAAAGAAAATTGCACAGAGAGCAGAGAGGGGTCCCGGTCCCAGAGCTGTCACTGCTCCCTATGTGAGCTGGAGATTTCACCTGACCTTCTGCTTTTCAGTTTTCTTATTGGGCATGAAGTAATGATCATGATTTGCAAGACTGTTTGATGGTCACAAAAGAAAATGTAAGTCAAATGCATTTAGAGATTGATCAAGCCAATCAGATTTTTATCTTTCAAAGAAATCACAAGAGACATAATATATTTGATCAACTGATTTGATCCTATGGTGGGTAGACTCTAAAATAGCCTCCACCGTCCCTCCCTCCTGGCATACGGAGTATTTAGAATAAAGAAACAGCCTTTACCAAGTGATCTAACATCATGTTCCAAGTAATGAAACAGATACCGTGCATCATGTGACTCTCTGAGAAGGCCTCCACATGTTGTCCTCTTGCTCAAAATGTTTAACTTGGATCTCATCACAAAGGAACAATCAAATCAAAAGGAAGCAATGTTCTGGAAAACAAAAAACTGCTGTGGACTCTGAAAAGTTCTGTATCTTGAAAAATCAATGAGGCTGATAAATATCCATAATGAAAAGAGATGTAAAAAAGTAAAAATTTAAACTATGAGAACTAAATGTAATAAATGATCCTTGACTGGATCCCAGACCGGGGAGGAGAGTAGTAGCAGGGCACTGTGGAAATTTGAAAATGGGCTTTATATGAGACCATAGGATTGGATCATAATCTACTTGACTGCTTTTTTCAGTGTGATTGTTAGAAAAAATATCCTTGCTCTTAGAAGGTATATGTTTAAATACCGAAAGATGAAGTACCATGATTAAAATACATTTGTGTGTGTGTGTGTGTCCTTTACTGGGGCTGAAATTCCTTTGAACACAATTTCTGTCAATCATTGAGCATCTGTCAGAACCTCTGGCATTTGTCAGGTGAACAGTGAGCACTGCTGAGTGAATGGACGAAAAAAACTACCAAACTCCAATGTGCTCATGCTAATCCCTGCAATGTGTCAGTGATAGTTACACATGTCAGTTATTAGTTTTGGATTGGTTAGTCATTAGCATTTAGTTGCTACATAGGGGGCAGGGGACACAAGCTGGAAAATTTTGTTTGAGGTAGGTGATTTTAGAACATGGAGGATTTAGAAAGAAAAGAAGGTCAAATGACCAGTCATTAATATTATCCATACTACCCTTTTGTTCACACCCCAGTGACTGTTTTCAGAGCTGTGGCACATAAGGTTATCAAATTACCACTACAGAGGTTGCACCTAACAATATGTTCCTATGGCTCTTGTTTCCTAGGGTCCAGCCATTCCACCCAAAGCCCCTGGGAGCAGCTAGGAGGGAGGGAAAAGATGACAGACAGGAAGAAGAGGAAGAGAAGACAAGGTGGCCTCACTGCTCCATCTCATTTCTTTCCACCTCCATGATGAATACTGAAATGTATCACTCCTGGTGAACCGTTACATCCATCCCTACTTTTAGAAGTAGGGAAAGGTGAAATACTGCCCTCTTCTGGCAGCTTTAGCAAATCATCATACACAGTTCATCCTACAGTTAATAAGTTGTATTAAGAACAGTCCCCCTACCGTGAGTCATTTTGAGAAGGCGATATAGCACAGGGGTAGGCTTTCTTTTAATTCAAAATACTGTAGCAGCAAACAGCTCTTTATTACTAAGAGTTTTTGCATCTTTTATCTTTAAAGTTTTAACTTTCGCCTTTGCATTTAAATGTGGCTGCAGGGGTAGTTTTAGAAAGTCTGTGGGCAAGTAACAAATGCTGAATGACCCAAGAGACAAGTTTCTGTGTCCTGCCCAACAAACCTGGGCAAAAAAATAGAAAAAAAGAGAGAGCAAAAGCAAGAGAGAAAAGAGATGAGTTGTTTCAATAACCTTATGCAAAATCATAAAAAGAAAATCTAAATGAAGTAGAACACACACACACACACACACACACACACACACACTGATGATGTGATTTATATCAAGAATACATGCTCTATCTTTATCCCCATTCCACTCACAGAGCTCCCCAAACCCTTGGAATTTCATATAATTAGGGCAATCAAGGTGTACTTTGTTATGTTAATGAGGCGACTTTTGGACCATACCTGAGGGTAGGGCCGGCTGCCAATGGAGCCAATGGTGTGATTAGAGGGGGTAACTTCCAGATCCCCTGCTCCCAGACCTGGGAGGATAAAGGGGCTGGAGATTGAATTCAATCACCAATGGCCAATGATTTAATCAATCATGTCTATGTAATGACTCCTCCATCAAAACCCAAAAGGAGGGCTTTGGAGAGCTTCCAGGTTAGTGAACAGGTGAAGATGCAGGGAGAGTGGAGCCCTCAGAAAGCACGGAACCTCTGCACCCCTTCCCCAGGCCTTGTGTGATGGCTATCTTCCATCTGGCTGTTTCTGACTTATAACCTTTTATAATAAACTGATATGCTAGTAAGTAAATTGTTTCTCTGAATGCTGTCAGCCGCTCTAGCAAATTAATGGAACCCAAGGGAACCTCTGATTTATAGCCAGTCAGTCAGAAGCACTGGTGATAATCTGGACATTGGATTAGCATCTGAAAGCAGGGTGCGGTGGGTGGGGGGCACGGTTTTGTGGGCCTGAGGCCTTAACCTACGGGATCTGGTGTATCTCCAGGGAGACAATGTCAGAACTGTATTGAACTGTAGGATACCTAGCTGGTGTGGGAGCACTGCTTGGTGGTATAGAGAAAAACCTCCCAACGTAAGAGTAGGAATTGATGAACACACAATGTAGTTGCTGTCAGAAGTATATAGACGTTAATTAAGTTTTGTGTTACTTTAAAAGATTAACTTGTATATTGATCTATTTATGAAGAGAGGGTTTCATAATTGCTATTAGAGACTGTAAAGATCTTACTTTCCTCCAACCCCAGTGTATATTGTCCTAAATACATACTTGCATCATTAAAGCTTATCTTTCTAACATGATCCCCATGATATACTCTTTCTCCTTCTGTTAATGAAGCTGCTATTTTAAAGAAATCGGTTTTTGGGAATGAGTTAGTAGGGATTTCCCTTTAGATAGGAATCGCAGTCTTGCATTCTCCCAGTGGCACATGCATTTCAATTCTTTAACGTTTGTCTCTCATTCTCCACCAGCAGGTAAAACTAGCTAATTAACTAGCTGAGGTGGGCAAATGCAATGACTGTGCAAAGCCACTGATCAGGAGCCCAAATGCTTCTGAAATTATAACAGTTTTACAATTATCTGTTTCCACGTTTAGCATTCATCAATTTATTCATTCAATATATACTAAGACAACTAGAGATTTCCAAGATAAAAACAGACATCTCAGCCCTCAAAGAGCCTTCAACCTAAGGTCAGCAATCATAAACAGCACCTTTGGAGTCAGATGAGATGCTCCTTGGAAAAATGGAAAAGGGGTTCCATGGCCAAATACATTTGAGAAGTGCACATTGTATCCTCTTCTCTGCAATTACTTGACCATACATATCTGCAAAAAAAAACCCGGTAATGGAGGAATCTGACTGACCTTTCCTCAGACTGCTTTTCTGGGTTAACAAAACAGAGGATAACCTACCTCAGACAATGTTGTCCTTTGATACTAAAATAAAGTTATGTGCAGTTATCTATGGGAAGCACAGAGTATAGGGGAGACACAGAGAAGGGTGGGGAAGAGTTGGAAGGTTTAGGCAGCCTCTCCAGTGGGGAGAATGCACTTGACCCCAAACTTGATCGATATGTAATAGCTTCCAAAAGTTCAGGCTGGGGCAAGTTTTCCAAGAAGTAATTTAGGCAAATCTTGGAGCACATCAAAGTGGAAAAGAACCACTGTGGTATGTGGATGGACATGAGGTATAGATAGAATGGTGGATGACGAAGCTGAATAGGAAGGCCAAGGCCATCTCATTCAGGCCTTGAAATCCATGCAAATCAGTTTATTTTCTATCCTATAGGCAGTGGGCAGAATTTACAGAATTTTGCATGGAGGAGTCAACACATGGCCACTCCCTTGGTGATATGGAGGGTGGGTATGGGGATAAAGGGGCCTGGAGACTGGAATTGGGGAAAAGGGCAGGAGACACTGAGCCTGTCATAATATTTCACGGTCCTCTTGCAAGCCAGCATTTGGATCAGAGAGAAGCTGATGGGGGGCAGAGACAGGAGACAAGCAGCATGCTTAATTTTCCAAAAAAGCTGAGATATAAATAGTACAGTAAGAACAGGAGGGACTCCATCTTAAGGCTAAGATTCCATGTTACAAAGCAGGGAGTTAGGAGGTAAGATTTCTAACATATTCTTTAACAGACAATAACTCAAACCGCTTTGGGAGCAGAGCAGGTGGTCTAGACTGTTATGTTCCCAGAGGAAAGACACTATCCTGGGAAGGAACCAGGTCAATAAATTTCCTGTATTAAGTTTATTTTGCAGAATTAGCTGGAGGACTGATAATAGAGGAGAGAAGAAGACGTGGTGTCTCTCACCAGAGATGAGCATCTTGAGACCACTGACAAGTCTACAACCCCTGGCCCTTTGTCACATTCCTGAAAAATGCTTAAATGACAGAAACCCCAGCTTTTTAGCGCACCTCCTCTCTGAGGTTGCCCGCACTTTCTTTTCTTTAAGTGCGGAACTTTAAATAAAGCTTTCTCACTGCTCAACTTAACTGCATTTTGTCTCTCTGCACTCTGCCAGTGGTAAGTGCCTTTGTTTCTTTGCTATTTCATTCTATTTTCAAGTCTCCATTTTACCCTAAGTAGGAAGGGGCTGCTGAAAGCTCTGATTTGGGCCTGCGAGTTCCCGTCGCCTGGGGACCCTGTACAGCAGGCTTCCTCTCCCTCCCTCTGCACCTCTGCATTTTCCTGCGTTCAGGTGCCTGCAAGACCTCTGCCATTCATTTCTTCTCTTACCTTCTTCTTACCATTTCTTTCCTTACCTGCATTTTCCCACCTGCTCGAGAATTCTTACTCGTTCAGAGTCAAGAACCCTCCACCGTCTAGGCTGAGGTCTCACCTGGTGCTCAGGGAGAGACCTCCCCAAACGCAGCTGCCAGGCAACAAAGCCATACCACAAGGCTGCTGGAGTGGCCCCAGTTCCCAGCCTTCTCCTCTCCTCTCCTGTGACTTGTCTTGTTTCTCCCAAATGCACCATATCTTCTTAGAAGTGAGACACAGAGTCTTGCATTTCTTTGCTCCCACAAAAATCTTAAAAAAAAAAGTCTATGTGTTGAATAAATAAATGACTGAACAGCATTTACATTTATTTAAGCAGTCTCCTTTAAACTATCATTTCATATTCATTTTCTCTTTTTGTATGCATGTAGGAATCAAAATACCCAGAGATTCCATGAGTCCTGGGGAAAGGCAACCATTGGAGGTAAGTACTTCCAGTGAAGCACTTCTCTGAGGGTTCCTTGTTGCATTATTTAGGCTTATATCAGACAAGTGACAGCACAGATTGGGTTCCTCCCTAGTTTGTATCCTGAATGGTAAGTGACTTTGACTCTGTGGACTTCTCCTGAAAAAGCCTCTACCCCTTTCATATGCAAAGTTGACTGGGCTGGGTAAGATGATTACTCCTGCCACCTTTTGGTCCCTCACATAACTTCCTCAATTTCTGGGAACTAAATCATTAAATGCAGCATTCCAGATACCATCCCTGTCAAAACAGCTGACAACCAGGGGTTCTTAACTAGCTCTAATGCAGCATTTACTTTAGAGAATAAAGGCCTTGAAATGACAGTATGGATGTTGTTCCCCCCTTTAAAGAGTCTGCTCATAGGATTGCTGTGGAAGCTCAGAAGCCTAATAGAACATGGTGAATATATTATTTGTCTTTTGTGTGCTGTTGGTTAAATCTATAGCAGTGCTCTAAAAAGCTGGTATTTATGGGTACATGTGTGTGAGGGGTGTATTTTCTTTTCAAAATATGGAAAAACATGTACTTAAGGGTTTGTGCTCCTGCACATGCATGTGCACATGTGTGCGTGCACACACACACACACACACACACACACACACACACACACACACACCCCTGCATGGCTGATTTCTCACAGCACCAGTCCATGGTCAACAACAACAAGAAACATCTAGCTTCCTTCCAGGAGTAACGCTCCTCCACAGATCGCTTCTCTTGAAGACCCTGCTCTTAGGTGGTGCCTGGCTCAGTTGATGTCCTAGTTGAATTTGACCCTCAGCTAGGTAGCTGTTAGTCTAGAAAAGTTCAAAGACCAGACCTGGAAAATTAAAGAATGATTGAATACATGGATGAATGGAATGAATGAGTGTGAAGGAAGATGTGTTTTAGGAATAGGGCAAATTCAGAGAGGCAGCTATTCTGGTAGAAAATAAAGCAGAGGTTTATAGAACTGCCTAGGCTTCCACCTTATGTCCACGCAGCCAGTTATGAGCTACAAGACCCTCAAAACAGGTAGCACACTCTCCAGCCCGTTTTCTCATCAGTGAATTGGGGGTAGTCTACCTACTGCATACACTGTGAGAATAAAATAAGATAACCCTTTGAAAAGTCGACTTGAATGGGGAAGGTGCTTTCAATCTGAAGGATAGTGTTTATTTGCAGCCCATAATAGAGAACAAGGATGTATCTAGCAAGTGAGCTGAGGGGAGAAACTTTTTCTAGTACTTCTTGAGTAAAGCACTCAGAATGTGGATGTATTTAATATTTTAAGTCAAATGTAGTACTACTCTGAGCCAACATTAATATAACATAAACATTTCTCCCTAATCCACAAGTAATCGAAGTTTGAGGTAAATTTACCCACTAGTTAGGGAACCTGCTCTTTCCGGGAGAGATTCTTAAGGGTATGTTTCAAATATGTTAGTGGCAAACAAAAGCAATCAAGAAAGAATTCTTGCATTCAGCCACTCAAGCTTTCTCTGCTAGTTTTCTTTTCAGTCTGCAAAATAGGAATAATGATCTCATTTATTCAAGGAGAATAACCCAGCTCAGGTTGGGTTTCGGGAATTACAATGTAAAGATATCATAAATCCTAACGAGGTAGCTGCATTTAATCATAAATAACACATAACACTCAGAGATCCTGGCTATGATTCGATATTTTCCCTCTCCTAAAAGTAACGCAAGGTATATTTAAAAGTTAGACACCCTAAAATTGCAAGACAAAAGTAATTAAAAAATAAAAAAAAAACAAATACCATCAAAAACATTTTCCCTGGGTTTCTTTAAGTGTTATGCTTGTTATCCCAAAGAGTGTTATCTACTCTGTCATCAAGCAGTTTTGTTTGATTCAATTATTTTTAAAACCAAGTGCATATTGTAAAATACACTTCAGATGCTAGGTGGTGCTGTGGGTCCACCTAATGTTATGCTATTTCCCAAACAAGGTTGGCCAGCCACTTAAAGAGCTTGACTTACTTTGCAATAGTTACAGCCTGTCATAAGAAAGTTTTCTAGGATGTGGACTTCCGCTAATAATTGGCAGCGTTTAGCATGTACAGACTGACTTATCAATCTGTAAATGTTCCTTCAGTAGCTGTTTGTATACAACTCAAAACAAGATCTACAGTGATACACCGACTGTCCTCTAGACTGAACCAAAGGTTCACTTCCAACTAGAGTGGTATTTGGAATAAATCTAGCAGCTAAGTATTTTCCACTGCCTCCCAAAGTTTCTATTTTCTAAGTGTTCAATAAAAATTGACATGGAATTAGAAACTTTATAAAGTTCTGCTTGAAAACACATGGAATAAACTAATGTGACAAGTAAGTGGATTTCAAATCTTCAGCTTCACTTTCCCAGACACACCCATAGTATTGTTAGTTTAATGAACTAGACCAATTTTGGTGTTTACATGAGGCCAAAAGATTATATATCTGTGTGTGTGTGTAATATGTTTAGATAGTATATATCATGTTGCATATATATTACATATATGTATATATATATAATATATATATTCGGTTGACTCTGACTTTGCTTAAGAAATACTAAGCATTGCCCTCTGATATCCATATATTGGTACTAGCTATAACACACATTACCTGGGCAAGACTTGTTAAAATTCAGGCCTCTTGTTTACATAACAATATATAATGCATTTATCCTTATACTTTCTTCATTGAAAGGAAAATAAAAATGAAAAACAAAAATACAAAATGTTAAGTCAGTGAAATGGGATATAATATAATGAGCATGCTTATGGGTAAATAATGTGCATATGAGAAAGCAAGGCATTTAAAACTGTGGTCTAGGGAAGCTTTAAGTAAATGCTGAAGTTGGCAACACACTTACCCTGTGTCTCTGCATCTTTTGTCCTGACCCCAGCAGATAACAGCTTCCTATGCAACCTGAGCATTTTTACTATGTTCATTCATACTCTAACACACATAGGAGAGTAAAGAAGGTTCAGGGGATAGGTGGCATATCTGAAATGATATCCTTAATGGATTTCTACTCACTTGCCTTCCAAGCCACACATGAGACCTACAAGGTAAGAGGAAATACCAGATACAGACACCTTATTATATGGGAAATAACTAGTATCTATGTTCATATTTGGAGAAGAAATAAGGAATATAATCATATGAACTGTATCAGGAGTCGGTGGGAGAAACCAATCTGTCTCAGATGCTGGCAATAAGGAAATTTAAAATCACTGTCAACAGAATTTAAGATCAGTAATAAAACTGACTAAAATTCTGTCTTTTTATGATCATTAGCAAATCTATACAAGGTTCTTGATTTGGAGGTGGATGGACACATTCCCTCTGTGCCCATACCATTTGCAATACCACTGATTAGGATAACTTTCCCCCTTAAGATTTTCCAGCAAGTGGGAAAGTGGAATTTTCAGAAGAAGGAAAAGTTATAAGGGAAAGGACAAAAAAAGTGACTATTTTTCTAGTCAATAATTTCAGTCCAGGAGAAGATCTCATTAATCGTCAACAAAAATCATACAAGGCAGATAAAATTGCCCCCATTTTACAGATAGGAAACAGACTGAAAAGTTGGGCAATGTATTCAAGGTCAGACAGCCATCACCTGCAGGAGCCAGGATTCTTAAGGAAGTCTTACTTCCTCTAAATCTCAAGTTTGTATCTAGCTGAGTATTTAAGATCATAGGCTGACACTGAATAGGTACAAAACTTAGACAAGGTACGTAGCTCACTTTCATACCGTCAGTTGTAATGTGAGATAATAATAGTACCCCTAGTATAGGACGGTAGAGAGCACACCAGCAATGATGTAGGGGACATGTCAGCATGGTCCTGGTGCCCAATAAGCATATCAGAGATGATAACAAATGGCAGATGGTTTTCATGCAAATTTTAACAAAGAATTCTGAATAACTTTTTCTTTTCCATGTGTTAAGGAATGCTGGGATATATAAATTTAAGTTCTTGAACATTTTTACCCTCTGTCTTGGTGGGTTAAATTGATAACTCTGACACTCATGGGATTTGGGGACAATGCTAGAATCAGGTGGCAGTCACTCTCAGAATCCATATATCCCCATCCCCACCCATATTTGTCAATTGATTCAAGACTTTCTATAGAAAATCTTATTTACTATACTCTGTCTCCAACTCTAAGGAAATAAATGGCAAGACTCTTATGTGAAGAGATTGGAATAAAGGCAAAGGGGTGGGTTTGTTTAGCTTCATTCTACTTAATAATGGAGTTGCTGAGTGACTGATTGTGAGACTACTGGCCTTCAAAATGGGGGTTCCCAAATACTCTGCCACTTGGCATATACAGAAGTTAACAAACACACGATGCTGAAATAATATGTCAAATTCCTCAGCCTATACTGTATTGTGTTGTAAAAAGCAATGAGTCTGCCATCTGAACTCTTCGTATGAAAATGAAAATCACAAAATACCGACACTTCATTTCACATGTTACTGGATGTGGCTGCTATTTAAAGGCAATAACAAAATCTCATTTTTTAAAATGTAACATTAAGTATAGAGAGCCCCACAAAATACTAAAGCCTGATATTTTTACAGACCAATGGGACAGCAGCATAGAGAGTACCCACATGATCAGTAAAGCTCTTCTTGCTTTGCTTTTTGGCACTTGCATTATTTTCAGGCAATTACGCCATGATACATGGCAATAGATGCACACAACCACTGACATTCCTAACATTTCACAGGACTGGATCCAACCTCTTTGGTAAATATCACTAAGGTAACAATGAACTATAATTGGTTGTAATATACTCTCTGTTAACATAATGCTTTATTTTACAATTTGAAGTTAGTACAGATAAACCCTTCTCCAGCGTGACACTGATTTTGCATTGTAATTGTACTAGGGTTTTCCAAGTCCCCCTATTGGGCTTCTATATGTTTGGAAATACGTATCAGGGTAACTTGTATGCTGAATAAAGCAAACAATAAGAGTTATTTTAAGCTCTATTGCAAAGTTTGGAGGGAGCTCTGTGTTGGTGGGAAACAATGTGTTAATGAAGTGAGTTCAGTTTTTGTTGCTTGGCTGGCATGTTGTTTCTGCTTTTCTTTCATTTCGATCACATAAACCATCATCAAATGGTACCATCACTACCAAATGGTACATACCATACCATCAAATCAGCTGTGCAAAGGCACAAACCACTGCAGAACATCCTCTCAGCTCCTGTCACTGGGGCTTAATACCAACAAAGGAAGTTCGCCCAGCATCTGAGCAAAGGATGGCAGAAGAGGAACCTTCATCGTGTTGAGCTGGGGTGGCTCATGACCCAGTCGCATACTGTGTTCCTCTCCTTTCTAACACTGTTTTCTGTCACCTGCCACAAAGCTTTAGCTTCTAGAGAGAATGCACTTGAAAATGTATCACTGGTCAGATGTGTGGGGGCCTGGCCTATGGCCAAGGCTGAGCCCCACTCTAGCTGGACAACGCCCTAAAGATGGCGCCTGCTTCCTGCTCACCACCCTTTCCCCTCTTCCCTGTTGGGGATTGGCCCAGCAGACTTTCGTACCCGTGCACAGCTCGTGCTGCCCGCTAAGAGTGGCACGTGACACCTATCCGCTTAAAGGTCACGCATGATACTGTCCCGGATTGGTTGGGTGACTGAATATAAGGGAGCCCGCCGGGAGGGAAAAAAAAGCTTCCCGACAACTGCTGTAACCACCGTGAGAGATTAGACAATAAAGCCTAGAGAAGAATCAAGACCTTGGGCGTGTTGCTTCGGTCCTTGAAGGGTCGCGACAAGTGGTGCCGAAACGCGGGAATCGCTAACCCTCATCGCGACCTGATCCGCTGACCCTGGCGCCTGCCGATGAAGTAGAGCTTGTAACTCTTCAGGAACGTCGCTGGACGCCGTTCGGTCAGCAGGCCAGACCGGGAGAGGGAACCAAGGAGGGTGAGTGGATCGGCGAGCAAACTGAAAGTATACGTGGCAGGGCAGATGGCAGGCAGTTGCGGTGGGTGTTTATGTGTAGTGTGTGTGTCCTGTTAGTGTTTGTGACATTATTATAATATATGGAATGAGGAGGCGCCAGTGAAGGTTCGCAGAGCGGCGACGAAATAAAAAGGTTCGCAGAGTGGCGACGAAATAAAAAGGTTCGCAGAGGAATTTACCCTAAGAACGCAGCAATCAAGTTTGAGAAAGACAGATGCACTCCTATGTTTATCGCAGCACTATTTACAATAGCCAAGAATTGGAAGCAACCTAAATGTCCATCGGTAGATGAATGGATAAAGAAAATGTGGTACATATACACAATGGAATACTACTCAGACATAAGAAGTGGAAAAATCCAACCATTTGCAGCAACATGGATGAAGCTGGAGAGTATTATGCTCAGTGAAATAAGCCAAGCGGAGAAAGAGAAATACCAAATGATGTCACTCATCTGAGGAGTATAGGAACAAAGGAAAAACTGAAGGAACAAAACAGCAGTGGAATTACAGAACCCAAAAATGGACTAACAGGTACCAAAGGGAAAGGAACTGGGGAGGATGGGTGGGCAGGGAGGGATAAGTGGAGGGAAGAAGAAGGGGGATATTAAGATTAGCATGCATGGGGGGGAGGGAGCAAGGGGAGGGTGGGCTGCACAACACAGAGAGGACAAGTAGTGACTCTACAACATTTTGCTAAGCTGATGGACAGTAACCGTAATGTGGTTGTTAGGGGGGACCTGATATAGGGGAGAGCATAGTAAACATAGTATTCTTCATGTAAGTGTAGATTAAAAATTTAAAAAAAAAAAAAAAAAAAGAAAGAAAGAAAGAAAGAAAAGGGGGATTACTCCTTAACAGGATAAAACTATTGGTAAATCAAAGATCAACGCATGCTTTAAATATCCTTAATGTTGATCACTTAAAGGGTGTCAGATGATCAGCTATGGAGGTATTCTTTTCTGATAATATTCCTTTCTCTTAATTTAAAAAAAAAAACAAAAAAGCAGTTGCTGTGTGCTGACCTCCAATGAGTTCTGCACAGTGGTATAGAGGGCATGTCAAAGTGTGGGCAAAGGGTCTGTTTGTTTCTATGCAGAAGATCAAGGATTGCTTGGATACCCAGAAAATGAACTAAGATACGATATGAGGAGGAGCTTCCGGCATCAGCACTCTCTGGAGGACTTGTGCCGGGGGATGATCATCAAAAAGCCTCCACAGGGATCCGGACGATGCTGCGGTTGTGGCTGCATCCAGCCCACCGTCTCCTGGACTTGCCATAGGAATGAGGAGGGAGATGTCTAGGCTGGCATGTGCATACAGTGAGACAACGAATTTGACCGGATCTGTACTGTTGGAACTCAACCAGGAGTTGGGAGGGGTGCAAGTTGTAGCACTCCAAAATCTCATGACTATAGACTATCTATGGTTAAAAGAACATATGGGATGTGAACAGATCCCAGAAATGGGCTGCTTTAATTTGTCTGATGGTTCAAGTACAGTTGGACAATATCCATCATATCATAGATAAATTTTCACAAATGCCTAGGGTGCCTAAATGGTTTTCTTGGCTTCACTGGAGATGGATGGTAATTATAGATTTGCTTTGTTTATGTCACCATATTCCTATTATGTTAATATGTGTGTGCAAATTAGTTAGTAGTTTAAAACCTATACATACTTAAGGTACTATACAAGAAGATATGTCAAAGAAATAATCAATCCTCCCAAGTTTCCCTCATATGCTACATCTATAGCTTTTCTTCTTCCTTCCTAATTACAACCCTTAAATAGAATTCGTGCCTCATATCGAATTTACCGAGTATCATAATTCCTCCAGGTGGTAAAGATACCTCGAGACAAGTGCTGGGCATAGAAGCCACAGGGCATAAATCTGCAAAGAAGTAAAAAGCTAACCTTTGCAAACAATATGGCTTCTCACACTTACCAACTTTACATTTCCCTGTATGGCCCCGGAAGATGACTGGTTAGCCAGAGATGGGTAAGATTCCTCAAGGGAGGAACAACCTAAGACAGGCACAGTCGCAGGGGGGCCATCAGGTGAGAATTTGGGGATCAACAGAGGTGAGGCTCAGAACCTCACCCCCCCTGCTTTGAGAGAAATCTTCTGCATCCGTGGATGTCTTGCTGCCCTTGTCTAGCCTGGATTAAAACTTAGTCCATAGGCACACACCTGATCATCTGATCATCTACATTTGCCCTCTTACAGCACCAAACTATGTTTTCTACCTTTATCTTGCATCTACCTACCACTTCAGCATTTTATTAAAAATAAAAATAATAATAATAATAGGAGAAATGTGGGATCAACATATAAATCAAGTACAAAAATCAAACGAATATTCATATTTGACCTGATTGTTTATAGGTCATATTGCATGATCAAAACCGAAAGTTTCTGTGATGACTGCCCTTGTACTGTTCACCATGTAAGAATTTATTCACTATGTAAGAATTCGTTCACCATGTAAGAACTTGTTCGTTATGCTTCAGAAGATTGGAGACTGACGAGAATTAGGCTTGAGATGGATTAATGATTGTACATTGAGCGTTGACCCCCCTATACTGAATTTTATTGTTGTTAACAACCATTTGATCAATAAATATGAGAGATGCCCTCTCAAAAAAAAAAAAATGTCAGTATGATGAAAGACAAAAGGCTGGAGGAACTTCCCAAATTAAAGGAGAATAAAGAGACATAATGACAACTAAATGCAATGCATGATCACATACTGGATCCTGAATCACTGTTAAAAAATTATTATAAAGTACATAATATTAATACAATTACTAAAATTTGACTGAACTTATATTAGATAATATAATTGTAGTGATGTTAACCATCATGAATTTAATATTTGTGCCCTGTTTATATAAGAAAATGTCCTTGGTCTTAGGAAATGCTACTGAAATGTAATTTATGAGTAATAGATCAAAATATTTATTTTTATAAAATAACAAAAAAATTTTGTGTGTGAAAGAGGGGAAGCAGGAAAGTAAGTGGAAAAAGTGGCAGAATATCAACAGTTGATAAATCTGAGTGAAAGGTAATAGTATATTTGTACAATCTTTCAATCTTTAAGTTATCACAGACTATACATAGATATAGATAATATATGATGTAGTTTGAGAAAATATTAAAATTTTACAACAAATTAATTTACTTTGGTAGTAAGAATGTATTTAGATGAATGTTTAAGTATAAAATATTAAACAAAATTTTACAAATTTAAAAAAAAAAAAAAAAAGGTTCGCAGAGTGGCGACGAAATCAAAAGGTTCGCGGAATTAGTGACGTAGTCCATCTAAATCATAACGAGGATACTTGCCCCTTTAGAGAGAGGATGGGGACGGAGGCCTCTAGGAACCTCTGAAAGCGCTCCTTAGAGCTAATGGAACCCCTTTGAAAACGAAGACTGCCAGGGCATTCCTGATCACTATAGAGAATCATGCCCCATGGTTCTTAGATGAAGGAAAGATCACCAGCCCTTTATGGGACAGGCTGGGGGATGACCTACGCCGGGCAGACAAGAGGGAGCCCCTTCCACCAGGGACAATCCCTATTTGGGGTCGAGTAAAAAATTGCCTGAAGGGACAGAAGCCAAGCTGCCGAGAGGCCATCCAAGAGGGGGAGGAAATATTAGAGGAAGTACAAGAAGAGCGTGCCTTCGCAAAGGCATCGGAAGGGGGATCTGAACAGGGACTGCCATCTGATGAGGATGAAGATGGGGAACTTTCGGGGGACGAGCTAGAGAACAGGTTTAATAGCAGAGTTAAACTAACCACAGAGACTTTTTACAGTGAGCAGTCTAATGCCATAATGAAAAAACAGGGGTACGCGGACACTAGAGGACTAGGGAAGGATCTCCAAGGGAAAGAACAACCAATCCTTTTAGCAGGGAGACCGCCCAAAGGGCCCAGAGGACCAGGATTGGGTTTTTCTTCAGGGCCACTGAGAGAAAACAGCCTATAGAAATAACATGGCAGTCAAAAAGGCCCATGTGGGTACCTCAGTGGCCCCTCACCAAAGAAAAGAAGGAAGCAGCCCACACTTTAGTACCTCGAACACACCTATTTTTGTAATTAGGAAAAAGTCTGGCAAGTGGAGATTACTCCATAATCTCAGGGCAGTGAACAGACAGATGGAGTTTATGGGACCTGTACAATTAGGCCTTCCTCTCCCTGTGGCCCTGCCCAGAGGATGGAATTCAATAGTGATAGATATCAAAGACTGTTTCTTCTCCATCCCGCTTACAAACTGTCAGGAAACAGTTTCCCCTGATAATCATCTATCATTATATGGATGACATCCTTTTGTGTCATGAGAGCAGCAGGGAGCTAGAGACAACACTCAGGGTCAGGGTATGGTGGAACGCACCCACCTCACCCTCAAGAATGCCTTATATAAACAAAAAGGGGGAATAGGAGAAGACTTTAGAACACTGGACAAAAATGGCCGCAGTGCAGCAGAGTGGCACGGCCAACAATCCAATCCAAAACACATGCCTAAAGTTTTGTGGAAGGATGTGTTGGAAGGAACATGGAAAGGCCTGGACCCAGTGATAATCTGGATCCGAGGCTCAGTTTGTGTTTTTCCACAGGACCAGCAGAACCCCGTTTGGGTGACTGAACGTCTGATACGCAGAGTGGAAAACCCCGGAGCAGAGGTACAAGATGATCGCACTGCTTCTGCTCCTGCTGTGGATCCTACAGCAGGCGACGGCAGAGCCGAGCTGCAGCTGCAGCCACCGCCACGCTGACTATCACCATTCCTACGGCAGAGATGCTGAATGGTCTGTCCCAGGCCACTGAACCTTCTTCAAGAACAATTGGACCTCTTGGGGGAGGTTTTGTCTGTGGGCTGCGTATATGAGGGTGTATTACTGGTATTCCTTTTCATAATTATTCTAAAGCTGCCAACTTGTCCAGACAGTTAGGCAAGATGTTAACCACCAATTGGTCCAGTGAGCTTGACGAGCTCACCACTCAGCTACGGTTAGAAATTTTGAATGTTAGCTCCAAGAAGGTAGAGATGCTCTCCGTAGCTCAAATACCTAAAGCTGTGTTAAACGCCACCAAAGCCTGGTCAGGTGTAGGTGTCATAGGAATATTGCTAATTGTGGGCCTCCTCCTGGTTGGGAGGAAAGTCTGTTCCATACAAAAACAGCAACGGGGAGAACGGAAGGTCCTGTTGCAGGCCATGGCAGCGCTAGAGGAAGGCATCTCCCCTAGAGTATGGCTTAATATGCTGGATCAGTAGTCAAGGACGGGTAAGATTGGGAGCTGCGCATATCAACCTAAGACAGGGCGCAGACCTAAGCTGTCTGTTGCCTGAGGACGGGTAAGAATGCCGCAGACTCCGGACGACCTAAGACAGGCATGATCCCGACAGCACTTTGGTTATAAAACAATAAAGGGGGAGATGTGGGGGCCCGGCCTACAGCTGAGGCGAGCCCCACTCTAGCTGGACAACGACCTAAAGATGGCGCCTGCTTCCTGCTCACCACCCTTTCCCCTCTTCCCTGTTGGGGATTGGCCCAGCAGACTTCCGTACCCGTGCACAGCTCGTGCTGCCCGCTTAGAGTGGCGCGTGACACCTATCCGCTTAAAGGTCACGCATGATACTGTCCCGGATTGGTTGGGTGACTGAATATAAGGGAGCCCGCCGGGAGGGAAAAAAAAGCTTCCCAACAACTGCTGTAACCACCGTGAGAGATTAGACAATAAAGCCTAGAGAAGAATCAAGACCTTGGGCGTGTTGCTTCAGTCCTTGAAGGGTCGCGACAAGATGAAACCTCATAATACACATGTTCTAGATCTACCGAACTTAGGGCTGGAAGAAAGCACAGAGAGCCTTGGCGAAACATGTCATGTCCGTCCATGATACTCTGAAGAGAAAATACTGTTGAAGTTTCTCCCCTCTCAGGATTTGTTTTTGTTTTTCTACTTGATCCTATAAATTGAAGGTGAAATTAAATAAGGACATACTCTTTAAGGTTATATTATTCAGAGATGTGAGCTGGCACTGAGCTGCTGAAACTAGAATTCCTCCCTATGTCCTCGTTTGAGTCTCTATGTTAATATCCTGATTCTTCCTTTGTCTTTAGCCTTCCACATTGCTCTCCAGGCACCTACAAGTTTTATGTGCAAATGTCCTGATGATTTGAAAAAGTTAAATAAAAGCCCAGAAATCACAGACCCTGAGAAAAAGCAGTGTTCTTCTCAGAGCTTTAAGGTGAAGCGTTACTGAGATTGTGAGACAAATTAAAATATCCCACTGCTCTGGAGGTATCAAGGACTAAGGCAGGGGAAAAAACTAGACCGTGTGTGAAAAACATGTTTCCATTTATATATAGAGACATTTATTGAGAGATTTAATAAGTCAGCCAAGGATCAAGGAGTCGCACACTGTGCTGGGCATAGGCGGTGCGCTCTGAACTGGCCACGGCCCTGGTCAAGGAATCCACCTAAATCCTAACCCTTTGTCTTTCATATGTACTGATCCCTAATCCCTGTCTTTGGATGATTTATTTTCCTTTTATCTTAACATACCTAAAGAATAATTTTGACATCCAGGCATGTCCAGAAACACACTGCAACTTTGGACACTCTAACATGTTCCTTCATTGTCTAGGAAAACTGGCCAGAGGCTGGTGTGCAGATATAACTCTGGAGCCCAAAGGAAAAGAGAAGGCCTTTTGCTGTCAGGCAGCTGGGACAGACCCTCGTTACCCCCACCCGCAGCCCCCGGTAGGTCATCAAGCTGAAGGGGGATGTTAGCTTGGAGATAATCCAGAGGGCTGCCAAAAGAGCAGTTGAAGAATAATCCTGAAGGGACAAGTTGAAAGGCACTGGGCTTGTTTGCCTGGATAACAGCCTTTAAGTATGCAGAAGGGACATGCCTGGGTGAGGCATGTCCTGGCTGCTGAGGAGGCCATTCTCATGCCACACGAGGCCTGAGGAACAGGAGACAATGGCTTTGGAGGCAGTTTTTACATTTCTAAAGAAATGTGGACCCATCAGACTTCAAAGTGTGTATGTTAAAGAAAATTAGAACTGGCCTATTCCTACCCAAACCAAGGATTATTCATGATAATCCAATTTAGGATGATAAACAAGCCTCTGGGAAAGGGTAAAATTTCAGTTCAGGGCCTAGATCACCACTGCTAACTGTGCTTCCCTGATTCCACAGAGATCTGTTATTTAGAAAGTGTGAAGTGTGTGCATTAGTGAATGAGTGTGTGGGTGTGAGCATGAGTTCACAAGGACAGGCTACCTCCCCTCCTGAGGTGGCAAGACTGTGGATGGCACACCATCCTCCACAGAAGGGGGACCACTTTAGAGGCAGGTTTGTTCTCAGCCAGACCTGGAGGAATCATCTGAACATCATCTACTGTCTAAAAATGCTCATACTTCCTGAGCACATGGCTTTCTACTTTACTACAGGAAAAAAAAAAAAAAGTGATGTGCTCCAAGTTCAATACATGACTTTTATAGTTTTACTTTTAAAGCTAAGCAAACAGCTTTCTCATGGCAGACTCAGAAATTCAGTCTAATTCCCAAATATTTGCATTAAGACAAATGCCAAAAAATATGTATTGCAATAAGATTCCAAGGAAGTGTGTTGCCCCAGGTCTAGTCCATTTATAACAGGGTGAATTCAGAAAGAAAATCATCTGTTTTCCATCTTTCTGAGTTTCAGAGGATATTATGTGGTGTGGAGCAAACTCTAAATACTTTAGAACGCATACATTTTTCCTGAGTGTCCCATTTTCTCTTACATATTTTGAACTTCTAGTCAGATGAGGTTATATATTCATACCAATCTTGCATCTGCTGTAGTTACTTGAAGCCAAAACAGACTGAAACACCAAACAGATGTTATGGTGACCTTTGTTTATACACAAATGCTGATGGTTGGTGGTCACTACTGGCCCTAGGCTCCTCTGTGTGTCAGTCAGTAACTACTGTGTCTAGATTCTCTGGAGGGATGTAGTCATCATTGGCCTAGGCTACTGGGGGTGGGGTCAGTCACTTTTGGCCACCTCCACATCTCTGCTGGAGCAATGTCCATTACTTCTGCTATTACTCTTGCAACACTCCTTAGAAAGCTCCAACCAGCCATGACATGAAGTGGTAAGTGAAAACATTGGATTGAAAAGAAGGATATGAACAAACGATCTGAAAGAAATACAGTTCCTTCTGAACAAGCCGTGATGTCCCTTAAGGTGGCTGAAATGGCAGAGCCTTCCTGAAGCGAGAGTCCTCAGTTTATGAGCACCATTAGAATTCTTTACAGGGTTAGTGATTGCTTTTGTTTGTTTTAAATATATCACATGGTTTTCTCTGATTTCTAGTAAGAGTTCGATTATCTAATATCTCCTATTAAACATTCTGAGTTTTAATAATTACTGAATTAAAAAATCCTAATGGTGGAGAAACTGTTCAAAAAGTAACTAGGGTGATCATTTATTTGATAATGCTGGGTGTTCCCTACCCTAGCTGGCCTATGAAAATTCACTCTTAGAGTCAGTATGTTTAAATGTCTTTCCCCATTGCCTTGGGTTACTGAGCAAAGGACAGTAAAGAGACATCTCAGTCAAGAGCCTGGTGAAAAGAGGATCTTCAATGCTATCTACTGACTTTAGTTCAGTGCCGTTATAGGAATGCTCAGCAAGGTTCTTCAGAGCCATGTTCATCCCTCAAGTTCTAGAGTAGAAGAATAGGTGAATATTACAACCAGTCAGAAGAGAGACTCAGAGCCCAACCTCTAATTCCCAGCCCTGACAGCTCATCTATCATATGGCTGTGTGCCAGAACTTCTGCTGGTCAGCAAGGAAACTAATGGCCCATAAGCAATGGGGCTTTCTCAGGTCGCTATATTTTGAAGAATGAAGAACACCCCATCAGGTGAGAGATGAGCAAAGAGTTGATAAGGTAAAGGCACAAAGATTGTATCTTGTTTCCGTTCTGGAAGTTTATACCAGAAGTCTGCTTTTATTGAGGGTTAAAGGAGTTTAGGGTAAAATAATGATGATTAGGAAAAAAAGAAAATAAAAAAACAAAGAATACAACACTTCTCTGTGTAACTGAGAACAATGTTAACGCAAGGTACATGTCCTTGGAAAACATTATATTAGTGCAATGTTCTGCCAATTAGCTAAATTATCTCCTTTCTGCATACAATATTTTAAACTGTAAATATTGGTAAATGTAATATTTTTGGAATAGCTTTAATAAATAGGATGGTACTTTATCTTCGTAAGCTTATGTTATTTATTTATGTATTAATTCATTGTCTTATTTTTTCTACATCTTTTATACCCAAAAAAGTGTTTGAACTGTATACATTTATTTATGAAGGTATATTTAACATTTTAAATTAAGACACAGAAATTCTAAGTAACACTTGAGATTCCCTTGAGAGAAGCCTCTCATTTATTGTGTTTGTAGATATTTCATACATTCATAAATCACATCCTGTGCATATTTAAGTGAGACCAAAATACTAAAAAGCACCAGGTCTCCCACTAGAAAAAAATGCAATTATTCTGCTTGGTTATGTTTTTTAAATAGCTTGACCTTTTAAATAATTGATGAATATGTAATTTGTTAATCAGTAATGGACAGTTCCCACAAAGGTATCATGCCTAGTTTTATAATTTACTATTTCAAAGAGTTTTATGAATGCAGTGATTAAATCTGGGAAGCAGAGAGAAACCACTCCAGGATGACATTATTCTATTTAACATCTATCATACTTAATAGTAACAATAAGAAAGCTTTACAAATTAAGTCAATGTATTGAATTCCTATTGGGTGAGTTATAGATAAGCATTTATGTGTAGTGATTTTTCCCCATACTAAATTCCCCATTTACAACCACATACCCAAATGAACATCAGAGCAACATGTTGTTACTGTAAAGGATTAAATGATACTTTAGCTTATGCCTTTATTTCTTGTCTTTTTTCCTCCAGTGATAATAAGAGATTTCATTTACCATGCATGAACACTTACATTCCCTTTCTGAGAACATTTCTGATATTTTTGGTATGAGAGAGAAAAGTCATTTATTTAAACATTGCCTTATTAATCTACAGTTTTTGGTAAATATCTAGATTATCTGGTCATTCGATTTGTCCTTATGGCCTAAGAAAGAGGACTAGCTGCCATGTTCAATCCAAATGACTTGGTATATCAAGATTTATAAGGACATTGATATTCACACTGTCACACAATAATGCTCAGAGCTAAATAAAAATAAAACTAAACAGCCACAAATACAACAGTATAATAGGATAAAAGCTAAAATATATGTACAAATTCATTGACATCTGTGTAAGTGTTGTAGACAAAACATTGAAAAGGAAATCTACATAAAACAAAGTCGATAAATTTATCAAAGTTAAAAAACGATTTGATAACAGACAGCAAAGAAAGTTTCACCAATCACAGGGAAGAAAGACTCCTTTTTGGATGAAAACACAGACTGCCACAACTTGTCCTCTCAACCCATACACACACAGAAGAAAGGCAAATGTGTAAGTTGTCTACAGCAACACACAACAGACAGGGGTGGGAAGTGACTGGCATGTCGCATCACAGGCAGTCAATCACGACTGGCTAAACGATGGCGGTACCTGACTCTGCTGCAGGTCACTGGCTTGCCTGAGAGGAGTAACTGATGGCGGGGGCACACCGGATGTGGACGCAGACCGGCCCAGCTTGCAGCTTACTTTCGGTTCTGTGATCACGGCCAGAGAAAAAGTATTAGTCTAGTAATGTCTGCAGAGATGGAATAGTTCTCAGAGCTCCTGCTTGTCTGCTGCCTGCTCAAATCACCAAATATTTCTGATGTTTGCTAATAACTGGCAGGTGATGAAACAATTTCGTAACAATGGACTCTAAAACAATCTTTACTTGTAGATCAGCTCCTCAGAATGAAGAACAAATTGTGGAAGCAGAAGTCTTGTTCTGTGCACCTGACCCCCTTTGGGGTTAGTTTCTATATTACTAGAGGAACAATATCCCATGGGGAAAAGCAAGTGACATGACCATTTGCGGGGTGTTTTGCTTCCACTTTGGTTCATAAGGTCTCCAAGTCCTAAAATGTCTTTTCCACAACTCTTCAATTTTCTTTCTTTTCTGTTCTCTTTTTTTTTTCCTTTTCTTTACCCTTCCCCTTTCTTCCCTCCCTCTCTCCCTCCCTTCTTTCTTTCATCATCATTGTGCTGTGCTAGCTGCTTTCATGTTTGCATTGTAACATTTCTCTAATTTATCTTCATTCCCTATAAATTTTATAACCATTTCTAAGACTTTCATTTTTTTCAAAATTACAAATCACTCCCTATCTCTTCCTCTATTTAAGGATCCCCAAAGAGCTGCATAGGTCATTGGCAGGATACTTTAGAGATTAGAATTTGAGGATGGAAATTTTCTTCCACCAAGATGCATGGAATTTATGGTATACCGATTTTCAGATATATTTGAAGCTATTTGATAAAGGAGAGGAGAGGTCATAAAAAGAAAAATTGGCATCTGTGCTTTTATCCCAAACTATTATTAGCTGTTTGTTTCTGAGTGCTTGGTATTGTCTAGCTATATTTAAATTACTCAGATCATCTGTAATCCTCAAGACACCCTTCAGTTACAGAGGGCTCCCAATGTACAAATCAGAAGACTGAGGCTCAGCAAGGTTAATAATCGCATTGCAAATACACAAGTGCATTTCAGAAAGCCTTTCTTTATACATTTGACTTAACAATTAAACTCACTGAACAATTAGCTTCACATGACGTTACATCACTAAGTTACTGATGTGACACACTGATGCCAGAGAGCAGGAATGTGCCCAGTTATGTTGGGAGAAAAAA
Organism: Manis javanica; assembly: GCF_040802235.1. NCBI lineage: Eukaryota > Metazoa > Chordata > Mammalia > Pholidota > Manidae > Manis > Manis javanica. The sequence goes on along the minus strand of NC_133167.1, from coordinate 48,124,036 downwards.
ATGGGCTGTGCCACTACATAGGAACACTATCTTCCTGCCATTTCTATATGAACACACTTCAGAAAAGAGCTTTGCTATGTCCATGTCACATGATTTCTTAACTGCCAACTTCAGCCTCTGCCAGTTGCCTTCCAAGAGGTCCTCCCCACTCCTCACAGCCACCAGATACAGATACAGAATAAGACAAGCTGATGCCCATTCACACACACACATCCCTTTCCTCTCCTACTTCTGCTTCCACCTACTAAACAACTGTCTCACCTCCATATTACAATTATTAAAGAGCACTAAGAACCTCTTTCTGTGTAAATCAGTCTTTTACCTGTGATTCTGGTTTAAGTGGTAAAAAAAAAAGTTGATAAATGGGCTTTGCACTTAGATATGACTTTGAGTCTATACTAGCTGTATAAACTTAGATTTTTTTTTTTTCTTCAAGTGTTCTTGCCATCCTTCCCTTGGAAAAAAATGTTGAATGTTCCTTACATTCAACTGAATTGAATTCAAAAGAATTATCTGAAGAAGTCCCCCAAATCCTAGAAAATCCTATCATAGGCCTCTCAGAGATCCTCTAGGGTTGTGGCATCATAATTTGTCCTGCTCACTTACCTTTGGGAATACACTGCATTGAGCCTTAAACAGTGAGGCTTAGGAGCCTGGAACTAAAAACAGGAAGTTGCCATCCTGAATTTTGCTAATCGGAAAATTGCTAAGGCTTTGGGGGTTCAAAAACAATGGACATATCCCTGAGATCTAGGATACAGCTTTCCTCACCCAAGAGAACATCATTCCATTAAGAGATTAATTATAAACCAGAAGGCAGGTGTCCTTCCTACACCCAGGGAAAACCCCCTTCCTTTGTAAACTCTAGTCTGTAACAATCCCATGTTGTTTTGTGAAATTTCAAGGAAGATCAAGCGTAAAGAGAACAAGAAAGGGTTGGTAGATTAAGAAAGAGACAGAGATGGGAAAAGAATGAAAGAGGAAGAAAGAAGGCAGGAAGGCAGGCAGGGAGGGAGGGAAGGCGGAACTAATTTTAACTTACTGGAATAAACCAATATCAAGATATTATCATGAGATGTTTCTAGGATAATAACTCATCATTATAGTAAAGTTTTTACTAAGTAACTAGTTTTCTCAGTTTTCTGTACAAGACCTCTCCTGTCTCTTGCCCTAGAGAACGGAGGTGGGGATAAGGGCAAGAACAGGTAAGAGGAGAAATGATGCCCAGCTGCTGGCATTCTGTAAGGATAGTAAAAGGTTGAGGGTCCCAGGTTGGAAGACAGTCTTTTATCTCATCACTATCTGCTTAGTGGGATTTTGAGAATAAGTAATAAGAATGGTGTCTGTATTTTTTTAAAATCTCAATTTTCATCTCCTTTTTGACCCTTTGGCTTTGTCGCTGATTCTCTTTGAAGTGTAAGGTAATGCACGTTTACATGAGACAACACTTCGAGGCAGGTTTACGGACTGTGTCATTTCCCAGAGTGTTAATCTACTCTTGCCCTTTTTTTTCCTCCAAGTACTAGTCATTTTAATCCTATACCACAGCAGTTGTTACCCCTTCCCTTCAGTTGCTCTGGAATTCCTTACATGTTCCTAAGGACAGTCTTGGGGTTTTTTGGTTTTTTTTAAGAGAAGCTTTGCAGCAGGGAGTGAAATACTTTTTTTGTACTTTGCTTAATGTCTAATTTATTGATCTATGAATTTACTAAATATACATCTCTTCAAAAATTAGGCATTTTTCTAAATATTCATACTATTTACATAACTAACCAAACTAAATGTATGGAATTAATAAATTTCCCTGAACATTTAAGTATTGGAAATTTAAACAGACTTCTAAACATTAAAAATTGCAAACCCAGTATATCAGATTCTCTTGAATGTTTTAAATACCTTAAGAGACAGAGAATCTCACATTATTACATTAATATTTATGTGTAAGTAAGGATATGAGTGTTACTATTTTCAGCTTATATTATTTCTATTTCTTCTGAGATTGCCTATTTGGATAGTTCCTACATGCTTCTGGACATTCGGTGTATTAACTATGTGCAACAAGACACCATCTTAGTCCAACTGAGGTTGCAGGATCTTGGTAACTGACTTTAGATTCTTGGTGTTGTATAACCTGGCTACACAGGCCAGTGTGATTCAGAGCCTTGAATCTTGGGATAAGTACCTTTTTTTGTCTTTACAACAAAATCTTACTTGTTTTATCATGAGGTTCTTACATCATTTGTGTTTTAATGATTTTAATGTTTAGATACTTGATACTTTTTCTGGAAATTAAGTGCTTTTAAGTTTTCTGTGGTTGTCAGTACCTAACTCTATTATTTATGGCACATGGACCTGATTTGTTAAGTATAAACAGAAACTTATATTGTCTCATGAATATATCAATATTCATGAAATTCATGAGTTCACCTCAAATGTTTCATTTCCTTGGGAAGTTAACTTCAAATTTCAGATTCTGGGGGCTTTGGATAATTTATCATCTTGCAACCCATTATTGGACTTTCGAATTTTTCCAGACCAGTGCTAGATGGTTGCCAAACTCCCCTTCTACCTGATTATATGAGGCTGTCAGTACTGCGCATTCTTCCTATTCTTGGGTTCAGTTCCTTTCTTCATTTGGCTCTTTCACTAGTTTTATTGCATTCCCTCCTGCTTAAACATAAAACAAACATAATCTATACAAGCAGACACATACTAACATGTCAATACTTTGGCTTCTTAATAAGGCATTGTTTATATTGAAACTATCTTTTTCTAGTCTTTACATTCCTCTTATATGAGTATCGCTATGAATGCTTGGCTTTATTCTAATTTACTGTAATTATTTATCACTGATATTCAAGATGTCCTAATTTAGCCAATAGGAATTCCTTGTTTTGGCTTCTTTATAAAAAACTGCTTGATGTTCTTCAAAAGAATTTTTGCTGTCAGGCAGCAACAAGGTGTTTCAGATCCATCCTTTTTCCCAAGTCTCAGAGCTTAAGGTCGTAGATCCTAGGTTAGAATTAGTTTGGCATGGACTCAACTGCTATTCCAAGGAATCCCATTCCCTTTTAGTGGAGATTAGTATTAGAGATCAAAATCTAGCAGTTGGGATTTACATGAGAATTGGTGGGCACAAAAAAAGCTATTGCTGATGCTACTGTTCATTAGGCCATTTTTTGTTCAAAATTGTATTGATCATTTAAGGTTACTAAATTCCCATGATTATTTTCAATTTGGCCTTTTCTATACTCGTTTTAAGACCATTTGGTTTCATCAACCACTTATTCGAACACAACACAGTCCCACATATTTAATGCAGTTTGAGAACCTCCAGGTTGCAGCTATTGTTTGTGAGCACCTGGAAGGTACCCCTAGTCATGTGCCCCAAACCCTGCTTTTCAGGTTTGAGATTCTCCGACCTGAGTCTAGCTGCAGCTACCTGGGTTGCAGGAGAAACATTCCATTTTTTCATCCATTTTCTTGAAATAGCAGAATCTGACTTCATAGTAGCATCCGTTTTTGGTTATTCCTCTATCCATTTTTAAAGCAGATCCAGCTACATTTCTAGAAGTTCACCTCCAATGGCTAGGGCTAAATATTGGTAGATCATGTCCCTACCTCTCTGCCTTTTTTTGTAATATACTCCTTCAACTTTTTGCCTTGAAAAGGCCCTCCATTCATCTGTACTGTTCAAATAAATCCTGCCTGCCTTCACAGTATGGCAATACCAACCTGCCAACATTTTTCCATTTTTGGTTGAGCAACTGATCAAGGAATCTTTTATTTTGTGTGGTTTCCCAAAGGATTTCCTTTAACGTCCTGCTCTTATTTCCTCAAAGATCTAGATCTACCATTCAGCTTCATCTTAGTCATCTTTTATTTTGACTGAGTATTATTTGAAGGAACCATCTTGATTCTTGATAATCCTGCTTCTCTACAGAATCTCTCCAAAACTATAATCACCTTGTGCAGGTGTTCGGGTCAAGAAGGTAAAAGAATTTCCCAATCTATTTATGTCTGTGGCTGCAGCTGTCAGGTTTCTACCTTGTCTAGATGTTGTCTTGGGCATTCGCTCCATGTTCCTTGGCTTAAGCATTTACACTTTTCAAACAAATTCTATCAAACTAATTCTAATCTAGGATCTACCACCTTAAGCTCTGAGACTATTCTTTAACCTTTCAGAGCCTCAGTTTATGTAACTGTAGCATAGGTTTAATAGAGTCCTTAATTCAAGACTATTCTTAGGGCTAAAATAATTCAAGTAGTTAGTCCAGCATCTAGCACATCAAAATCTAGCAGTTAGGATTTACATGAGAATTGTTTTTTTTCTTCTCTGTTAATCGGTTTAGGCTCCAGACCATTCTAACAGCAACTAGTTCAGATGTTATTTTCTCACCTAGCTTGACCTTTAAAATATAAACTAAGCCTTTTCTCTAAGGTTTCTTTCTCCTGTCCTTGATACTACTAGCGAGTTTACCTTTTGCCATTTCTAGGCAAAAAAATTCTAGGCAAGTTTTGTTCACTTAAAATACCTTTTGTTCAGTCCCCTCTAATTTGTCATGTAACTCAAATTACCAAAGCAAAGGTATTTCTAGGTGCAAGATATCAAGTGAATTTGGCTTTCGATCTATGACAGTTTATTTTTCCTTCTGTCTATCCAGCATATGCACACAAGAACAGCAGCATTTGCCTCAATGCCTAGCTTGGTAAGTAGCACCCCCAGGACCAAACTGAGCTGATTGTGGAGTTCCTTCCCATCTAGCAGATTGAGGCTGTGTTATGTCCTTGATAGCCTAGGTCCTTGACACAACTGAAAGAAAAAAAACTCAATGCTGTTCCACGGTATCTTGTGCCTTCAATTTACGATGTAGTAAAATCTAGAAAGCAGTGTTACCTCCTGCCAATTGGTATTTGCCTTTGGTAAACACCTGGTACCTTTTATTAAAAGCAAGCCACACTTCCATATTCTTACTAATAAAGACCAAGTGCATTGAGCCAGAAACCTATTTCAAGTTCTTAAGAAATCAAGGTGAAGACACTGGGCTGTGCCTCTCAATTTCTGATGGCCTTCCCTACTGTCCATTATGCTTGAATGGCATAGCTTCCTCCTTTCCACTGAAGTACACTCATACTACAAACTCTGCCCTCATCATTTGTGGGTACCAACAGGAACCCATTGCTCATCTTATGCAGCAGCTTTGGAGCAAGAACCATTATCCCAAGAAACAACACATTGCCCCTTTCTTTAGGAGAACTCAACACATTTCCACAGGACTCAGAGTTGTCACCTTTTAAAATTACCCCTTACTTATGTAAAACAAGGATACTATAGGTGGAACAATGTTATACACTTGTGCCAAACCCTATGCTTCCCCTTCAACTGGCTTTCTTTTCTATCTCCTAGATCATGGAAAGGCTAACACAATTACTACTTTAAACAAATTTTATTACACAAAGGTTGTCACATAATTGGGTATTTCTCTACTTTATACACAATTAATCTCTCCACAGAAAGGCTGCTTCTTGTACCTCTCATCGGTGATGGCAAGCACTAAAATCCTGACTTTTAACAGAATAGTAGTAAAAATGCCTCAGTGATTTAAGTTGAAAGCAGTACATTGGTACATGGCTTTTGTACTCAGTTATCAGGAATGTACAAATGGTCTTTTTAATCAAAAATACAAAATAAATTATCTGTAGGCATGGACAATGACAGCAGTAAACCATTATGTTATCAAATGAAACCAGTAACTGATGGTTATAGTCATTTTCCTAAACATCTGCCAGCCTTTTCTTCAGTCATTTCCTTCAACTGACTTCTCTGAAGTTAATGGTAGGAGCACTGTCTTGCTCTCCCTCTTATAGTTCATTAACAATGGTAAAGCATTATTCTAGAATTAGAACATGCCACCTCCCATACCACCTCCCATTCCACCCATTCCACCCATTCCACCCATTCCAGGGTCCTTCTCTTCTTTAGGAATTTCTGTGACAACAACTTCTGCAGTAGTTAACAGAGAGGCCACTCCAGCAGCATCCAATAAAGCAGTTCTTACAACCTAGGAAAAAAGTTTGAAGTATTACTTCTTCCTTAGTAAAAAGTAAGCAAGACTTAATGAAAGAGCTCTTAAGAATTTTTGGAAGTAGTCAAGTACTTACCTTAGTGGGATCAATGATTCCTTTTTCCACCATATTCACAAAATCTCCAAGCATAGCATCATAACCAACTTCTGAGGAACTCTGCATAATTTTCTCAACTATCAATGATCCTTCAACACCTGCATTCTTAGCAATGGTCATTGCTGGAATTTTCAGTGTTCTTTTAATAATTTCTATACCTATAAAGAAAAATTTTGATAAATGTGTATTTTTTTTATGACTATTTTGACATAATTAGACATATGAGAGTTCAACTGGGTAACACCAGAGGTCAAATCATTCCCCCTGAAAGATGTGATGCACCTCTCTAACATCATTGCCATTCTATTTGTTTTTCTGGAAATTGCTTTCTGATTTGTTGTTCCATTTAGTGGGCAGCAATATTCTAACAGATAAAACTCAGGCTGTGCACAAATTAATTTGTAAGGTAATTTTACCAATTTTTTGATCTTCATTAGCTGGACTTATGGAGTCCAAGGCTGGAATGCACCGAAGCAAGGCACAGCCACCTCCCAGAACAATGCCTTCTTCAACAGCAGCTCGTGTAGCATTAAGGGCATCTGTAACTCTGTCTTTCTTTTCATTCACTTCAACATCACTTGTCCCACCAACCTGAAAGAGTAAAAAGTCCAGTTAGTATGGCTTTTTCCATTCAAGATGCTGACTGCCAAGAGCCATGAAAAAGCACCTCATTTACTTAAAACACAATGTAAAAAAGGTTGCCTATTTGTTGTGATTGCAAGATCAAAATCTAACAGTGTATGGTCCCACAAAGCTCAACTCAATTCATCATTAAAAAAACATTATTTTCCATAGCAATTTCAATTTACAAGTTCATTTACAAGTTCAATTATGGTTTTAAGAAATACTTCAGTAAAGAAATTTTATATAATAAATATCTCCATGAGGAAGTTAATTCCCTCAACATTTTGGTTACATGGCACTATCGGGGAATACCACTGAAACAAAATCATTTTTGGGGCCAAAACAATTAAATTTATTTACAACGACTCTTACCTTTAGCACAGCTACTCCATCTGAGAGTTTTGCCAGACGCTCATTCAGTTTCTCCTTTTCATACTCACTAGTTGTGATATCTAACTGCTCAATGATTTCTTGAATACGTTTTTCAATTTGAGCCTTGTCACCTTTTCCTTTCAAAAGCATGGCATCATCTTTGGTTACAATCACCTCTCCAACTTTTCCTAAGTCATGAGGCTGAACATCTTCAAGATTGAGGGTCAACCCTTCTTCTCCAAACACCTACAAAAACATTAAAAAAAAAAAAAAAGGAATTACAAGTTAGTTTGTTCATCATACTAACATACACCATGCAGATGTTTTGATGAAACATATTGTATTCCTTTGAAATGTGTCATTTCAGGAATATTGCTAGCTGAAACAAAGACTGAATATCTAGTCTCTACATTTCCAACTTCCCACTTACTCTTCAATATTAACTGTATTTGAGAATAGCAGCAGCCAGAACAATTCATCCAAGGTCACACTTTTGGTAGAACCAGGGACTAGACCCTAAAGACTAAACTCTTAAGTCCCATAACTTCTCAACTACATTCTTGGAAAAAGATTTAGTCAACAAACCAATTCTTGGACCAGACTCATGGCAAATTAGAGAAGAGAGGTACTTTAGAACTACATAATCCAACTTCCACCTCCCAAACAGTCAAAAGAAACAAGAGACCAAGTCCACAATTCAGCTGGTACTAACTGACTGTGAAAAAATGTAAATTCTATGTATAAATTTTAGACCTAGAAGTACAAATAATATTCAGTAAACTAACACCACATTTATTTTACTTACTGCACCACCAGTAGCAATAGCCATGTCTTTAAGCTGGTTCTTCCTATTGTCACCAAAACCTGGAGCTTTGACTGCTACAACCTGAAGACCAACTTTTAGCCTGTTAAAAACAGTTATTAGTAAGATTTAAATTTAATAAAAATTCCTGTCTAGTTCTTCTTAGTTTTGACTAAGGTTCCTTAGGAAACTGCACTTTAATTTTTTGCTTCCTGGCAACTTTTAGTTAAATTAAGACAGGAAAGGGTAATTTTGAATTCATCCTTATTTACTAATCTTAAGAAACTGCTGACCTTACACTACAGTTGAACAAATGGACACAGGAATTAAAATGCTAATGAAGCAAAAAACATGTAATTTAAATCGTGATAACCATTTTATATCATGAAATCAAAAGTTACTAAATACAGAGATCATCTAATAAGCATTTACCCCTATCCAACGGGTTCCATTTAGTATTACATTAAGTTGCTACCCCAGGTTAAGTATGAGCAAGCAGTGTTATTTCTTAATTCGTATTTACAATCCTTTGTGATTGCCGACAATAAGCATTATGAATACTTGGAATATACAAACCAAAGACATGTCCACTTGAGACCAGGATGTAAAAGAAAAGGAAAATACAATCTTGAAGATAGTGCTGATCTAGTTACTAAGCCAAATAAAAATCAGTAGGATAAACTCCAGTGATATGCCAAGTAAATCAGGTGCCCAACCTTAAACCTACCAGTAAAATGGCTCAATGAAAACTCTATAGGCCTTTTACATTTTTCTTTTCTGGCTTTAAATCCCATAATCTCTTAGGCTTTCATAACCCCAAAAGCAAATCCACAAATCCAAGCTAACAAACATTCCACGATTTTGTAAGTTCACTTAAAAGTTTTTGGGTCAAGTTATGTATGCAGTCTCATACACACCTGCTACTTCATTTGTGCATTTCCATTACAATAATGGAAATCTTTATTCTGACATACCTATTCTAGAATTAGGAAGCCAATGTTATTTTAATAATATCTAAGATTCTGTTCACAACATTAACATTACCCATTGTAAAATAAAAGCAAATATATTAAACTATAGAATAAAAATATGCAGAGACCTTAACTTATTTAAGGCTGAATGCCAATTCCTCTATTTCAGCCTATTCATTTTTTTCTTTTAACAGATTATGTAAAATACAGCTAAAACACAGAGCTGAAGTTTCCAGAATGGTGTTTGTTTACTTACCTCCTCCCATGCAAAGTTGTAATTGTGATACTATTTTTTCTAGAAAAAATTATTTTTAAATTAAGTCACTTATACCTCCATAACAAATGTAAACATTCATAAAATACAGAAGGACATCATATACAAAATTAGGCTACTCTTGATAATGATGCACAAAATAGTAAGGACTTTGCAGCCTCATTCAAAGACAGAACCATTACAACTAGACTAAGGATTCATGAAGCACACCTATACTCTACACAACTCTAGACAGAAACACAAGTGGCTTGATGTGGAAACTATATACAGAGATTTCAAACATCAATACAAATAACTAACTTTCATCTAGAAATGTAAACCAAATACCACTGCCTATTACCTATTTAAAACAAGTGTACTTAGAGCTTCTCCATCAACATCTTCTGCAATTATGACCAAGGGCTTACGGTGAGCATTGGCAATTTCAAGAGCAGGTACAATGGACTGGACACTAGAAATTTTCTTTTCACTCAACAGAACATAGGCATCTTGAAATTCACATTTCTGACCTGAAAATACAAAGAACATTTCAAACCAATGAACATTAACAATATTTCAAAAATGACTGCAATTATTTATTTATTTATTTATTTGCTACTTCAACTTTTTATTGTACTTAAATATACATAGTAAAATCTATGATGTTAAACATGTTTAGGTGTACAGTTCTATTCACTTGGCATTAAGTACATTCACATTATTGTGCAGCCAACACCACCACCATTTCCAAAACTTTTTATTTTTCTCAATTGAAACTGAATCTTTTTAAGCACTCACTCCCCTTTCCTCCCTTCTTCCAGCCCCTGCCAATCAGACTGCAATTATTTAAATGAAAAAGCTATAAACCAAAGCTCTAATACATTTTAAAAGTAACTGATTAAGCTCATGTTTTCCTTAACTTTGGAACTTAAGAATTTTTTCAGAGGCATGACACAGACTAATGCCTACCATCTGACACATAGCAAACTATACTAAATTATTTTTTCAGTTATCAACTTGCCTTTACCTTTAGATGTATTAATAAAGTAGGGAGAAATGTAACCTCGATCAAACTTCATGCCTTCAATAATTTCTAATTCATCATTCAGTGTTTTTCCATCCTGTGAAAAGTCAAAGAATCAGCTTTATGAGTTTCATTAAAGAAACACAAAAATTGTAGTTAGATCAGATTAATACAAAGACCCCACTGATCAAAAGGGATCTGGGCAGAAGTATGCAAAAATGCCCCAGGGCATCCAACTGTTTCTGCAAGAAATTTCCAAGAATGCATACTTAATTAACTTTTACAGCTAGCAGACAGTATCACTTAAGTTCGGATGGATTCATTCCTGAAGACTAATAACTCACAAACACAAAACACAGTAAACACTCTATTCTACACAGGTGCTGATATTACAGATAAAAGAATGAAATATACTTTTTTGAAACACATTGAATTTTTATATTTGCAAAACTCAATTTTGATCAGATACTTCAATTCAAACCCATTAAAAACACACTTGCCTTTACTGTGATGACACCCTTTCTTCCAACCTTTTTCATTGCATCAGAGATGATAGTGCCAATTTCTTTGTCTCCATTTGCAGAAATCGTAGCAACCTGAAATAATCAAATTACTCTTCCAAATTAAAAAGCTAGTGTCCTTAACAGCTCCCTCCCTTTTTCTAGTAACTTCCAAACTGATACATTTATCCAGAGAAGTGGTAGGGGGCTGGCAGTAGAAAGGGAAGTGGACTCTATGATATAATAGTTTTAATGAAGTATTGGTTCTGTTTCCAATTCATTACTTGGCTACATTATTTTTGAAAGATACAAAATAAAACGAACAGTTGAAAAAGGGAGGGAGACATTGCCCCCACTGTTTTTTTTCCTCTTGGCAAGTGACAATATTGCAACATGACAAAAGTTCTGTACCTTTGACAAATGGCCAAAGAACACTTTCCACACATATAAGCAAGTTTTACAGCCATGAAGAAAAATGGCAGCCTATTAAAACTTTTGAATTATGGCCACTGCATCATTTTCAATGTTTTAGCAGTAAGAAAAACTCTTCCAATGTTGGCAATTGGGTAATACTGTTATTCTGACCTTGGAATGTGATTATGGAATAAAATCACATGCTCCTAAAAAATTTTTAAACTTAATCATAAAATACTAAAAAAAACCCTTACTTGAGCAATTTCTTCAGGGGTTGTCACAGGTTTAGATTGTTTCTTAAGTTCAGTAATTACAGCATCAACAGCTAACATCACACCTGGTTCAAGAATAAATGCCATTACAATGCTTATTATTCTGTTACAGTTCCACATCAAATAAAAACTCTCATTCATAAGGTTTCACACAGCCTATACACTTCTTCTTTACCAATACTTTTCCTAACCACATGGAGTTGGGTGGCAGGCACTGAAGCACGAACTCGAATAAAGTCTTACAATGCCAAAATTATTTTGAAAATTCGACTGTGAAAAAAACCTAGGTGTACAATTTCAAGACTCTCACCATTCACCTCATTCTATGTTAATCCTCAATCCAATCATGTTGCATGTTTCTAACAGTGCCACCCAATACTTCTCTCCAAAACTGAATGATACAAAAAAGAAACACAGTGTATTATAGTCCTTTACTTTCAATAAGGGTAATTCTCAAGGATAAGAAACTTCTTGTGGCTCTGCTCCTCCAGTTTTCAATTATCTGAAATGTTCTTACTTAATACATAATTACAAACTAGTCAAGTATTTTTTGTTTTAACAGTCAACAACAGCACTGTAAAATGGGTTTATGAGAACCCCATTTTGTTCAACTGAGACCAGTGCTAGCTCTTCCTTTGAGAAATGTCAAGTCAAGAAAAAGTGCAAAGCAAGGTGCGTAGTAACAATCACCTTCTTTGGGAAGTAATCCTAACAACCTCAATTAATACTTGTCAGTGATGTACAGTTAAACTGCCTTTAGTGCATGCAACACGTTCGTTTGGGCCTCAAAAACTGAAATAGATGGGATGATGCTTGTCAGTAATCCTGGGAAGCCAATTCAAAATTATTAATCACATCCCCCTTCACTCTCAAGTCTCCTAGGTTGGACCATGACACACCCTAGACATAGACTGCAACTCTATTTTCAAGATAGGAAAACCAAGTTTTAGCACATATCCAATATATGACAATGACAGGACTTAAGTCTGTATCACCATGAACCTCATGCTAAGGAGCAGATATTTAAATTGTGGTCTAGATTGCCAAAACAAAAAGCAGACCACTACCACATTATGTGCTGTGATGGGGTAAAAAACAAACTGCTTAAAAAAAAAAAAAAAAGCCCCACCCCATACCTCTCTGACATCTTGAGTGACTTAGTTTCTTGGTTAGTTCTACTTTCCAAGTAACTAAAGTAAAAGATCAACTGTATATAATCTCTTTGCTGTAATCCTTGCTACCGTACTATTTTCAAATTACATTTGGGGAGAGGGGGAAATAGATGAGGGAGACATAGGACAGGAGTACAACAGGTAATGTCTGTCATATTTTCCTCCTTAACACTCAGCATAGTGCCCACTACATGGCCAGGTACTAATCACTATTTGCTGAAATAAAACTCAGTGTAAGATTTTTTTTAGGAGGAGAAATAAGAATCAACCAACTTTTTTGTATAATTTAATTGGTAACTCAAAACACTAGTGACATCAAAGAAGCAGTCCTACCTCTCCTGATTTCCACTGGATTAGCACCTTTGCTGATCTTCTCGAAGCCTTCCTTGGCAATAGAGCGTGCCAGCACAGTAGCAGTAGTGGTACCATCACCAGCCTCTTCATTTGTATTATTGGCAACATCTTGAACAAGTTTGGCGCCAATATTTTTGTATTTATCTTTTAAGTCAATGGACTTTGCAACAGTCACACCATCTTTTGTTACTTTGGGACTTCCCCAACTCTGTTCAATAATCACTGTTCTTCCCTGTAATTGCCAAGAAAGAAATGTGATACAACCACACACTCTTAAGTACAACTTAGCTTACAACAGAATAAGCAGTTTTTGTAACTGGGCAATTACTTGAAAGTCTCAACACAAGTTGTTTTCATCAGATCTGCAGCATCACTCAAATGTGCACCATCTCAAACGCCTCCTCAAATCAGAAAGTTCATCAATGTTCTTTGTTTAGAGACAAAATAACCTTTTTATGCCAAGTGTGTGACTTTAGATGAGGTATTGTGGGAGATAAAAACTCAAGAGACTAAAAGATGACATCTTCAAAACACACAAGGTAAACCCATACCAATTTGATATACTGTAATGATATACCAGGATATTCTTCACACAATGTGTACTTAAGTTCTGTTCAGAACCTGTTATCTTTCACTGTTATCTTTCAAAGTAAAGTGAAAACTAAATTTTAAAACTTGCTTTGTAAGTAGTTACTAAAATACTAACTACAAGGCATTCACAGTGTACTCTTCCAAGACTTGTCAACATTAAATCTCAAACATGATACAAATAATGGCAGCTTTTGGATTTGAACCAATATTGTTACTTGTGAGGAGGCATGCAAATGCTGTATTTTATATAGTTTGAATCACTTTGAACTGTCTTCAACCTGAAATCAAGTCATCACTCAGCTGTGCACCACCTCAAAGGCCTCAACTTACTACCCCTTATTCAATCTCATATAAAACAAGACTTAAAATGTTAAATGTGCTTTAGAACAACAACAAAAAGATAAAACTAGCATCTAAAAGCACATTTGAGGTATTATAGGAGGTAATTAATCTTTCCCTCTAGTCTTGGTACTAACTGCTGGGAAAGAGTCCAAAACTTAACTCAAGCAAGCAAGCGAGTTTAATTCTACCTTAGGTTAAAAATACACCTTGAGCTACACCGAAGTTACCACCGGATTACATCACACGTTTTACAAAATAAGGTTTTGCAAACTTTTGAACAGTTTATTTTAGGGCCATTATATCTAAGCAAAAGGAAGAAAAAATATTTCCAATAATTTAGAACTCTTACATGTAAACTGGGTTCTCTCAGAAGTGCATACCGGAAAACTGTTCAATAGTTCAGCGTGACTATTTGATACAGTAAAATGTTATTCCTTAATTAACACCATAAATTACAACAAAGTAGGACTAGCTGATACCTTTGGACCCATAGTAACAGCTACAGCATCGGCTAGAAGGTCTACACCTTGAAGCATTAAGGCTCGGGCATCTGCACCAAATTTTACATCTTTGGCATAAGCCCGAGTAAGATGAGGAGCCAGTGCCCTGGACACTGGCCTAATCTGGCGAAGGACTGCAGGTAATCGAAGCATTTCTGCGGGATAGAAGAAGAAAACGCCGATAATCAGTCCATGAACATTAGCACTATCCCGTCGTGCGATACAACACAAACATGACACCTATGCAACAAATAGCAACATGAAATGTTGGACGTGAGCTGGGTTGACATCTGCCAGCCTCTACACCTGGGCCAGCTTACTAGTAGCACAAGATTGCAGGAGGAGGTTGCCCCAACGCCTGACATGCAGCACTAGCACAAGGAACACTCACCTTCTTCCCCAGGGCCGCCTACCCATGCCTCTAAAAACGAGTTAATCTTTCATCGCTAAAATTGCCTAAAGAGCAAACTCACTCCAAACATGTCCCCGAAAATCCAAGTCTGCAGGAAAAGGGGGGGTTGTACACCCGGGTGACCAGGACAGTTAAAAATTCGTGACGGTGCAAAAATCCGCTTAATAAAATGTGTCTTCCCTTCACGTATCCACCTGGGGTTACAGTATCAGAGGAGCCCGCTACGCCGCGATGCTGGGGAGTTGCGGCTCGGCCCACTCCGCGTGGCCCCACGTGAATCCATCTGGACGACTCAAGGTCAAAAAGGGAGGCTCATACTCCAGGTGTCCGCAGGGCCGAAGGCGGTTCCCACGCGGCTGCGACCACCCTCCCCGGCGCCATGCAATCGGCCAGCAGTGGGTTGCATCAGAGAGCCCAAGCGAATACACTCCCCTGATTCCACAAACACTCTCGAGCAAGCCCTGCCTCCCGCGCCCAACCCGGAGAAGCAATCAATGGCGCACGTGATGGGCCCCAGAAGGATCGGCGAGGCCTGGCCCTGTAGGGCCGACCTGCGGCGCCGGGGGGAAGCCCTGGCTCTCGTCTTCCAGCCCACTCAGTCAGAACTGCAACGGGGAAAGGCAGACTCGGGGATCCGAGGCACCTGGGTGAGGCGGCGGGGGGGCGGCCGCGTACCTGCGGGGCAGAAGCCTGTCGTGCAGACACAAGGCGGACCGTTGGAAGAGAGTGAGGGACAGAGCGCAAGGCGCACACGGCAATGAACCCGTGTCTCCTCCCTCCGCCGCTTCACCCCGCCCCGCGGCACAGCGTGCGCGGGCGGCTCCCACCCACTTTCCTTCGGCTCCGGCCCGGCAATCGGCACGCGTCGCGCGCCAGCCCCGCCCCTCCCTATCCTCCCAGGCCAGGCCTGCGGCTCAGCCTTCTCTGGCCAGCTTAGGCTAGTTCCCGGGCTGCGCTCGCTTCCAGAACTTTCCGGGATACGCCGCGCTCTCTGTGGGTCAAGGGTCGAAAGCGTCATTTCCGGAAGGGGGGCGAAGGGCCAGTACTCTCACCTCGGCAAGCGGCCTAGAAAAGCCTAGAAGAGCTGCTCTTTTCTTCCGGCCCCCAGTCCTCGCGTCAGTGGCCCGCGCACAACCTTGCGGACGAATCGCGGGGCGCGCTGCTGCGTCCGCCCTCTCTTGCGGGGAGGGGCGGAGGGTGGGGAGGAGAGCGCCTGCGCGCTGCGCGGCCTTTTTCCACCTTCACGTGTCGCGCAGGCTGGGCTGTAGGTCTAGTTGCTGTGGCGCGGCAGCGGATTAACTGCGGCAGTCGCAGTCATGGTGAGTACCGTGTGGGCTGGTGGCCGGTGGGCCCGGGTAGGTCGGAGGTGCGCGGGGAGCCCCGAGGGCCCTTTGGCTCTAGAGGAAAGGTAAGGGTCATTCTGAGGCCCGCCCCTCTTCGAACCCTGGAGAGGAGAGGCCCCGAAGACCCGTACCTCCGTGGAAGGCTCTATGCACGCGTGTTAGGCGACAGAGCCAGTGGGCGGGAACCCGGACGCACGCGCTGTAGTCGACTCACTGCTTCTGCGAGGCTTTTGTGGGTGTGTGGTGTCTTGAAAGCGTGGCTCCGGACTGAACGATTGACTTAAGTGTTTGTTGAGAAATTACGGAAAAACTTGAACAGGGAAAATATTTGACCTTGGAATAACCCAAGGTTGCCCTGAAACCTTGTCTGCTGACCAGAGGAGCAACAGCGTCCCTAACGTACATAGGGAATGGAAGATTAAGCTCGGAATATAGAGAGCAATATTTAAAGGGATTTCCTGAATGCAGTATCTGAGTTCTGGCGTTCATTTTGAAACCCACATGTGGCGGTGAATGTGTAACGTTTAGTATATACAGTTACACACTGTTTTTGTTTGAAGTCTAATGTTTCTCTCCCCACAGGCAGGACAGGCATTTAGAAAGTTTCTTCCCCTCTTTGACCGAGTGCTAGTTGAGAGGAGTGCCGCTGAAACTGTAACCAAGGGAGGCATAATGCTTCCAGAAAAATCTCAAGGAAAAGTGTTGCAAGCGACAGTAGTAGCTGTTGGATCGGGCTCCAAAGGAAAGGTAAATGGAGGCTAAAATATGACTCTTCTTTTATGTGAATTGGAGGGGTAAAAAAAAATATTTGATTATTACTGAAAAATAGTTTCTTAAATCGTATGTTTACTTAAAGATCATTCCCTAGTTCAGTCGCATGTAATCTGCCTCTCTAACGAAAATGATTGTAAAATAGAAATTCTTATTTTTTTTATTGGGGAGCTCCAGAGTAATCGGTAGCGAAGTATGACCAGCATTTTCTTCAAATTCTAAAGTTTTGATTAAAAATTTTTTTTCTTAAAGATAATCTGCACAGTCTTTTAAGAATGGAAGGGAAATTTGAACTCCTGATCCACTTCTAACATACTAAATTTGCCTAATCCTTTTGGCCTTAGTTGTCATACCTATGAAAGGAACGGTATGACAGCCCCTCCAGTTATTCTCCAATTAACTGGTTAGACCTCACACTTCTAAAAGTGTCAGCCAGAATATGCCATAAATTACCCTTGGGGTCAAATATGTTCAGTGCATTGTTACAGTTACCTCTAAGAAAATCTTAGGAAGGAGCTATCCTGGAGTCACAAATAGGAAGGCTTTAGACCTATGGACACTATGCTTTAGACCCTCTTCCCAAATCTGTATTTTGGAGGAAAGTTAAATGAATCAAAAAGTAACTATATATTCCAAATTCAGGAAACTTCTCCTAAATTTTTGTATATGATTTTAAAAACTGGTTTATTTCACATAGATGGTAGGTTATGTTAATATTTAACAGTCAAAAAGTTAGCTTTCCCATTATAACTCTTTGAACTTTACACCAAAATGGGTTTTAGTTTAAGTCACTGTATGTGCATCATTTCAGAGAGAAATTCTGTGAAATTTTTGAGTGAAGAACTACAATCGCAGTATAAATTATATCATTTGGTCACTGGGTCCTTTTTTTAACAGTTGTTTTGAGTACTCAACATTGATTTAGTTGTGAATATTTGATGAACTAGATGTGTTTGCTAATAACCACATTTTATTCTTAGGGTGGAGAGATTCAACCAGTTAGCGTGAAGGTTGGAGATAAAGTTCTTCTCCCAGAATATGGAGGCACCAAAGTAGTTTTAGATGACAAGGTGTGTAAACGTAATGGTTTTTTTGTTTTTTTAAGTTCAGTATTTGGTGTATTTTCTTAACTAATGGTTTCTCTGTTTGCAGGATTATTTCTTATTTAGAGATGGTGACATTCTTGGAAAGTATGTAGACTGAAATCGCTGTTGAAATGGCATGACATGAAGCTGCCCATTCCACTGAAGTTCTGAAATCTCATCATGTAAATAATTTCCATGTCTTTTATAATAAACTAATAATAACCAACCTAATGACATCCAGTATCTCTAAAATTTACTTTCACTGTGCTGATAAAACATTACCAAATAAAGATATATAAATAAACGGTTAATCTTTATTTAGTAATTTAAGATGGTTTTACGGTTCTCTAGTTCATGCTTTTTTTAAGTAACCAGAGAATTCTGGGAAATGAGGTCTTCAATTTTTCACATTGAATTAAGCTTTATTACATACAGATAATTGTCTAATTGCTTACCAGAGGAGCAACAGTGTTCCCTAACATACATAGGGAATAGAGGATTAAGCTCAGAATATAGAGAGCAATATTCAAAGGGGTTTCCTGAATGAAGAATCTGAGTTCTGGCGTTAATTTTGAAACCCACGTGTGGTGAATGTGTAAATAACAAGGCCATAGAATTACACCTTTTTTTAAAGTCAAGTAGCAACAGTCTACATAACAGCTCATATTGAAGTACAGTTCGTTTATGGAACTGAATGTCTTAGGTCTTGTTCCTTAAATTATATATAGAAAAATTTAACAGTTTCAGTTTTTAAGACAGTACCACACAGTTTAACTGTAAAAAGTCTAGAGCAAAGCAAAATAGTTATAGAATGAGCCTTCTATGCTGCGGTAGGCATTGTCTGGTAATTATAGCTAACACTTGAGCATTTTTTTTTAAGTACTATGTGCTGTTGTAGGTACTTTGTATCAGTTGATTTAATCTTTCAACAACTCTGAGCTGAGTACTGTCATACTCATTTTGCAGATGAGGAAGGTGCGGCACAGGGATTAAAAAGTCAACTCTAGGATATGGCAAAGGCAGGATTTGGATGCAGGCAGTCCACCTCCAGAAGATGGCTTCTGCTAAATAGCTTGATACCAAGTTTGGCAGCTAGGTAGAGTTAAAGTTTTGAACCCAGGCAGTGCTGTACCAGATGTGATTACCAACTTCTAAACTGCTACTCAAGCTACCACCTATTTTGTCTGAAATTAATTTAGTGTAAACCAGTCCCATGATCATGTCTTGAAAGTTGTTTTCTTGTATTTTGAGGAATTGAAGTCTAAAATGAGATTGTAAATGTGTGGAATAATGGTCTAAACTTTGATGTCCCCATCAGGAAAAATTGTATGTGTATTTATACTTTATGTGTTAATCCCATTTGAGGTACTAAGGCTTAGTTTTTGTCATATTTGAATATAAAATTATGATTAAGCACACTTTTTATAGCAACCAAGTGGGTCATCAGTTTCATACTGTGCTCAACCTGACTAAATAACATGCACATGATAATAACCTTATAAGCATAGATGTCCTTTTACCAATGAGAAAATTGTCTCCAAATTCTGAGATGAGGAAACTTATTCAAGGCCATGTTGACTAGTAAATTGCAGAGTTAGGAATTTAGTTCAAAGGCCATGGCTTTACCAGTACTCTCCAATCTGTTTTTGAAAACCCAAGCAAATGAGCTTTGGTATCTAAGACAGTTTAAGACCTTGGCTCATCCTTGAAATTAACCTGGTAAAATTCAGGACTCCATCCATAATCTAATAAATAAGAAAAATGGGAGAATTTTTTGGTACCACATTGGCGGTTCTATGATGCTTATTTAGCAGAAGTGCTAAATAAATTTTAGATTGTGAGATAATATTGGGGATTAAAAATTATGATGAGAAATTTTAGGTCAAAAATAAGTGTTGGTATGTAACAAGTTGTAGAACAGTATGTTGACATATACCATTTGCTCAACAAAAAATGAGAGGCAAACAGGTAAAATTCCAGGGTTTTCTTAAGGCTCCCATTTTTAAACACTTGCCTGGCACTGTTCTAAGCATGTAATCTGGCTTAATTGCATGTAATAGCAATCCTGAGATGCAGATACACCTTGCCTCGTAGGTGAAAGTTGTAGGCAGATAACAGTAACTTGCTCAAGGTAACACAAATTTTAAGGTACAGTTTGGAATTGAACTTAAAGTGTGTCTGACTTAACCACTATTCAACACAAAGTTTGGGAAATTGAGAGTAAAATTAAAATTACCAGGGAGCTGTTATGTGGTATAAATATTCCATTAAGATTATGGTTTTTCTCCTATTCCAGAAAGTATGTTTCACAAAAAAATTTTTAAAGAAGTGGGATTGTGAGAGTTTTTTCATTTTTAATTTATTGTGGTAGGAACACAACATGAGATTACTCTTAACAGACTTGTAAATGTATAATATCTATAGGCACAATATTTACAGCACATCTCTAGAACTTCATCTTGATTAACTAAAACATGTCTATTAATTAGCTCCCCCATTTTCCCTACCCCTAGTCCCTGGCAGCCACCATTCTACTCTGCTTCTGTGAGTTGATTGTTTTAGATACCTCAAGAAATCATGCTGTATTTGTACTTCTGTGTTTGGCTTATTTCGCTTAGCATAGCATTCTCAAGTTTCATCCATGTTGTCACATATTGTAGGAATTCATTTCTACAGTCTGAATAATACTCCATTATATACTACAGTTTCTTTATTCATTCTATAGATGAACATCAGGTTGTTCTCACATCTTGGCTATTGTGAATAATGCTTCAGTTAACATGGAGTGCTAATCTCTTCAGAATTCTGATTTCCACTCTTTGGAATAAATATTCAGAAGTAGGATTGCTGGATCGAACTATGGTAGTTCTATTTTTAATTTTTTGAGGGACTTCTACTGTTCTCCATAGAGGCTGAACCATTTTGCATTCCCACCAACATGGCCCATAAGATTTCATGTTTTAAAGTACTGACTTGTCACATTTGTTTTCAAATCTGATGTGCAATTTTTGTTTATAGCTAGTCAAACTTCATTCTTCTAGTACTTTTTTCTTTTGAACATTTAATTGATCCATTATCTGATGTATGGTGTGTGTCTGACTTTTTAACCAGTGATTAACTTGTCTCAACTTTATTTTTTGGATTATCCATCCTTCCCCACTACTACTCCCCCACCCCAAAATTGGAGATAACACCTTTAAGTCTATTCCTGGTCTATGTTACAGTTTTGTTCCACTGATCTATTTCATCACAATCTTTTAATGTAAATACAAACTTGTATGTTTAGGTTTGATACTTGAGATAAATCTTCCCTGTATTCTTTCAATAATGTATTCACCTGGCTGTGAACACCTTTAAGCTTCTTTAAGGACTGCCAGATTGCTCCCCAGAGTGAAACCAAGTCATGTCTCTTCTAGCAAGTTAATTGCTGTTTTCACTGCATCCACACCAAAATGGAGTTTTGAACTTCTGATTTATTTGTATGAAGAGTCGTGTTTTCCTTTACTCATAAGCAACTTGTATGAGAGACCCCAGTCAAACCTAGGTTCTGATCCTATATTGCTTGCATACTAGTTTTGTGTCATTTGATAAATCACCTAACCCCTTTTAAAGAATTAACTGTAAAAGACCATTAGTTGTCCCTTAATATTTCAAGCCAAGCCTATTATTTTTTTCTGCAACTTTATTTAGAAATAGAAGACATGTTTGTGTAGTTAAAAATTTGAGAGAATATCTACATTGAAAGGATAGAAAAAGATGTACACTGAAAAGAGTCCTTCCCATCCCTGTCTCCCAGCCACACAAGTTTCATCCCTTGAGGCAACTAGTGTTACAGTTTATATTCTTTCTCTCAGGCGTGTTTTATGTATGTGTATGTGTGCATATGTGTGTGCATGCACACGTATACATATGTCATGTATATGAAATACATGTATTCATTTTTCCTTTTTAAAAATAACATCCCATGGATTAAAGACCTAAATATAAGACATGAAGTCATAAAATTCTTAGAAGAAAACAGGCAAAAATCTCGAGCATAAGCATGAGCAATTTTTTTCTGGACACATCTCTCCAGACAACAGGAACAAAAGCAAAAATGAATAAGTGAGACTAGATCAAATTAAAAAGCTTCTCATCTTACTACCCTGATGGATAGGGACCATAATGGGGTATGTGGGGGGGTGGGGGACTTGACAATAGGGAGCAATATAGTAACCACAATGTTGCCCATGTGAAACCTTCATAAGATTGTATATCAAT
The DNA here is from genome assembly GCF_040802235.1 of Manis javanica. Lineage (NCBI taxonomy): Eukaryota > Metazoa > Chordata > Mammalia > Pholidota > Manidae > Manis > Manis javanica. The sequence continues at coordinate 48,101,791 of NC_133167.1, read as the reverse complement.
GATACCTGAATAAAAAAATTAAAAAGCTTCTGTACAGAAAAGGACACCACCAACAAAAAAAAGCAACCTACAGTATGGGAGAATATATTTGTACATAATTTATCTGATAAGGGATTAACATCCAAAATATATAAAGAATTCATGTGACTCAACACCAAAAAAACAAATAACCTGATTTAAAAAAGGGCAGAGGACCTGAATAGATGTTTTTCCAAAGAAGACATACAGATGGCCAACAGGCACATGAAAAGATGCTCCATATCACTAATCATCAGGGAAATGCAAAAAGAATTACAATGAGATACCATCTCACACCACTTAGAACGGTCACTATCCAAAAGACAAGAAGTAACAAGTGCTGGCAAGGATGTGGAGAAAAGGGCACCCTCCCACACTGTTGGTGGGAATGTAAATTGGTGCGACCACTATGGAAAGCAGAATGGAGGTTCCTCAAAAAAACTAAAAATAGAAATACCATATGACCTAGTAACTCCACTTCTAGGAATTTACCTGAAGGAAACAAAACAAAAATATCTGATTCAAAAAGATATATGCACCTCTATGTTTATTGTTACATTATTACAACAGCCAGGATAAGGAAGCAACAAAAGTGTTCATCAATTGATGAATGAAGAAGATGTGGTACATAGACACAATGGAGTATTATTCAGTCATAATAAAAGGAATTCTGCCATTTGTGACAACATAGATGGACGTAGAGGGTATTATGCTTGGTGAAATAAGCCAGGTTGGGAAAGACAAATAACAAATGATTTCATTTATATGTGGAATCTAAAAACAAAAATGAACAAGATAAGAGTAGACTCAGAAGACACTGAGAAGTGACAGATGATGACCATGGGGGAGGGGTTGGGGTGGATAGGTGGTAAGGGTAAGTGGGATAAAGAGGCCCAAAATCTCAATCATAATGCAAGTCAGTTATGGGGATGGAAGTGCAGCATGGATAATATAGTCAGTGATTCTGTAACATCTTTCTATGTTGACAGATAGTAACTGCACTAGTTGGGGTGAAGATTTAATAATGTGTGTAACTGTTGAATCACTGTGTTGTATATTTGAAACCAACATATATCAATCATACTTCAATAAAATAACAAAGTAAAAATAAAAACAAAAAATGTGCAACATTCCATACACACCCTTTGGTGTTTGTGTATTAACAGTTTGTCTCTGGAATTAATCTATAAAGTATATAAAAGCTTTTTCATTCTCCATATAGGCATATAATATTCCATTATATGGATGAACCATAATTTAAACATTTACCATTGATGGATAGTTTTCTAATTTTGTGCTACTGGAAACACTTCTGCAATGAAGTGTTTGCATGAATTATTTTGCACATGTGAGCAAGTATACCTGTTAAAATAAATTCCTAGACATACAATTGCTGTCAAAAGGTATGTGGATTTGATGCACCCCTATGTTTATCACAGCACTATTTACAATAGCCAAGAAATGGAAGCAACCTAAGTGTCCATCAGTAGGTGAATGGATAAAGAAGATGTGGTACATATATACAATGGAATATTATTCAGCCATAAGAAGAAAACAACTCCTACCATTTGCAACAACATGAATGTAGCTAGAGGGTATTATGCTCAGTGAAATAAGCCAGGCGGAGAAAGACAAGTACCAAATGATTTCACTCATATGTGAAGTATAAGAACAAAGAAAAACTGAAGGAACAAAACAGCAGCAGAATCACAGAACCCAAGAATGGACTAATAGTTACCAAAGGGAAAGGGACTGGAGATGACGGGTGGGAAGGGAGGGATAAGGGTTGGGAAAAAGAAAGGGGGCAATACAATTAGCATGTATAGTGTTGTTGGGAGGATACAGGGAGGGCTGTACAACACAGAGAAGACAGGTGGTGATTATGCAGCATCTTGCTACACTGATGGACAGTGACTGTAGTGGGGTGTGTCGGGGAGACTTGGTGAGGGGGGGAGCCTGGTAAACAGTGTTCTTCATGTAATTGTAGATTAATGATAGCAAAAATTTTAAAAAAAACTGAAGGAACAAAACAGCAGCAGACTCACAGAACCTAAGAATGGACTAACAGTTACCAAAGGGAAAGGGACTGAGGAGGATGGGTGGGAAGGGAGAGACAAGGGGGGAAAAGAGGCATTACGATTAGCAGACATGATATAGAGGGTGGAGGACACGGGGAGGGTTGTACAACAGAGAAGACAAGTAGTGATTCTAAAGCATCTTATTGCACTAATGGACAGTGACTGTAATGGGGTATATGGTGGGGACTTGATGATGGGGGGAGTCTAGTAACCATAATGTCGCTCATGTAATTGTAGATTAATGATACCAATAAAAAAGGTATGTGGATTTGAATCATACAAGTACACACACACACACACACACACACACACACACACACACACACACACCTCTTAAGTTCTTAAGTTGCCCTTTGTAGAAGTTGTATCAATTAACAGTCCTATCAGCAGTGTATGTGGCTGCTGATTTCTTCCCACCCTCAATAAAAAAGGCCAACTTCTTCTCACCCTCAATTACAAAGTTTTTATTTTGCCATTGTGATCATTGTACTTTTATCATTATGAATGAGTGTGAGCGTCTCATGTGTTTAAGAGCCATCTCTACTGTTAACTGACTTTTTCTACTGACTGTTAGTATCTTCTGCCCATTTTTCTATTAGGTGAATGATTTATGATATCTTTATTAGGAAAAATTGGTATTTCTTGATAAGTTTTCCCCTCCAGCAGTTTGTCATTTTGGCTTTGATTTTGTTTGTGCTTTGAACTTGCAAAAAGTCACTTTAGTGTAGTTGACTTAATATTTTCCATTATGGTTTCTGGGTATTACATCAAACTAAAGTCTTCTGTAATACCGAAAGGTTTTTCCATGGATAAATATTTTTATAGTTTTTTTCTTTTTTTTAGCATTTCAATCTTGACTTTATCTGGAGAGTTTCCTCTTATAAGAGATAAGGAATGGATCCAACCCCCCTTCTAGCAGATTAAGCTTAGTTTTTAAGGCACGATAACATTTAGCCTAAGTTTTGCATAATGCTCTTTCAATCTCATTTAGCATGGAGACTTGATTTGGGAAAATTATCAATGGGTACATACTTATTTGGCTTGAGTGTCAGTTCAAAAGGCCAATTTGTTATAATATTTTTAAGTCATTCATTTTTAAAAATATGTGCCAAGCACTGTTCTAGGTACTGGAAATACAAGGATGAGTAAGATGGAAGAGGCAGAAGTAAATAACTAAATTAATAGCATAATAGCATAATTTTAGATAGAGATTAGTGTCATGAAGAAAATATGGAAATTGCTGCTAACTTCATGAGAGACATTAAGTGCCCTATTAAAAAGGAAATTGTTGTGACTTGTCTCTTCTGATCATATCTTCCCTTCCTGAAAGGTCAGGAACTACTGTATTAGCTACTGTGTAACAAATCATCACAAACTTGGTTTAAAACAATAATCATTCCACCCAGTATCTGTAGGTCAGAAATTTGGGAGCAGCTTATTTGGGTGGTCCTGGCTTCAGGATCTTTCATGAGGCTGCCATCATCCAAAGATGTGACTGGATCTCAAGGTTATACTTCCAAGATGGGTCTCTCAAATGCTGGAAAGCTGATGCTAGCTTTTGGCAGTTGCCCCAGTTCCTCACTACATGGACCCCTCATAAGGTTTCTTAAGTGTCTTCACATAGCAGCTTTCTCACCCAGGGCAGGTGAGCTAAGAAAGCAAGGCAGAACCACAACGTCTTTTATGACCTAACATAAGAAGTCACATTATTTTCACAGTATCCTATTGGTTATGCAGGTCAGCACTATCAGTGTGAGAGAGAGCCACACAAAGGTGTAATACCAGGAGATAAAAATTATTTAGGGGCCATCTTGGTGGCTGCCTACCACAAACACCAATTTGGTCAAATGTTACAGAATTCTTGAGAGAAAATGAAGTGTCATGGGAGTTTAGTAACTCATTCGTAGTCAAAGTTGTCTAAATTTGAACACTTCTAAATTCAAAATACTTTCTCTGTAACAACCTTCATAAAGAGAAAATAATTTTCAAATAATATGTTGAAAATGTATAAAACCATATATAGGCACTAATTTGTTCAACTATGAGCATACATCCCCACACTTCCCTGTTGCTTCAACTTTGCTTGGTCTGGAATGAAATCTGCATTACCACATATACATGCCACCCATACTTTAAGGAATATTTCAACTATTTTTTGCATCATTCATGGTGTATCAACCTTGCTTTTAGTTTGGCTTCCTAGAAGCCAAGATGCTTGATGCAGTCCCAAACTTGGCAATGGTCAGTGACAGAAAACAGAAACCAAATTTTTTGGTATCTCAAGAGGAAGAAAACTTTTCCCCAAAGTGCTCCATCAGATGTCCTTCCATATTTCTTTAGGAAAAAATGGTGTCACATGCTTACTGTTTCACTAAATATTGACTGTCCAGTAGGGATTTTATCCCTCAGCTAGAAATGGGTTTACTTTTCCTGGTCACATAGGAAGAGACGGATACTGAGTAAAATCAAAGTCTGTTTGCAAAAACGTGTGAAAGTTAATGGATAGTAAGTAGGCAACCAACAGGAGCTACTTCAACACTTAAGACTTTTACTTTCTAGTCTAATAATGTAAATATCACCCTTTCTTATTCATTTTTAAATTCTTTGAGGTAAGTTTATATATCTTCTTTGTGTTTCTCAGCACTTGCTTAGTGCCTTACACCTAATGGGCATTCACTATTTTACTTGCTTCTTAAGTTCCCCAGAAAGAATTTCATATTGAATAGATATTTTTGAAATTATATGATGTTTTGGATTTATAAATTATTTTCTTATAAAACTAAAGAGATGTACAGGAATATTTATTTTTATACTTGCTTTCATACTCTGTGAATTAGAGGGAAAGAACTGCTGTGCACGATTTTCATTACAAATAAAAAAACTTTTATGTGGTAGCTTTTTCAAAATCTTAACAGAAGGCAAGAAAATCCAGATTGTCTGAATCCCAGCCCAGAATTATTTCCATTTGTCCAATTTTTCCTTTAAAAATAATACTCCTCCTTTAACCGAAATATTCAATAAACCCATTATTATATGTGTTATTACTGATCATATTCTTTCTTCTTTTATTCTCCCCCACCATCCACACTCCAAATTAACTCTGGTTATAAAATTCTTTTTGTTTGGAGGTCATAATCTGCTGACTGAAAGAGGAGTTAAAATGTGAAGGTTATGAGCTGGAAACATCTCGGCCCTGAAGAATAAGGTTCTTCCTATAAACAAGGCCAGATATCACAGTGAAAGTTTATCGTGCTTATCAGAGAAATGAATGTTGCTTCATCCCTGAATTTAATGCATACTTATCCACTTTTTCTCTTCTTCCCAGATGGACTGAAACTGTATAACAAATCTGGATTTAAGAGAATGAACATTAAGATGAGCCACTTCAATTTATAGGTAACTGATATTTACAGCTCAGGGACACTACCACACAATCTGGAAAATTAACTTAGTCCAGAAAGAAGGACTCTTACTTAAAGGCAAACCAACCTCCTGTTGTCCAACTTCTTTGAGCAAAAAGTTCCAATTAGCTCACAATCATTCACCTTTGCACCCACTCAGTTTCACCAGGCTCTCCTCTCCTGCTTCCCCCTTTGGAGGATGTGACATAGCTCTCCTCTCAGCAGTCTCTGTATTCGTTCAGGTGTATCTGATGGGATATTTGATGTTTTCTTCTCTTGGAAGTTATTCTACTTTACCCTTTGAACTGTTTTCCCAACTGGTATCCTAAGACTTCCCTTAACTCAGATAAAAGATTAAAGGAAACAAAACAAGTTCTAAACAGGAAACAAAAAAAGTTTGGCAAAACTGCGGTTTTTCATTACTTAGTATTAAAACTTGAAACAATGAGATCTATCAAGGGCATTCATTTTCTCCTGCTCTTCACTTACAAAAAACATAAGCCATTTTGTTTGCCTAACGCATAAACCAAATTGCCCACTGCCTCTCAGATAATTGGCATCTGGGTCTTTTATTTACGCAAATTTGTTAATGAAAAGGTCCTTGGCTTTTGAGTCAGCGGATAGTGGAATCATCATTTGACGTTCTAAACCCTAGTCCGATTTAAGATTGGGTGGATTTCATGCAGGGTGTGTGGAATTTTCCGACTGCCGACCTGTTTTCCAATTTTGCATGCCTAGGCGGATTTCGAGACAGAATTACCTTTCTCTAGGTATTGGCGTGCGCAAGGGTGTACCGAAACGGTCGCCATTGTGCAAGCTCTGTTCTAACAGTTTCACTAACGTAATCCCAAGCAGATGCACCAATGCGTTACGCAGACCTTGCACATTCCCGCAGGAGCCCTCTGCGCGGGCCTGTAGCCTCTCCGGGCAGGCTGTCTCTCCCAAACGGGCTCTCCGCCCCCGCATTGCATCTCTCTCTTCCTAACGCTCAGCGCCCAGAGGTCGTAGGCTCTTCCTTCCCCAATCCTCCTCCCACCACTAGGTGGCCCTTTCCGGGACACCACCCTATCTTCCCGTCCTGCCCTGCGCTGGCTTCGGCTGTTCCGTCAGCTACCCCCCCTCCCCGGGCCCCAACACAGAGCTCCGCCCCGCCCCGCCCTCACTCAGACAGACATCCCCTACATCCGGGTACCGACTCCAGCGGCCCTGACTTTGGCACTATGGTCATGGCGGAGGGGACGGCAGTGCTGAGGCGGAACAGGCCGGGCACCAAAGCGCAGGTACCAACTCTCCACCTTTTCTGCGGTGCGGAACACTCGGTGCTGAGCCGCACCGCACCTGGAAGCTGGCCGCCCTTGAAAGGTGGTTGGGCTGGGGCGGCCGGCAGGCAAGCGGGGGCGCTGGTGCCCGGCCTGCTCTTCGGAGCCTCAGCCCCTCAGTATGGCTGTGGCGGCGACGGCGGCCCGCTACGCCTGCGGAGCCCCGACTTGAGGGTGGGAGTGAAGGGCGGGTGGGGGCCGCTGAGGACCGGGATTTGGGGCCTGTCAGCAGAGACTGCTTGTTCTCGCCTCTCCCTTGAAATCCCCTGACCAGCGTCGGAGAGGCTCGAGCGGCCAGATGGAGACCCTGGGCCTTTCGTGAGGGTCGGGCCGCCAGGTTCGCAGGGGGTGTAAGCACAGCCTCCCTTGTCTTGGCTTCCCTTTTCTACCTAGCCTGTGATGTATCTTTCTGGCTAGTGCCGTCCAGCTGGTGTATCCAGGTGATGATAATTTATTCTCCTCCTACTACTGTTCGTCTTTGGTCCAGCAAGTTTTCTTCGTCAGGTTGCGACTTGTTAGATGTCATTGCTTGTGAATTTCCTTGTTATTATATATGAAGCATCATCAAGGAATGAACTAGTCATTATTTTAACAACTTTTAGTAGAACAGTATTTTTGGGGTGACTTGATGCTTGTTTAGATATTGGTTCTTGGAATCTGCAAAAGACGGGATGCCTGACATTCATAAAAATCAAATAGGCATTTAGACTTGAATCTGCTGGTTTAACGGCTTGCTATTTAGTAAATGCTCTAAAAACAGATGTTTTAATTTTAAAGGAAAAGTAAAAATGGAAAAAAAAACACTCTAGAAAACAATCATGGAGCTATGACGGTATGCCAGAAAATAGATTTTAATGATCTTGCTCAGAAGTTTGGAAAGGGAGTCCTTTCAAAAGGATATTTTAGATCTAGACACCTTCCCATATCCATGTTACAAAGTAGGAAACTGAAGCCCCAGGGAATCGACTGCCTTTGCTCAAGGTTAGTAAGCAATTTATGTATTATTTATGCTTGCTTACTACCTTTTCCAAGCTTTATTCTCTCATCAGGTACCTTATTCTGTGGAAAGATTGTTTCTAATTCTGAAGTGAACATTCTGTATTTTTATATTCAGAAGAAGATTATTTTGTATTCACATTCTGAGAATTGTCATGCATTTTTATTTACTCAAACGTTATCTTGAAAGGTTAGAAAATAATAAATTTTAAGTTAACTTTATGACACATCTATTTACTGTGTTATGAGTAAGTCACACATTAAGAACGCTCCTTTGCTTTATTTCACCTTGTCATAGATCAGGGTTGTTAAAAAAAATATAACAACAGGTTAGAGTTAACAAAATGACTGTATAAGCGGCTTTCTGTCCTATCCCTTATCTATCAGACTAATTTCCTTAAGTAAAATGGGTCTATTCTAAAATGATTTATTTAGAACTATGATAGAATAGGTAGAATATCTTCCTTCTTATTTTCTTTTTTAAAATTTGTTAGATGGGGTATAGGCACATAGTTGGCTTTCAATAAATGTTTATTGGCTGAATTAGATGAGAATGTTCATTAAGCCAAGTTTTTGGTTCCTCTTCTGTTTATATTACAGTTATGGTGCAAACATTTAATTCCCAATCAACTTTTTTTGCATTTTTCCTATATATTACTATATGTGTTTTTTAATGTTTTAAAAACAAAATATTCTACAAACTATTTTTTTAAAAGAAAGTGTAGGCAAAATTAGTGATAGAAATATTTTGCAGCATAAATCATATAGAAAGAATTTTAAAACTAATAATATTTAGATCATGAAACAATTTCCAAAAAGTTGTCTATAGTTCTTGACATTTTAAAATAAAGTCATTTCCATTCAGATAGGTCAACTGTAAACAGAAAAAATATGAAATGTTTAAGACACTTAAAATATATACCCATCACTTATCCTAAGAACTAAGACATTATTAATATAGCTTAATCACTGTGTATCAGATTCTTCTACTACCCAGTCCTTCCAGCATATAGTCATCATTCCTTTCCTTTTCTTTATACTTTTACTATTTATGCATTATATCCATAAGTATGCTTTATACTTTCTTACTTTTATTCCTTACTTTTATACACTGTATTCTCCAGTTTGCTCCCATTTTTGTTCAGGGTATTTGGAGACTTATCCATGTTGATTGTTGCAGGGTTACATTTCAGTGATTTACTTCTACTCCCTCCCGCCACCCCCCACCCCCGGTTTTACACCAGAAATAATTATTGAGCACCTGCTATGTGTCAGACATAGTGCTATCTGCAAAGAATACATACGTAAACTTTGCTGAAACATCAGTCAATTGGTAATGTTCTTAATCACTTACAGGACTATGAACTGGACTTTATAGAGGAATTCATAATAAATGCAAGGTGATCCACAAAAATATCTGTCTTAAAGGAAGTCTGTTCCATTTGGATGACTATTTTTTGGTGGAGCTCATATTTTGATGTAGAAATGTAAAATAGCATTTGAATTGGAATAATATTACTTTCTAATGTCTGTCTAAAATAGTACTTACGGAGCAGTTACTACTACTACTACTAACACTAACATTCACTATTCTCTTTAGGTAAAAACTGACTTGGTTTTTTGGTGCCCGGAGATTTTTTTTCAGTGTAACTTTTTGAGAGGTATTTAATCACCATAAAAAATACATGATAGACTTGCCTCCTCAATTAGTAATACATGAAAAGTTTATGGGAGCCATATTTGAGGGATTTGTGATTGAAAAAATGTAGCTCATAGTTCAACTAAATAAAATCTTGGTGTTCATTTAAAAACACTGAATAAAATTCCTCTAATTTACTCACTGTATGTTCACAAAATAAGGGCTTTTCTTCTCCTCTAGTGTAACTTTGCTTTATTAAGAATTGAAGTTAATCATAATAGTATCACATCTTTGTAACTCTGTTTCCTAGAAAAGCTTTAACCCATGAACTGTTTTTTTTTATAGGATTTCTATAATTGGCCTGATGAATCCTTTGATGAAATGGACAGCACACTAGCTGTTCAGCAGGTAAGAAGAATAGTTTCTTTAGCAACATCAATAACCTAACCATTGTACCTTCCTTGGCATTAAGTATTCCTATATCTATTAGCACAAACTGGAATCCATGGAATTCATGAAATGCTTGTTTAAGGCTTTTATCAACCCTCATTTTGTTTTACAATGGTGTATTATACTACAATCAAACTTAAATACCTTTTAATATTTGTTAGTATATTCCAAATCAGAGCCTCACATTTGATTTTAGAATGAGTTCAACATTAATTGGTGCTAAATTTGAATAGCAGGTAAGTAGAAAAAAATAGCTTACTCATTGGTGACTGAACATTTAAGAACATGTGTTTTACATTTAATTTTAGTTACAATTAGTTTTTAAATTTGTCCCCCTCCGGTATATTTGAGGGCTAAGATGCCTCTCTTTCGGTGTTGCCACTATCAAGTAGCTCACTAAGGCACTGATTATCAAAGAGGTGGGCTTCCATAGCATGTTTGGTTTGAAAAGCCCTTTAGGAGATTCTTAAACATTCTTACTGAGAATCACATTTTGTACTATGTTGGATTTTTTTTTTAAAGTGATAGTTTATGAATAAAATCTGGAATCTGGGAGAAAGTAGTTTCCAGAGCTAATTACTAAAAATTTCATTAAGAGGTTAATACAAGTATGACAGAAATTAGAGTGTACTAGTATATTGGATTAGGTGTTGGCTAACTAACATTTATAAAGGGAAAATGCACAGTAAAAAGTGACTGGCTTCATCTTGATAGCCAGGTAATAAAAGAAGATAGCTATTTGGAATTATTATGTTATTTGTAGGCCTTGGGAAATAAAATAGAAATACAGTTAATTCTTTGATCTTTAATATCTCAATTCATAATCTTAGCAGAATCATTAGAAGCCTGTAGAATGGGTTCAGTGTAATATTTAGTTACTTAGTACAGGCAATGAAAGAGCATTCGTGAATACATGGCTTTTTCATTGCCCTTCAAGAATGTATTGTTCAATCAGAAAATATTTATTGGGCTAGCAATAAGATAAGTCTTGTGTAGGATACAGAAATAAATAAAAAACTGTAGAGCTGTATGCCTGAAATTTGGCAAAAATCAAGAGGAAAAGTGTGCAGTAGAGGTTGTGTTTAAAAGTAGTTTTGTCTGCTACTTTATTGAATTTATTTATTGTAACAATTATTTTGTGGAGTCTTTAGGGTTTTCTACATCTGTAATCATGTCGTCTGAAAACAGTTTTACTTCTTCCTTTCTAATCTGCATGCCTTTTATTTCTATTTTTTGCATACTTGCTCTGGCTAAAATTTCCAATATACTTGAACAGAAGTGACAAAGGTTGGAGTTGGCATTCTTACTTTGTTGTTGATCTTAAAGTAAAGCTTTCAGTCTTTCAGATTGAATATGATGTTCGCTGTGGGATTTTCATATATGGCCTTAATTGTGCTGCACTAGTGTCCTTTTATTTCTAATTTGTTGAGTGTTTTTATATCAAAAGATGTTAAATTTTGTCATGTTTTTTTCCTGCCCTAATTGAGATGATCATGTGGGGTTTTTTCCTTCTTTTTGTAAACATGGTATATTGATTGATTTTTGTATTGTATTTTGAACCATCCTTGCATTTTAGGAATAAATCCCACTTGATTATAGTGTTTAATCCTTTTAATTTGCTGCTGAAGTTGGTTTGCTAGAATATTTAAATCAATTTTCATAAAAGATACTGGTTTCTAGTTTTTCTAGAGTGTCTGTCTGGCTTTGGTATCAGGCGGTGCAGATGTTAAAGAGTGAATTGTGAAGTGTGCCCTCTTAAGTTGTTTGGAAGAGTTTGAGAAGAATTGGTGTTTATTCTTTAAATGTTTGATAAAATTCACCAATGAAGTCATCAGGGTGAAGGCTTTTCTTTGGTTATACAACATTGTGAATGTAATTACTGCCATTGAGCTATTATAAATAATGCCGTTAACTTAAAAATTACTAAAATGACTATCCTTTCTCCATTGAATAGTCTTGGCACCCATGTCAAAATCATTTGACTATATATACATGAGGGTTTATTTTTAGGTGCTGTGGGAAAAATTGAAGTCCCTATGGCCAAGATCTCAACCTGAATCTAAACTACTTGATGATGTAATTGACCTACTGCTAGGCTACTGCTTCCACAGCCATGGGCAATAAGCTATTATTGACTGAGTCACTATACAAGGAACTCTGCCAAGTACTCTGGGTGGAGGCAGAGACAAAGGAGGATTACAGACCTGCAGACTGTTGGATACAGACGTAATTCTAGTGCTCAACCTATGGCAGGGAGAACAAAGCTGGGTAATAAACCCTTTTACCCCAAACACGTTCCATTGTTATTCCTTGGTCTCCCTGAATCTGTACTGAACTTGCCCAGGGCTGGAACTCCTTGGCAAGACAGCGCTCTATTGAATTTCACTGCTCTATATGTCTGTCCTTACGTATTTTTTTTTTTTTTGCTGTTGTTATCATTAATCTCCAATTACATGAAGAACATTATGTTTACTAGGCTGCCCCCTCCATCAAGTCCCACACACACACACCCAATTACAGTCACTGTCCATCAGTGCAGTAAGATGCTGTAGAATCACTGCTTGTCTTCACTGTGTTGCACAGCCCTCCCCATGCCCCCCCTGCTACATTATACATGCTAATCGTAATGCCCTCTTTCTTTTTCCCCACCCTTATCCCTCCCTTCGCACCCATCCTCCCTAGTCCCTTTCTCTTTGGTAACTGTTAGTCCATTCTTGGGTTCTGTGAGTCTGCTGCTTGGTGTTTTGCTCCTTCAGTTTTTCTTTGTTCTTGTACTCCACAGATGAGTGAAATCATTTGGTACTTGTCCTTCTCTGCCTGGCTTATTTCACTGAGCATAATACCCTCTAGCTCCATCCATGTCGTTGCAAATGGTAGGATTTGTTTTCTTCTTATGGCTGAATAATATTCCATTGTGTATATGTACCACATCTGCTTTATCCATTCATCCACTAATGGACATTTAGGTTGCTTCCATTTCTTGGCTATTGTAAATAGTGCTGCGATAAACATAGGGGTGCATCTGTCTTTTTCAAACTGGGCTGCTGCATTCTTAGGGTAAATTCCTTGAAGTGGAATTCCTGTGTCAAATGGTATGTCTATTTTGAGCTTTTTGAGGAACCTCCAGACTGCTTTCCACAATGGTTGAACTAATTTACACTCCCACCAGCAGTGTAGGAGGGTTCCCCTTTCTCTACAACCTTGCCAACATTTGTTGTTGTTTGTCTTTTGGGTGGTGGTGATCCTTACTGGTGTGAGGTGATATCTCATTGTGGTTTTAATTTGCGTTTCTCTGATGACTAGCCACGTGGAACATCTGTTCAGGTGTCTGTTGGCCATCTGAATTTCTTCTTTGTCTCCTCTGCCCATTTTTAATTGGATTATTTGCTTTTTGTTTGTTGAGGTGCCTGAGCTCTTTATATATTTTGGATGTCAACCCTTTATCAGATCTGTCATTTATGAATATATTCTCCCATACGGTAGGGTACCTTTTTGTTCTGTTGATGGTGTCCTTTGCTGTACAGAAGCTTTTCAGCTTGGTATAGTCCCATTTGTTCATTTTTGCTTTTGTTTTCCTTGCCCAGGCAGATATGTTCATGAAGAAGTCGCTCATGTTTATGTCCAAGAGATTTTTGCCTATATTTTTTTCTAGGAGTTTTATGGCTTCATGACTTACATTCAGGTCTTTGATCCGTTTTGAATTTACTTTTGTGTATGGAGTTAGACTGATCCAGTTTCATTCTCTTACATGTAGCTGTCCAGTTTTGCCAATACCATCTGTTGAAGAGACTGTCATTTCCACATTGTATGTCCATGGATCCTTTATCGTCTATTAATTGACCATATTTGTTTGGGTTAATATCTGGGGTCTCTATTCTGTTTCACTGGTCTGTGGCTCTGTTCTTGTGCCAGTACCAAATTGTCTTGATTACTGTGGCTTTGTAGTAGAGCTTGAAGTTGGGGAGCGAGATCCCCCCCACTTTATTCTTCCTTCTCAGGATTGCTTTGGTTATTCGGGGTCTTTGGTATTTCCATATGAATTTTTGAAGTATTTGTTCCAGTTTGTTGAAGAATGTTGGTAATTTGATAGGGATTGCATCAAATCTGTATATTGCTTTGGGCAGGATGGCCATTTTGATGATATTAATTCTTCCTAGCAAGAGCATGGGGTGAGTTTCCATTTGCTAGTGTCCTCTTTAATTTCTCTTAAGAGTGCTTATAGTTTTCAGAGTATAGGTATTTCACTACCTTGGTTAGGTTTATTCCTAGGTATTTTATTCTTTTTGATGCAATTGTGAATGGAATTGTTTTCCTGATTTCTCTTTCTATTGGTTCATTGTTAGTGTACAGGAAAATCACAGATTTCTGTGTGTTAATTTTGTGTCCTGCAACTTTGCTGTATTATGTTATCTGTTCTAGTAGTTTTGGAGTGGAGTCTCTAGGGTTTTTTATGTACAATATCATGTCATCCTCAAATACTGACAGTTTAACTTCTTTACCAATTTGGATTCCTTGTATTTCTTTGTTTTGTCTAATTGCAGTGGCTAGGACCTCCACTACTATGTTGACTAACAGTGGGGAGAGTGGGCATCCCTGTCTTGTTCCCGATCTCATAGGAAAAGCTTTCAGCTTATCACTGTTCAGTATGATGTTGGCTGTGGGTTTATCATATATGGCCCTTATTCTGTTGAGGTGCTTGCCCTGTATACCCATTTTGCTGAGAGTTTTTATCATGAATGGATGTTGAATTTTGTCAAATGCTTTTTCAGCATCTATGGAGATGATCATGTGGTTTTTGTCCTTTTTGTTGATGTGGTGGATGATGTTGATGGATTTTCGAATGTTGTACCATCCTTACATCCCTGGGATGAATCCCACTTGGTCATGGTGTATGATCCTGTTGATGTATTTTTTAATTACTTTTGCTAATATTTTGTTGAGTATTTTTGCGTCTATATTCATCAGGGATATTGGTCTGTATTTTCTTTTTTAGTGGGTTCTTTGCCTGGTTTTGGCATTAGGGTGATGTTGGCTTCATAGAATGAGTTTGGGAGTATTCCCTCCTCTTCTCTTTTTTGGAAAACTTTAAGGAGAATGGGTATTATGTCTTCTCTGTATGTCTGATAAAATTCCCAGGTAGATCTATCTGGCCCGGGGGTTTTGTTGTTGGGTAGTTTTTTGATTACCGCTTCAATTTTGTTGGTAGTAATTGGTTTGTTTAGATTTTCTGTTTCTTTCTGGGTCAGTCTTGGAAGGTTGTATTTTTCTGAGAAGTTGTCCATTTCTCCTAGGTTTCCCAGCTTGTTAGCATATTGGTTTTCATAGTAGTCTCTAATAATTCTTTGTATTTCTATGGGGTCCATCATGATTTTTCCTTTTCTGATTCTGTTGATGTGTGTTGATTCTCTTTTCCTCTTTATAAGTCTGGCTAGAGGGTTATCTATTTTGTTTATTTTCTCAAAGAACCAGCTCTTGGTTTCATTGATTTTTGCTATTGTTTTATTCTTCTCAATTTTGTTTATTTCTTCTCAGATCTTTATTATGTCCCTCCTTCTGCTGACCTTAGGCCTCATTTGTTCTTCTTTTTCCAATTTCGATAATTGTGACATTACACTATTCGTTTGGGATTGTTCTTCTTTCTTTAAATATGCCTGGATTGCTATATACTTTCTTCTTAAGACTGCTTTTGCTGCGTACCACAGAAGTTGGGGCTTTGTGTTGTCATTTGTTTCCATATATTGCTTGATCTGTATTTTAATTTGGTCATTGATCCATTGATATTTAGGAGCATGTGTTATTAAGCCTCCATGTGTTTGTGGGCCTTTTTGCTTTCTTTGTACAATTTACTTCTCATTTTATTCCTTTTGGTCTGAAAAGTTGGTCGGTAGAATTTCAATCTTTTTGAATTTACTGAGGCTCTTTTTGTGGTCTAGTATGTGGTCTATTCTGGAGAATGTTCCATGTGCACTTGAGGAGTGTGTATCCTGTTGCTTTTGGATGTAGAGTTCTATAGATGTCTATTACGTCATCTGTTCTAGTGTGTTGTTCAGCGCCTCTGTGTCCTTACTTATTTTCTGTACGGTGGATCTATCCTTTGGAGTGAGTGGTGTGTTGAAGTCTCCTAAAATGAATGCATTGCATTCTATTTCCTCCTTAGTTCTGTTAGTATTTGTTTCACATATGCTGGTGCTCCTGTGTTGAATGCATATGTATTAATAATGGTTATGCTCTTGTTGGACTGAGCCCTTTATCCTTATGTAATGTCCTTCTTTCTCTCTTGTTACTTTCTTTGTTTTGAAGTCTATTTTGTCTGATACTAGTATTGCAACACCTGCTTTTTTCTCCCTGTTGTTTGTATGGAATATCTTTTTCCATCCCTTGACTTTTAGTCTGTGCATGTCTTTGGGTTTGAGGTGGGTCTCCTGTAAGCAGCATATAGATGGGTCTTGTTTTTTTATCCATTCTATTACTCTGTGTCTTTTGATTGGTGCATTCAGTCCATTTACATTTAGGGTGATTATTGAAAGATACTTACTGCCATTGCAGGCTTTAGATTTGTGGTTACCAAAGGTTCAAGGTTAGCTTCTTTAGTATCTTACTGCCTAACTTAACTCACTTATTGAGCTATTATAGGCACTGTCTGGTGATTCATTATTTCTCTCCCTTCCTATTCCTCCTCCTCTATTCACTATATGTTGGGTGTTTTATTCTGTGCTCTTTTGTGTTTCCTTTAATTGCTTTTGTGGGTAGTTGATTTTTTTTTTTGCCTTTACTTAGTATTTGGTTGGTCTGTTTTCTTTGCTGTGATTTTTATTTTGTCCAGTGACGTCTGTTTAGCCTTAGTCATGCTCCCATCTAGAGCATTCCCTCTAAAATACCCTGTAGAGGTGGTTTGTGGGAGGCAATTGCCCTCAACTTTTGCTTGTTTGGGAATTGTTTAATCCCTCCTTCATATTTAAATGATAATCGTGCTGGATGCAGTATCCTTGGTTCAAGGCTCTTCTGTTTCATTGCATTAAATATATTATGCCATTCTCTTCTGGCCTGTAAGGTTTCTGTTGAGAAGTCTGATAATATAGCCTGATGGGTTTTCCTTTGTAGGTGACCTTTTTCCTCTCTCTAGCTGCCTTTAAAACTCTGTCCTTGTCCTTGATCTTTGCCATTTTAATTACTATGTGTCTTGGTGTTGTCCTCTTTGGGTCCCTTCTGTTGGGAGTTCTGTGTACTTCTGTGGTCTGAACAATCATTTTCTCCCCCAGTTTGGGGAAGTTTTCAGCAAGTATTTCTTCAAATGCACTTTCTATCCCTTTTTCTCTGTATTCTTCTGATACCCCTGTAATGTGGATATTGTTCCTTTTGGATTGGTCACACAGTTCTCTTAATATTGTTTCATTCCTGGAGATCCTTTTATCTCTCTCTGTGTCAGCTTCTATTCATTCCTGTTCTCTGGTTTCTGTTCCATCAATGGCCTCTTGCATCTTATCCATTCTGCTTATAAATCCTTCCTGAGATTGTTTCATTTCTGTAATCTCTTTCCGGACTTCATCACTTAGCTCTTGCATTTTTCTCTGCAGCACCATCAGCATGGTTATGACCTTTATTTTGAATTCTTTTTCAGGAAGATTGGGTAGGTCTATCTCCCTAGATTCCTTCTCATGGGAGTATGTCTGGGTTAGTCTGGTCTGTATCAAATTCTTCTGCCTTTTCATGGCGATAGAGGTAGTTGTGGGGAGCTGGTGTGTGTGTTGGCTGTGAGAACATCCCTTCTTGCTGGTTTGTGGCCTTCCTCTTCTGGGAGAATGGCGACCCCTAGTGACTTGTACTGGGCAGCTTCATGCAGACAGGGTCTCTGATTCTTGCTCGGACTCTGTGAAAGAAGCTCTATCCTGCTGCTGCGTGTGTGGCCTGCCTCAAGCTGCTGCTCCAGTACCGCAGAGTGGCGTTAGAGGGGAAATGGACGGGAGGCTGTTTATCTCCGTGAGGGGCCTCCGAGCTGCGCTACTGCCCAGGGGTTTAGGGCACCTGGAGTTCCCTGGGATTCCCAGCCGCTGGGCTAAGTGTCTCAGGACTTTTCCATCCCA
This sequence comes from Manis javanica, assembly GCF_040802235.1. Classification (NCBI taxonomy): domain Eukaryota; kingdom Metazoa; phylum Chordata; class Mammalia; order Pholidota; family Manidae; genus Manis; species Manis javanica. The sequence continues at coordinate 48,083,809 of NC_133167.1, read as the reverse complement.
CTGTGGGGTCCCTGTCACTTTAAGTCTTTCAAAAAGCACTCGCTTTTCTTTGTCCCAGGGGTGCCGGCTGCGGGGTCCCACTCACAGGTTTTACCCTCCCGTTTCCCTAGTATCGAGCACCCTATGCACTGTGTGTCTGCGCTTCCAGTGCGGATGGCTACAGTTGGATGTTTTGCAGTCCTGGGCTCCCTCTCCCTCCCCGCTCTGACTCCTCTCCTCCCGCCAGGAGCTGGAGTGAGGGGTGCTTGGGTCCCGCCGGGCTGCAGCTTGTATCATATCCCCTTTGTGAGGCGCTGGGTTCTCGCAGGTGTAGATGTAGTCTGGCTGTTATCCTGTATCTTCTGGTCTCTCTTTTAGAGATAGTTACATTTGTTGTCTTTTCAAAAATATATATGGTTTTGGGAGGAGATTTCCGCTGCTCTACTCACACCGCCATCTTGGCTTCTCATCTTGTCCTTATGTATTTTGCGCTGTTATGATTAGTGGAGTTTTTTAAAAAATAGTTGACACGTAATATCCTCTTACTTTCAGGTGTACATCACAGTGATTTGATATTTTTATATATTATGAAATGAGCCCTACAGTAAGTCTAGTTACCATCTATCACCATACAAATTTATTAAAACAGTATTGATGATGTTTCTTCTGCTGTATATTACATCCCCTTGGCATTTTTATTTCATAACTTTAAGTTTGTACCTCTTAATTCCCTTCACCACTTCACCACCCCCACCCTGTAAGCAATAGTTTGTTTTCTGTGTCTGTGAGTCTATTTCTATTTTGTTTGTTCATTTGTTTTGTTTTTTTAGATTCCATATATAAGTGAAATCCTACAGTGTTTTTCTTTCTCTGTCCGACCTACTTCACTCAGTGTAATACTTTCTAGGTTCATCCATGTTGTTGCAAATGACAAGATTTCATTCATGTTTGTGGCTGACTAGTATTCCATTATGTGTCCATTCTACATCTTTATCCTTTCATCCATTGACGGACACTTTAGGTTGTGTGTTTATCTTTGCTATTGTAAGTGATGCTGTGGTGAACATAGAGATACATACATATCTAAATTGGTATTTTTGTTTTGAATAAATACCCAGAGGTGGAATTTCTGGATCATGTGGTAGTTATATTTTTAATTTTTGGAGTAATTTTCCATAATGGCTGCATCAGTTCACATTCCCAGTACCAACAGTGTGTGAGGGTTTCCTTTCCTCCATAGCTTTACCAACACTTGTTACTGGTTGTCTTTTTGATAACAGCCAATCTGACAGGTATGAGGTGAGATTGATTATTGGAGTTTTATGTTAAATTTTGAAATTGGAGGTGTGAATCCTCCAACTTTTTCTTTTTAAGATTATTTTGGTTACTTGATGCCCATTGCAATTCCATATAAATTTGAGAATCGGCTATTCCATTTCTTCAAAAAAGACTGTTGAATTATTGATAGGGATTGCATAGAATCTCTAGATTACTTTGGGTAATATTGGCATCTTTGTAACAATACTAAGTTTTCCTGCCCATGGATGTTTTTCAGTTCATGTAGGTAGGTCCTTGTCAATTACTTTCAGCCATGTTTTACAGTTTTAAGTATACAAATATTTAACCTTCTTATCGAAGTTTATTACAAGGTATTTTATTTTATTCTGTCAGATACTATTATAGGTGGAAGTGCTTTCTCAATTTCATTTTTGGATTGTTCACTGAAGGTATATAGGAACACAACTTTTTTTGTATATTAATTTTGTATCATGCTGTTTTGCTAAATTCATTTATTAGCTTTATTAACTTTTTTGTGGATTTTTTGGATTTCTGTATATAGGATCATGTTATCTGTGAATAGAGATAACCTTTATTTACTTTTCTTGTCTGATTGCTCTGGGTAGAACTTCAGGGCAGTGTTGAAAAGTAGTGAAGAAAGCAGGCATCCTTGTCTCATTTCTGATTTTAGAGGGAAAGCTTTCAGTCTTGCATCAGTGACCTGTGGGTTTTTCGTAAATACCCTTTTTCATATTGCCTTCATCACGTTCTCTTCTATACCTAGTTTTCTAAGTGTTTTTGTCATGAAAGGTATGGGATTTGGTCAGATGTCTTGACTGCATTGAGATAATTGTGTGTTTTTTCCCTTTGTATATTAATGTAGTATTTTTTTCTTTTTTTTAATGTTGACCCATCTTTTAATTCCTTGCTACTTTCTTTTGATTCATATCTGTATGGTATATCTTTTTCCATTTTTGGACTTTTAACAAAACTACCTATGCCATTATATTTAAAGAAGTTTCTTGTAGACAGTATATAGTTGGGTCATATTTTTTTGTTCTTTCTTACAACCTTTATCTCTTTGGTGTATTTAGGGCATTTCATGTTAATGTAGCTATTGATAGATATGCTTAGATTTAGGTTTCCCATTGTATTACTTGTTTTCAGGTTATCCCCTTTGTTTTTTTGTTCCCCTGTTTTCCCTTTTCTCCCTATTTATAAGGGTTATTTGAACATTTTTAGTATTTCAATTTATTCTGATTTTGGCAGTTTTTCCTTATATGTATTTTTTGATGATTGCTGTAGAGATTACTAAATACATAAGTTTTCACAGTCTGCTCAGAACCAGTATTTGACCACTTTGATTGAAATGTAGAAACTACTATTGTATATATCCTTTGTCCTCCCTCTTAATGCTGTACCTTTCTATATTACAGCTGTATACATTGAAAAAACCCCATCAGGCAATGTTATTTTTTTATTTCCTCTGCCAGAGAATTCAAGAGGAGAATGGTCTGTCATATTTATACCCAGATATTTATAATTTCTGTTGCTCTTGATATTCTAGGTTTCCTTCTGGTATTATTTTTCTCTGTCTGAAGAATATCCTTTAGCAATTCTTTTAGAGTGGTCTCTTGGCTGGGAATTCTCCTTAAGTTTTTTTTCATCTGAAAATGTCTTTATCTTCATTTCTAAAGGGTATTTTTGTTAGATACAGAATTCTGGGTTTACAGGTATTTTCTTTCAGCAGTTTTAAAATGTTCCATTTCTTTGCTTCTTTGGTTTCTGATGAGAAGGCTCAGTCATTTGAATCCTTATTCTATATGTAATGGATCTTTTTTGGCTGGCTTTATTTTTAGTTTTTGGCAGGTTGAATATGTGTCTGGACATGAATTTCTTGGTTTTTCCTCTTTGGTGGTCACTTTTGTTGTTGTTGTTCATTTTGTTTTTAATTGTGATAAAATATACATAACAAAATGTACCATTTTGCCATTTCTAAATGTATAGTTCTGTGGCATTAAACATATTTACATTTTTGGGCAACTATTAGCACCTCCATCTCCTGAACTTTTTTTTTTGAAGTATCATTGATATACCATCTTATGTTGGTTTCTAATATACAATAGAGTGGTTCAGTAGTTACCCATATTATTAAATCGTCACCCCTTCTAGTGCAGTTACTATCTATCAATGTAAGAAGATGTTATGGAATCATTGATTATATTCTCCATGCTGTACTACCTTCCCAGTGACCAATTTATATTGTGATTGCAAGTTATTGTGCCCCTTTATCCCCCTCACTTTCTTCTCCCACCTGCCCCAACCTCTCCCCCTTGGTAACCACTAGTCACTTATCTGTGTCTATGAGTCTGCTGCTGTTTTGTTCATTTTGTTTTGCTTTGTTTTTATACTCCACAAATAAGTGAAATCATGTGTTATTTGTCTCTCCCTGCCTGGCTTATTTCACTGAGCATAATACCCTCCAGATCCATCCATGTTGTTGCAAATGGTAGGATATCTTTTCTTTTTATGGCTGAACAATATTCCATTGTGTATATGTACCACATCTTCTTTATTCATCTGTTCATGGACACTTAGGTTGCTTCCTTACCTTAGCTATTGCAAATCTGCTGAACTTTTTCATCTTTCCCAACTGAAATTCTGTACCCATTAAGCAATAGTAACTCTTTGTTACACTTTTCCCCCCTGCCCACTCAGCTTCTTGGATGTGTAAATTTACATCTTTACCAAACTTGGTAACTTTTCAGCCATTATTTTTCAGATATATATTTTTTCTTCTTTTCTGAGACTCTGGTAACATGACTTTTAAACTTTCCATTGTCCCACAAGTTCCTGATGCTCTGTTCTGTTACTGTTGTTACTATTTTTAATCTTTCTGTTGTTCAGATTAGATAATTGCTATTTCTCTGTCTTCAAGTTATCTACTATTTGCTTGGTCATTTCCATTTTGCTTCCATTTTGCTGTTGACTCCAGTGAGCATTTTATTTTGGTTTTGTATTTTTCAGTTCTAAAATTTCAGTCTAACCTATTCATATTTCAGGGTATTTAAGCAAAGATTTAATGAAGCATAAAAAAGATCAGAAATTTAAAGTTTTGTTTAATTTTATTTAAATTGCAAGTAAACCTCCTTGCTGTTTGTCTGTTTGCCTTTTTTAACTTAGTCTTTCTGCTAGTCATTTTTTAAAACAACTTTGTTGGACACATTAACATACTACAGAAATCACTCATTTAAAATACACAATTCACTGGTTTCCAGTTTACTCACAGGTTGTATGTTCACCATAATCTAGTTTTGAAACATTCCCCCTGCTGCAGAAAGGTACTTTATCCCCATTAGCAGTTATCTCTGGTCTCCTTTCTATCCCCGTCTTTCCCCAGTCCTAAGCAACTACGTTTGTGTCTCTATAGATTTGCCTATTCTAGATACTTCTTATAAATGGAATCATAAAATATGTACCTTGTCCAGTTATATTTACATTGTCCATATTGTAAGTTTACGTGAAAATTATGGTTTGCAATTTTGATCCCAGTTCCAATTCTGGTAATTACCATATCTGCAATTATGTAGTAGGTCTTATCCCAAAGAAGTTAAATTGGAAAATAGGTAAGAGTTACCTTCTTTTTTCTGAATAACTGATTATGATTCTGTACTTGGTGTTCTATTTTGTGACTAACCCAGAAGTTGAACCTAAGAGTGATTAAATCCAAGAGTGATTATGTATTCAAAACTAAATATATTTAGTGTAAGATTTACCATGCAGAATATTTCAATTCACTTTAAGAACTTCTTTGTTCTTAGTATATTCAACAGAACATAAGAGCAGATTGTTCTAATATTGATAAAATTCTTGAACCACCTGAAGGCCAAGATGAAGGTGTATGGAAGTATGAACACTTAAGGTAAGTCCTTATGCTAATCAATACAGTAATAGTACTTCAGTTAGTAAAAATAACCTTTAATATTAATGATGATTATTAATCACAAATAAAATCATTATGTGACTGCAGACCAAGAAGCCAAATTCTCAAGTTTTGTGTTTTGAATGTTAGAAAGTTTTAAACTTTGTTATTTACTGATTGTCTTCTATATTTATGAATTTGGGCCTTATATATTTTGGGTTTACACCATTTCCCTTAATCATGTCCCTTAACCACACATCTATTATTTCCAGTCATCCAGTCATGAAAAACTAGGATCATATCAAAGTTCTAGTCTAGGCTTGGTATGTGATAAGTTACCAATTAAGTACTGTGAACTTCCAGTCTTCCCTTTAGTAAATAGAGATTAATTATAATTCCAAAGTTAGGAGTTTTAGAGCTTTTCATAATATCCTTTAAATGAGAAAATTGATGACTATTGAATAACTGGTTAACTAGAGTTAATTTTAGAATCAGCTATATTCTGAAGTCACTGGGTTGTTTTTCATAGTTATAAACTTTTCACTGTAAATAGGAGTTGGGATGAGTGGGTAGGTTTATTATAAAGAATGCCTTATGAGATACATGTTCATCAGTGTTCGTTGCTTTCAAGTTGATTTTTAAATAACAAGTAGAAAAGAAATATAATTTTTCTTCAATAAATTAGACCACATTTCCTGTGATGAGTGCCTCAATTTGTAGACAAAGCACTTTTTGATGCTACAGATTTCTTGTCTAGATAAATGCTATGACATAATGTCTTGTCATAGCAGTTCAGTAGTTTTAGGATGTCAAGACTTCTTTGTACTCTGTCAGATTCTTGGACAAATCACTTGACTACTTGACCTAGTTGGTTTTTAAGTATATATCTCAATGCATGATAATTTAAAGTATGATTATATAGATTTTTCCCATTCTTATAAATAAAAATAGAGCACTTTAGTAAAATATCTTCTAGTTGGTTTTTGAATAAATATCTCAATGCTTGATAATTTAAAATATGACTATGTAGATATTTTCCCATTCTTATAAATCAAAACAGAGCACTTTAGTATATTTCCTCTGCCATATTTTAATCAGCTCTGAAAATAACTATTTTCATATCTTTTGGGGTGTAATAATGAAAATAAGCAAGGATTTTTTTCACTACAAGTATAATTTCCAACAAGTGAGGGCTGATTTTAGTTTACAAGGGTTTTATTTCAGACCTAAGAAAATTTTTTCCTTCCTGTTTAGACTGAAATATGCATTATATAAAACTACAAAACCCTTCTCATGCATATTCCATTTGTTATGGTGCTGTTGTTTTTACTTTTGTTATGTTTTTCTGAATGTTAGCCACTTTTTTGGTTTTGTATTTATGTATATTGTATATCACATATATTTGTCTTCTTATCATATAGTGTATACACCTTTATAGTTGACCAGAAAGAGTTTTAAAAGGAGCCTTTTGATTTCTGCATGTGCTTAATGTTATTGATTGAAGGCTTAATACTTGCTGTTATTGGTTAATGTAGTTGATTATCTTGTACCGTAATAGTAGAAATGGGAATTGAGTCATGATTTCAGTCAAACCTTTGTAGTTAGGACGATGCTCCTTCTTCTGAGTGAGTGCAATCCCGTGCCTGGATACATGGCTTAGTAACAATAGAGTGTAGGCTGGATTTCAGCTCTGACTTGTCTCTTCACCACACAACATTAGCCTTGTGTTGAATAACTTGAAGGTATTAGGTTTGCACTGTTTGTCACAGCTTGTACCCCACCTCCACATCAGTTAGCTTGATTTTGCTGATGGCCATAGTGGGTTGGACTAAATGAGAAACTTGTTTATTACCACCTGTCATTATTACCACTTAATGGAAAACAACTAAAACACGTTAACATGGCAGCCTACAGATTGGGGCAGTAGAGAGTGATGTGGTGACTCAGAAATAGTGATATTTTTACAATATAAGAATAGCACTATTATTGAGTATCAGAAAAGGAAGTAGTTAGAGACAACTGAAAATTTGACCCTTATCTTTTAATTTTTTTCTATTATGATGTACTTTAAATAAGGAAAAATAGCTTTTCATATATGTGTGGTTTCTTTTTTTTTTTTTTCCTTTGAGGACTCTCTTTTTTCTCTTAATACATAGTTTTTAACTTTTCATTTTTTAGGAAATCAAAGTGTTCTAATTTGTTTGGTGGGAAAACATGATGATTAATTTGATAGGATTCTTAGAACACATTCATTCAGTATTTTGACAGCTCTAAAGTAGTTATCTTTGTGACATAAGGATTAATTGCCTTTTCATATCAAACAGCAACTCTGTCTAAAAATGGTGATCTCAGTGTCTTGTAATTTCCTCCATTCTTCATTTATTGAAAAATATTTTTTGAGCACATACTATGTTGTAGCATTGTTTTCAGTTTGGCAGTTTTAAAAGGAAAGTATATCACGAAGAAATGTCCAAGATCTATTGACAGAAAATGCAAGTTACAAAATTATGTATGGTATAACCCCAGTGTATTTTAATTTGTGCATGGAAAATAAGATTTGCATGTAAACAGTAATTATCTTTTGGGAAGAGGAAATTATCTCTTGGCAATTATGAAGGACTTTTTTCCTTCTACATTATGTATTTGGTCATGTTTGAGGTTATTAGAAGAAGCGTGTTAGTAATTAGAACAAAACTTGTAAAATATATAGTATAAAATGTCTTTTGTTCTTTGAATGTTTGGTTATAGATAGGCATATGCACACATAACTTTTTACATAACTGGGCTCTTAAGCAGAATATAAACAAATCCTTTGTATGTTTATGTATATACCAACATTTTACTACTCGGCAATTGCTAATCATTTAGAACGTTTCAAAAAAGTTTTTAATGTGTATATTCTGTGAACATCTCTACTTACGCAGTTTTGATTATTTCATTAGAGTAGATTCTTAGGAGGATGACTTAGTAAAAAAAAATACACAGTTCCTAAGGGTCGTGGTAAATATTTCCAAATTACTTCTCAGAAAAATTGTACCAATTTGCTAGTGTGTAGAAGTGATCAACTTACTGAACCCTAATATTGAACATTACTGAGATCATTAACATTGGATTTTTTTTATTAATCATATATCTTTATAAGAAGTATGCCATGTAAATTCAGGTAATGGTGATAAAGGAGAAAGGATGGTACTAATTGGATTCTGTTTTTTATAATAATATTCTAAATTCATTCTAATATTGTAAATTCTAACTCAATAGTCTAAAAGTAATGTGGCAAATAGGTAAGATTTTTCATTTATATATTTGCATTTTTAGGCAATTCTGTCTTGAGCTAAATGGACTTGCTGTCAAACTTCAGGTAATTCTTTTAAGTTAAAGCTATAATTGAACGCTCGTATTTTATTTTTTCTTTCTGTTTTTGTAACTTAATGTGCTTAAAAAGACTTACTGAAAATTTCTAATTATTCTAGAATTTTACTTTGAACTGTAGTGATAACCTTTTTCATTATTATTTTACATATTAAGGAATCTAACTATTTTTAACAGAGTGAATGCCATCCAGATACATGTACTCAGATGACAGCAACTGAACAATGGATTTTCCTTTGTGCAGCTCATAAAACTCCAAAAGAGGTGAGAATTTATGACATAGATTGATTAATAAACTCATTACACTCTAAATCTCCAAGATAGCAGATAAATTTTTAGAGCTTTTAGTTCACTGTTTATTTTGCCATTTGATTTAGTGGTCTCTTCTATAAGGATATTGCCATAGTGCTGTTTTAGGATTTCTTTTGATTAGTATCATTTTTCATAATTGGGCAATCAGATGGGCTAGAACTCACTTTATGATTCACTGGCTATCACAGAAAAACAATTGGCACATTGTGCTGATCTCTAATGAATATGGATGAGATATACCTGTTGAGATTTTTGGTTCAGTCATTTCTTTTGATAAGAATACTGTTTTTGATTACTAGTTGATTAACTAGCAATCTATGTAATAACTAGCTTAGACTGTTAAGTAGAAATGTTACTTTTGAGTTTTTTAACTTTATGGGTTAATATTTTATCTTTATATTTCATTAATACTTCTTTTTTCTTTTTTTAATTTTGGTATCATTAATCTACAATTACATGAAGAACATTATGTTTACTAGGCTCTCCCCTACCCCAAGTCCCCCCCGCAAACCCCATTATAGTCACTGTCCATCAGCATAGTAAGATGTTGTAGAATCACTACTTGTCTTCTCTGTGTTGCACAGCCCTCCCCTTTCTCCCACCTCCCACATTATACATGCTAATCATAATATCCCCCTTCTTCTTCCCCACCCTTATGCCTCCCTACCTTCCCATTCTCCCCAGTCTCCTTCCCTTTGGTAACTGTTAGTCCATTCTTGGGTTCTGTGATTCTGCTGCTGTTTGTTCCTTCAGTTTTTCCTTTGTTCTTATACTCCACAGATGAGTGAAATTATTTGGTATTTGTCTTTCTCCGCTTGGCTTATTTCACTGAGCAAAATACCCTCTAGCTCCATCCATGTTGTTGCAAATTGTAGGATTTGTTTTCTTCTTATGGCTGAATAATATTCCATTGTGTATATGTACCAAATCTTCTTTATCCATTCATCTACTGATGGACACTTAGGTTGCTTCCATTTCTTGGCTATTGTAAATAGTGCAGCGATAAACATAGGGGTGCATCTGTCTTTTTCACACTGGAGTGCTGCATTCTTAGGGTAAATTCCTGGAAGTGGAATTCCTGGGTCAAATGGTATTTCAATTTTGAGCATTTTGAGGAACCTCCATACTGCTTTCCAAAATGGTTGAACTAAGTTACATTCCCACCAGCAGTGTAGGAGGGTTCCCCTTTATCCACAACCTTGCCAACATTGTTGTTGTTTGTCTTTTGGATGGTGGCAATCCTTACTGGTGTGAGGTGATATCTCATTGTGGTTTTAATTTGCATTTCTCTGATAACTAGCGATGTGGAGCATCTTTTCATGTGTCTGCTGGCCATCTGAATTTCTTCTTTGGAGAACTGCCTGTTGAGCTCCTCTGCCCATTTTTTAATTGGATTATTTGCTTTTTGTTTGTTGAGGTGCATGAGCTCTTTATATATTTTGGATGTCAAGCCTTTATTGGATCTGTCATTTACAAATACAATCTCCCATTCTGTAGGGTACCTTTTTGTTCTATTGATGGTGCCCTTTGCTATTGATGGTGCCTTTTTCAGCTTGATGTAGTCCCACTTGTTCATTTTTGCTTTTGTTTTCCTTTCCCAGGGAGATACGTTCATGAAGAAGTCGCTCATGTTTATGTCCAAGAGATTTTTGCCTATGTTTTTTTCTAAGAGTTTTATGGTTTCATGACTTACATTCAGGTCTTTGATCCATTTTGAATTTACTTTCGTGTATGGGGTTAGACAGTGATCCAGTTTCATTCTCTTACATGTAGCTGTCCAGTTTTGCCAGCACCATCTGTTGAAGAGACTGTCATTTCCCCATTGTATTTCTTATTATTTATTTGAAACCTACCGTAATGCTTTTCCTCTCCATAATTGGTCCTACAATGAACAATAATTCATGTTGTTTTCTCTTCATTTAGTTTTTATCAAGGTGACAGTACAGGATGTGTCAATTGTTAATAAGAACACTTTATTTTAAATAATTTCTTCATATCATCTCATACTCCAATAATCAGTTTTCCTTAGTTACCTCAAAAATGTCCTTTACAAGTCATTGCTTTAAACTATATATGGCATTTCCTTGATCTGCATTCCCTTTTAATCTGTAGTAATTACAGTTGACCCTTGAACAACATGGATTTGAATTGTGCAAGTCCACTCATACATAGATTTTTTTCAATAAGTATGTTGGAAAATTTTTTTTTGAGATTTGTGACATTTTGAAGAAACTATTTTCTGTAGCTTTATTATAAGAAAACAGTATATGCTACATATAATATATAAAATATGTGTTAATCAACTTTATGTTATCAGTAAGACTTTGGTCAACAGTAGGCTATTAGTAATTAAATTTTGGGGAAATCAAAAGTTACATGTAGATTTTCCACTGCATGTGGGGGTTGGTGCCTTAGTTCCTGCATGGTTCATGGGTCAACTGTACTTGACACTGATTCATTTGGTTTATGCCACTTCTGCAGAATTAACGACTTTTAAATGATCATTATAATTATAGACTTTTAAGGTTAAACATAAGTGACTCTTAGTTGCAAAATCAATATCTCGTTTTCTTTTGTTTGAAAAGGCAAATTATCCAAAATAAGAAGTATCTAGTACTTAAGCAAATAATGCTTATTTGGAAGACTGATTGCATTCATGGTGTTACTTTTGTTGTGTTAATAAGTTGAAGCAGTATAAAGACTGTATCATTGTCATCTGGGAAAATCCACATAGCAGTTTCATTGATAATTCACGGAAACTGGCTACATAGAGTAGTAAATGATGTGGTAATTGCAATTAAGGAACTGAATTAAGGCTAGTTTCATTTTGGCAGATAGTAAAGATACAGTATTCTTACTTTAGAGTGGGAGAGCTGTCCAGTTTGTGATGTATTGTGAGATTTACATATGTTGTCATGTCTACTTTTTTCTTGTTTACTATGAAATATAATCATCAGCATTAAGAAATAACAGCAGCTGACAGATTGTAGCCAAGAAAGTTGCATTAAGTAAGTGCATGTCATTATGCATATCCAATACATATGGGAATGGATAAACAAAATGTGGTATATACATAAAACGGAATATTATTGAGCCATAAAAAAGAATAAAGTTCTGATAAATGATGCTACAAGGATGAACCTTGAAGACATTGCTGAGTGAAATAAGCCAGACACAAAGAAGGACATATACTGTATGATTCTGTTTATATGAAATATCTAGAAAGGACAAATTCATAATGACAGAAAAAGTAGATTGGAGATTGCCAGGGGATGGATGGGTGGGGACTTTGGGAAGTTGTTGCTTAAAGGTTATAGAGTTTCTGTTTGGGTTGATGAAAAAAACCTTTGATTGGAAATGGATAGTAGTGATGGTTACATAATAGCATAATAGTGAATGTAATTGATGCCGCTGACTTGTACATTTACAAATGGTTAAAATGGCAAATTTTATGTTATATATAACTTCCCACAATTTTTTAATAGAAAGAAGAAAAAAACATCCCATAATGACATACGCTTTACCTACTGTTATGACTAAAATATGAAACATGATAGATAATAACAAGTGTTGGCCAGGATTTGGAGAAAGTGATGGGATCATAAAATTGATGCTGGGATTGTAAAGTACTGTTGCCATTTAGGAAAAACAGTTTGGAAGTTCTTCACAATGAGGAAATTACCATATGACTTAGCAGTTCCACTCCTACTAATCATTTCCACCCCATACAAAGTGAAACATGTCCACACAAAACTTGTGAACTAATGCTTACAATCACATTATTCACAGTAGCCAAAAATTACAACAAGCAAATTTCTAGCAACTGATGAGAATATAAACAAAAATGTGGCATATGCATGCAGTGGAATATTTTTCAGCCATAATAAAGAATAAAGTCTGAAGAGGGATAAACATTTTATAACATTTTTGTATATATTAAAAACATTTAAAAGGTTTTTTAATTTTTTTAAAAAGCAATGAAGTACTGATTTATGCTGCACTATGGATGAGCTTGGCCAACATGCTAAGTGACACAAAAGGATACATATTGTCCCGTTGTTAGGGTATTTAAGGTATTTAGGAAATACTCAAAGTAGGCAAATCCATAATGTAGAAAGTAGATTAGTTGTTGCTTATGGTTTGGGAGGTGAGAATGAGAAGTGACTGGGTACTGGATTTCTTTCTGGAGTGATGAAAATATTCTGGAATGCAGTTTGTGATGGTTGCATGATTTTATATACTAAAAACTAATAAATTGTACACTTCAAAATAGAAATTTTATGGTATATGAATTATATCTTAGTTCAAAAATATACCAAAACTCATTAATATTTTTTACACTAATTTTATATTGAAGTGATACTTTTGGCTATATAGAGTTAAATAAAATACATTAAATTTAATTTCACCTGTTTCTTTTTACTTCTTAAATGTGGCTACTAGAAAATTTAGAATTAAATGTGTGACTTGCATTGTTTCATTGGACACTGTTGATTTAAAGGTTGTAAAACTGTCCCGTGGTACATCCAAATGACTAATATGAGAAACACAGTAACTTGGGATATTTGTTTTAGACCAAATCACCTGTAATCATATATACAGAGAAAGATAATTTTTTACTACTAACCATAAATTCCTATGGATATATAGTTAGAAAAATACATTCTTTATTTAGATAATCTTCATGTATTTGCTGTGGCAGTATACTAAGCTTTATTGAGGACTTAGAAATTTGCATTGCTAAATACCACTTTAATCTCAACAACTGAAAAATATTCTAATTGCTGGGTAAAGCTAGAGTCATTGTTACTCCTTTCTCTGGTTCATTTTTTCTATCTAGGTGATTCCCTAGATCATACTCAGTCCTCTTTTCCTTTGATGCTTCTCTCTGCCCTCAAAAAACTGAAGAATTACTTTGCAGTTTTAGTTTTTCTCTAATAGGTTTGTTGATTTGTTATGGCACAATAGGTTTCATTGCTTCTGATAAATGGAATAGGATAAGACAGCTTTATTAAAATATAAAGAAACTTCAAATTTCATGTTAAATTTCAAAGGAGGCTCAAGGAGAAAATTCTTTAGAAAGCTGCTAGATTAGTAACAGGTCATCAGGGACATAATAAGGGATGCTCTTTAGGATGTGAGAAGACAGTAATCCCTGGAGGAATTTGTGAAGAGGAGGAAGATTCTGGGTCACTTGGTAAAGTGAAGATCAGTGGAGTAGCAATTCGTACATCTGGGTTATGGTTTTTGAGTGTTCTTCCTTACTGTATGGTCTTGTATAAGTCATTGACCATCAGTCAAGAGTAGTATGTTATTCTTCAGGGCTTTCCTCCTTTATGCTTTAGAGTTGGGATGTTTACATACTTGCTAACTAGAATCTGTGTAACAGTCAGCCTCCTCTTAGACAGCATGTCTAAACAGCAGACTTTCCTAAGTTGGACCACTTGTTTTTAAAAGATTCCTTATCCTTATCTAAGATTTTTAAAATCTGGGAAGAACCTGGTATATACTCTGCAAACTGACTGGCCTCAGTTTCCTTATTTATAAAGTCAGGGTTGGATTAGATAATCAGGTGTTCTTCCTAGCTGTAAATATGTTTTCTTCTGAAACAGTGTTGGGAGAGAAATTGGGAGACTGATTCATGTATCTATCTGTAGAAGCCTGATATTACAGTTCATGTGGTAGTAAAGCTTTTTTTTAATTGATGTAACATTTCATAGTCATTCTGGTATTGTAAGGGACTTTTTTCTTAGAATATGCTCAAGTTTGTTGGAATAAACACCTGTATAATAAATATAATCTAAGAAGTAGAGCTCTTTTTATTAATGGATTTTTATATCCTTTCCTTTATAGTGTCCTGCTATAGACTATACTAGACATACACTTGATGGTGCCGCATGTCTTCTGAATAGCAATAAATATTTTCCCAGCAGGTAAACAAAACTATTAAGCATGGGGGTAAACTTTTTGGATTTGATTTATATGGTTGATGTTTTTAAAACTAAGTTGCTGGTTAATTAATACATTGCATTCTTTAGACTTTTCTTGTTTTGTGTTTTAGCTGTTGTGTATTTGGCTTGTTCAAAATTATTCAAGTTTTGAAGTTAGGGTGTGGTTGAACTAAAGGCAGTGGGACTTGGTGTTCAAAGCTCACAGGCCAGTTTTAGTCCCTGCTGCTGTGCATCATTCTCTAGGGCTCTCTCTCTCATGCTTTAGAGCTGGGGTACTTACATGCCTGTTTATGTGATTGTAATAGAGTCAGCTTCCTCTTACCAAGCCTAAAGAGCAGCCTTTCTAAGTGGCCTACTTGTTTTGGAAGGATTCCTTATCCTTGCCTACAGATTTTTTTAAGAACTGGAAAGAAGTTTGTGCATACTGTGTTACTGGTGAGGTTTGTGACTGGCCTTTTATTCTAGTAAGATATTTACACACACACACACACACACACATGGATAGATTTGGAGATCTGCCCCACCGCCCCTCAAATATCATTAACTCCAAAGAACTTATGTAAAATATGTAAAAAATACTGAGTTTTGCCTCAGTGTCCTATATGCATTAAAAAAAAAAATCAGAAATAAGCAGCAGTTTTTATTTCTCTAAAAAAATCATCAAGTTCTATAGGATAAAATGATAATTCCTTTTAGTAGTTTTAATCATCTCTAGTGAACAAACTATTAATGCCACAAATGTATGTTTTATTAACTTTTGCTTTGACATGGATTTGTTTTAATTTCATTAAATTGTTACAGAGTTTCAAAACTAATAGTGAATTTCTTAGGCGCTGTGGTTAGGTAGAAACACTAGCTCAGGAGTGAAGAGATGAGTTCCTTGGCCTCCTTTGCCACTTACTAGCAGTGTGACTTTAAATTGGTCCCTCGTGAATTGAGAAGATTGGGCTATTGTTCCTAAGATATGCCCAACTCTATTTCTTTTCTGTTTCTAGGGTTAGCATAAAAGAATCATCTGTAGCAAAACTAGGATCAGTATGCCGTAGGATTTACAGAATATTTTCACATGCTTATTTTCATCACCGGCAGATATTTGATGAATATGAAGTAAGTATATTTCAGAAATTACCCTGATGCATTCTTATCAGAATGATGGTAATATATGTTACTATGTCTGTTTTTGGGGGGTTTTGGTTAGTAAATTAAAACATTTTTTTCTTCCTCTCTACAGAATGAAACATTTTTGTGTCATCGGTTTACTAAATTTGTGATGAAATATAACTTGATGTCCAAGGATAACCTGATTGTACCAATTTTAGAAGAGGAAGTTCAGAATTCAGTTTCTGGGGAAAGTGAAGCATGAAGGGAATCAGAAAAAAATGTACTGATCACATAACAATTATGTACTGTATATATATCATTTTAGACACATCAATCATGTATCCATATTACAGCTTTTTTGTTTAGTATAGGTTTTTGTATGCTGAGTGTTGCCTTTTAAAATGGGAAATACTTTTTAAGTTATTCATGAGCTGTATATTCACCAGTGTGGCACTCATGTTTTTTAAATAAGATTAGTATTATCTGTTTATAATGCCTGTTAATAAAAGAATTTACAGTTTGGTAAAATTGCTGCTAAACAATCATTGGATTACAATCCTCATCAAATAAACCCATCTATAAAAAGATGAGCAAGCTTGAGGTTTCACACAAGCCATTTACTAAAGAAATAGTAATGTTTTCCTTGGTTTTACCCCTGAGTTTAGGTATTCTAGAAATTCTGTAGTGTATATAGTTCAGGTCTTAACTTTTCAAAAATGACATGTGTTTTAAAATCCTGTTTATAGTTTTGATATGCATATATAATTATATGTATATCCAAATATAAATGCAGATGAAGTATAATACGTAAATAACCTTACTATGCTCCATAAAGTATATTCTAGACCAGCATATGGGGAAAGGATTTACCTTTCTGCAATAGTGAACTGTTATATACAAGATGATGATGATAATAATAAGGTGGGTAAATGATGTGCCCACTGGAAACCTGCCCTGCTTTTCCCTTCTCATTTCCCTTAACTCCCTCTCCAAACTGTAGTGACTGAGCAGCTTTTCACCAGGTTGTGATTTACTAGTGGCTAACACTTATATATATTTGTATTAATGGTTTACAGACTATACCTCATATTAGCAAACATTACACTACAGGAAAAATGTATTGGCATGGGCTCTTGCTTATCATTGTTTTGAAAAATTGTTATACTTGGGAAATAGTCTTTAAAATAGTTTGGCTCTTCCTGTTAGTAATATTAATCTTCTAACCAACTAGGCAGCATTTAAATACAGTTGAAAAATATTGTAGTATTTATTTTATATTCCCTCCCCACAGTTTATGTTTGAATTATATGCACATGTGAGATTTTTTTTTGCAATAACTAACAGGTTCCAATAGTGTTGGTGAAAGGTCATACAGTTTTTGGACTTTGTTATGGTTCAGTGTCTTAAGGATTCAACTGCAGATTTTACAATCTTAAAATCTAGTGAATGCAATTTTTAACAAAGCACTGGAAGTCTTATTGCTAAGCTGGTTTTAATGAAACAATAAGGTTAAAAAAAGTATACATGTAATGAGAAATATTTAAATCCATCTCTTGAATAGAATTAACACATATGAAGCATTTCATTTTCATTTAAAAAGGATTATTTTGAAATGAATATGAAAATGTACATCTTGGTTTTTTCAAATTTGAGGAAATAATTTATACAATATTATGGGAGAACCGTGTACAGCAAAGATGTGGGAAATAATAGCATACTGAGAGTGTGTGTGTGTGTGTGTATATATATATATATATATATATATATATATATATGCCTTTCTAAGCCTGCCAGTATATTTGGCTTTGAACAGTGCTATTCCAACAGTCATTACTTTAACCCCAGCCCACAATGACCCTTTAAAAAGGTTTATGTTCATAGTGAATGGAATGTTGACTTTGAATTTATGCATATGTATTAATGTCACATACCAATGGGAACAGTAATTTACACATAAACTTGCTAAATATTGAGAGACTAAACTAAGTTAATAAATTATATGTATCAATGTAGCTATTCTCTCTAGCTGGTGTCTCACAATGGATTTTTATTGCTTGACATATTTTCTTAGTGAAATTTGTACTAAGGCAGTGACTGGGATTGGTCATCTGGCTAGGTATTTTGAAACACATTTTGAATAATATGGCTTGCTGTTAATGGGGAAATAAAATCTGATTTATTTCTTACTCATTCCATCTTCCCTGTGCTGTGTGTTTGGAATTGATCATAAAATAATCCCCAAAAGGAACATCAGTTTGCAACCTTGTTTTTTATTCATTTTGACATCCCATTCATACTCTGCGCTGTGAAGTTGATTCAGTGTACTAGATAAGACCTAAAGGAAACAGTTAGCTTTTCTTTAATGCTCTGTACAGAATTTTAAAAATATACATGTATGTACCTAAGTGGTATTAAAAAAAGTAATGAGCCTGATAAACCACTGATTTACAGAGTGAATGTTGTAAGAAAGAGGGAAATAGAAAGCTCACAGTTCTGTGCAGTAAGAAGTAAGGCTCCACTCTTTGGTTGGATTATCCAGTGTCGATCCAAAAGTTAAAATTTCCTTTCCATAAAATAATTTTGATCATATAGTCAACTCCTTTTCTCCCATCATATCTGGGAAAGTAGCAAACTTTTAATAATTGTATTCCTGTAAGTATTATAAGTATCATAGTTCTTTTTTGTGTGTAGAGTTTCTTTTCTCTGACTTTAGATGTTAAATTTGCATTTCTGGGACAGTTCTTCAGTTAAATTCTTAAGGCGTTTAACACTTTTGAACATCGTAATATAATTAAAAATCTGTGATTACATTGTTGTTATCAAGGACTCATTATGATTTTAAACACATTTACTGACTGATGTCAAATTCATTTGTAATAGAACCTAATTATTTTTTCCCTGGGTTTGTCTATATGATGACATCTTTTGCTTGAAGGCTTCCTATAATTTTATTTGCACATTAAATTCTACCCTTTGTATGCTTTATTTTTGAATAGTTCTTGAATGTGCTAAAGGTTTCTTGGTGTAGTTCTTCCATGCTATGCAAAATGTTACAGTAAAAGTAATTTTCATTTCTTGAATGTAGCTAATTGTTAACTAAGCAGATATTACAGGTGTGTATTGGCACAGCACGTTTAAGAGTCTATTGAGATGGTCCAAATGTATTTTCTGGAAAAATATGCATTGTTAGTATACACTGTAAACCAGAAAATTACCAAGTGAATCCACTTGAGAGTGGGATTGCTCATCCTAAAAGATGTAATTAGGAGCTTTACTCTTAACATTTGGGGCTGCATGGATATTTTATGTAGTCTGGGAATCTAATTATAGCACTTCAGTTATTTGATTTTTCTGTTAAATTTCTTTTTATAGTACAAAGCTTCATATCAGGTGTGAGAACGTAAGAACTTAAGCAAAGAGAATACTAAATTTTCATAATAACCTACATTTCCAAAAGATAAATATAATTGATATCCTGAACTTAACATCCATGAAGATTAGAATGTCAATTATCTGATACTGATTCTAGGATTAATTATAGCATCAAAATTCAAAATTAATAAGATATTCATTTTTAAACGAAATTTTATCCTGATCTGCATTCCTGAAATAAATATTGGTAAAAGCAGTTTATAATTCCATAAGTAATATATTTACCACTTTATTTTGGGTAGACCTCATGAGAGGCATTTGTGTCTTTTATAACAATTGGAAATCTGTACTTAAACATTATAGTTTGTTACAGATTATAGGAATCTCTCTTTTTATGATAATGCAAAAGGAACCTTTCATACAAAATGGTGTTTAAGTAAAAGAACTTTCAAAGTCTCTAAGTACTTGCTCATTTCAATATTGCTGGTTTTCCTTAGTATCAGTGTCTAGACGAAAATGTTAGTTTATTTTTTAAAAAAGGCTTTATACCTTGTTCTAGAAGTAAAAGGTTAAATCAAGTAGGAATGATAGGATCCTGTCCTCCTATGTTTCCCCCTACCTCCCTCAGAGATAGACTGAGGGGAGTCAGAGGAACAAGGAAACCCCAGAGGTGAGGAAATGACGGGAATGGTCGTCACTATGCCAGTTAGTGAGATACCCATTCACCCACTGCCAGTGATTGAATAGAATCCTTTTGATTTTTGAGGGTGAATCCCTACTTACCTGTGCTAAAAATGTCTCATGTTTTTAAAACCAGGTGTGTATTTATAGCGAGAAATTACTCTTGCCTTGATTTGGGTAATATTTAAACCACTTTTAAGATACTTGATGCTTGTGGTTTTTTAAATATCATTGTATAAAACAAATGCAGATCTTGGATTCTTGTTGTTGAGATACCATGCTTGTGATTTTAGTAGTTTCTGATATCTGCTATAGTCAGTTACCACAACCTTAGTGGCTAAAAACAACACAAATTTATTCTAATAGTTCTTGAGGTCAGAAACTCAAAAGCAGTTTTACTAGAATAAAATAGGTTATTGGTTCTTCCTAGAAACTCCAGGGGAGAATCTGTTCTTGGCCTTTGCTGCTGGTGGCTGCTAACATCCTTTAGCTTGTGGCTGCATCATTCCAGTTTCTACTTCAGTCATCACATTGCCTATCTCCTGTAGTGTGATACCTCTCTCTGTCTCCTTCTTATATGGTCACTTGAGATTACATTACGGGGCCCCTTTAAGTAATCCAGGATAATGTTCCCATCTCAGGATCTTCAATTACATTGGCCAAGCCCTTATGCCATGTAAAGGAACAATATTTACAAGTTCTGGAGATTGGGAAGTGAACGGTCTAGCATTTATTCAGCGTACCACAGCAGTCCTCTCAAATTCTCATTGTTAATCTCAAAAACTTCTCCATGCTGTGGACTTAACATTTACTCTGATAGTGATACTTTTATTTCCTGC
This sequence comes from Manis javanica, assembly GCF_040802235.1. Lineage (NCBI taxonomy): Eukaryota > Metazoa > Chordata > Mammalia > Pholidota > Manidae > Manis > Manis javanica. Next base: position 48,063,002 of record NC_133167.1, on the reverse strand, counting down.
ATGTTACCTACTTGTTTATGCCTCCCAGTCATATATCCTTCATTTAAATCTCTGAAAAAGTTGAAATTGAGATCATTTTCTGCAAATTATCATTTACTGCATACCCCTTGTATCAATCCTAGAGCTAAATTCTTGACATGATCTTTTTTTTTTAAGGTATCACTGATATACACTCTTCTGAAGGTTCCACGTGAGTAACAGTGTGTTACTACATTCACCCATACTATCAAGTCCCCCCACTGCCCATCAGGGTAGTAAGATGCCACAAAGTCTTGACGTGATCTTTTAGTTGATACATAGTACTGATCATTTTGTCGTTCGGAGACCTTGCTTACCAGTCTGGGAAAGAGTAGGAGAGATGAAAGAGAATATGGAAGAGTGTTCTCCCAACCTCTTTATACATCAGGAAACAAAGGTAAAGTGTGAAACTACAGATTCTGGGCCTCCCAACTTTAGAAACTGATGTAATTGATTGGGAGTGGGAGGACCTGAATCTGGGTTTTAAAAGCTTCATTAGTGACTCTTAATGTTGATGTCAGTTTTGAAAACCCTCGGGAAATTTAGAAAATGAGGTAGAAGTTACACTTCTTTCAAACTAGTAAATAGTAATTGTAGCCAGTGTTTTCTGTGGGGAAGACAAATCTGGCAAAAATAACTCACCTTTATGGTAAATTCTCTGGTGAAGGAGTAAGTTTGGGGCATACCAATTCAGGGTTGCAGAGGATGATGAAGGCTCCTTAGCTGATCCTCTGCCTCTTACCAGCTTTCTTGGCAGTTACCTTGTTTTTTAAATGTAAGAGTCTATTTGAGATGTTGAATCTCACAATTTAATGACATTTAAAAGCTTTGTTTTATAATGAGACTATTTGTGAGAGCCTTTAACTGGAATTGAGGACACTTTTGTATTTTTGGTTTGATTTGATTGAGGGAAATCAGGTAAATTCTAATAAGTCTGTGATGTTTTGGTTGCTTACAAAGTGAGAATGCTGCTGCTATTGCAGAATTTCCAAGTGCATCTTTGATGGACATGGGTGAATATAGAGGAGATTGCTTTTCAGCTTTTCTTTTCTGAGGATGTGAGTGTTAGGGTGCAGGCTTCCGAGGCTTCCCCAGAGAACAAACTACACAGGCATAGAGATGTAAATTCAAGCAAAGTCTTATTCAGCCAACTAGTTGGGGTCCAAGTCAGCCCGATGCAGCGAGTCTCAACAAGGACCCCGAGCACTCAGAGCCAAGGGTTTATATAGCAATTTCAAAGCACTTAACTCATAGCAATTTTCTATAACTATACATTATTCTTGCAAGACAGATATCCTGGGGTTAAGCAAGGGCAGGGTAAGACTACTCCTCAATGGTTAGGGAGGTTCTGCACGATAAGCTTGGTATGTAAGATTTACTGACCAAGGTTAGCTGACCAAGGGTCACAGCTGCCCACCACCCGGTGCTCATGATTAACTTGTTTTTCAAGGCCTTACCCAGTTCCAGTTTTTCTTTCTAAGTCACATACTCAGAAAATGGCTTCTAGGCCTTTAAGATGGCTATGCTTATGCTAACCTATTTCTATTCTTACAGTGAGTATGCTCCAAACCAGCTTGTCTGGCATTCTTAGGGCACTTAGGAGGGAAAGTAATTTTTTGCCATCAGGTTTCTGCAGTTTTGGTTAGCATATTCTAGACTGAGGAGCATATTTATCTGTTTGAGGGCAATACAGATACTGAATCCAGCCTTCATGTCACCAGTCTTGAATCACTTGGGTTTGCTTTATTTTGGGAACTGAATCTAAAACGAAATGGCAGCCTCTTAGCATAACTAAAAGGGCTCTGAGTTGAGCCTCCCTCTTGTCCTTTTGTTTTATAGATTTAAGAACAAAACAAAAACCCCATCAGGAAACGAAGGCCACAGAAATTGAATGACTGTTCAGAATTCCCACAGATAGTGCAGAGCTGGGGGCTCAAATCTTTGAACGTTATGGAAGTTAAGGTAAAAGAGAAGAAGAGAAAAGTTCATCTGATGGGGGCTAGGAAGCCAGCATCCCAGCTCCTATGACTACTCAGTAGTACCAGTACTACATAAGATGCATGATCAGGTAATCTCCATTCTTAAAACAGCCAAGTTAAGTTGCATTTTAGATGGGATTCTCTAGTTGGGTCCTGAAGTGCTTTTTGGGGACTGAATCTAAAACAAGTTGACAGCTTCTTAGCATAACTAAAAGGGCCCTGTTGTGCTAGTATTTAACAAATCCCAAGGAAATTAACAATTGCAGTCATTTTCTAAGTCTCAGAGTAGGTTTGATTTTGAGAGTTGTGTGAAATCTTTTCATCCAATAAAGTATGTGGTATATCAGTGTGTAGTATGCTAAACAGTAGGGATGTTTGGGAGTTTCCAAAACCCCCAGTTTATTTCCAGGGCATATTTTAATCACTGTTGTGATTTTGGCTGATTATAAGCAGCCCCTTCTGCTTACAATTCTAAATTTAAAAATTTTAATAAAAAAATTTATTAAAAATAAATTCTAAATAAAAAAAAGATAAAAATCCCATTTGCCTTTAGCTTTCACTACTAGCTAATTTACAAGTATGCCAAAAGCTTCACAATGTACCCATTCTTCCTCAGGACTTCCTATACAACTGAGACAGGGACCATGGGTGTAGTCAGAGTAGGGTGAGGACCTGTGGTGGGGGGGCAAGGCGGAATATTTACAGTCAGAGCAATGTAACAATGGGCAAAGAAGTCCCCATTGAAACTCTGTTAAGCATTATGTAAAGTCAAGCTCACACTAATTCTCTAGGGGAAGATACCTAAGAATATAGGCATCTTCAGTGACATCAGTTAAAGGTCAAAAGGCCAGGAGCAACTTGGCCTGGAATGTTTGAGTGTTCTGCAAGGGTATCAGCATAACCTGTGACCCCGCTGTCACCCCTAGCAATCAGGCTATGACCCAGCCCACCTTGACAGAGTGGGTGATGCAAGTCCACATCCCTAAGTTTTTTTTGTTCTGGAAAAATCCTCAACTGCCTATAAAACCCCCTAGACAATGCACCACTATGGACTCTCTTGTGCCCTCTTGGCATGAGCCAGGAGCTCTATTCTCTCACTTTATCTCTAAATAAAAGCCTGTACCTTGCTCTCCTACCTTGACTGTTTGTGAAGCTCATTCTTTGGCTTCGTGAACAAGAACCCCGGCATCACAACCAAATGCTAACCTGATGGATTTCTCAAATTGTATCTAAATGCCCTTCATTGAGTCAGAATTGTACATTGCGGTCATTGCTTGGCCCTTGCTGCCTCTGTTTACATATAAGGTGGTTTTATATAAAACATGAAATTTCAAATCACCTTGCAAAAATTCAGTCAATGATAATGTACATCCAGTTGAGTGAATAAATCGAGAAGTTTTAAGCTATTAGTGCAGATGACATTATATTTCATGAATAGTTTCTCTCAAACCTTTCTTCTGGTAAGAATACATTTGCATCTGTCCAGTTAAGTGAATGAAGCATTTTGAGGACTACTTCTGATCTTGGAAGCAAATTAGAAAATCAGCTTTGGATAACTGTAAACAGCACAGCTTTCTGGAAGCTAGAAATGAGACTACTGGACAAGAAAGAGAATGTGATGTTTGTGACCTTAAAAGAGGAATAAGGGAGAAGTGTGTCTAGATTTTCAACTTCTATGTAAATTTGGAATACTTAAATGTATAGTTTTTCAATTCTACATTGTAATGTTACTTTGTGACAATTATCTCTATAAAGTTAAAAATTTTCAGTGAGTAGCACATAAGTTGTGTTTTATAATAGCTCATGTTAATGTCCTGTCATGTCCAGTTAGAGATAAAGAGGCTGTAAGTCCTGCAACACCCCCTATTAAAACATCCTTTTTCCTCCTTATTCACATTAATAAGTTTTTTTCTAAGTTATATTCACAGTTATATATTTTCTAAGTTCATTTAGCAATGGTGCTGTATTTATGTATAGTGATTGTAAACATCTGAACATAGGTAAATGCTCTGACAACAGTAAAAACTAATGATTTGGGGGAGTTAGGTGAGTGTGATTTTTCAAAAAGCATGGCTTGGGGCAGGGGAAATGTAGTATTGTGCATAGCCAAATGAGCTTGTTGTTGGTGAGAGGATTATGGGTGGAGTGAATAGGGTTACAATTTTTCAGTAAAATGCCAACTTTTAGGGCAAAGGACTAAGTCCTTGTTATTTTAATTAAATACCAGTTCCCAAATAGAGAGCAACCACTGTGAGAAGAACCCACTAGTACAGAGTGGAAAGCTCAGATTTAGCAGCATCATAGCAAGTAGAATATGACCATACTGATTGGCGTCAGGTTTCTGAGTATTAGGAGAGGCCACAGTCTGTGAAGTGATATGTTGAGTGTCAGCACGGAGTTGGGGGCTGGGGGCTCTCAGTGTGCTTTTCCAGCTGTCAAGGCTCTCCCACTCCAAGGCATCACTTCTGCTGCTGCTTCTCAGCACCACTCATTTGCAGGAACTCACTGGGACCCTAGAGCTCATATGCTCGCTCAGAAATAAAAATCATTACTCAGGTAGAATCAGAATGGAGTATAAAAAGGGGCCAAGACAGTGGCCTGGAAATGTAGTGATTATGGTGAAAGGGAGGCCAGGTGGAAGGTGACAGAACAGTCTTCTTGATGAAAACACTCAGTCAACCTACAGGAGAAGAATTTTTCATTCTTGTGAATCCCTTATTGCCTACTCTCCCAGAACCTACTGATAAGTGTTAGGCTCGAGAAAGGAAAAACAAGGACATGCAAATAGAACAGAGAGATGCCATAGGGGGAGAACAGACCAGACCCCAAAGTCCGTGCCATATATGGAAAGGGGACAGCTCTCCCTGAATTCCATCCTGATGTGCCAACTAAGACCCGGATGTCAGCCTCCTGCCTCTTGGAAAGAAAAAAGTTTCTAGTTGACTATTATGTCACCTTTAGCCAATCACACCTCTCAACACCCCTTAGGATAGCTTGCCCACTCCTCCCCCTCCTAATCCCTTATAAGTGCCCCACCTCCCTAACTGTGTGTGACTTCTCTGGCCTCTGGCAATAAGGCCACAGAACCTCACTGGGGGGAATTTAAGTAAATTACCTGGCCCTTTGTTGCCTCTCTTTGCCTGCTTATTTCGGCTAGAATTTACCTTACAATAAGGACCCATCTGTGCCCCCAGTCTCAGGTCCTGACACGGCTATCTGCTGCTCTGCACGGTCTGAAATCCTTTGCCCTGAACTGCTCAAGACCTTAAAATCAGGCAATTTTAAGATTTGTTGTAGGCACCAGATTGCATCCCACAGAAGACCAAGTATATTAAAATCAGCTCCATTTCACATTAAATAGTTTTCTATTTAAAAAATACAAATTTGAACACCATTTTGTAATTGGTTTTAAGAAATGGGCTCTTCTTTGGTCATTTACAATTGGCTATGGTTTCCCATCAGTCATCAGATATTCCTTGGAATTCCTTTGAAGTGAGAAAAACTAATCTATAAGTTATTTTTAAAATTAATATTTTTATGAATATGAAAGGAAATATATTTTATAGTGATTTAAATATTTCAGTTTTGCAGTTTTTATATTTTAGAGCTAGCATATTTTTTTAATTGGTCTCAAACCTTTTCTGGGACCATTGAAAAGTTCATAGATCCTCATGTTTAAAATGATCTGCTTATAATTTTATTTTAAGTTTTATTTAAACACATGCTATTCTTAGAAATATTATCACTTATCAAATGTCATTTGCTCAGGGAAGCCTCGAGTATATTAGGTTTGTATATTAGGTTTGTATATAACATGTACATGTTATATATATGTATGTTTTAGGCTGTCCTAGCAAACAATTCTACAATTATAAATTATTTCTGTTACTATTCATTTACTGTCTTTCTCCTCTGCCAGCCTATTGCTTTCATAAGGGCAAAACTGTGTCTGCTTGCACTCTAGTCTCTGGCATGCCATCTGACCAAATGTCATAAACATTTCTGAAATGAATGGATGAGAGAGTAAATTCACATCTTTTCATAGGGGTTCTGTTTCCTGAAGAGCACCTCATCACTGACAGCCTGATTACTGAGAACTAAAAAGCATTCTTCAAATATATCTTCCTCCTCCAACTTTTATTAAGGCTATCCATGCCTGTGGCCATAGCAGCGTGGTCTTCTGTAGACATGCTTTCTTCTTGGCACTTGGCATCTTGTCTGTGGCTCATCTGCAGATCCTGTCAGCTACCTAATGTACTTGGCAATGTCATGAAGAATCTTTTTATTAACCACATAGAAATATATTTAAATGTTTGTGGATATTAAATTCAAAGTTTAAAGATGCCCTGTGTTTTTTCTGGAGTTTCCCTTGACAGAATCTTGTTCACCACACTAAAAAAGAATTTTCAAACTTAAAATAAGACTTAAAATTAATGGCTTCAATTTATTGAGCACCTAATGAGGTGTCAGGAACTGTGCTAAATACATTCCCACATTATTCCACTAATCCTTGTTATTTAATTTGTTATCATTGCCATTTCACATACCAGTAAACTGAGCTTTGAAGTAGCTAGCTGTTCAGTGTTCACAGAACCACATAGTAGGGCCAGAATCTGAATTCAGTCCTGGTTACAAAACTTAGTTGTCTCCATTTTGCTAGGCTACTAATACGTTTCTGAGCATTCCTGTTACCCATCTTCAGTGTATAATACCTTTAATTCTTGTGAGTGGGATTGTGTTGGACAGTATGTTGGAGTGGAGAGGCTTAACCAAATAAGGTTTTGCTTTTCTCTGTAACACACCCAGAGGTCTGCAGTCCTGGGCTAGTGCAGCAGCTCCAGGTCCTCCAAAGGTGTCTCAGACTCCTTCTGTCTGTGGATCCCACCATCCCTGGGGTGTGGCCTCCACCCTCAAGGCTATCTCATGGCTACCTCTTCAGGGTCCAAACACTGTCCAATATTGGGTATTATCAATCATTTAAAAATTCTAACTAAATGAGAAAAAGACATCTTTTTTTGTTTGTTTTGCAGTTTTTTAATTAGCTCAAATATTGTTACGTTTATTGATTGATTCATGTTTCTTTTTTAATAAACTATTTGTGTCATTCACAGTTTTTCCTACTTGGCTGTGTGTCTTTTTTTTTATTAATATCTGTGTATTTAGAATATTAGCCCTTTGTTATTTGATTGTTTCTTGATTCCAGTTTTTTGCTTCTTTTTCAACATTGTTAATGGAGTGTTTTTCTGTGTGGAAGTTTAAAATATTTAGTCTTAGTATTTGTGCAGTCTTTAATGGCTTCTGAGTTTTGAGTTATGCTCTAAGTATTTGGTCATATTATTTCATTTTTATGGTTTTGTTTATATATTTAAGTCTTTAATTCATTAAGATATTTTGGAATAAGGAATGAATCTCATTCATTGTAACTTGGATGCATGGCAAAGCTCTTTACAGGAAGAGGTGGGGAGAAAGGGAGAGACAGAATGTCAGACTGCATAAACTGTGTCATAAAGCTAGAAAATTGAAAAAATGGAATCTTAACTAATCTTTTGGAGTACATTAAGAAAAGAGAAGAATCTTGGGACACATGGTTTTCCAGAACAAGTTTAAAAGAATGGCATGTGGTTAAGGAACTTAGGTTTACAGGAAAAGCATTGAAATTTTAAAGTCCACTTTAAAAAAAATTTTTTTTATTTTTTGGTATCATTAATCTACAGTTACAGAAAGAACATTATGTTTACTAGGATCCCCCCTTCACCAAGTCCTCCCCATATACCCCTTCACAGTCACTGTCCATCTGCGTAGCAAGATGCTATAAAATCACTACTTGTCTTCTCTGTGTTGCACAGCCCTCCCTGTGCCCCCCACGCACTATACATGCTAATCGTAATGCCCTCTTTCTTTTTTCCCCGCCCTTATACCTCCCTTCCCACCCCTCCTCCCCAGTCCCTTTCCCTTTGGCAACTATTAGTCCATTCTTGGGTTCTGTGCTTCTGCTGCTATTTTGTTCCTTCAGTTTTCCTTTGTTCTTATACTCCACAGATGAGTGAAATCATTTGGTACTTGTCCTCTCCACTTGGCTTATTTCACTGAGCAAAATACCCTCTAGCTCCATCCATGTTGTTGCAAATGGTAGGATTTGTTTTTTTCTTATGGCTGCATAATATTCCATTGTGTATATGTACCACATCTTCTTTATCCATTCATCTACTGATGGACATTTAGGTTGCTTCCATATCTTGGCTATTGTAAATAGTGCAGCGATAAACATAGGGGTGCATCTGTCTTTTTCAAACTGGGCTGCTGCATTCTTAGGGTAAATTCCTAGAAGTGGAATTCCTGGGTCAAATGGTATTTCTATTTTGAGCATTCTGAGGAACTTCCATACTGCTTTCCACAATGGTTGAACTAGTTTACATTCCCACCAGCAGTGTAGGAGGGTTCCCCTTTCTCCACAACCTCACCAACATTTGTTGTTGTTTGTCTTTTCGATGATGGCGATCCTTACTGGTGTGAGGTGATATCTCATTGTGGTTTTAATTTGCATTTCTCTGATGATTAGCGATGTGCAGCATCTTTTCATGTGCCTGTTGGCCATCTGAATTTCTTCTTTAGAGAACTGTCTATTCAGCTCTTCTGCCCATTTTTTTTATTGGATTATTTGCTTTTTGTTTGTTGAGGCGTGTGAGCTCTTTATATATTTTGGATGTCAATCCTTTATCGGATCTGTCATTTATGAATATGTTTTCCCATACTGTAGGATACCTTTTTGTTCTATTGATGGTGTCCTTTGCTGTACAGAAGCTTTTTAGCTTGATATAGCCCTACTTGTTCATTTTTGCCTTTGTTTCCCTTGCCTGGGGAGATATGTTCATGAAGAAGTCACTCATGTTTATGTCCATGAGATTTTTGCCTATGTTTTTTTCTAAGAGTTTTATCGTTTCATGGCTTACATTCAGGTCTTTAATCCATTTGGGGTTTACTTTTGTATATGGGGTTAGACAGTGATCCAGTTTCATTCTCTTACATGTAGCTGTCCAGTTTTGCCAGCACCATCTGTTGAAGAGACTGTCATTTCCCCATTGTATGTCCATGGCTCCTTTATCAAATATTAATTGGCCATATATGTTTGGGTTGATGTCTGGAGTCTCTATTCTGTTCCACTGGTCTGTGGCTCTGTTCTTGTGCCAGTACCAAATTGTCTTGATTACTGTGGCTTTGTAGTAGAGCTTGAAGTTGGGGAGTGAGATCCCCCCCACTTTATTCTTCCTTCTCAGGATTGCTTTGACTATTCTTTGGTGTTTCCATATGAATTTTTGAACTATTTGTTCCAGTTCATTGAAGAATGCTGTTGGTAATTTGATAGGGATTGCATCAAATCTGTATATTGCTTTGGGCAGGATGGCCATTTTGATGATATTAATTCTTCCTAGCCAGGAGCATGGGATGAGTTTCCATTTGTTAGTGACCTTTTTAATTTCTCTTAAGGGTGTCTTGTAGTTTTCAGGGTATAGGTCTTTCACTTCCTTGGTTAGGTTTATTCCTAGTATTTTATTCTTTTTGATGCAATTGTGAATGGAATTGTTTTCCTGGTTTCTCTTTCTATTAGTTCATCATTAGTGTATAGGAAAGCCTCAGATTTCTGTGTATTAATTTTGTATCCTGCAACTTTGCTGTATTTTTCTGATATCAGTTCTAGTAGTTTTGGAGTGGAGTCTTTAGGGTTTTTTATGTACAATATCATGTCATCTGCAAATAGTGATGGTTTGACTTCTTCTTTACCAATCTGGATTCCTTGTATTTCTTTGTTTTGTCTGATTGCCATTGCTAGGACCTCCAGTATCACCTTGAATAACAGTGGGGAGAGTGGGCATCCTTGTCTTGTTCCCAATCTCAGAGGAAAAGCTTTCAGCCTCTCACTGTTCTGTATGATGTTAGCTGTGGGTAAGTCCACTTTTTGTATGTGTGGTGTAAACATTAAACTATGCCTCTAGTCTGGGAAAGAAAAATGAAGCACAAATAAAATATCCAAATTTGGTGTGTTTCAATTGTATATTACTGAAGTTAAAAGACATGCTATTCTTTTGCTTTAGAAATTGAAAAGTCATTTACTAACTAAATCTATTACAATAATGTGAGTGGTTCTCTTTTTGAAACTAACATGTTGAAAACAATTCTGTCCCCGAAGATTAATGTACTCATTCAGACATGAAGGAGATTAAACATATGTATTTGGTAATTTTTGCAAAACCAACAAAAGAAATTATTTCATTAGAAAGCCCGGACCTTAAGATTTCCCAGATGTTCCGTTTGGGTGGTTCTTGGCCAGACCAAGCCAGGGAGCCAGGTCTCCTGCTGGCTGAGGGTAAGCACTGATTGCCTGAAAGGGCATAATGAGAACTTGACTGAAACATGTAGGATGGATTCAAACTTTCAGTGAAGGTAAGTTTCTAATTTTTCTAGTCTAAGTCTTCTAGCTGTTCTATTTAGTGAGCAAATAAAAATAAATTTCCATTTCTTACTGGGTTGCTTCACTGGCCTTTTATGCCTTAGTGCACCTTTGGAACTTCTTTTTCAGCAATTAAGATAATGTTTTGCAAGAAATGATTCAATAGGTGAAGGTCATGGTATCTCAACTCTGAGTGTTCCTAGGTGGTTATCTCCTTTCTTGTTCCTCTGGCTATTTTTCCTGTTTCCTAAGTGTGGGCTTCCCTTCATTCTTTTTCTTCTACTGCTAGGGAATGCCCAATCATATTGTCCTTCTTGCATTTCTTCCTTATCAATTAGTATTGAGTAGGTTTTCCATTTAGTGTCTTCCCATTCTGGCAGCCTCACTTGGCCTGAAGGTTTGTGAGGGAACTGGAAAGATTAGCTATGAAAGGAGGTCTCTGGGTCAGGTCTCATTTGTAGAGAGTTTGGTAGTAGTGAGGAAAGACCTGTTAGATTAATCCATACTTTGTATTATCCACTGTATTCCCTCCATAGCTTGGATGATTCCTAACTAAATGCTGGGAATAGAAAGACAAAGGAAATCTTAGGAAGTAGAGATACTATTTTTAGTTGGAGAATCTAATCACTTCTCAATGATCAATGGACTTGGAATTAAATTCTCAATTCTGGCTTCCTTACTGTGCTTCTTTAGCAGTTTACTTAAATTTTCTAAGGCTCAGTATCCTTATCTATGAACCAGACTAAGCCTCGCCTTAGGCAATTGTGAGGGTGAAACAGCCCATGAGAAAGCACCTGGCCTAGTGTCTGGAAAACACAAGCCTCGATAGTTTTAGCCTTCTTACTTCCATTAGGACTTACATTTTTTGTCTGAAAATTGTAGAGGATTTAATGCAAACATTTTATAGCATTTGAAATAACGCTTAAAGGTCCTTTTAACAAGCTCTGAAAATCCTGGGTAGTGTAAGTAGAGGATCCTTAACTAAAGTGGTCGAGAGGGAAAACTGGTGTCAGTCAGAAATGAGACCCAGAACCAAGGTAGATCAGGGGTGTGTTTCTTTAAAGGAAACCTGATTTAAAAGCCGCTATTTGTAGTCAACATATGTCATGTTTTTGGGCTGATTGACACTTTTTTTTTAAAGCTATTTGATAAAATTTCAATACATATTTCTCAATTTTGCCTCATTTGCTTTATCAATTTTTGTCTCAACATACACACATTTTTTTTAAATCATGAGAGTAAGTGGCAGCCATCTTCTCTTCATACCTGAATATCTTCATGTATATTTCATAAGAATTTGTTTTTATAGTAATCAAAATCAGGAAATTTAACATTGATATAATATTATTATCTAATCAGCAGCCCATTCATTGTCCCGGTTATGTCATCTAACTTCTTTTTACCCAGCCATCCTCCCCTTCACCTCAGACCAGTCCAGGGTCATGTATCGTGGTTAGTTGTCATGTCTATTTAGTCTCATTTACTGTGAAGCCGTTTCTCAGCTTTTCTTTGTTTTTCACAACCTTAACATTTTTACACCCATATAGGCCCATTGCTTCATAGAATGTTCCTCAATTTGGGTTTGTCTAATGTTTCCTAATCACATTCAGGTTGTGCATTATTTGCCAGGAATACCACAGAAGTGATGCTGTGTTCTTTTTTAATTTTATTTTGGTATCATTAATCTACAATTACATGAAGGGCATTATGTTTACTAGGCTCCGCCCTTCACCAAGTCCCCCCCACATCCCCATTCACAGTCACTGTCCATCAACATAGTAAGATGCTGTAAAATCGCTACTTGTCTTCTCTGTGTTGCACAGCCCTCCCCGTGACCCCCCCACACTATAAATGCTAATCGCAATGCCCTCTTTCTTTTTTTCCAGCCCTTATCCCTCCCTTCCCACCCCACCTCCCCAGTCCCTTTCCCTTTGGCAACTATTAGTCCATTCTTGGGTTCTGTGCCTCTGCTGCTATTTTGTTCCTTCAGTTTTCTTTTGTACTTATACTCCACATATGAGTGAAATCATTTGGTACTTGTCTTTCTCCACCTGGCTTATTTCACTGAGCATAATACCCTCTAGCTCCATCCATGTTGTTGCGAATGGTAGGATTTGTTTTTTTCTTATGGCTGAGTAATATTCCATTGTGTATATGTACCACATCTTCTTTATCCATTCATCTACTGATGGACATTTAGGTTGCTTCCATATCTTGGCTATTGTAAATAGTGCAGCAATAAACATATGGGTGAATCTGTCTTTTTCAAACTGGAGTGCTGCATTCTTAGGGTAAATTCCTAGAAGTGGAATTCCTGGGTCAAATGGTATTTCTATTTTGAGCATTCTGAGGAACCTCCATACTGCTTTCCACAATGGTTGAACTAGTTTACATTCCCACCAGCAGTATAGGAGGGTTCCCCTTTCTCCACAACCTCGCCAACATTTGTTGTTTGTCTTTTGGATGGTAGCCATCCTTACTGGTGTGAGATGATATCTCATTGTGGTTTTAATTTGCATTTCTCTGATGACAAGTGATGTGGAGCATCTTTTCATGTGTCTGTTGGCCATCTGAATTTCTTCTTTAGAGAACTGTCTATTCAGCTCTCTGCCCATTTTCTGATTGGATTATTTGCTTTTTGTTTGTTGAGGTGTGTGAGCTCTTTATATATTTTGGATGTCAAGCCTTTATCAGATCTGTCATTTATGAATATATTCTCCTATACTGTAGGATACCTTTTTGTACTATTGATGGTGTCCTTTGCTGTACATAAGCTTTTCAGCTTAATATAGTCCCATTTGTTCATTTTTGCATTTGTTTCCCTTGCCCGGGGAGATATGTTCAAGAAGAGGTCACTCATGTTTATGTCTAAGAGATTTTTGCCTATGTTTTTTTCTAAGAGTTTTATGGTTTCATGACTTACATTCAAGTCTTTGATCCATTTTGAATTTACTTTCGTGTATGGGGTTAGACAGTGATCCAGTTTCATTCTCTTATATGTAGCTGTCCAGTTTTGCCAGCACCATCTGTTGAAGAGACTGTCATTTCCCCATTGTATGTCCATGGCTCCTTTATCAAATATTAATTGGCCATATATGTTTGGGTTGATGTCTGGAGTCTCTATTCTGTTCCACTGGTCTGTGGCTCTGTTCTTGTGCCAGTACCAAATTGTCTTGATTACTGTGGCTTTGTAGTAGAGCTTGAAGTTGGGGAGTGAGATCCCCCCCACTTTATTCTTCCTTCTCAGGATTACTTTGACTATTCTTTGGTGTTTCCATATGAATTTTTGAACTATTTGTTCCAGCTCATTGAAGAATGTTGTTGGTAATTTGATAGGGATTGCATCAAATCTGTATATTGCTTTGGGCAGGATGGCCATTTTGACAATATTAATTCTTCCTAGCCAGGAGCATGGGATGAGTTTCCATTTGTTAGTGACCTTTTTAATTTCTCTTAAGAGTGTGTTGTAGTTTTCAGGGTATAGGTCTTTCACTTCCTTGGTTAGGTTTATTCCTAGGTATTTTATTCTTTTTGATGCAATTGTGAATGGAATTGTTTTCCTGGTTTCTCTTTCTATTAGTTCATCATTAGTGTATAGGAAAGCCACAGATTTCTGTGTATTAATTTTGTATCCTGCAACTTTGCTGAATTACGATATCAGCTCTAGTAGTTTCAGAGTGGAGTCTTAGGGTTTTTTATGTACAATATCATGTCATCTGCAAATAGTGACAGTTTAACTTCTTCTTTACCAATCTGGATTCCTTGTATTTCTTTGTTTTGTCTAATTGCCAAGGCTAGGACTTCCAGTACTATGTTGAGTAACAGTGGGGAGAGTGGGCATCCTTGTCTTGTTCCCAATCTCAGAGGAAAAGCTTTCAACTTTTCGCTGTTCAGTATGATGTTGGCTGTGGGTTTATCATATACTGCTTTTATTATGTTGAGGTATTTGCCCTCTATACCCATTTCGTTGAGAGTTTTTATCATGAATGGATGTTGAATTTTATTGAATGCTTTTTCAGCATCTATGGAGATGATCATGTGATTTTTGTCTTTCTTTTTGTTGATGTGGTGGATGATGTTGATGGATTTTTGAATGTTGTACCATCCTTGCATCCCTGAGATGAATCCCACTTGGTCATGGTGTATGATCCTTTTGATGTATTTTTTAATTTGGTTCACTAATATTTTGTTGAGTATTTTTGCATCTACGTTCATCAGGGATATTAGTCTGTAGTTTTCTTTTTTGGTGGGGTCTTTGCCTGGATTTGGTATTAGGGTGATATTGGCTTCATAGAATGAGTTTGGGAGTATTCCCTCCTCTTCTGTTTTTTGGAAAACTTTAAGGAGAATGGGTATTATGTGTTTTCTGTATGTCTGGTAAAATTCTGAGGTAAATCCATCTGGCCCAGGGGTTTTGTTCTTTGGTAGTTTTCTGATTACTGCTTCAATTTCATTGCTGCTAATTGGTCTGTTTAGATTGTCTGTTTCTTTCTGGGTCAGTCTTGGAAGGTTGTATTTTTCTAGGAAGTTGTCCATTTCTCCTAGATTTCCAAGCTTGTTAGTATATAGGTTTTTATAATACTCTCTAATAATTCTTTGTATTTCTGTGGGGTCCACCGTGATTTTTTCCTTTCTTGTTTCTGATTCTGTTGATGAGTGTTGGCTCTCTTTTCCTCTTAATAAGTCTGGCTAGAGGCTTATCTACCTTGTTAATTTTCTCAAAGAACCAGCTCTTGGTTTCATTGATTTTTGCTATTGTTTTATTCTTCTCAATTTTATTTATTTCTTCGCTGATCTTTATTATGTCCCTCCATCTGCTGACCTTAGGCCTCATTTGTTCTTCTTTTTTCAATTTCGATAATTGTGACATTAGACCATTCATTTGGGATTGTTCTTCTTTAAATATGCCCGGATTGCTATATAGTTTCCTCTTAAGACTACTTTTGCTGTATCCTACAGTAGTTGGGGCTTTGTGTTGTTGTCGTTTGTTTCCATATATTGCTGGATCTCCATTTTGATTTGGTCATTGATCCATTGATTATTTAGGAGCGTGTTGTTAAGCCTCCATGTGTTTGTGAGCCCTTTTGCTTTCTTTGTACAATTTATTTCTAGTTTTATATGTTTGTGGTCTGAAAAGTTGGTTGGTAGGATTTCAATCTTTTGGAATTAACTGAGGCTCTTTTTGTGGCCTAGTATGTGGTCTATTCTGTAGAATGTTCCATGTGCGTTTGAGAAGAATGTGTATCCTGTTGCTTTTGGATGTAGAGTTCTATAGATGTCTATTAGATCCATCTGTTCTACTGTGTTGTTCAGTGCCTCTGTGTCCTTACTTACTTTCTCTCTGGTGGATCTGTCCTTTGGAGTGAGTGGTGTGTTGAAGTCTCCCAAAATGAATGCATTGCCTTCTATTTCCTCCTTTACTTCAGTTAGTATTTGTTTCACATATGTTGGTGTTCCTGTATTGGGTGCATATATATTTATAATAGTTATATCCTCTTGTTGGACTGAGCCCTTTATCCTTATGTAATGTCCTTCTTTATCTCTTGTTACTTTCTTTGTTTTGAAGTCTATTTTGTCTGATACTAGTTCTGCAACACCTGCTTTTTTCTCTCTGTTGTTTGCATGAAATATCTTTTTCCATCCCTTGACTTTAAGTCTGTGCATGTCTTTGGGTTTGATGTGAGTCTCTTGTAAGCAGCATATGGATGGCTCTTGCTTTTTTATCCATTCTATTACTCTGTGTCTTTTGATTGGTGTATTCAGTCCATTTACATTTAGGGTGATTATTGAAATGTATGTACTTATTGCCATTGCAGGCTTTAAGTTTGTGGTTACCAAAGGTTCAAGGTTAGCTTCTTTACTATCTTACTGTCTAACTTAACTCGCTTATTGAGCTATTATAAACACAGTCTGATGATTCTTTATTTCTCTCCCTTCTTATTCCTCCTCCTCCCTTCTTCATATGTTGGGTGTTTTGTTCTGTGCTCTTTTTAGGAGTGCTCCCAACTAGAGCAGTCCCTGTAAGATGCCCTGTAAAGGTGGTTTGTGGGAGGCAAATTCCCTCAGCTTTTGCTTATCTGGGAATTGTTTAATCCCTCCTTCATATTTAAATGATAATCTTGCTGGATAGAGTATTCTTGGTTCGAGGCCCTTCTGTTTCATTGCATTAAGTATATCGTGCCATTCTCTTCTGGACTGTAGGGTTTCTGTTGAGAAATCTGCTGATAGCCTGATGGGTTTTCCTTTGTAGGTGACCTTTTTTTTTTTTTTATCTCAGGCTGCCTTTAATACTTTGTCCTTGTGTTTGATCTTTTCCATTTTAATTATTATGTGTCTTGGTGTTGCCCTCTTTGGATCCCTTGTCATGGGAGTTCTGTGTACCTCTGTGGTCTGAGAGGGCATTTCCTCCCCTAGTTTGGGGAAGTTTTCAGCAATTATTTCTTCAAAGACACTTTCTATCCCTTTTTCTCTCTCTTCTTCTTCTTCTGGTTCCCCTATAATGTGGATATTGTTCCATTTCGATTGCTCTCACAGTTCTCTTAAAATTCTTTCATTCCTGGAGACCCTTTTATCTCTCTCTGCATCAGCTTCTGTGCATTCCTGTTCTGTGTTCTAGTCCATTAATGGTCTCTTGCATCTCGTCTATTCTGTTTTGAAGTCCTTCCAGAGCTTGTTTTATTTGTGTATTTTCCCTCCTTAGTTCTTGCATATTTCTCTGCAAGTCCATCAGCATGGTTATGACTTTTGTTTTGAATTCTTTTTTAGGAAGACTGGTTAAATCTATCTCCCCAGGTTCCTTCCCAGGGGAAGATGTAGAAGATGTCAAAACTGTCTGGGTTAGTCTTGTCTGGATCAAATTTTTTTGCCTTTTCATGTTGATAGGTGCAATGGTGAGCTATTGACTCATCTGTTAGCTGGGAGAACCAAGACTTTCCACTTGCTCCTTGCCTTTCTTTACTGGGACGACTGTGACCCCTAGTGGCTTGTGTTGGGCAATTTCATGTAGACTAGGTCTCTGTATCTTGCCGGGTTGGTATGGACGAAGCTCCCTTGCTGTGGGCGTGGCCTACCTCAGGCCGCTGCTCTGCTATGGCGGGGCCCCAGAGGGTTAATGGACGGGGGCCTGTTTGGCTGTTTACCTCCGTGACGGGTGTCGGAGCTGTTGCCCAGGGGCTTAGTGCACCCGGAGTTCCCTGGAATTTCCAGCTGCTGGACTGTGACCCAGGATGCTTCCATCCAGCGGTGGGGTCCCTGTCCCTTTAAGACTTTCAAAAAGCACTCGCTTTTCTTTGTCACAGGGGCGCCATCTTCAGGACCCGCTCAAAGGTCTTACTGTCCTGTTTCCCTAGTATTTAGGACCCCATGCATACACTGTGTGTGTGTGCTCTGGTGCGGATGGCTGGGGCTGGGTGTTTAGCAGTCCTGTGCTCCCTCTCCCTCCCCGCTCCAACTCTACTCCTCCCACCGGGAGCTGGGGTGAGGGGCCTCAGGAGCTTGGGTGAGGGGCCTTGGGTCCCGCCGGGCTGCGGCTTGTGTCTTACCCCTTTCACCAGGCGCTGGGTTCTCACAGGTGTGGATGTAGTCTGGCTGTTGTCCTGTGTCTTCTGGTCTTTCTTTTAGGATTAGTTGTATTTGTTGTATTTTCAAAAATATATATGTTTTTGGGAGGAGATTCCCACTGTCTAGTCACGCCACCATCTTGGCTCTGCCCCCTGATGCTGTGTTCTTTTCAGTATACCATTCTATCAGGAATCACAGAATGTTGGTTTGTTCCATTATTGGTGATAGTAACTTTGCTCATTTGGTTAAGGTCCCATCAAAATTCGACCTAGCAACATAAACACATGTTGTGTATTAGAGTCACCTTGAACCTGATGACTCCTGCCTGCTCAAGCCCAGTACCCAGAATTCTCATCTTCTTCATATTCTGCCTTCTGAGAACCCAAACTACTCATTCCCAAGCCAGAGCATGGGCTCTTTCATGAAACTGATTCACAAGTACATCATCAGAAGAAGAATAAAGCTGAACAAAGGGCAGCCATTTTCCTGAAAAGGTCAGCAGCAGAAATCTTTGGGTTTTAGGGACTGCAATGTTCTCCAAAGTCTGCAGCCATATACTGAAGAGGATTTGTTCCTGACAGCAGGTTTGGGGCTGGAAACAGCATGCTTGCTCGCCTGTGTGGTCTGCGCATGGTTCCTGGAAGCTTAGCATTGTGGTTGGTTCTCTAGCCCTCCCAACAATTCTGTCAGTTCTCCAATAAATATTTATTTTATTAAGATACAGATTATACATAGTAAAATGTACCTATCTTAAGTGTATAGTTTAATTAGTCTTGACAATTATGTGCACTTATGTTACTTCCAACCAAATATAGAGAACATTTCCACCCCTCCAGAAAGTTCTGTCTACTTTTAAGGGCTATATACTGAGTGTTTGTGTCCCCTGTAAAAAACATATGTTGAAATCCTCATCCTTAATGTGATGATATGAGGAGGGAGGGCCTGTAGTAGATTATTCAGGCATGAATGTGGAGCCATGAGAGATCCCTGTGGGTGCCCTTCTGCAGTGAAAGGGCTCAACAGGAGACCTGCCAACCAGGAACTGGGTTCTCACCACATGTTCAGCCTGCCAGTCTCTTGATCTTGGACTTGCCAGCTCCCAGAACTGTGGGAAATTTCCATTGTTCATGAGCCACACCATCCTTGGTATTTTGTTACCGAAGCCCAAATGGACTAAGACACCAGTCAACCCCTTCAAACCACAATTCTGGTTTCATCACTATAGATGAGTTTCACCTTGTTGAATAAGTAAGTTTATTTATGTCTCTTACCAAATTTGCAAAGTTTTCAAGCCATTATTTTGTGAAGCACTTTTTCAGTCCTGTTCTCTCTCTCTCTCTCTCTGATCATTCTAGGACTCTAAAGACATGAATATTAGATCCTTTGTATTTTGTTGTCCTGAAGGGGTCTGTTCTTTTTTTTTCCTCTCTGTTCTGCTGCTGAGCCCATCTACTGAGCATTTTACTTTGGTTATTGTATTGCTCAGTTCTAAAAGTTCAATTTGATTCTTCCTTATATCTTTTACTTCTTTGCTGAGGCTTTCTATTTTTTTCATTTGTTTTAAGCCTCTTCAAAATTATTTGTAAACCTATTTTCATCATAGATGCTCTAAAATCTTTTAAAGATAATTTTAATATCTCTCTCACTGTTGGCATCTATTTTTTTTTTTTTTTTTTTTTTTTTTTTTTTTTGCTATTTAGTTTGGGATCTTAATGGCTCTTCATTTGATGAATAATTTGTATTTGAAACCTGGGCATTTTCTTATTATGCTATGAGACTCTGGATCCTATTTTATCTTTGTCAGTTGGCTTTTTCTGACACTCCTCCAGCAGGGGAGTGGGGGTACTGCCTGGTTACTGTCACATGGAGGTAGAAGACCAGGTTCCCCATTCCATCTCTGTGGACACCAGAGGGGGGTTTTCTTCACTACTGAAGGGCAAGAGTGGGAGTTCCAGCTCCCATGTGGTCTCCACACCCCAGGGGAATGGCCTGGGCCCACGGGGCAGTAGTGGAAGTCCTGATGCTCCTCTAAACCTACTCAGATACCACCCCAGTGGGGAAGGAGAGGGAAAGGTTCAAGCTTCCTGAGTGATCTGCATTAACACCGTGGAGGGAGGGTTAGGGCTCTTCCTGCCCTTTGGGACAAATTTCTGATTCCCTCCTTGTCCTCTGATAGTCCCCTGGAGGAGTCAACCTTTGTGAGGCTAGAAATCTAGGCTCCCTGAGTGGTCTGTGCTAGGATGAGGTCTCAGGGTTTTTGGGCTGTTGGGCCAGAGTGGTTATTGTCAATATTTGCTGACTTGTTAGACTTTTGTTAGGGTTTTTTGGTCTGCAGCATTGGCATTTTTAGATTTCTGGCTTCTTCAGCAGCCATGTCTGAGTTACATGATGCAAAAATAAAACTACAGAAATCACCACTGGTCATCTTATGTTGTTTTATATATAATGTTCAGGGTTTTTAGTTATACTTCATGGAAAGAATCTACTCCATCTTTTGGAAGCAGAAGTCTCTATTTTTCTTTCACGAAGCATCTATTCAAGCTCTTTGCCCATTTATAATTGGGTGCTGGGTCTTTTTGTTATTGCTTTGTAGAGGCCATTTAGGTATTCCTTTGTCAGTTATGTGCTTTGCAAACATATTCTCCCAATCTGTGGCTTGCCCTTTCGCTTCTTAAACTGAGTTTTATGAACAGGAGTTTTAAATTTTGATGAAGTCCATTTCTAGCTATCTTTTGAAATAAATTCCTTTACTGCTAAATGAGCCAAGGTAATCTGTTGCTTGCAGCTAAGAATGATGGCTGATAGAAGCCTTGAAAGAATCACTTTGATATTTATACATACATTGATTTTCACTTACTTGATACTTAATACATCAATGACTTTAATGTGCAAAAAACATTTTTACAATCCACTTATGGAATTGTCTCCACAAAAAAAATGTGACATTACTAGAAATAAGGCTCATTACTTTAGAGTTTTGCCTAATTTGCTACCTCAAACACCCTTTTAGAACTTAATTATCTGTCGGATCTGACTCTATGAACTCTGGGCTTTTGCACAAGTAAAATTCACTCTCAAGGTATGATAAATTGACACAACAAATATCATGTAAACAAATGTGCTATGAGTTCTGATGGTTTGCATTTAGCTAGTTTTCCTACCTATCCACCAGTCAGTTTTGACTGAACATGCTTAGTTACAGACTCCCCCATTAGCACATACTCCATTTGAGTTCACTTGAAATTTAGTCTTTTCAGGCAGGAATACTGTGGGGCTCTGAGGAGCTGAGAGGACATCCTTTTTAGCCCTATGCTGAGAGAGCCACAATCTTTCCAGCCCAGAGGGAGTACTCATGATGGATCGAAGCAGTGAGGAAATGCTAGGAAAATGAGACATCTCCTTAGCTCTTCCAGACTGCAAGAAATGAAAATGTACCTAGCACGTTTATATCCTAATATATCAATACCCATTCCTGATAAAACAAATGATTTGGAGATAGTTGTGATTTGGACTGACTATAGCTCTGCCTCCTGTTTTTATGGCTGTCTGAAGACTCCTGCAAGCCCTAAAGTCTTATTGAAGGGAGTGGCTTTTCTGTTTATCTTTAATGGAGAGAATTGTGGTGACACTGATAGAGCTGCTCCTCAGCTCAGTGGTGATTTCTCCAGTGATCAGGTGTTACATGTTGTCCATGTAAGATAACAAGGTGACAGTCAGTCCAAATGGGATCGAACTAACCAGTGGTTATTGAAACATGAGAAGTGCCATAGATAGTGTACCAAGGAGAATGGAAGAACTTCACAACCACATCTGTGATCTTGATCCTTTTTTGACATAACGTATAGGTATTAAAAATAAACATGCCACAGCCCCTAAGGAATTGTATAATATTTTGAAAAGAACAAAATATACAACAGGCAGATAATAAGGTTAGTCACATTAAACTCCTTAGGCATATAGAGTCCAAGTTTTACTTACCACTTGGTCATCATTTATTCACTAATATAAATTTGCTGTGTAACTTGAGGGTGATTGTTGGAGTAAATACTTATGAAATAGGTTATGAGTTTATAACTGCTAACCTTATTGTAATAAAAAGTTTTTTTAATAATAAAAAACACTTAGGTTAAAATTAAACCATAAAAGAAAGTATGCTTACACAAATTAAGAAAAATTACAACTGAACAATATATATATTTCTGAGTGTTTAGTAAAACATAAATTTCTATCTCTGCTTTTAATACTTCAAATCCCCTCCACAAACTGCCAGAATTGGGAAGAACTGATCTTTCTGAGTATATATCCTATGTTTCATAACTTATGGCATTTTGTGGGCTCCAGAAGTAATACTTGTTTCTGCCAAAAATTCACCAACTCTTAAATACAGAACTCAGGTTCATCAAAAAACATTTCTGCAAATATTGTTGATAGCTGTTTCCACAGAATAACATTGAGTAGAATATTAAGTTCCTTTATACCTATAAAGGTAATGCTTTTGCATGGTAGAAGTTAACTTTATTAGTTCATGGAGATTGGCCTACCTAGTGTAGTTATACTGTATATTTGATGACCTGTAATATGTATCTGTCATATGTATAAAACATACTATGCATTTGTGACAATAAAACATAGACCAATAAGATGATATTTTATTATTTAAATGATTTTATAATATAAACATCAATGCTAATAAAAATATATAATAGGTGGAACGCATCAATGGCAAAGTCAGTTGTAATTCACTTGAAGGTTCCCACATTTCAAAGTATAAGCCTTTCATAGATAAATGAAAATCCTTTATTTTGTAGAATCTTAACCTTTTCCTGTCAGAGGCTGAGCAAGGCAAAGGTATCTCTATTAGCAGAGCAAGCAAAGCAGAGATGAAAAAGAAAGGTCACCATACACCTTGCTTACACTGAGCACCTGGACTGATGATTCTGTGTTTCCGCATCCTTCATGATTTAGCAATCAAAACAGAAGCATAATCCCAGTCTAGACAGGTGTGAAAGACCAGGTTCCATCTAAAGTTGTTTTCCCTTTTCATACTATTTGCAATTTAAAGGAAATAATTCTTTCTGTCTACTAAGGTTTTAAAATATTGAGATGGTGGGTTCTTTTTGTAGTGAATTTGAAGGGCTGCTGCTTCACTCTACTTCTAGGCCATGAGAAGAAACAAAGTTTAAGGTTAGTGATCAGTACAGGGCTGGTAACATGGTGACTCTTTAAAAGCAAAGACATTCAAAAAGGATTTTTTTATGGGAGTATTTTAACAAATAGGGGCTTGCTTTGCATATACATGCCATAGTTAAGACAAAATTTGGACTGTTATATTCAGAAAATAGGTATTTCATTAATTAGCCTTTCACGTGTGTGTGTGTGTATGTGTGTGTGTGTGTGTGTGTGTGTGTGTGATAGAGAGAGAGAGAGAGAGAGAGAGAGAGAGAGAGAGAGAGAGAGAGAGAGAGAGAGAGAGAGGTTATTTTTTAGCCTAGTAAGACTCTAATCTCCCAAGAACTTTCTAATTAGGTAAAATACTGGTAAGTCTTCTTACCAGAAATTGTAGGAAAAGTATACCTTGCACAATCATGAGAAACTGAACTAGATTATCTAATGAGACATCTGTTTAAACAGATGTTTTAGTTAAGAGAAGTGTAAACATGATTCTGAATTTACAAATATGTTGGTTATCCTACCTCATTTGGGAGATTGAGCCAAGTTTATGAAGATTAGAGGAAGTCTGAGTCTGGAAAAGATGAAAGTATTACATAAATGCAGAGAAAGTAATAACAGTCAAGTCAGCTGGCAATTATTTTAATCATTATTTACAGGGCCTTCCATTGCTTTACCTCACTGCTCACATACAAGTGACCTGAGTTACTCCATCTTCCTGATCAAACTGTCCATCGTCTAATTCCCGTAGGACGCTGTCACTGCTGCTGAGCCCAGAGAAGCTGCTGTACTGTGCTGGCCTCCGCTCCTTCATCCAGCATTCTCTGGAAGGAGAGAGCAGGCACTCCTCCGGGGAGTGCCTGGTCTCCGTAGGTTGTGACGTGGCCGTGTCCAGTCCAACACTCCTACTGGTGACTTTGTTCCTGTCTTCACCTTTTATATGCTGGCTGGCTTTCCTCTGAAACACAAGAGGTTGGAAGCCAGGAGTTAAAAAGATGGGTGCTTTCCTGTCCCTCTGATCTAGCACCTACTGTTCTCTAAGTGAAATGTTCTTTCCTTATTTCTCTTCAAAAGCATCTCATGAGCTCATCTTCAAAGATCAGCTTTGAGCCACCATTCATATTCCCTCTGCCCCCCTGTTAAAAATGAGCTCCCCTCTCTCTATTCCACAATGCTTTATAGCTTCCTGGCACATCATTCTCCTCATAGGCAGGAGGGTTGTATACACCTGTGGGTCCCCAATGACACCTCTGAGTGGAGAAACCTGCTGAGATCATACTACGGGGAACAAAGTAGGACAGAAATGCACTCAAGGTTCCATTCTCTTCCTGGTGTTGGGATCTCACCAGCAGGAGTGCCTGGGTGGCTACCTCATACCCATTTCACACAGGAACCGGCTGCACAGAAGACACAGATAATTCAGAGTTTGCATTGAAAGAATGCCTGGACCAGCTTCCTGAGTCACTTGGCCCCCGTGCCTCATCCAGCTGCACACCAGTCCTCCGGACCCTGGGCATGCTCAGCAATGGACCAGCTCATGCTGCGGACTGGCTGAGAAGCTGTGGATGTTTTTGCTATGAAATATTTGCTGAGGCCTGACATTGTCCTTGGTGTAGTTCACAATAAAGAGGACCTGGTCTCTGCTAAGGAAGCTTAAGTCAAAATAAGATACCTGTCAATAAAAGGAAAGCTCAAGGAAATAATTGCAGTATCTCACCATGTTCAGACTCCTGAGGAGAATTCCTTACAGGGGCTTCTCTATCATGAATAACATAATATTTATTAGAGTATGATTGTATACAAAAGACTGGACAAAGATAAATAAAAAAGGATTAAGATTAAATAAAGATTTCAAAAATAGTAAAAGCACAGTAATTTCCCAGTTTACAAGGAGTTTATTCACTGCAATTTTGTTTTTTATGTTAGGTGGGAACTAGGATTACATTTTCCTAGATGTAAGGGCTAAAATTATAACGTTCTTAAGAAAAAAACCATAGAAGTCAGATGTCCAAGCTAGTCTTACAAGTTTGTTAACCCATAGGTTTGTTGAACTGTAGTGTATAAGATACAAAAGTATTTGCAAATACTTTTCACGGCAAGTATACAAACAAGCAGCTTTATTAATTGGATTTTGTGGACTCCTGTGGCATATAACCTTACTTGTGACACAGTGTAGGAAGATGCAGCCCTCAGCATGTTGCACCAAAGAAAGGATTGTGTTGGCAGCTTATCTTTTTTTTGACCAAGTTACTGGAGTCCTTGAGCAAGTTTAAGGGAAAATGGCTACAGTGGTTCCTGCCTCAACTGAGGCCCACCTCATGCTCCTGTGTCAGACATAGGTTGGTGGTAGCAACATTTTCCATAGGTTCCTTTGGATTCATCAAATGCAAATATCAGATCTCAAATCTATTTCCTTTCCATTCTCATTCACCAAATGCATGGAATTTAATACAGCAGTGTAACCTGACAGATATACTCTTAGCCTTGGGTCAGAATTTGAGAATGGCATGTTCTCTCTGGCTTTGCAAAACTGGTCAGCAAGGATTCAGCCTTTTGGCTGCAGGCAGGGCTGATGGAAAGGAGCCCAGGCCTGGGTACTGGCTCTCTTTCCCACAAGCATAGCGAATGCATTCACTCTCAACATTGACTGAATGAAAATGGGTAGGCGGGGGCTCCTGGGAACACTTGTCCACCTGGCTCTTTCTTTCTTCACCAGCACCAGGGCCAAGGGTAAATTTTGCAATAAATTCCTTATTGTATACCAGCCAATAAAGGCCATTTTCTCAATAAAAACTGGGTGTTATTCAGAATAAGATATTCATAGTAATTCACTTTTAGATAAGTTTAATAATCAAATAGCCACCCATCAAATGTACATTTCAAATATTAGAAGATGACAAAATACCTAACATGGTAATTCTAAAAAAGATTTCAGAACAAATGCTTTTCTTAAACCATGTGACTCTTAATAAATACATCTTCAGTAATGATGTTGCCTTTCCCATTCCACCTTCATACCATGTAAAACAATAGCTTTTCCAAGAAATCAAACTGTAACATTCTTATAAGTTAGAGTATAGGAGTCTAAAACCCAACCAGTCCTTGGATTGCATCTACTTTAACATCACATTCTACAGAGGTAGCACCCAGGCCCAGAAAGAAAATGGGATTTGTCTAAGGTAAAGGAATAACTGGCCTCAAACCAGAGCCCAAATTCTTGCCTTATTCTTTCCATGCTATATTACCCACATCTACAAAAATATTAGTAGATTTATGGTTGAAGATTTATGTATTTCCCAAATAAAATTTCCCTTCAATTATAAAAATAACACACATTCAATGTAGAAAATCTAGCAAAACACAAAGATAAAAGAAAACCCACCCACAATTCTATGTCAGAGATACCACTGTTAAAAACTGGTGTATTTACTGTTTTTCTTCTTTAAGTATATATGTACTTGTATATGCACACAGATGTGTATAGCTCACTTTTCCATTTAGCACTATATTTTCAATATTTCTCCATGCCAATAAAGATTTTTCATGCTACATTTCCAGTCTTATTCATATATCTTCTCACTTTCTTCTGATATTTTCACCATAAAATTGGGGGAAATTATACCAAGATTTGGATGCAAATCTAATGCCACCTTGATAATAAAATCTATTAACTTTGTGGTGAGGTTGTGGAAAAAGGGGAACCCTTCTACACTGCTGGTGGGAATGTAAATTAGTTCAACCATTGTGGAAAGCAGTATGGAGGTTCCTCAAAATGCTCAAAATAGAAATACCATTTGACTCAGAAATTCCACTTCCAGGAATTTACCCTAAGAATGCAGCAGCCCAGTTTGAAAAAGACAGATGCACCCCTATGTTAATCGCTGCACTATTTACAATAGCCAAGAATTGAAAGCAACCTAAGTGTCCATCAGTGGATGAATGGATAAAGAAGATGTGGTACATATACACAATGGAATATTATTCAGCCATAAGAAGAAAACAAATCCTACCATTTGCAACAACATGGATGAAGCTAGAGGGTATTATCCTCAGTGAAATAAGCCAGGCAGAGAAAGACAAGTACCAATGATTTCACTCATCTGTGGAGTATAAGAACAAAGAAAAACTGAAGGAACAAAACAGCAGCAGACTCACAGAACCCAAGAATGGACTAACAGTTAGCAAAGGGAAAGGGACTGGGGAGGATGGGTGGGAAGGGAGGGATAAGGGTGGGGAAGAAGAAAGGGGGCCTTACGATTAGCAAGTATAATGTATGTGGTGGGCACAGGGAGGGCTGTGCAATACAGAGAAGACAAGTAGTGCTTCTACAGCATCTTACGCTGATGGACAGTGATTGTAATGGGGTTTGTGGGGGGTCTTGGTGAAGGGGGGAGCCTAGTAAACATAATGTTCTTCATGTAATTATAGATTAATGATACCAAAAAAAAGTGAAAAAATAATCTGTTAACTTTGAGAATCATTCTCATTTAATAAAAATGGGCGACCCACTTCAAATACATGAGATTTCATGACAGATCAGTTGAATTTAGGGCATTCTACCATGCTGTCTTGCATTTTTCACTGTCAATTTCTTAAAAACAAAAACAAAGAATTATATTAGCTATTATAAGATATTGCATTTTCTTGGACAGTGTCATGATGGCAAGAGTAGAAAAGAAGCTAACCATGTGGTTTATAAAACAATAAAAATATGGATTCTCTTGAATAAAAACATTCAAAATGTCTTTTCCTTGTGAGTCTTAGGCTCTGGGCAGGATCAGGAAGCCGCTGGAAGTCTGAGTGTAGCTCTAACACTACTTGCAAGAGAGGTTTTGAAACATGCAGAGAGAAAACATGTCTGCCTGCTCACAGAAGCTGTTTCTGGGTCTCCCCGGCTTGGGGCTGTCAGAATCATTCAAGCCTGGGAGTGAAAAGGATGTAGTGGACATCACCTGCCCAGCCAGCTGTCCTAGCCACTTTCTACTCTGCTGCAGGGTGGCACCTGACCCTATCAGATTAGGAGTCCTTCCCTGGGTTTCCTCTGCCAACTCCAGGACTAAGGACCTTTTTGACAAGGTGGTCATGCGCATCTCATAAGAGACTGTTCACACAAACACATGTAGCAGCTGAAACACAGAGCTGAGAGAACATCCTGGCAATGCTGAGTCTCTGGTGTCAACACTGGAGGCCTTCGTTCTTGCAGTTCTTTCTTTAATGTTTTGAGCAACGCCAGTATTCCTCCTACTTAGCACATAAGCTATTCTGAGCAAGGTTTCTGCTCTTTATTACCCCAAGGGACAACAGTGGGTAATATGGAAACAAGTGTGGGTGGCCCAAACCCGCCAGCCCTGACTGTGGCCATAGGGGACCAGTGACCACCTTTCCTCTTCTGCTCACAGCAGGAAAAAGCATTCCCTAGGTAACTAACTTCATTAATGATAACAAAAAAAGCCTTTCATCTTCATTTTTACCCGATGGTTTTTGAGATGCCTGACATTTTCTATTTACACCAGCACCTGCTTTGATTTCACATGCACTTCAGTTGAGGAAACTTCCTGATAATGAATGAAATATGACGCTTATGATTTTCAAATAATTTCAAATGAACTTCAAGTGACTGACTTAAAAAGTAAAAACAAAGACTGATAATCACTGTCTTACTGTAAGGTAAAGAAAAGTTAATGCATATATTAAGTATTTCTCAGTGTTCACATAGTTTTGTTAGTTACCTTAGAAAAGATCTAATGTAGAACATTTTTCTGGCTGCTGCTCCTTCACTTTTTAGTTTGTGTTAGAGAAATGATTTAATACCTGTGCCTAAGAATTCTTTACCTCTTGAAATCATTCATTTTGAGATACATTTTAAAGACAGTTATTTAAATGCAAAACTGCTCTAAAGAAGAAAAATAAATGTAAAATTGGAACATTAAAATTAAAATGCTGTCTCCCAAGGTCTATTCTGTCCAGCTTTCTTTTAATAACAGAACTCCTCCCACACGATGCCTCTTGGTTGTTAGCTGGCCATTTGGTGTTTCCCTGTGGTTCTGGCACATGTTTGCCCAGATCACGTCTAAGCCTGCCTTGCATCTGCTTGTGGTAACAAGTTCAGGCAAATTGGATGTGAGAAGAAGCCTCTTTGAATTGGGGGCCAGTGCCTTAGAAGCATGCCTAGAATTTCTCTTTTCTACTACTTGCTGGCTGGGAATGACAACAAAATGTGGTAGCACCTTGAGTCCGAGGCAAAACCCGAATGTCGAGGTGGCAGAGCTGACCAGTCATGAAGCAGAGCCTTGCTCTCGCCCCAGGATGCCTGCTCATCTTTAGACTCTCATGAGAGAGATCCTTCTGTTGTATTTAAATCATTTTATATGGATCTTTCTGGTATAGCCTCTTAGTAACTAGTTAGTTACCAACTAATAACTAACAAAAAAAATTGTGGTGACTAATGCTTTTGAGCTTAACTTTCCCCAACTTTCCAATTATGAAAAATTTCAAGTATATAGAGAGTTTACATAATACAATGAACAATCACATACTCACTACCTAACTCAACACTTGTTAATATTTTGTCATGTAAAGCATTTTTTTGAACATCAAAAAATATCAATACACTACTTTCCTATATGCTAACTGAAGGTGATATTTATCTGGAGAAACTGGAGGGTTAGGAGTTCCTGGATTTTTCTTCAGTTTCTCCACAGTTACAGTGTTAATCATCTCGTATGGAAAGAAAAGCATTCCTATGAAAACAAAACCATTTCACGTGGTCAGGCACCGTACTGCACCCTCTTCCTATTTTCTAACTTAATCCTCCTCATTACCCTGGGGTAGAGATTAATGTTGTCCATATTTTACAGATGAGGACACAGAGGCTTGGAGAGTGGCAGACACTGTGCATGTGTGCACACACATGCACACACACACCCTGGAATAAACCTTTCATGGTTTATTGTCTACTGCTAAGAACACCACTAGATGGAAACTACTCTGACTTAGTGGAAACTGAATACTTGTAAATGACCTTTGTTTCTTTTAAATAATTATCGAAGGGAAATTGGCTGAAGAATTTAACTGAAATAGAGATTTTTATGCAGTAAAAAAATCTGGTGGGTTTCCTTTGAGTCTTTAAAAGAAAAAAAATTAAAAAAGGAGATCTTGGGAGAAAAATTGAGAACATTTAAAAGATGGAGGTAAAATCCTGGTCAGAGTCTCTCACTCTGCTCAGCATAACTACCTCTTCCTTGAATCAGCTTAGAGGCTTCCCCCCAAAATAAAAAAAATGAAAATAGATAAAAGGAACAGTAAGATAAAAAGAACCTTGATTTATTACACTATATAGCCTCATGGTGAGAAGAGGGAGGGTAACAGCCTCCTTATGCGTCATTAGAATTCCATTACCCAAGGACATTAACCATTAACCAAAGGCTGAAGGACAAAGACATAAAAAAAATGTCATGTATGTGGTCTATAAATCAAACAGTATGATAAATTTAAAATTTAAATTATTATACAGTAGAAGTATATGTAATTCTATACATTTTGGTGTATGTTTTGATCAGTGTAACCATAATCAGGACACAGAACAGTCCATTATTCCCTCTAACCCACCCCTGCCCCCGGTGCTGTCCCTTCCTCATACCCTCCCCTACACCTGATCTCTGGCAACCACTGATGTTCTCCACACTACAACTTTGTCTTTCTGAGAATGTCATCTAAATGCAAGTCTGTGACCTTTTAGACCGGGTTCTTTTAATCAGCATGCTTTTTAGATTAATCCAAGTTGTGCATATCAATAGTTTATCCCTTTTTATTTCTGGTGATTTTTTTGTATGGATATACCATGGTTGTTTATCTGTTCACCAATTGAGGACATTTGGATTGTTTCAGTTTTTGGAGATCATGAATAGAACTGCTATAAACATTTATGCATAGGTTTTTGTGTGAATGCAAGCTTATATTTCTCTAGGGTGAATACCCAACAGTGAGACTGCTGGGTCATATGGTGATATGGTTAATCTCATCAGAAGCTGTTTTACTGTGTCCAGAGTTGTACCATTTTGCATTCCCACCAACAGTATTTGAGGATTCTGATTGTTCTTGGTATTATCAATATTTTAAAGTTTAGTCTAATAGATGTGTGGTAGTATCTCATGGTTTACATTTACATTTCCCTAGTGATGATTTCAGCATCTTTTTATGTGCTTATTCCTCATCTACATATATCCTCATTAATGAGTTAATCCAAGTCTTTTAACTATTTTTTAACTGGGTTGTTTAATTTCTTATTGTTGTTTCGAGAGTTCTTGATACATTCTGGATGTAAGTCCTTTGTCATATATGTGATTTACAGGATTTTTTCTCCCAGTCTGTGGCTTGTCTTTTCATTTTCTTATTGTTATTCTCAGAGCAAAAGTTTTAATTTTGATGAAGTCAAACATCACTTTTATTCATGGTTATGCTTTTGGTGTTGTGTCTAAGAACTCTTTCTCTAGCCCCAGTTCATGAAGAATTTTACCTATTTTTTTCAGAAAACTTTTCTAGTTTTACTAAAACAAACTATTTTTCAGTAGTTTAAAGAAAAGTAGAGCAGTAAATGTGAGCATGAATATTTTGAATTGACATTTTTCCATGTTGAAAAAAATTCTCAAGCTATCTAGACTATTGCATAAGACCCATTTGTGAAACAAAACAAATTCCCAAGGTAAAGGTCTTGATAATTCAGAAGAAAAAAAGTCCCAACAATGTATTTTTTTCATTATTCAATTCTCATTCCCCTCCCCTTCAACAGGGGCATGAAATAGATTTGTTCAAAATAAAAGAACTGTTGAGTGCAGTTGAATACAGAGTCTTATAAATACTGACATTAGTAGAAGAAAGAAACTTTCTTCAAGGGTTAAACTCTGGATTAGTTTCTACCAGCCCATGAAATTGATGATCTTAATGAAAACTCATTGACAATTCTAGGGCAACCCTTTTAATGTCTCACATTTTAGAACTAAATACCCTTGAAAAAGTTCTTTGAAAAATTTTATAAATGTAGCAATCCCCCCATCAGCCCCTTCCAAACAACAACTGATTTCAAGGTAGAAGCAAGAACAGTGCCATTATGGACTGATAACTACATACATTTTTTTCCAAGTTCATATTATAAAGATAACTTTCACAAAATACATATGAGACAGCTAAATTAACTCTATGGTAATATTAATAGCTAGTTTCTCATTAACACTACTACTTTTTTTGAGATTGAATAACAAATTGTTTCCACTAGAGAAAACCAAAAGAATTTACAAATTGGTTTTCTGTAATAACTGTTAGATACTTTAGCTCCAGACTGAACCACCTACATGTTCTGCCCTGAAATAATTTCAATATCCTGAGAAATTTCCTGCTTGGAAAGTTAAACACTTGCCAAAGGGAGAAACAGTAAATTCATTTAGAAGCAGAAATCTAAGTTATAATATATATTATTCCTGAGCTTCTCATTGATGCAACCTATTTATATACTTTCTTACTATTACACAAATGAGCCAATAATTTTATATTACAATGGATGTAAATATAAAGATCACACAAAGAAAAGCTACCACTAGACTTTCTGAATCATATTTAAAATCACTAGTCTGAATCATATTTAAAATTAAACAAAAAGGGCCAAAATATTTTCAGGGAGTCAGAGAACTGATATCTAATCCTAAATAAAAGAGACTGTGAAGCAGTTGAATTTGGGTCTTTTATCTTCACAAACACCAATTCCATGGCCCTCAATAAATCAAAATTCCACATGGCTGTGAATTCTGTTGATCTTTCCTCAGAAATGGTGGACATTTACAGAATGTTTTTGAAAAAAGGAAAGAAAGAAAAGACTGTAGCATAGTGAGAAGTTGCTCTGGCGAAGAAGAAAGAATGCAAACCTTTTCTGCATATTATCTACATATTACTCATCCTTGCTTCTTTTGACAGAATATTTTCCAATGAGCTGGTGAACTTGAGTCAACTCACTGGGTGGGATTAGGGAGCACTGTTCTGTCACAGTCTTTCTAATATCTACAGACTTTATCAGGCTGCTCTTCTGCTATGGGGAAGTATCCTCCTATTCACCTTTTAACCTCTCCACCTACTTAGCTGTCAAGCCAGCTAGACTCTTTTCAAAATTAAAGCAAAGCAACTTGGCATGGTGTTATTATACATACTAGCAGTCTAGCTTTGCTAGTCTAGAACTTTTGAAAGTTTTCTAAAACAGTATTTTCTAGATATACAGGAAAAGTTACTTTAAATAATTTTCCAGACCATTCACAAATTTTCTGTTTTGAAAATTATCCTTTATTAACACTGCTTCATTCAGTGATAGTCTTCTAGATGTGCATCCAGTACGGATAAGGTGACTTGAGACTCAGCATAGCCCTTTAGCAAAGGGCTGAAAAAAATATGAACTTGAGGAGGTAATGTAAAAGCTGTCAGAGGTCAAGATAGACAATATTGTACAGATCTGTTGCAGTATTAGGCACATTCACTTATAAGACATAACTGTAGGGGAAGAAAGACTTTTTCCTCTACCCTTTTATATTCAGTACCTAGGGCTTGCAAATTAAACTGACAAAAGACAGATTAACAGTAAAAATGATTTATTTTAGAATCACATGGGGGCTTCATGGAGAAAAAGTGAAAACTGAAAGGGCAGTGAGGCCTGTGAGCTTATATATCATTTTAACAAAGGGCAATAAATTATGGGAAAATAACTGCACAAAGGAAAAGAAGTTTGGCCTTCTATAGAAGGTAAATTGCTAGAAGGTAAGTATGTGGGGAAACTAATGGAAGATAAGGGTTATTGTAGTAAGGTTTGCTTGTGTAGACTCAAGTCAATACCATTTCCAGTGACAAGAATCATCTCTGGTGATTAAGAGTCTTCTCTTCTGGTACAAAAGAGGGAGACAACTATAAATAGAAATTGATGTCATTTTAAAAAGAGAAATTTATGCCTTGTGTTTCATCAGAAAGGAGAGAGTAGAGAGTTCCTTTTGTGTCTAAGTTTCTTAATTGCCTTCATCTCAAAATAATCTTTGCACCAAAGCAAAATATCAATATTGGGGTAGCATATTCTGATCCCCTTCAGAAGTCTCATATTTTCTGGTTTCTGGCACCTTTCCCTTGTTATATATTGGCTCAAAAGACTGTTTCCATATCAAGTACACACCTTCCTCATCTGTAGTCAACATTTAGAATTACAGTGAGAGTTGAAGGATCAAATACTTCACTATAACATTTAGTTCACCAAGCATCAATTTTACTCACTTTTGGTGTTTGAGCAACTGAATTCCACATAACTGGTCTCTGAAGAAACACAACTTGCTTTGTAGTCAAATTCCCTTCACTGCAAATTAAAACAATAGTATTAGTATTTGTGAATTAGTAATTCTCTATATTTTACACTGGGCTAGAATATTCCACATGTATTCTTTGTAAAATAATCATCTGATCCAAAATAATTATGAAATATTCTATGTAACTTGCAGCTTGAAAAACAATACAAAAATTCCTAAAAACTGAATATTATCATTACAAAAAATTTTTTAGTGTTTAAACTTTGCAATCTCACTGTGCTAACATAACTATTTTCATCTCCTGTGTTCCCTCTTAGTCTTTATCAACATGTGTACTTTCTCTACAGAAATGTGTTGTGTTTCTATACAATAATGAGCTAGCAGAAATAGAAATTAGGAAAATGATTCCATTTACAATTGTCTCACAAAGAATAAAATACCCAGGAGTAAATTTAACTAAGGAGGTAAAAAAACTCTATTCTGAAAACTATAAGACACTGATCAAATAAATTGATGATGGCATAAAGAAATGAAAAGATATTCTATGCTCATAGATTGGAAGAATTAATATTATCAAAATATCCATACTAAGAAAAGCAATCTACAGATTCAATGCAATCCCTCTCAAAATACCAATAGTATTTTTCACAGAATTAGAACAAATAATCCTAAAATTTGTATGGAACCACAAAAGATCCTGAAGAGCCAAAGATATCTTGAGAAAGAAGAACAAAGCTGGGGATAGCATGCCCCCTGATTTCAAACTACATTAAAAAGCGACAGTTACCAAAATGATATGGTGCTGGCACAAAAACAGACATATAGATCAACAGAACAGAACAGAGAGCCCAGAAATAAACCTATGTTTATATAGTCAATAAATGACAAGGGAGGCAAGAATAAACAATGGGAAAAAGACAGTTTCTTCAACAAATGGTGCTGGAAAAACTGGCAGCTAGATGCAAAAGAATGAAACTGGACAACTTTCTTAATACCATATACAGAAGTAAACTCAAAATGGATTAAAGACCTAAATATAAGACTTGAAGCTATAAAACTCCTAAAAGAAAACATAGAAAACTCTTGGACATCAAACTGAGCAAATTTTTCTGGATATATCTCCCAGGCAAGGGAAGCAAAAGCAGAAATAAGTAAGTGGGACTATATCAAACCAAAAAGCTTCTGCACAGCAAAGGAAACTATCAATAAAACAAAAAGGCAACCTACTGAATGGGAGAATATATCTGCAAAGGATTTATCTAGTAAGGAGCTAATATCCACAATATATATAGAACTCATAAAACTCAACACCAAAAAAACAAATAATCTGATTAAAAATCAGAGCAAAGAACCTGATAGACATTTTTCCAAAGAAGACATACAGATGGCCAACAGGCACATGAAAAGATTCTCCACGTCACTGATTATCAGGGAAATGCAAATCAAAACCACAGTGAGGTATCAACTCATGCCAGTCAGAATGGCTAATATAAAAAAGACAAGAAATAAGTGTTGGTGAGGATGTGGAGAAAAGGGAACCCTTGCACACTATTGGTGGGAATGTAAATTGGTGTGTCACTATGTAAACCAGTATGGAATTTACTCAAAAAATTAAAAATAGAAATACCATGTGACCCAGCAATTCCACTTCTGGGTAATTGCCTGAAGAACACACAAAAAACACTAATTTGAAAAGATATATGCACTCCTATATTCATTGCAGCATTATTTATAATAGTGAAAATATGGAAGCAACCCAAGTGTCCATCAATAGATGAATGGATAAAGAAGAGGTGGTACATCTATTCAATGGAATATTGCTCAACCATAAAAAAGAATGAAATCCTGCCATTTGCAACAACCTAGAGGGTATTATGTTAAGTGAAATAAGTCACACAGAAAAAAATCAAATACCAAATGATTTCACTTATATGTGGGATCTAAAAAAATAAAACAAATTAATAAACAAACAGAAATAGACTCATAAGTACAGAGAAAACTGGAGATTACCATGGACATAGGGGGTAGGAGAATGGGAAAAAGAAATGAAAGGAATAAAGAGGTACAAACTTCCAATCATTAATTAAGTCATGGGAATGAAAAGTACAGCATAGGGAATATAGTCAATAATATTATAATAACTTTGCATGGTGACAGATGGTGACCACACCTATCATGGTGAGCATTGTGTAATGTATATAATTGTCTACTCACTATGTTGTACACCTGGAACCAGTATAATATTGTATATCTTTTAGAGTAGGTAGATAGCTAGACATAAGCAGGGAGAGGGAGGGGGATTTCAGAGGGATACTTGCTTACAGTCTACACATCCAGGCAAGCTGTTCCCACGGGCTGAGGGGCTGGGGAGTGAGGGTAGGGATAATAGGCCAAAACTGGCTGGTTCCAACTGGGAGGAGAAGCTGACCCTGACTTCATCTCAAAATACATTATACACTCATTAACAGTAAAATTCACACTCTTCCGTCATTAGTATAGCAAAAAAATCACACCTACCTGTGCCAACAGTTCTGATGGGGATCAAAAGTAGTCAAAAATCCCTCCAACTGACCTGAGGGTGGAGCGACCGGCAACTCAAGGAAGACTCCACCTGTTCCCTTTGAAACCTATATTCATCTCTTTTACATAAGAAAGATTCCCTATTGTTTCCTGCTCAACCCCCTCTGGATCTGCCTGTACCCCAACTGTCAGGCGCATACTGTCTCCTTTCTTCAAACTCTAATTCTCCAAATAAACTTAATGCTTAGGGCCTTTTCTGAGTTTGTCTTGAATTTTTCTTGCAAAAGACCAAGGACCTGGCGACCTATCAACTACACTTCAGTTAAAAATTTTTTAAGTAGTATGTATTTCTGCATGCCTTTACCACTGCATATTTGTATTTCTGTGTTCCATGCTTTTCATTGAATGCCCTTTCCTTGTTTATACACTATAATCATATTCTTAAGACCTGCACAGCATCTCAAAGAGTTAAGATAGCAACATGTACTAAGTCTTTCCTTAACTACTGAAAAATTTGTTTCCAGTTTTCTGCTAATTATAAATAATAGTTGTATAGAAATATGTATAGTCTTCCTTATTCTCATGAGATTTCCGTAAGATAAATTCTCAGGTGTTGGGTTATTAGGTCAAAGGGATATGATTTAAGCTTCTTGGCATGAATTGTCAAATTTGCCTTATAAAAATACAGACCAGTGTGAGCTGCCACATGTGAGGAACCTTATATACATTTTCAATTGAGGGACTTGAGCCACAGCTATTTTTATTTTCAGATGCTTCTTTGTAGTCAGCTACTCAGTATTCTCCTTATTTAACTATCATCATGGCAAATTACCCCTTGCCAAAGACTATTTGGGGTTTGTATTTCTCTGAAATGCTTTTCACAGTCTCCATGGATTTATGGGGAGGAGTGTCTGTAGCTAATGTTGCTCAGTTACGACTTTTATTATGCAAAAAGCCCCAACAAAACCTATTAGGGGCATTTTATGTTGAGCTCTTTTTCTGGAAAACAAATGCAACATTGAGATTCTGGCCCTAGCAGTGTATGTCAATGCCACGTCACTTGAAAATCCCAAACTTACTGACACTCTTGAATTTTGAAAAACAGCAAATCTTCTCCCAAAGTGGTAGAGGCTGCTTCTTTTTTATTTTTATTTTAAAAAGACTGCTTCTAGTCTAATATCATTTTAGTTTGACCTTACATTCAATTAGAAGGAAAGACTTGGTGTGAAATATATTGTAACGTTTGGGAACAACTTAAATCATCAGAAGATGTCAGTTATGATGCAGGCATACAGATAAGGGACTTGAAGTGTACAGAATAGGCTGGTCTGTGTTTTGGAGGCGTGGAGTATACTAGAAAAGGCAGTGGTTTTGGAACGAGATTGTTCCTGGGTTCAAATCCTGACTCTACCATAATAGCTAATGATAGCTGAGGACTTTCGTAAACTGTTGAATTCTCTGACTTTGATTTCTCATCAGGGATTTTGTGACAGATAAATAAGTCAATGTGTATGAAGAGCCTCCCCTGTGCCTGCCCCTTGAGGGAGCACAACAAATGTGATTTCCTTCCACTCCTCCATTCATTTAATGAGATGTGGGGTGGAGTTTAGTGGAGGGAAATGTCTCAGAATCAAGAATACCTTCCAGACAGAAAAGTCAAGGGAGAGGATGCATGAGAATGGGGAAGAGATTTCTGGGTGATGTTTAAGGTATGTGATCTGGTAAGAATCACATGAGGGAAGCAGGCTTAGAACTATCCAAAGATGAGAAGGAAGGATCAAAGTAGAATTATTCTTCTTGAATAGAAAGTAGAAATCAGGAGAATAACAAGGTAGGGAGTCTAATGTGAATTCTTTCCAACCAATCATAGGAAGAGGCAAGTCTGAAACACTAGGATGTGCTGGGTGCTTATGCCTAATGCAGTTTTTCAACTTTCCCTCTGGGGTAAAACAGCAAGTGAGGAGACGGTATCTCAAAGGCTGACTGTCTTAGGACATTCCTGGGTGCCCAGATGAGATTGGAAGGTTAGCATCACCCCATCTCCTGGGAGGTCCTTAGAGCCAGATCCTCAGTTTGAAATATGTCTGGAGCCTCTACATCCCTAGTTTTCTGAGGGCCATTCTGATTTAAAATAGGTCCTGCAGTTTTCAGAACCTCAGTGTGATGCAGAACTCCTTTTGGTTTAGAGTATTTAATCACA
The DNA here is from genome assembly GCF_040802235.1 of Manis javanica. Lineage (NCBI taxonomy): Eukaryota > Metazoa > Chordata > Mammalia > Pholidota > Manidae > Manis > Manis javanica. The sequence goes on along the minus strand of NC_133167.1, from coordinate 48,023,789 downwards.
GTAGAAGTAAGAGAAAGAGGTCTGAAGCCTTACAGAGGGACACCGTGTGGCAGGGCATACGCATCCTTTCACAGTGTCCAGTGCTCCTGAGGTGATTCTATGTATGAGCTGGGATAGAATATCTGCCTGTAGCACAGATTTCTGAAAGGATCGGACCGGTGAGGTCTTCATGCCACCAGCGTGCTTCAAATGCCCTGGATGCTCTCAGATGCCCTCAGCTCTCCTAGTCCTACAGAAATTTCCATCTGGAAAGTGCTATTAGGTAACCGAGTAACTTCGCATCTTCCTGAGAGGGATTTAAGAGCCTTCAGATTCTCTTTCAAACTATTATTAATGTGCAGTTATGCTTTGACATGATAGAAAGTGAACGCAGCTATTGAAAAATGCTTGATTTACACATAAGCTATGAAAACGTTCTGGTGCAACCTATGTTGGTCAAGAGTATTCACTGGTCAAGGGAGTAATCTGCAAAGAAGATGTGCAAACAGCCACTAGTCTTTCCTTTTTAAGTGCCACATAAAAGATGAATCATTGAAAGCTCTGCCTTAAAGGAATCCTGCCTGTGAATTCAATTTTGCATAAGCACTAATTGTAAAAACAAACAGGCAATAAAAACAGAAGCAGAAAGCTGTTCTGTTATAGTTGATAATATCTTTAGTGATACTTAAATTTTAAATGATTTTTGCAGGAAGTTGTGAGGACAGCATGAACTTCTCCTTGGTCCAATATTTATGATTTGAAGTATTTTTGGAACAGAGCTGTAGTACTTAAATTTACGAGTTGGTGAACAGTTTTTCTATATTCTTTGAAATAAAAAAAGCAAGGTCAAGTTTGGTTTTGCTATGGCAATCGTTCCCTCTACCCACTTGCTCAAGGCAGGTCTCTGAATTCCTGCTTGTGGCATTCTCCCACCAGGAATGCCTATGCCACCATCCCTGCCTCTTCACAGCCTGTCCATCTTTTGAAATTCATTGTAAGGTGACCTGCTTCAGGACCTTCAATGATCCTCAATTGAAGAGAAACACCCCCTTTTCAGGGTGCCTATGGATCCCTGGGTCGGCACTCAATTCCACTACCAGGTCATATAGTTGCTGTACACACGATTCCCCCCGCCAGGTCTTAGCTTCCTGAGCAGCTCATCTCCTAGCTCTGCATCTTCCACATTAATTAGCAGAAAGCCTCCTTTTAAAATGATGCCCAGTAAATATTGGGAGAATTAAAGACTTTATGAATAATCGGTCATTTGGTTTCTGTGAAAATGTATTGAGGCCAGAAAACACACGTAAAAAAATCCTAAGTGAGCAGAGGCTTATTAGAGAGATAAAAAGCTTCCTAGGTCCTTTTACATCTATGAAATTCACTGACATTTAGTATTAATCTTTTAAGCTTGAACTGTTCCTTTTCCCCCTCATGAACTCATTCTTCAGGCTATAGCTTAGAGAACTTTATGTGAACTTCAAATATTAAAACATCTCATGTTATACCCAAACTTAAAAATAATTCACACCACCGCTCCCCCAGTTGCTTAAGTAAAGGAAAAGGTTTCTTAAATGATGCACCAAAAAGGGTAAAGATTAATACATTTGCCTATTTAAAAATTTAAAACTTATGTTAATCAAAAGACATCATAAAGAGAGTAAAAAAGCCACAGAATTAGGGAAGATAATTGCAACACATGTAACTAATAAAGGACTCATATTCAGTATATATAAAAATTGAATCTTATAAATACAGTTTTCAAATATAGATGAAAGATTTAAATAGATAAATACTTCACCCAAAAGAAAAATACAAAATGCCAATAAACATAGGGAAACGTGCCCCATTGCAGTAGTAATTAGCTATATACGAACTAAAACCGTACTATATACGCACTTACCAGAATGGCAAAGTCTGACAATATTTTTTGTTGGAGCAAGAGGAACTCTCATATTTTGCTGTTAATAGGGTAAACTGCATCATTCTACTTGGAAAGAGTGGTATTTGTCTAATAAAGCTAAAGAAATGCCCTGTAACTTGGCATTTCTCTAGGTCTATAGCCTTCAGGAATCCACACAGTGTCTCCTAGGATCCTTGCTTAGTTTCTGAACAGCTTGCTTGTCAGAGCCAACACCTGGAGGCAACCTAGCAGCCAGCAGCGGAGGGGATAACTAAATTGCTGCGCGCAACAACACCCATAAATCTTATTATGTTAAGTGAAAGAAGCAACAAGTTAAAGAATACATAAATATAATATTAGTAGCCTGAATTATTATGTACATTAATTAATTGCCATGGTTTATTGTTTGCTCCTCAGAAATCAATGAGTAAATTCTGGCATTTAAAATAGGAAATAAAAATTTGCTTTCTGAAGGTGAAATGATAAAATTACATTTTAGCTGGCACCTTTGCAGCTGTCAGTTATTCACAAAGTTCCTTTGACTTACAACCTTAAAAACAAAAAAAGGGCACTCCCATGATTTAACTCTCCAGATTTTCTCACCTGATAAAATGTGAACACTTAAGTTTCAATGAGGAAGAGTGATAACTGAAAGTTTATATGATAGACAAACTGACTTTTATTTTTAAAAAGTGGCTTTATCAAAATGCTGTTCTCTGCATGAGTACTAAGAGCTTAGCTCACAATGGAATTCCTCAATAATGTTTCTGCAGAGTTTAAACTAGAAGGGGAAGAGAACTGCATTAAAATGGACTGAACATGAAACCCTAGCCTCTCCCCCCACTGTATATAAATATGTAATCCCTGCTTTGGCTGCTGCCAGTTGAGGATTTAGAGGAAATTGTCAGTGTATCTAAGGCTCTCAAATGACTACCCAGTCATTCAGTGCTTCTGCTGGGGTCCCCACCAGACTGTGGAGGCTTTGTTGCAGGCGCGGCAGAAAATGGAAAAGGGGAGCTGCCTGTCATCACAGTGAGAGACAGTTTTCTCTTCATGTTATTCTTATCTTGTGCTTAAGGACCAACCTTTTTATATTCTCAGAATAGTATAACTCGATTCATGGTACCAAAAAGCTTTGACCTTTAAGTTCTGTCTTCTGAAATATAAATGTGGGTAAACACTTTTCTTCTATCTTGTGTTCTAAAATTCTTTCTCTCAGCCTCTCAATTGAAGGTTATAATTTAGTGTCTCTGAAAGTGTATCAGACTTACCTTGGATTCTTGTTAAAATGCATATTCCTGGTGCTGCCCTTCCACCAGGGTTATCATTCAGAGAGACGGGAGTGACCCTGCCATTATGAGGTAGCCAAAAAGAGGGGATTTTAGCTCCTCCTTCCATTTAATTCTGGTCACTACTTTAAGGTCAACAATATTAGCCTGCTGGTTCATCTAATTTGATCATCTACCAGATTTGCCTTGAAGAGCTTAATGCCAATTTTATCTTGGTGTCTTCAGAAGAAAAGGATTGGGCCTATTTGTTTAATTATATAGTAATAACGATTAAGAAGGAGTTCTGGCAAGTTTTCAGGGCTGACAATAATAACCCTGGAATAATGTAGTGGCATCAGTTTACCGCATCATCATGTTTCCAGGGTAATGCAGCTTTTAACCTTGGTGGTACGATATTGCCTTGGATAGTGAAGAAATAACTTTAACCTAAGGACAGACTGGGAAAATAGCTTTATGCAATTCAATAGCAGGAGACATTTGAGTAATGAAAGAAATGAGGGAGAATACCTCAGGTACAGACCATTCAAGTTATGGCTTAGGTAATAGAAGAGTGGGAGACAACTGAAATTGCTTAAGACACTACTGTTACATACAAGAGAAAAATATTTAAGGAAGAAAGTTTTCACTGGCAATGGTATGTTTTCCCAGAAGAAAGGTTGTGGCAGAAATTCATGTTCGTGGGTGTGAGCATACACATAAGCATATAACCTTTATACTGTTACAAATTATTTCTGTTACTTTTATTGGCTGGTAATCCCGGGGAGGGTGAGGAGGGTGGCTGAGGCTGAGGCTGAGGTGCTGTGCTCCTTAGCTACACCTGACAGTCACTCCGGGCTGGTGAGATGTGGCTGACCCTGCTGAAAGGGAAGGCCCAGGTGGTACCGGGCAGTCCTCTACAGGCAGCCACCGGCCCAGGTAGGACAGCCTCGGCAGTCATTTTCTGGATGCCAAAGAGGGCAGAGGGAACATCTCTGAGTCCAAGGAATAGCAAAGCACTTTATAGAGAAGACTTAATTGGTTTCTCTCTCTCTAAAAAAAAAATACAACTCAAATTTTCTGTTCTCAGAAAAGAAATGGGAAAAAGTTAGTAAAAGGCAAAAAGAAAAGGTTGTTATTTGTGAAGTGTTGGCATTTTGATTCTAATATAGGCATTTGTTTTAGTGGAAACAGCTAAGTCCATGCTTGAGGGGAAAAGTAACCCACACACTGGAGGAGAAGGGCGGGGGCAGGAGCGCCTGGCCCAGTCCTCTCTAGGCCCCCGCCAGCCCCCTCCCTGCCCGTGAGCTGGGGCGGGCCAGTTTTGCCCATGCAGTGCAGAAGAGTAGGACAGGAGCCCCATGGGGGAGCTGTGCTTCTTTGTTTGCAGGCTTCTATCCACTCAGTCTTCACTCTAGGGAAGAACTGGCTGCTTGAGTTGGAAAAAAAGAAGGTGTAATAATGCAATCTTCAGGTGGAAAGGCAGCATTCAGAGCACTGGAAGCAGCACTGAGCTGCTTGAGTTGGAAAAAAAGAAGGTGTAATAATGCAATCTTCAGGTGGAAAGGCAGCATTCAGAGCACTGGAAGCAGCACTGAGCTGCGAGCAGTCTCTGGTGCCCCGCTCTGGCTCTGCCATCGTGAACTCGCATGCCCTTGGGAAGGAGACATAATAGCTGCACATCTATATAACTCGAAGGGATTGGATTTTTTGATCTCCAAGGTCCATGAAATCAGATTAGAAGTTCAGCAAAATGCTTTTTATAGGCACTGAATAATTATTTGTTAAATTGAATTATCTAACAAACAAAGTATTTTAGAATCCAGTGAGAGTATATAAGGATACTTTGGCATTACCTGTCATGTCTCAGTACAGGTGTAGGCAACACGCTTGTCAGGAGCCATCCGAACTCAGCCAGAGTGTGCAGCAGAGGTCCATAATCCGTTCTGATTTCACAGCCCTGCGTGAAGAAGCATAAGAGCTCCAAGTCTCACGGCAAAGACCACCAGCTATACGAGGGATCACAATAAAGGAGGACGGCTGCTGCAACAATGGCAGTTCATGCTCCATTGAGCACAATTTCCCTAGGCTGCAGGCTTTCTGGCCTTCATTTTCTGCTATCTGCTGCTTTCTAAGCACTGAGCCAAGTCAGAATCACTGGGGATCAGAGTGGAGAGAGGTTTCTATCTGGTTCTCCAAAGTCTGGGTCTTGTTTTCTTGGACTTGTTCAGGCATCAAACGTTAATGTATGGGGGTCCAGGGAATCTGTTTTTCAAAAGCTCCCTAGATGATACAGACCCAGGTAGTTTGGAGACCACCATTTCAGAAACACCAGTCCAGGGATTAGGAAGTGAGGACAAGAGTGGGGAGTGAGGACTGGAGAGCGAAAGGCGAGAGGTCTCTTCACTCCTTTTATGCATTTGGAATAGACTTTTGCTGGAAGCTTTACCTCCCCCACCCAAGTCCTGTTCTCCCCCTCCATGGGACTTCTAGGCTCTTTCAAAATGGGCTATGTCTCTTTAGCCTCTGTAAGGCCAGAAGGGCAAGAGTGTCCGTGAGAGAGCCTGTCAGTGAGGGCCTCATACACACAACGCAATATACCTGAATTCAGTGTGTACACCTCAGGGCAGTCCGCTTGGTGACATCTGAATTCAGAGCGCACAACACCAGCAGCAATGTCATCTCTGACTAGGACGGACAATGCTGTGTGCGCATGTGTGGCCTGGCGAGAGAGAGAACACCTTTTGGATATTTTTGCCTTTGAAAATCAACTCACAGGTAAAAAAAGTCAGTCACATTGGTTGTTTGGAGGTAAACACTAGTTATTGACTGACTTTTTTTCACTTTCAACTAGTTGTCATGGCATTGTATAAAGGAAATTTGGTGCCAGGGGTCTTTAAGATTAGAATGCCAAATCTTTGGGAATCTACTGCTCTTTATGTATAAGAGAATTATTTGCCACCTTCTAATAAAGTTGAACATTGGGTAAAGCAAATCACCTTTCTGCACATCTGCAAGAAGTTTGTTCATGCATTTATGATGAACTTCTGACACAAATGGGTTTGAAGGATACTGCATGTGTATAGGCAATGAAGATCTTTAACATGTAAAACTAAATATGAAAGTAAAGCAAAATTGTCAGAAAACACTAGTTTACCTCAATAACAGTCCATTGTTCTACTACAATGGCATCATTTCCTTTCCTACTGGAACCTGGAACTCCAGAACCTTCTTCTTCATAGATAAAAAATCCTTCCAAAGATTTAGGCAAATGGTCCCCTGTGAGGAAAAGGATACAATTAAGAAGAGTTGTGATTACTATGTGTCTCTTAAAATCATCTAAATCCTTAATTAACCCTTGCAGGAAGCTGAATGGAAAATATATCAATTAATAAACACCTGTTTTGGTCAAATCAATAACATCCTCCTTCCCTTTAAAGGTTAATATATATATATATGTATATATATATATATATATATATACACATATACATATACTTGCAAAGATCAAGACAGTTTTATACTTCACTGAATTAAAATAAAACTGTAAACATGAAAAGTACATTAACAAAAACAAAATAAGGTCATACAACAAGAAGCAAGTGGGTTTCCTTAGGATAAAAAGCATCTGGAAATGGCCTTCACTCTGAAATCCAATTTTGGTTTTTGATCTCTGTCGTATGCATGTTACCACTTAGAGAAAATGACATCAAAAAGTTAATTCTTGAAATTTCAAGTGTGATATATTAAACTAATGTGAGGTAAGATTACTTCAAAAAATATAAACACAAACACGTTTTTACTTTAATGATGATTAAAAAAAAAATAATGGTAACAGGAAGATCCTAAACAGAAGTCATTGTCAAAAGAATTCCTGCTGGGAAGGAAGTTTTAAGGGAGGGCCTCTCTGACATTTTCTTGAATAGTTGACAATAACCAGCTGGCCAAAACTAAACTGATTTTATGGAAGTTCTTTGTCTCCTGTTTTGCAGTAGGAGATGTGTTTCCCATGGTCATGTGCTGGTTAGACATTTGGGTTTTTATATAGCACAGTGCCACATCAAAGCTTCCTGAGTTGACAGCTTCTAAACAATAATCTACAAAGTTTTCAAATGATCTATTAAGATTAAAGATAAAAAAACACAAATGTAATTTAAAAAATCAATGTAATTTTCAGTTTTAATATGTATAACAGGTTCTAAGCTTTAAGAGAATATTACTATTATTATTTACATTATTTACAGTTAGGGCAAAATATCATGAAGAATTTACATTGTTCAGAGTGGTTTGCAAGAACCTAGTGAAGTCTGAGTAGTTGGAATTGGTTTTCTAATTTTATGGTCCAACTCTTTTAAATGTATGTGTCTCTGTCACACCAAAGTGACCAGTGGAATTAAATCTGTCTCTGACTGTAAGTTTAGAGCATCACAGTACCATCTTTGAAACTATATATATGCATCCAGTTCTTTTTTAGAATGGGAGTGTAGATTTTGCAAATACTGATAGACTGTGATAAGTATGTAGTTAATTATAATCTGCCTTTGATTTAACTTTGGGATTATATAATGTGAGAACCATGGGTTTTCTGGCTCTATGTCTGTTTTCTGTCTTCAGTATTGGGAAACCCTAGTGCTTCTAAACTTCTTTTGGTATAAGAGAATAAAAGTGAGGTAGACCCATACAGTAAAGTACTACAGAAGAATAAAAAAGAAAGACTCATTACTTTGCAAAAACATGGATGAATTTCAGAGATACTATGTTGAGAAAAGCCAGATACAAAAGAGTACATACTGTGTAGTTCAACCTAAGTGATGTTCAAGAATAGGCAAAATTAATTTATGGGGATGAAAGTCAGAATAATGCTGATCTCTGGGTGGCAAGATACTGCCTGGGAGCATCCTGAGGAGGCTAAGATATTGGAAATGTTCTGCACCTTATTTTCTTTTCATTTCTTTTTTCCCCTGCAGCTTAATGGAGATACATTGATATGATTTTTTCCCCCAGCTTTATTGAGATGTAACTGATATATAAGGAAGTGTTCTGTACCTTGAATATTTGTGTTCTAGTCAGCTATACACATAGGATTAGTGCATTTTACTGTATGTATGTTATAGTTCAGTTAAAAACAAAAGTCCTTCCTTCTCATGTTAGAGCTCCCCTGGCTTTCTTAGGCCCATGCCAGTCCCCAGAGCCACAGAAGACTGACACTTCCACTGGGGGCAGTACTTACTTATGTCTCTTGAGAAATTCTCCTTAACAGATGTGGCAGCTAGGGAGAGCAGCAGGGAAGGGCTCATGGGGACCGACCATCCGGGTGCTCACTGTGTTAAGTCTTCCAGGTAATGGGGTAGGTGATAATTCTGAACATATTTAAACTGTCCCTGAAGTGAGTCATCTCTTAACAATGCATTTCCCAGAGCATTCTGCAATGTGCCTTGGCCCACTGGTGTGCTCAGAACCAGTTATAGGTGTGCCAAGGTATAGGGTGTCCCCTCCTGCTCAGAGCAGCTCTATCCACTTACACCAGGGGACCTGATATTACCATTTTTTTTATGTATGAAAAATATGAAAAAGTTGCAAAGCACTGGCCTGACCCACTGCTTCACAAAAATATTTTTAGAGCCAAATATCACCAATAGCAAAGGAAAGTATACACTTGCATCATTGAAGGATGGCCTCTAGGTAGTCTGAAGTGATTTGTGGAATGCATAAGTTTTCTTTAAAGTCTAATGTAAAACTTAAAAATCCATGCAAACTTAGCAGGCTTTTCAAATATATTCATATTATATAAAAAAGTAATATACTCCCCTCTTCCCTCTTCCCACTCCCCCATCCCCAATCTTAAAGTAATATTGACACTCTATAGTAGAGTGAAAAAACTTGGCATCTCTGCCTTCATACTATATCTCTGTTGCTGACTGAGTCTTTGGGTCAAAAAGTGTTGCTCAGCCCTGCAGCCCTGAATGTATTGTTAATCATCAAAAGGAATTTTGCTCATGACTTAAGATTGATGCAACCATCCCCTTACCCAAAATCGCCTCTCCGGAGGAGATAAAGAAACATGTACAAAAATGATGACTGGATTGTCAAGGACTTATAGAAGCATCACAGCCAGACCCACGTCAATGAAATGACTGTAGCCAACTAACCAAGGGCAAGGAGTGTCATGGCCCTCCTCAGACCCTTGCTGACGTCCAGATGTCTGAGCTCAGTCGTCACCTCCTGACCTCAACCCCTGCTTGATCCCCTTCCTTAATATAAAATAAGCTTGAAATCAATCCTAAGTTAAGATGGTTCTTTAGGTCATTAGTCCTCCATCTTCTTGATCTGCTGGCTTCCAAATAAAGTCACTTTCCTTGCCCCAACACCTTGTGTTGACTTACTGGCCTGTCATGCGTCAAGTGGCATGAGCTTGGACTCCGTAACAACTCTAGGAAGAGGTTATCCTGTGAACTTGTGTACATCTTGACATAAGGCCAAACCCCTAGGGTACTTGGACCCTGGCTTTAGAAGCACAAGCTTCAAGGATTCTCAGGGAATGGTTTACTTTTCAGGACATGTGATCTTACACATTCATTTCAGCTAGATTCAACACTGACATTCCTGTAATTGGAGGAAAGGTAATATTCCATTTTAGTATTTTTGGCCCACCTGTCAGTTTTGGCTTTACACTGCCCAGAGGTGTGCCCAGGATCATCTCTGAGAAGTAGAGGCAGGCACATATGGGAACCCTAATTCTTTGTTTCATTCATAAACATTTTATCTCTAAAACAAAGCCTGTTGCTTCTCTCCATTTCCACCATCATCTCTCTATGGATCCCTCTTACAGCCTCCCTGCTTCCACTCTTGCCCTCTACCTCTATGATCTCTTTCCCAAAATGAGGCCAAAGAGGTTCTTTTAAAAATGCAGATTAGGTCATAATTCTGTCTTTAAATCTTCAATGAGTGACTTGGGATAAAAATCCTGGCAAAACAGCAAATTGATTAAGAGCACACATGCCTTCTAGAATGGTTCCCCACCCCCACTTAGTTTTGTGAACATGGACACATTATTTAATAACTGTGTTCCTCAGTTTTCTCATCTATAAAAGGGAGATAGTCATACCTACTTGGTAGGGCTGCTGTTGGGATTAAGTGAGTTAATAAATGTAAAGTGCTTAGAACACTGCTGGATACATAAGGACGAATACATGTCAGCTCTTTTCGCATTATTTATATTATAATAAGACTCTGCATGGAGTGGCTTTTGAGTACCTCTCCCACCTTGTCTGGAGCCATTCTCTCCATTCCCTGCTCTAGGGACCTTTCCCCACTCCTCTTCCCTGCCCTAGGGGCACATTTGGGTGGGTTTCCTCTGCCTGTAACTGGTCTACATCTGGCTCCCACATGCTGGCGTATTTTCTCTTCCAGTCTCACTGTGATTGTTACCCTGTCAGACAGGACCTCCTGCTCACTCCTCTAAGTGGGTTCTTCCCTGTTACAAAATCCTGTTGGGTAACAGCACACACTTTCCTGATTTTTGAAGTTAGATATGTATGTTTTGATACATTACTGCCTGAATGCCTGGAGCTACATAGCTAGCTTTTGAGAGTAGGGAAGATGTCCATATTGCTCATGGTTGTAAACCCAGTGACTGACATAGGGCCTGGCATATACATGTATGTGAAATGAATAAATACCTGTTTCAATGTCATTATGCTACCCCATCCTTATTCTGATATATCTCCCCCACCAACTCTACACAAGCAATTATTTTTTATTTTGGTATCATTAATCTACAATTACATGAGGAACATTATGTTTACTAGACTCCTCCCATGACCAAGATCCCCCCACATACCCATTGCAGTCACTGTCCATCAGCGTAGTAAGATGCTGTAGAATCACTACCTGTCTTCTCTGTGCTGTACAGCCTTCCCCGTGCCCCCCCTCACATTATCCATGCTAATCATAATGCCCCCTTTCTCCCCCCCTCCTTCTTCCTCCCTCTCACCCATCCTCTCCAGTCCCTTTCCCTTTGGTAACTGTTAGTCCATTCTTGGGTTCTATTAGTCTGCTGCTGTTTTGCTCCTTCAGTTTTTTCTTTGTTCTTATACTCCATAGATGAGTGAAATCATTTGATACTTGTCTTTCTCCACCTGGCCTATTTCACTGAGCATAATACCCTCTAGCTCCTCCAAACAAGCATTTTTATATAGGAGTGAAGAGATTAAAATAAACTCCAAGTGAAGTCTGAAAAGAATGCATAAAAAAATCAAAATGTAGTCTTAAGATGTGGGTATGCTAAAGGTGGGAAGAAACTATGCTCTGAGGATGATGGGGGCATCTGTAGGCTAGTGAAGTGCAGGAACCTCAAGGCTGTGTGTGTGTGTTGTGTGTGTGTGTGTGTGTGTGTGTTGTACCAGCTGGTAAAGCTGCTCATCTTATCGCATGTCAGCTGCTGGCTGGATCTCTAGCCATTCTGGTAGAATAAAGAGCTTTGTCTTTGTTGGCTCAACTGGGTGAGACTCTAATAGTTCTTCTGGGTCCGTTTGGAGCGCTTTACCCTACAGTGCAAGCCCCTTGTAAGTGTGCAGTGAATCCAGCTGAGGATGGTTTGGTGAGGCTCAGCAGTGCTGCAGAAGGCCAGGTATCAGGGGCTCTGGAGGTGAGTCCTCAGGCTGCAAGAGCAGCAAAAAGGCCACTGCATGCCTCTCCTGTGGGGCTTTTCAAAGCAGGAAATGCTTTGAGAGTGGGTGGGGAAGGGCACTGAAGAGGAAATTCATAGACCTTACAACTTTCTACCATGACCATGCTGAAGGGGAAAACTTTTTAAAAGTTTATTTTCCCCTCTCTGTTTCTGGAAGAAGGTGTTTTATAAAATGAGAATTGCAGTGTAATATATTTAAATTGCTGTGCAATGTCTGATTTTGTACTTTCATTCCTCATGGTAGTCTGACTTCTGACAATATTTTGGAAGAGGATGGAAGCAAGACAAAACAAAATATGCATTGTCCCCTATGTGCTTTAGATGTCAGGCATCAAATACCCCAGAACAAAGCAACCAATTCAGCCCTGCTTCCTCTGATTTGCTTCTCACAATGACCCAGGCACTGGTCACAGTTTCCCTCTGCAGCTCCCCTGCCTGCTCCAGGGAAAGTCACGAGTGACACACCCAGTTGCCAGACCCCACAAGGCCACAGTGGCTCGTTAGGGGCTTGGCATGGCCGGCAATGTAAAATGTCTAAATGAGACATTCCAGGGCTGCTAAGAGGGAGAGATTCTCCCCCCAGGCTCCCTAAATAGGTTCTGAGGCTTTAAGAACAAAAACCCTACTGAGCTTCTGGCTGGCAACTGCTGTGGCTAATTTTATTTTCAGCAGGCAAGGCCCAAGGCAGGGGTGCCTGAGATTATGAAAGGAGTATTTTTCATTTTTCCTTCAGCAGTTAGTCACAGACCGAAGTTTGAATGGGTCCAACTTTGGGAAGAAGAGAAAGAGAGAAGGGGTGGGGGTGGGGGGGGGGAGAGAGAGAGAGAGAGAGAGAGAGAGAGAGAGAGAGAGAGAGAGAGAGAGAGAGAGAGAGGCATATATGAAGCATAAACTGACCTCAAACAGATGATCCTCACCGAGAGCACTGTAACGCACACAAGTTGCAGGAAGGAAAGTGAATACCAGAGGATGAATGCAGATGGTGGGCAAGGCACTTTGGGAGTCACTTTGCACATATGACATCTTATTAATTTCTCACAACAATAAAATAGGAGTATTTTTATCCCCCTTTTAGGAACTGAGGCTCAGTGAGCTCGACTAAATTCTCCAGATCACACAGCTAATAAGTAAAGGACATAGGATTTAAACACTGGTCTGTCTGATCCTAAAATCCATGCTCTTCCTACTGGATCTTGCTCATAGGTGACCAACTTGGGAGAAGTTTCTAGTAACCAAAAATATTAATAAATTTTTATTGAGCACATATTTGCATCAAGCACTATGCAAGGTGCTGTATTTCTGGGTACCCCAATGGGCTAGATCCTTACTCTTGGTTGCCAGTTAAAAGGACCTATTGGAACATGACTCTTTATAATTTCAAATAATCATCCAAGTATTGAGTACTATTAGTTAAGGTATCTTAGGCTTATTTTATGATAATAAGGTATATTGAAATTTCATCTTATTTTCTTTTTCATTCCTTCCTCTAACCTTAGAAGAGTTAGGGTCTCTAATTATCCTTCCTAATGCATTTTTCCAGTCTTCTTACTACTTTTCTTTTAGCAGTAACCTCTTTTAAAAACAATTCCCTAGAAAGTCATTTTTGGAAGGTTTTGTTAATTTTTGTGATAGACAAGAAGTATTGCATATCACACTGTAACTATCAGAGGGAGGCTAGAGAAAGATGAAACATAAGAGAAAGGCAGAAATATATAAGGGGTCAGTATGATTTTCTGAACCAAATAATATTTTTCTATACAAATGTTAAAAAGAGGTATAGACTGGAGTACATGGTAGGTAGTGTCTAAAGTTGGAATAGTATAATATATTTGGATAGCAATTGTCAAATGCCATCATCAGCCTCCAGTGAGGTTGTAGTACATCTTACGTGAAAAATCCTACTAGTTGATCACACAGCTGTCTGTCTGTTCCTGACAGTTTAAAACCCAACAGCAAACATCATGCTGTAATTCTACCACACAGGATTGTTAAGCTTTTGAATTAAAGCTACATAGCTGTATAATAATTGAAATTTATTTCCTTAAGAATATTATCTGTCCTTTTAACCACAGAACTTGAGAGACAAAGAAGACATTTCCACCACCTCTGATGCAAGGTCAAATTCTTTAGATATTAATATATTATAATATAAAACTTACCTTTAGATGTTTCCCAGCACACAAAAGAATCAATTAAAGACAGGCCTTGTTTATAATAAAATGTAGTTAACTCCAGCCAATCGGCATCAAGGGTACTAATGACAGCTCCTTTTCTTGTTACTTTCATTGACAGGATGCCTTCCTGATAGGTCCAACAGGTTGATTCATCATCGAAGACATTGAAGAATATGTACAACTTAATATCTGAGGATAGGCGTTCAAAAGGGAGAAAAAAGGGGAAAACTAATTTTATTGAAACAATTCTTAAAATCATTTTTTAAAATTATGAGCTATTGCAAGCACACAATCAGAGAATAATAAAATTACCTACCACTCACCTTCATATTGCTATATTTGTTTCAGACCTTTTCCAAGGAAATGAGAAATGGATGCAGTTGAGTATACAGTCTTCCCTAATTCTATTCTTCAGAAATAATGAATTCTGTATTTACCATTCTCATGCAAACTTTTATTCTTTATTTTATTATTTATTTATTATTATTTTTATTTTCCCCTCATCATCCAGCCCTCCCCCACATACCCCATTACAGTCACTACCCATCAGCGAAGTAAGATGCTATAGAATCACTACTTGTCTTTTCTGTGTTGTACAGCCCTCCCCATGCCATCCACCCCCACATTATGTCTGCCAATAGTAAGGCCCCTTTTATTTTTCCCCCTTATCCCTCCCCTCCCACCCACCCTCCCCAGTCCCTTTCCCTTTGGTAACTGTTAGTTCATTCTTGGGTTCTGTGAGTCTGCTGCTGTTTTGTTCCACCAGTTTTTTTCTTTGTTATACTCCACAGATGAGTGAAATCATTTGATACTTGTCTTTTTCCGCCTGGCTTATTTCACTGAGCAAAATACCCTCTAGCTCCATCCATGTTGTTGCAAATGGTAGGATTTGTTTTCTTCTTATGGCTGAATAATATTCCATTATGTATATGTACCACCTCTTTTTTATCCATTCATCTACTGATGGACACTTAGGTTTCTTCCAGTTCTTGGCTATTGTAAATAGTGCTGTGATCAACATAGGGGTGCATATGTCTTTTTCAAACTGGGCTGCTGCATTCTTAGGGTAAATTCCTAGGAGAGGAATTATTAGGTCCAATGGTATTTCTATTCTGAGCTTCTTGAGGAACCTCCATACTGCTTTCCACAATGGTTGAACTAGTTTACATTCCCACCAGCAGTGTAGGAGGGTTCCCCTTTCTCCACAACCTCACCAACATTTGTTGCTCTTTGTCTTTTGGATGGTGGCGATCCTTACTGGTGTGAGGTGATATCTCATTAGGGTTTTAATTTGCATTTCTCTGATGATTAGTGATGTAGAGCATCTTTTCATGTACCTGTTGGCCATCTGAATTTCTTCTTTGAAGTGTCTGTTCAGATCCTGTGCCCATTGTTTAATTGGATTATTTGCTTTTTGTTTGTTCAGGTGCATGAACTCTTTATATATTTTGGATGTCAACCCTTTATCAGATCTGTCATTTATGAATATATTCTCCCATTCTGTAGGCTGCCTTTTTGTTCTATTGATGGTATTCTTTGGTGTACAGAAGCTTTTCAGCTTGATATAGTCCCACTTGTTCATTTTTGCTTTTGTTTCCCTTTCCCAGGGAGATATGTTCGTGAAGAAGTTGCTCATGTTTATAACCAAGAGATTTTTGCCTATGATTTTTTTCTTAGAGTTTTATGGTTTCATGACTCACATTGAGGTTTTTGATCCATTTCGAATTTACTTTTGTGTATGGGGTTAGACAATCACTTTCATTCTTACATGTAGCTGTCCAGTTTTGCCAACACCAGCTGTTGAAGAGGCTGTCATTTCCCCATTGTATGTCCGTGGCTCCTTTATCATATATTAATTGACCATGTATGTTTAGGTTAATATCTGGACTCTCTATTCTGTTCCACTGGTTTGTGGGTCTGTTCTTGTGATAGTACCAAATTGTCTTGATTACTGTGGCTTTGCAGTAGAGCTTGAAGTTGGGAAGTGAGATCCCGCCTGCTTTATTCTTCCTTGTCAGGATTGCTTTGGCTATTCGGGGTCTCTTGTGGTTCCAAATGAATTTTTGAACTATTTGTTCCAGTCCACTGAAGAATGCTGTTGGTATTTTGGTAGGGACTGCATTGAATCTGTAGATTGCTTTAGCCGGGATGGTCATTTTGACAATGTTAATTCTTCCTAGCCAAGAGCATGGGATGAGGTTCCATTTGTTAGTGTCCTCTTTAGTTTCTCTTAAGAGTGTCTTGTAGTTTTCGGGGTATAGGTCTTTCACTTCCTTGGTTAGGATTATTCCTAGGTATTTTATTCTTTTTGATGACATTGTAAATGGAGTTGTTTTCCTGATTTCTCTTTCTGCTCGTTTATCGTTAGTGTACAGGAAAGCAACAGATTTCTGTGTGTTAATTTTGTATCCTGCAACTTTGCTGTATTCCGATATCAGTTCTAGTAGTTTTGGAGTGGAGTCTTCAGGGTTTTTGTGTACAATATCATGTCATCTGCAAACAGTGACAGTTTAACTTCTTCTTTACCAATCTGGATTCCTTGTATTTCTTTGTTTTGTCTAATTGCCGTGGCTTAAGACCTCCAGTACTATGTTGAGTAACAGTGGGGAGAGTGGGCATCCCTGTCTTGTTCCCGATCTTAGAGGAAAAGCTTTCAGCTTCCCGCTGTTCAGTATGATGTTGGCTATGGGTTTGTCATATATGGCCTTTATTATGTTGAGTTACTTGCCCTCTATACCCATTTTGTTCAGAGTTTTTATCATGAATGGATGTTGAATTTTGTCAAATGTTTTTTCAGCATCTATGGAGATGATCATATGGTTTTTGTCCTTCTTTTTTTTGGTGTGGTGGATGATGTTGATGGTTTTTCAAATGTTGTACCATCCTTGTGTCCCTGAGATGAATCCCACTTGATCATGGTGTATGATCCTCTTGATGTATTTTTGAATTCAGTTTGTTAATATTTTGTTGAGTATTTTTGTATCTATGTTCCTCAGGGATATTGGTCTGTAATATTCTTTTTCGGTGGGATCTTTGCCTGGTTTTGGTATTAGAATGATGCTGGCTTCATAGAATGAGTTTGGAATTCCTCTTCTATTTTTTTGGAAAACTTTAAAGAGGATGGGTATTATATCTTCTCTGTATGTCTGATAAAATTCAGCGGTGAATCCATCTGGTCTGGGGGTTTTGTTCTTGGGTAGTTTTTTGATTACCACTTCAATTTCATTGCTGGTAATCAGAATGTTTAGATTTTCTGTTTCTTCCTTTGTCAGTCTTGGAAGGTTGTATTTTTCTAGGAAGTTGTCCATTTCTTCTAGGTTTTCCAGCTTGTTAGCATATAGATTTTCATAGTATTCTGCAATAATTCTTTGTATTTCTGTGGCATCCATTGTGAGTTTTACTTTCTCACTTCTGATTCTGTTCAAGTGTGTAGATTCTCTTTTTCTCTTAATAAATCTGGCTAGGGATTTATCTATTTTGTTTATTTTCTCAAAGAATAAGCACTTGGTTTCATTGATTTTTTTCTATTGTTGTATTCTTCTCAATTTTATTTATTTCTTACCTGATCTTTATTATGTCCCTCCTTCTGCTGACTTTGGGCCTCATTTGTTCTTCTTTTTGCAATTTCAATAATTGTGACTTTAGACTGTTCATTTGGGATTGTTTTTCCTTCTTTAAATAGGCCTGGATTGCTGTATACTTTCCTCTTAGAACTACCTTAGCTGCATCACACAGAAGTTGGGGATTTGTGCTGTTGTTGTCATTTGTCTCCATATATTGCTTGATCTGTTTTAATTTGATCATTGATCCATTGATTATTTAGGAGCATGTTGTTAAGCCTCCATGTGTTTGTGAGCCTTTGTGTTTTCTTTGTACAATTTATTTCTAGTTTTATAACTTTGTGGTCTGAGAAGTTGGTTGGTAGGATTTCAATCTTTTTGAATTTACAGAGGCTCTTTTTGTGGCCTCATATGTGGTGTATTCTGGAGAATGTTCCATGTGCACTTGAGAAGAATGTGTATCTTGCTGCTTTTGGGTGTAGAGTTCTGTAGATGTCTGTTTGGTCCATCTGTTCTAGTGTGTTGTTCAGTGCCTCTGTGTCCTTACTTATTTTCTGCCTGGTTGATCTGTCGTTTGGAGAGAGTGGTGTTGAAGTCTCCTAAAATGAATGCATTGAATTCTATTTTGTCCTTT
Organism: Manis javanica; assembly: GCF_040802235.1. NCBI lineage: Eukaryota > Metazoa > Chordata > Mammalia > Pholidota > Manidae > Manis > Manis javanica. The sequence goes on along the minus strand of NC_133167.1, from coordinate 48,005,588 downwards.
AATTCTGTTAGTATTTGTTTCACATATGTTGGTGCTCCTGGGTTGGGTCCATATATTTTTATAATGGTTATATCCTCTTTTGGACTGGCCCCTTTATCATTATGTAATGTCCTCTTTATCTCTTGTTACTTTCTTTGTTTTGAATTCCATTTTGTCTGATACAAGTACTGCAACACCTGCTTTTTCCTCCCTGTTTATTGCATTAAATATCTTTTTACATCCCTTCACTTTTAGTCTGGGTATGTCTTTAGGTTTGAGGTGAATCTCTTGTAAGCAGCATGTAGATGGGTCTTGCTTTTTTATCCATTCTATTACTCTGTGTCTTTTGATTGGAGCATTCATTCCATTTACATTTAGGGTGACTATCGAAAGATATGTACTTACTGCCATTGCAGGCTTTAGATTCATGGTTACCAAAGGTTCAAGGGTAGCTTCTTTACTATCTAACTGTCTAACTTAACTCTCTTCTTAAGCTATTATAAACACAGTGTGATGATTCTTTATTTCTCTCCCTTCTTATTCTTCCTCCTCCATTCTTTATATGTCAGGTGTTTTATTCAGTACTCTTTTGTGTTTCCTTTGACTGCTTTTGTGAATAGTTGGTTTTATTTTTTGACTTAAGTTAGTATTTGATTGGTCTGCTTTCTTTGGTGTGATTTTATTTTCTCTGGTGACATCTATTTAGCCTTAGGAGTGCTTCCATCTAGAGCATTTCCTTTAAAGTACCCTGTAGAGGTGGTTTGTTGGAGGCAAATTCCCTCAACTGTTGCTTGTCTGGAAATCGTTTAATCCCTCCTTCATATTTAAATGATAATCATGCTGGATACAGTATTCTTGGTTCAAGGCCCTTCTGTTTCATTGCATTAAATATGTCATGCCGTTCTCTTCTGGCCTGTAAGGTTTCTGTTGAAAAGTCTGATGATAGCTTGATGGGTTTTGCTTCATAGGTGATCTTTTTTCTCTTTCTGGCTGCCTTTCATACTCTGTCCTTGTCTTTGATCTTTGCCATTTTAATTATTATATGTCTTGGTGTTGTCCTCCTTGGGTCCCTTGTGTTGGGAGTTCTGTGGGCTTCCATGGTCTGAGAGACTATTTCCTCCCCCAGTTTGGGAAAGTTTTCAGCAATTATTTCTTCAAAGACACTTTCTATCCCTTTTTGTCTCTCTTCTTCTTCTGGTACCCCCATAATGTGTATATTGATCCATTTGGATTGGTCACACAGTTCTCTTAATATTTTTTCATTCCTTGAGATCCTTTCATCTCTCTCTGCCTCAGCTTCTCTGTATTCCTGTTCTCTAATTTCTATTCCATTAGCAGTCTCTTGCACCTCATCCAGTCAGTTCTTAAGTCCTTCCAGAGATTGTTTCATTTCCGTTATCTCCCTCCTGACTTCATCCCTTAGCTCTTGCATATTTCTCTGCAGTTCCATCAGCTTGGTTATGACTTTTATTTTGAATTCTTTTTCAGGAAGATTGGTTATATCTATCTCCCCAGGCCCTCTCTCTGGGGTTGTTCAGGTGATTCTTGACTGGTCCAGATTCTTCTGCCTTTTCATGGTGACAGTGGTGGTCACTGGCAGGTGGTGCATGTGTCAGCTGGGAGAACAAAGTCCCTTCCTGCTTGCTGGTTGCCTTGCCCTTCTCTGCTGCCTATGTTGGTTACCCACACACTGGGAGGAGCCTCTGGGTTAATCCCCTGGTCTGCTGTGGGTGGGGCAGCCCTCAGGATAGCCGAGAGCCCTGCAGGGTGTGGTAGGCATGCCGGGTGTGTTCTCCTGTGAGAATGGTGACCCTTCGTGCCTTGCCCTGGCTTCCTCTGTCTGTGCTGGGTAGCTGTGCACCAGTGGTAGCCTCTGGGTCTGGCCCAGGTGGCTGTGCGTGGGGAGCAGACTCTGGGCGACTGCTGTGGGTGCAGCCACTCTCCGGCTGCTCTGTCACTGTGGCAGGACTGTGCCGGCCGGGGGGAACAACTGGCAGCCTGCTTATCGCCATAAGGGGCTTCAGAGCATTTTTGCCACCCAGGGTGTTGGGGTGCCTGAAGTTCCTCAGGATTCACAGCTGTGAATCCTGCTGTGAAGCCCCTGTCCCTTTAAGACTTTCAAAAAACATCTGCTTTTCTTTTGTCCCAGGGGAGCTGGCTGCAGGGACCTGCTCGCAGATTTTACTTTTCCGTTTCTCTAATATCCAGCACACCATGCAGTGTGTGTCTCTGCTCCTGGTGCAGATTAGTAGGGCTGGGTATTTAGCAGTCCTGTGCTTCTACTCCCTCCCCACTCTGACTCCTTTCCTCCCACTGGAGAGCTGGGGTGGGTGGGGGGAGTGCTCAGTTCTCCCAGAGTCATGGCTTTGTATCTTACCCTTTTCATGAGATACTGAGTTCTTGCAGATGTAGATGTAGTCTGGCTATTGTACTGTATCTTCTGGTCTCTCTGTTAGGCGTAGTTGTACTTGTTGTATTTTCAAAAAAATATATGGTTTTGGGAGGAGATTTCCACACCCTTCTTACGCCACCACCTTGAGCCTCTCTTTGACTTTTATTCTTTTAATATACGTGTATCCCTAAATGATATGCAATGTTCTGCAGTTTAAAAAAATATGCAGTTAATAGTAGCTAAATTAATAGTCTATCCTGTGCCAGGCACTGGGCTGAGCATTTGTAGATACCTATCTATTTCTCACAACAAAACCTCTTCTATAAAGAAATGGAAGCAGTCTGACTCCAGAGCTCTTAACTCTGTGGTATACATAGCCTCTAATTTTCTTTAATAGCCCTTTTTAAAGGATGCCCATAAAGGTACTAGAAAGCTTTGAACAGTCCAAAATACATGAAAAAATCCTCTCAATTTCTTGGGAAGACTTGTTACTTGGCAAAGAAGAATAAAACTATTGTTTAAAGTTATTTTAGGATTCAGGGATGATTGTTATATTAATTGTTTCATCATTATGTGCATTCTTCATTTTGTAATTAATGATCAAAGAAAGCCAATTAACTTCAGTGGTGAAAATCATCCATGAAATGGGAAAGGCTAAAACTAAAATTCCCACATGCTGTTTGTAAGGACAACATAAATCAGAACAACTTTTTTGGTACATGTGCACAGCCTCCGTTTTACAGGGAGTTAGTGAATGACCAAGTAGGAACCAATTTTCAGCGCAGAGTTTCATTATGTGCGTACCTCAGACAAAGGACTATGTTGATGCAATATCATTTACTCCTCTAAACAGGATCAACTGTTTGGAAAACTGTCCTACCTTATTTCTGGATGCAATAATTTAAAAATCTCAAGGCAAGTTTATATTGGTTTATTCAGTATTTCTAATCTTTAGAAATTTACTTTGTTTCACATTTCTAAAAAGAAAACCTCAAAAACTTATTTTTGCTAAAGTTAAATTAAGAAAAATTACATTTCTATTCATCTCCTCTATTACCTTCTCCCTTTCTTGATGTCGAGGACTTGGGGCTGCCAGCTCGCTCCGTTTGACACTGTGCACTTTCATGATGAAGCTCTTCCTCAACGCCACTTTCAGATGATCGCCCACTTACTGTTCCTTCATGCCAGCTTCTACAGCTTTCATCTGAACTGTGTCTCACGGGAGCTGTTGATTCTGTATCTCCATCATGGTTGGCTCCATTGCAGAATTTAAGTGGTGGATATTGCTGCGATATGAATCCAACAAATTTCATTCCTCTTTTAGCAGCTACATTAATCTGAGGTTTAAAAAGAGATTGTAGAACAAAATGTAAACTTCATTTACATTGATTCCTTTATCAATTAACCTTTAGGCTGACCATGGAAATTCACTAGAAGGAGTATTGACCACTCACTAAAGAACCATTCACAAACAAATGAATAACCTCTAATACAGCACCTTCTCCAAAGACTTTATCACATCATTGTTATGATTTCTTCAAACAGAACTAATATGCTTTAGAAATTGTGAAAATAGGAATCATATTTTTCTCCAAAATGTACTATTTGGGAAGAATTAATAATTTTACTGCAAGATTTTTGAATCCCTGTTTATAATGGTCTCTCCAGGAGAAGCAAAATTATAAACTATTCTAAGAAATCCTGAGAAATAACATTATCAAATACATCTTAATTAAGATGGAAGAGACATTAATTAAAAAGCATCAAACACACAACATTGTTTGCTTGATGTGGATAAAGAGAAATGTTAGAAGACATTCTTGACAAATGTGTATATATAATGCATAAGCCCAATTCATACTACCACCCTTAGGAAGCTTTCTGATCTGCTCATATCTTGATGTTATTGTCTCCTGTCTGGGCCAAACAGACCTGATTAGATTCAATCCTATCAGTTAAAGAGGCACATGACACAATGCCAACGAGATCACTTGAGACGCTAAGAGTGGTTACTTTCATGCTCAGCACTTCTCCCTTTCTGTTTTGCTTCATTTCGCTGTTCTTTGCATCATCTTTCTCCTGTGTTAAGCTGGCAGTTCCTTGGTGTTGCTTGTACAATGTCTATACAAGTGTCTATAAATATTTGTTAATGAAGTATAATGAAAAAATAGCATCTTTTTATGGTCATTATTTTAAACATTTAAGTGAAATGTTTTAAATGTTACCTGGGAGGGAAAAAAAAGAGTTATGATGGAGGTTGCAAATGCAGAAACATCTTTAGTCAGAAATGAAATGGAATGAAAAAGACCAAGAAGAATTGGGGTAAAACTTGAGAAGCATGTCCAATCAAAGGGGGCAACTGTAACTCTGTTCCAGTGAGGAAGGGGGGAATTCTGAGAGGGTGTGGGTGTGTGTGCCTCAGACAAAGGACTATATTGACCCAATACCATTTACTCCTCTAAATTAATATATCAAGATTGTAACATTGCATGGAGTCTTAAGCATAAAACCACAAACTGTCCTTTTCATCAGGTGTCCTGGGAAAGGACAGGGAGGTGGTAAGAGGCCTGGCCTTCTGCTGGTGGAAAAGGGGGACTTCATTGTCAGTGTTTTCTCTAGGCCTTATTGTTGATCTGGCTGGAAAAGCACAGAAAGTTTTTTCTATTACTAGAAAGTTTCATCTGGAAAAGTCTGGTAACAAATATTAATATTTTTCCATTTTTTTAAGTTGGAAGATTGACATTTAAAATTTTATTTTTATTTAAAAATCCTGAGAAAAACATTTGTGAACATTATTTTAAAAATAGAGCCAACATTGATGTAATGTTAAAACAACTTAAAATCTAGCTGTTCAACAGTCAAGTCTTTATATAAGGCAGCTATTCAAAAACAACATTTGGCATTCATCTATTGGTTTTGTTCATACATGGGGCAATGTTCAAATATTTCCATGTACTGTGTTTCCTGAAGCTTTTCTCTTCATGAAATAACCCTATTACTCTAATTGCTGAAATAACAGTACTTTCCTGTTTAAATAGGCCTGTGTCCAGGAAGTCAAATGCAAAACAAGGGCACTGATGGTGATCTATTAAGACTAAATTAGTAGTTACATTTTGTTTTCAAAATAAGTTTTCTGGAGTGGATTTATTCCCAGAAAAAGAATTGAAATTTCACAGAATAGTAGTAGTAAACAGTATGTGTACTTTGCTTATAAAAATCTAGTCTCAAAGACTGTTCCTGAAAAAGCTTATTGAATGGTGACTTTATACCTAAATGGGAAATATCATTAACAGCTATAACTGGTTATATACAAACCACAGATAATCTTACACATATGGTACTTTAAAGCTTGGGAACAATAGAAACTATGAAAAAGTTTCACAAGTTTTACTTGAAAGGAAATGCCTGAGGTTTTTAGCTGCGGTCATGTAAATAAAACCTAAAACCTTACCTATATGTTGATGCACCTAAAGAAAACTGTTCACCATAAAATCCTGTGAATTTAGAACATTTATGTATGCACAATTCTCTTGGTTGTAATCAATATACATATAGTGTTCAATTTTTCATTGAAGTTTTAATTAAGTTTTATTTATAGACTTTTCTAACTCAGCAATCAATAGTTGTCATGTTTAATGCTCATAAAATATTCCCTTGTATTGATATATGATTGCTTCCTTCTCAGTTTTCCAATTATTGAGAATTTTGCCCCTTGTTCACTGATGATTAAAATTTCTTTGTAGAAAAATGGCTTTTTATTTTCAATTAATATCTTGAAATATTAGGTCATAAAATAAAATGAGACATGATTTTTATTACCAAATTGATATTCAGAAAGACTACTACTTTATTACAATGCCAGTTGCACTATATGAATGTTTTCTTAAAGCTTTTCCAACACTAGAATTAATACTTTCAATTTGATTTCTCAGTTAACACTGGTGAGGTATTAATTCTTAGTTTTTATTTACATTAAAACTTATTAGTTAGGTTGAACCTTTTGCCAAACATCTATTATTTGTGTTTTCTTTGTATTACACTGTCCATGGATTCTCTTTGTCTGTTCAAGACTGGACATCACTTTCATGCATTCGTATTAATTTTCTGTATATTCTGAAAATGAAGCTCCCATAAGACACATTTGTTGCAGATTTCCCCTGATACTTTTTTTTAAGCTTAGCTTTCCTAGTATGTAAGTTATATGTATATACTCAAATTCCTCAGTCTCTTCAGTAATTGCATATGTCTACTCTTCCACTTTCTTTTCGATTTTTTATAGTTTAAAATGGCCTCTTTATCTCATCTAAGTTGTGTGGAGTCCCATTTCTGTAGAATAATTGCCTGCTTTCTGAGTAGCACTTATTAAGTAATGACTGTTCCAACATTTTATTCATCAGGTTTGCTATGAAACTTTTTATATGTATATAACTTTATTTCTGGCATTTTCATTCTGTTTCATTGACCTGTCTTTCTAGTTTAAACTCTCTACGATTTGTACATATGCTTCAGTATGTTTCAAATTCTGGTAGACTAAGTCACCTACCATCTCCCAGTTTTTTTTAAAGTAAGCAAGGAAATTGATGAAGAAGAAATACCAAATATTTGTCAATATCACATGAAAAAATGTATACATTTAGTACCTTTTCTATCAGTTCTTTTGCTATGTCATTTGTTTGTGTCTCATAAGTTAGAGGACATTCTTCAATCACAAGCCTTGGGCGTCTTTGTCCACTGGGTGCTGCTGAGTGCTTCGGGCTGAAACAGAGAATATGTTCATCGTTGGAAGCCAATTGTTGACTTTCAGCTAATATGCTCATGTGAAAGTGAGGGAGCAACCCACCCAAGATAAGGTCTAGGCAGTAATTTCTTTCTTTTGGTTATTTCAAGCCTAATCGTTGTCTTCATAAGTAAAAAAACCAGAAAAACACAGTAACTTCTATTAATTTAAATGTCCTTAATTTCTGATAATATGAAAGAATAATTTCATGTCTGTTGTTCTAATAAAGTCTGTGAGAAATGACTTTACATCACTGTTATACCTCATTGTTGTACAAAAGCACAGGCAAAATATCCTATTTAAATGCAGAGAAATACTGTCATTTTTTTTCTCTTTTTCTTCTTTTCTGATCTTTACCCCTTGCTTATTCTTAGCCTTGTCAGGGCACTGTTAAGTTTATTTGCAGTAACGCTAAAAGAGAAAAAAGAATTTATACATAGTTTATAAAATTTGTCATTAGGACATAAGTATTACTACTGTGTGATAAAATGGCATGTTTATTTAGTAATGCTTGAACTAGTTAGTATCTGGCGAGGCTGCCTGTCGTGGTGAAAGCAGAAGCCTGGACACACCTGCTCAGACACGTGTGAGCAGACAATTACTCAGCAGCCGACAGTGTCCCTTCAAAGCACACCTGGAATGTTTAGAAGCTCCCTCATTTTTTCCTATTTCCTGTCTTCTTTCTTCCTCTTATCTCATTTTTCCTTCTCTGCTTAGCTCTTTCATAGTTACAGTTGATGATAAGTCCATCACTCTAAAGATAAAACAATTTTTTCTCTGGTCTTTGAGATGGTTTTGATAGAGTTGAAGAATTGTGTAAAAAATTTAATGTGTTCATCAAGGACATTGGTCTGGTTATTTTCATTCTTCAATGGAAGGTGCAACATTATTTTGAAAACTGTCAAACTTACAAGCTAGGCTGGTCAAACTTACAAGCTAGGCTGGCAAACATCCTTGCAGGATTGTTTGGGAAAGCAGCTACTAAGAAAAGTTAAAAAAATGAACCAAAGTCAATTGGTTTTTACATCCTATTTTTGGGAAAAAGCTGATAAGAGGTCTATCCAATCTGTGAGAACTTGGCATGAAAGCCTTTCTGCTGTGAAAGTTTTATAAGGTAGAGACAGTTTCTGTTGCCACTACTATTAAAATAATATAGGACTGTTAAAAAAAATGCCCAGGGAAGGTGTACTTTATTAGTCCAGTCAGCTTTTGGCCCAGTGATAAGACTTGTAGCAAATTGCTATTTCCTCATCTGCCGAAGTTGCTGTAGAAGCTTCTGGAGTCTATTTTCCTTTCCCTTTGTTTACTTCCATCCTACTACCTGGGTGGCTGCAAGGGGCAAAAATCAATGAGGAATTTTGAGAAAGGCAATTCAACTACTGGAAAATGTGCCTTAAGCCCAAATGCCTAATAATCTCTGATTTCCCATCATTTTGCTCAAATTTTCTTTTCTTTTAGCCAAAGATAACTGTCACTTTCAACAGCCTCCTTAGTAGGACTTTTCTTGAGTGCCAGGCTTACCTTACTTTCAAGCGCGACAGCACTGCCCTGTATAAGTAACTTGCAGGCAGGGGTTTTCGCTGCCCTGCAGATTGTATGACAGGATGAATAGCTCCAATACTATAGCCTTTAAGGTAGTAGTCTTCCACATTTGTTACTATATCTGGAATTGAATTTATTTTGATGACTTCTGGGTTTGAAGATGCTGAAACAATAAATGCAAAGAGCAATGTGTACATTCATAAAATTGAAGTATACATTATTTCTATGTGTGATAATGTTAATGGATAAGAAGCAGACCCATATAATTTACTGTCAAAGTTATAGTAGCATATATTATATATTTTCTAAATCAATTTCAGAAAAAAAGCAAAAGTAACCTTATGAGCTGGTAGATATGTAATATTACCATATGTCTTAAAGTAGAAATATAATGCCTTACATACTACTTTTCAATTTAGGATTTCATTTGAGTGACTATACTTGCATTAATAGACACTGCAGACATACACAAGAGAAACAATACTAAGTTGAAGAGCCAATTGTCTTTATGATTCTGAGCAAGATGAAATGTATAATTTCGTAAGAATAAGTTTCACACAAATCTAAGATTAAAAATAGGAAAAATGGCATTTGTTAAGTAAAAATTGTCAAGTGCTTTCTTATTTCCAGTTACATTTCAAAAGCAACATGGTTTAAGTTTTTCTGAGAAACTTGAAAATATGATTTCTTGTGGCACTTATAAAAATGCTTGAGTAAAGGAATTGAAAAAGATATCCAGATATTCTTTTTAATAAGTAAAAATTCTAAGTGTAGAGGAAATATTTTAAAATCTAAATGCAAAATTGATATGCAACCACACCATCCCTTGAAGCAGGGCAAATCTATAGAAACTATAAAATAGTACAATCCATATAGTTTTAGTAAAAGGAAAGGACATGTTGTTTGGGAAAATGTCCTTAATGTTCCAGCAGTATTAATTTTAAAAGCAAATTAATTTTATGTAACAATATTTCTCATTCTCTGGAAAACAATCAAGAATTAATGTCTGGAAATAGAACTGCAATTTGATTATCCCTTGATTAACAAAACACATGCATTAACTCCAGCATGAGCAGTGCTGGCTGCTGGATTCTGTCAGCATGGTCAGTGGCGTCCAGCAAGGAACTGCTGTTAATTGTCTGAACGCAGACAGGAGGTTAAGAAGCAGACAAGGAAGAAGGGTCAGAGGAAATCCCCACCTCCTCCTGCATTAGTATCCACGTGATGGAACAGAAATCCACCAGCAGTGGGTATTTACCCCAACTTCTCAAATGAAAATAAAGCACTTGGTAGAAAAGTTATATACACCAGGATAATCCATTTCCTCAAATTTTCATCCTCTGGATTTAAACTAATCTCATCACATATACTTTCTTCATCATTATGAAAGGAATAAAAACAAAGAGAATGATCCTGGACTTTGAAGAAACAGCTGGGTTTCATTATAAAAGGGCTCAGTTCTGCCTGGTTATGTGGCAATCACACCATGATTCATTTGGTTTTACTTTTTTTAGTATTTTAACTACCAACCCTGATTTATAAACAAAGGAGTCTATTTTATAGAATAAACTCTTAAGACTAAGGAATGAAACATAACCTAAATTTACTTTTAGAACTATATATTGACTCTGGAAAATTTTTAAAAAAAATTTCTGCCTTCTAACAGATGTCATTGCTTATTGTAGAAAAGGGAACTACTTTTGCATAATACAAGGGAATCTCTGTAGTCTGCCCTCTGCCTTCTTACTCAGACTTCACTCTTGTCACCCTTCTCCTCTATGTCTTGCTTCAGAAGGCCTGAAGAACTGGAGCTCCTAAACCTGGCACACTGCTTCATAGCACCAGGTCTTCATTTCCCTTCCTGTTCCCTGAGCCTGAGTTGATTGTACTTCCTCTGTGCTGGGCATTCTACAAGGTCCCTTATCAGATGGTATTATAGTTACTAGTTCATACACTTGTCTCTGCTGTTAGACTGAGAATTCTTTTAAGGGCAGGGAATCTACCTCTATTTTCTTTCTAGCATTTTTCTTAGGTCATTATGTTAAGTCAGAAACACTGTTCATAAGTGGAATTAAAAGGTGAAATTATTGCATAAAGGGGGGAAAACTATCACAGTTAGCTAGTGGAAATAAAAAAGTTAAGTTAGTAAGTTAAGAAACAATCATACTGGTTATCTAGACCTTAAGGGAGAGACACAACAGAGAAAGAACATAGAAGCACTGTTGTGGAATTGTTGCTCTTCTGATCATATAGGTGAGGGGAATCAGGAACCTAGCGAGAATCCAACCCAGTAGAGTTAAAGGTCTTACTCACTTTGTAAGGCTCTAGCTTCAGACCCACTTTATGTTCTTTAAGTTAATAATATTACAGTGAGAAAAAACACATAAAAACAAGGTAAAAAGTAATGAGAAGTGGAGCTACATTGGGTGTAATTAACTCAATGCTGGAATGAAATCCAGAAACTTGGGAGAGGACTGTGTCACACACAAAGAATGAGCTTGCTGGCTTGGACAAGGTTCTGGATCCTGCTGGCCTTGCTTCTCTCATACTATTTTACATTCCTATCTATTGTGCACAAGTATTCCGGTTTCCCTACATTCTTGTCAACACTTGTTTTCTGTTGTTTTGATAGTAGCCATCCTAGTGGGTGTGAAGTGATATTTCATTGTGGTTTGATTTGCATTTCTCTAATGATTAGTGATGTTGAGCATCTTTTCCTATGCTTGTTGGCCATTTGTATATCATTTTTGGAGAAATGTCCATTCAAGCCCTTTGTCCATTAAAAAAATTTTTTTTTGTCATTGTGGAGTTGTAGAAGTACTGTGTTTATTCTGGGTATTGTGTTTTCTCCCATTCCATAGAATTGACTTTCTTCTCTGTTCATTGTGTCCTTTGATGTACAGAATTTCTTACATTTGATGTAGTCCCATTTATCTGTTTTTGCTTTTGTTGCCTATTCTTTTGGTGTTATAACCAGAAATCTTTGCCAAATCAAATGTCATAAAGCTTTCCCCCTTGGTTTCCTTTTAGGATTTTTCTAGTTTTAGGTTGTATGTGTAGATCAAAGATTTTTAAAGAGTATAATGGCATCTGGTTTATTGGTTAAAAAATGTGTGCTATGCCTTCTTCCTCAAAAGTCATGCCAGAAAAATAAGGAACTTCAACACTTTCCCAGTAATTTTATATGATTTTCTTAGCAAGGCAGATTGCAAAACGAAAACTTAAAAATTCATGAAGATGTAAGGAACTTTAAAGTTTACTGAAAAAAATACTATTTACTTGACAAAAATGAAACAAAAAAAGATTGTAGCTGGTAACTGAAAAAAATATGAGTGGAGATGAGCATTTCATTTTTGTGAAAGTTTGCCTTTGTAAAATGTAATACAAATTAAGATTAGCAGACATAATATAGAGGGTGGGGGGCACGGGGAGGTTTGTACAGCAGAGAAGACAAGTAGTGATTCTAAAGTATCTTACTACGCTGATGGACAGTGACTGTAATGGGGTTTGTGGGCGGGGGACTTGGTTATGGCAGGAGTCTAGTAAACATAATGTTGCTCATGTAATTGTAGATTAATGATAACAAAAAGAGAAAAAAATGTAATACAAGAATATGGGATATGCCTTGGCTTAGAAATCTCTCCTGGCATTTTAACCTCTACTGTAGGTCAGGTGATAACTACAGTGGGTTTCACTTCCTGTGGGAAGCTGGTTGTTTTTGCACAGGCCATGACTAGTTAACCAAGAGGGCTTGAGGTTTCAGTCAACAAATCGCTCAAGGATTACTCGTGGAAAAAGTATGAGTCCTGGTTGTTGACTGAAATCTTTCCATCAGTAACCTCTGGCAATATCAAAAAGCTCCAATCTCAAACTTGCAGACTGTGTGTCAGGTGCTGGAAGAAAACTCCAGGACTCTTTTAAGAAATGTGGCATTGCCCATACTCTTGACAGCCCAGAGGAGAAAATCATGTGGAAAAATGGGGACATGAGGTTTCTGAGTCTGAAAGGGATTCAGAAGAATCAGATCCCAAGTGTGAAGAAGTTTTAGGACTATATTTTACTTAATTTTCTGTTTTTATGTATGTAGGAGAGATATAGAAGGAAAACTTTATTTTTAAAATGTCAAAAAGAGCTTTTGCCATTGGTAAAAATAAAACTACTAAATGATAAGAAAAGAGTAAGTCATAGCTTAACTGGTATCTTTTTCTTTTTTAGTGGTACATAAAGTAATGATATTTTACAATCAGTGGCATTTAGGGTCAGTGAAACATGGTCAGTTACATAGCAAAGAAGCAGTTGCAAATACACTGGCTAAGAGAATGAATATTTAAAGAAGTCTTGGTTCGGTGATATAAATGTCTCAAAGTTAAAAACAATCTAACAAGATAAATTCTTAGTTCTTTCCTTAAGTTCAAAACACAGAATTAGAGAAAAAAAAATTTCATTTTTTGGGAGGTGGGGAGGGGAAACCCTGGAGGCTTTAGTTGACCACAAACTAATTATGAATTAGCAGTTACTCTAACGTGATCGTGGGTCATCTGAAAGAAGACTAAACAGTGAATTTTGTGCTGAGAAGACCATCACTGGCACATTTCCTGCTTAATTTTTGTCTCTTTCACATTCATCACTATCTAAATAATACTAGTACATTCACCTAATTATCTTGTTTAATGTCTGCCTCCCTCATCAGAATGAAAGCTCTTTGAAGGCAAGGATATTCTTATTTTGTTCACTGCTGCATCTCTACACATAGTACAGTACCTACCACATCAATACTCAATTCTGTTGAATGAATAAGTAGATTGTGTTCAGTTTAAGGGCCAAATTAGAGACAGACAGCTTCAACCTGGAGTATGTTCAAAAGAAAGTGTTCAGGATAGTGAGGGGGCATCTGAAGACCCTGACAGGTATTCTTCAAGTATGTGCCAAATAAGTGAGGAACAAGATGCCATCTGGATGTATTCAAAGGGCTGTCACACAGAACAATCTGGCAGGTGTGACACTGACTGAACAATGGAGGAGTTAGGTACACAGACTACAGGTGGCAGGGCAGAATAGGACTCTGACATGCTCAGTTCTTTAAATATATGTATGGTAAAGAAATATGGCAAAAAATTAGAGGTGAGAGAGATTTTTGTCCTACTTAACCAGAAAGCAGAGTGTCAGCCATCTCAAAAATATAGTACTCAAACAACCCCCCAGCTTACAAAAAAAATTCTCACAAAACCCATTCACTTTTCCTATAAGAAAGGCATGGAGCCACCCTCAGCTCCCCTCTCTACCATGTGCACATTGGACTGGGGTGGTATATCCCAAACTTAAGTCTCTGAGCATTCTTTCTCAATTTTTGTCATGTCTGACTAATACCTGTACTTCCATGTCCTTAAGTTTTTCTTTTAACATTCATTTTGAGCTTAAATTTATTTCAAAAATAATTTATATCTCTCATATAACCATAAAACAGAATCACTTACTGTAAGTAGAAGGTTGTCATACAAATAAATAAAATGAAATGAAAACACATGTTTAATTCTAGCTATATACTGTTATCTGTCAACGTCTCTGAACCACAGCTCTGCTCTTTCTTTGTTGAAAAGGAAAATTAGCCATTTAGACAGGTGTTAGAGACATATTAACTCCAAACTGATTGGAAGGCTGGAAAACAATTGAAAAGGGTACAACTTTCTGTCTATGAGATTCATTGTTATTTACTTCTGTGCATACAACCTAAAAACATATCCTGTCCAGTGCCAAGTCATGTGATGGAGGCTTGGAGACCCACTGGAGTAAAAGTACCAAGAACTTGAGAGTAGAAAGGGGTGATACCAGATGACACCAGAAAGAATAAAATGAATTCTAAAATTATGTAACAATTATAAAAACTTCAGTTTGGGATAATTTAAAGGGCTTTCCTTGCTTTGTTGTTCCAAATTGACAATGATAATGAAATCATTCCCTTTGTTCTATTGTTTCTGAACACATTCGTCAAAGGTAGAGTTATATAACACACTAAAAAAAATCCCATGAAGATAGCTAAAACATAAAAACATTGGTTTCTGTTCAGGTAGAGAATGTATTTATTTCTGAGGAATACCTGGTTCTCTGTTGATGTCAGGAAATTTTATGTCAGTGGAATAAATCCAGTTTTTCTGGTCTGCTTCACAACCTCTCGCACCCTCAATTTAGTAAGGTTATTGTCTCAAGTCCAGTGTGAAAGAAATGTTAGTGCATGAAAAACACACACAAACACACAGGAGTTTCAGAAGAAATCACAAACTGAGAAATCAAGAAAGATTACAAAGGAAGAAAAAAATTATACATCAAGGCTAATAAATTTATCTAACATAAATTTATGTAAAGATCATATTCATTTTGGGCTCAGTGCTTTACACTAATTACACAACTGTCACATGTTCTTCAGTCTGGAGGTCTGTATCTTTTGATACACTCAGCATAGACATGACAATTATGGTAAATGCGTAAAAAGTACCTATTAAAGGAAAAATTGGATGTAACATTAACATATTCAAATTAACAGAGCTCCAGGGTGCTCAGGAAGCAGTGGTTTAGAAAATAGACTCCAAGACCAGACTGCCTGGATGCAAATCCCAGCTCGGCAACTTACTAGCCCAGCAAGGTACTTTGCATGCACGTGACCTAGTTTTCTTATCAGCAAAGTTGAGAATAATAGAATCTACCCTATAAAGTTGTTAAGAGGATTAAATGAGTTAATATTTGTTCTAGGAAAGTATCAGGCATGTGGTATATGCTGTACAACTGTTGGTTGCTTTGTTAAAAATGTTCCTTCTCTGTGGAAGGAGAGGCAGAGCACTATTTGTTCTAAGAGCATTGGGCTCTGGAAGCGAATAACCTGGGTTTATTTATTTTTTGTATTTATTCTGAAAACTTTTTTTATTTTTTTGATACTATTTTAATTGAGGTATAGTTGATATACAATATTGGTTTCAAGTGTACAATGTATTGATTTAATAGTTATCTATATTATTAAATGCTCAACCCAACAAGTGTAATTACTCTCTGTCAACATGTTATGGAACTATTGACTATATTCTCTATGTTGTACTGTCATCCCTGTGACTACTTTATATTACAATTGAGATTTTGTCCCCTTCACTTATTTCATCCACCCATCCCAACCCCTCCCAAATGGTAACCACCAGTTACCTCTGTGTCTGTGAGTTTGTTGCTGTTTTTGTTCACTTTGTTTTGTTTTGTTTTTGGATTTCACATATAAGTAAAAACATATGGAATTTGTCTTTCTATGCCTGGCTTATTTCACTTAGCATGATACCTTCTAGGTCCATCCATGTTGTTGAAAATGGCAGGTTTTTTTTCTTTTTTATGGCTGAATAATATTCCATTGTGTATAGGTGCCACCTCTTCTTTATCCATTCATCTACTAATGGACACTTTGCTTGCTTCATATCTTGGCTATTGTAAATAATGTGGCAATAAACATAGGGGTGCATATATATATCTTTTCAAATCAGAGATTTTGTTTTCTTCAGGTAAATTCATAGGAGTGGAATCACTGGGTCAAATGGCATTCCTATTTTTAGTTTTTTTGAGGAAACTCCATACTGTTTTCCATAGTGGCTGCACCAATTTACATTCCCGCCAACAGTGTAGGAGGATTCCCTTTTCTTCACAGTCTTGCCAACATTTGTTTTTCCTTGTCATTTGGATAGTGGCCATTCTGACTGGTGTGACATGATATCTCGTTGTGGTTTTGATTTGCATTTCCCTAATGATTAGTGATGTGGAGCATCTTTTCACCTGTCTATTGGCCTTCTATGTCTTCCTTGGAGAAATGTCTTTTCAGGTCCTCTGCCCATTTTTAAATTGGGTTATTTATTTACTTTTTGGTATTGAGTCATATGAGTTCTTTGTATATTTTGGATGTTAATGCCTTATAAGATATATAATTTTCAAATACAATTTTCCACACTGTAGGTTGCCTTTTGTTTTGCTGATGGTTCCCTTTGCTGTATAGAAGTTTTTAGTTTGATATAGTCCCACTCGTTTCTTTTTATTTTTGTTTCCCTTGCCTAGAAAGACATATCAGAAAAAATTACTCATGCTTTGTTCAAGAGCTTTTTGCCTACATTTTCTTATAAGAGTTTTATGGTTTCATTTCTTACATTTAGGTGTTTAATCTATTTAGAGTTT
This sequence comes from Manis javanica, assembly GCF_040802235.1. Lineage (NCBI taxonomy): Eukaryota > Metazoa > Chordata > Mammalia > Pholidota > Manidae > Manis > Manis javanica. The sequence goes on along the minus strand of NC_133167.1, from coordinate 47,988,708 downwards.
ACTTTTGTACATGGTGTTAGAGAGTAATCCAGTTTCATTCTCTTGAATGTAACTCTCCAGTTTTCCCAACACTATGTATTGAAGAGACTATCTTTTCTCCATTATATATTCATGGCTTCTTTGTTATGTATTAGTTGACCATATATGTGTGGGTTTATTTCTGGGCTCTCTATTCTGTCCCATTGATCTATGGGTCTGTTCTTGTGCCAATACCATGCTGTTTTGATTACTATAGTTTTGTAGTATACTTGAAGTCAGGGAGTGTGTTACCCTCAGCTCTGTTTTTCTCTCTCAAGATTGCTTTGGCTACTTGGGGTCTTTTATGGTTCCATATACATTTTAGGATTCTCTGTTGTAGTTCATTGAAAAATGCTACTGGTATTTTGATGGGGATTGCACTGAATCTGTAGCTTGCTTTGGATAGGATGCGCATTTTGACAACATTAATTCTTTGTACAAGCATAGAATAACTTTCTATTTATTTTGTTTTCTTCAATTTCTTTCATCAATGTTTTATAGGTTTCAGAATACAGGACTTTCACTTCCTTTTCTATTTCTAGGTATTTTATTCTTTTTGATGCAATTGTAAATGGGATCATTTTTCTGACTTTTCAGCTAGTTCATTGTTAGGATATAGGAATGCAACAGATTTCTGTGTATTAATTTCATATCCTACAACTTTGCTGAACCCAGTTATTAGTTCTAGTAGTTTTTTTTGTGCAGTGTTTAGGGTTTTCTGTATATAATATTGTGTCATCTGCAAATAATGATAGTTTTACTTCTTCCTTACCCATTTGGATGCTTTTTATTTTTGTTCTTTGACTGTTTGCTGTGGCAAGGACTTCCAGTTTTGTGCTGAATAAAAGTGGTGAGAGTAGGCATCCTTGTCTTGCTACTCATCTTAGAGGAAAAGCTTTCAGCTTTTCACCATTATGATGTTAACTCTGGGTTTGTCGTATTTGATCTTTGTTATGTTTAGGTATGTTCTCTCTATACCAATTTCTTAAGAGGTTTTATCATGAATGGATGTTGAATTTTGTCAAATGCTTTTTCAGCATCTATTGAGATGATCATATGTTTTTTATCCTTCCTTTTATTAATTGATTTACAAATATCATACCATCTTTGCATCCCTGGAATAAATCCCACTTTGTCATGATGGATGATCCTTTTGATGTATTTTTGAATTTGGTTTGTTAATATGTTGTTGAGACTTTTAGCATTTATGTTCATTGGGGATATTGGTCTGTAGTTTCTTTTTTTTTTTGTAGTGCCTTTTCCTGATTTTGGTATTAGAGTGATGCTGGCCTTATAGAATGAGTTTGGAAGTATTCCCTCCTCTTCTATTTTTTGGAATACTTTAAGAAGGATGGTTATCAGCTCATTTTTAAATGTTTGGTAGAATTCAACTGTGAAACCATCTGATACTGGCCTTAGTTTCTTGGGAGTTTTTTGATTACTAATTCAATTTCATTATTGGTAATCAGTTTGTTCAGATTTTCTGTTTTTTTTCCTGAGCCAGTCTTGAAAGAGTGTACATTTCTAGGAATTTTTCCATTTCTTCTAGGTTGTCCAACTTATCGGCATATTTTTCATAGAATTCTCTGATAATTCTTTGAATTTTTGTGGTGTCTCATAATTCTTTGAATTTTCTCCTTTTCTGTTTCTGATTTTGTTTATTTTTGTCCTCTTTCCTTTTTTCTTGATAAGTCTGAGTAGGGGTTTGTCTATTTTATTTATCTTCTTGAAAATCTACCTCTGGGTTTCATTGTTTTCTTTTCTACTGCTTTCTTATTCTCTGTTTTACTTATTTCACTTCTGATTTATTGTGTTCCTCCATCTACTAACTTCGGGATTTTTTGTTCTTTTTTTAGTTCCTTTATTTGTGAGGTTATATTGCTTATTTGAGATTATCCTTGCTTCTTGAGGTAGGCCTATATTGTTCTATACTATACTCTTAGAACTGCTTTTGCTGCATCCCATGTATTTTGAACCATGTGTTTCTGTTTTCATTTGTCTCCATGTATTGTTTGATTTTTTTCTTTGATTTGCTCATTGATCCATTGATTATTTAGATGCAAGTTGTTTAGCCTCCATATGTTGTGTATTTTTTTGGTTTTCTTCATATAATTAATTTCTAGTTTCATACTGATGTGGTTTGAAATGATGTTTAATACAATTTCAATCTTTTTTAATTTATTGAGTCTCTTTGTGTAGCCTAGTATGTAATCTATTCTGGAGAACGTTGTATGTGCACTTGAGAAAAATGTGTATTCTGCTGCTTTTGGGTGGAATGTTCTACATCTATCTGTTAAGTCTACCTGGTCTAATATGTTGTTCAACCCCACTGTTTCCTTATTCATTTTCTGTTTGGATGATCTATCCACTGATGTAAGTGGGGTGTTCAAATCTCCTAATTGATGCCTTCAGTCCATTTACATTTAAGGTAGTTATTGATAGGTATGTACTTAGCGCTATTTTATTAATTGTTCTCTGGTTGTTTTTGTAGTTCCTCTTTTATACTCTTGTTATTTGATTTTATTTTAGTGTTATGACTGCATTTCTTTAAAAAATGTTTTGTGTAGCTATTATTGGCTTTAGGCTTGTGGTTACCATAAGGCTCATAATCTCTTAAATATACAATAGTCTATATTTAATTTGGTGGTCACTTGATTTGGAACACATTGCAAAAATACTAAGTTTTTATTCTTCCTCCTCCTCCACATTTTATGTATAAGATGTCATAATCTACATCTTCTGTGTATCCCTTGATTAATTTTGTGTATAGTTGAGTTTACTACTTTTGTGTTTGAACTTCATACTTGCTTTGTAAGTAATTGGTCTACTACTTTACTTTAGGTTTATTTTCACTTATTTAGACTTGAGAACATTTCCATCTAAAGAAGTCTCTTGAACATATAAGACTGTTTTAGTGGTGGTGAATTCATTAACTTTCATTTATCTGGGAAGTTTTTAATCTCTCTTTCAATTCTGAATAATAACTTTGCTAGGTAGAGAATTATTGGTTGTAGTTTCTTCCCTTTCAATACTTTGAATATTTCATGCCACTCCTCTGTGGCCTGTAAAGTTTCTGCTGAGAAATCTGTTGACAGACTTACGGAGTTTTCCATAAAGGTAACTGTCTGCCTCTCTCTTGATGCTTTTAAGATTTTCTCTTTCTCTTTAATCTTTGCCATTTTAACTACTATGCATCTTAGTTGTTGCCTTCCTAAGGTTCATCTTGTTAGGGGCACTCTGCTTCCAGGACCTGGATATCTATTTCCTTCCCCAGATTAGAGAAGTTTTCAACAATACAAATAGCCTATGTTTAAATAATGGTATGCCATTTACTAGATCTGAAACAAGTTACTTTTCCTCTTTGAGACAGGGATAAACAGTAGTATTCATAGGGTTGTTTTAATGGTAACTGTAACACATGAGTCCAGTGCCTGGCACAAACATCAGGGATGTGTCTGTCTGTTGTTCATCCAGTTTGGAAAAAATACTTTCAAATGAAGTTGTCCTCAGAGATAAGTCACTGTTGGTTTAACAAATATCCAGAAGGAAGATCATTGTAGAGACTTGAATTTATTCCAAAAACATGGCCTGGCTCCCAACCTGCAGAGCTCTAGATTAGAGGTCCCTGGCTCACACTGTAGATCAAGTGCCCTCATCTCATACTCCAGATTAGGGTCCCTAACTGGAGTC